>NC_141778.1:14502548-15133798 GCF_054643075.1 Acanthaster planci
ACAGAGTCTACTAGAAGGCCGTCTGGAAACTTCCCCCCTCCGTTAGTCACAACATTGCCCCCAGGGTGTTCCGCTGGGAATGCCCAGCTAATGAAAAATGCCAACTTCTTCGAAATGGTCTTCAGAATCTATCTGATTTTGTTTAATAATTTTTCTTCATGCATGTCGTAGCTACTCGTGTGGTAAACTTTTTTTCTTTCCGCATGTACATGTACATGGTAAGTACGGTCAGTGCACTCGAACAGACATTTTTATAAAACATGTACATTATAAAAAAATGTGCTGAGAAAACTTCTGTACTTGGTACACAGGAAATTGAAATGATAAAATTGAAAGGTGGCAGAAGAAAGATTTCACATTACATTAGAGTACATGTACACGTGTAGAATAGTTTGCATGTTGATGTTGCCAAAGCAGTTTTGACTCGACTAGAGATTCCTCCTTGCTCTCGACGAAGAGTAGTAACATCTTGTAGCAAGACTACATGTATGTGTTCGTGTGGTGTAAACAGGCATTTCTGTTGCCCAAAATACTTGTCTAGTCTTCAAGCAGAGAAGATTCCTGTTTGGGAGCAGGGGAGTGGTGTTGAACCAGCTGGCGACATATCGTTCATGCACAAGCAGTGTGCGAGACAAAAAGGTCCAGACGGAGAGAACTTGAGATTGTGTTGACTTCACTCAGCACACACCTGTGGGTGTATATTATTGTAAATAGATGTATAGTTTTGGGTCTTTTGTAGAAATCGGTTTTGAAAAGGTAACCCTTTCCTGTAAGTTATTCTGGACATTTTATAACTTGATAGTCACAAAGGCTACTTGGTGTCCAGCAAGAAATACAGATGAATGACGACTCGTTTGATAAAAGTGCATCAGGTTGGAAAACTCACTGTCTTCATGAACAGATTGTATACGACAGTTCAAGATTTTTGAAGGGTAGTGGGGGTTGACTGAAGATGAACTGGCGAACTGGTCACGCAACAACCTGATACATGGTCAGCTTGGAAGTTTGTCATGGTGAAGGTGTTAAGTAAAACGTTTGCTGTAGCATCAGGCAAAAGATATCTCTTTGTATGTATGGTACTGAAATAAACTGGAGGGTGCACATGCTCAATGATTTGGGTAGTATGCTCTGTCTGTCTTCAGGGGACTGCTGCCATTGTTGGGCAGTCTCTTGACGACAGACGTCCTTTCACCACAAACCTTTTACTTAACTAATACATTTTGCTAGTACATATATCCAGAACCAGAACACGCTGTATGTAAGTGCAAGTGTTCATTACCTCTGAAAAAGAATTGTTTTCGATGAAAGAATCACGGTAGCACGCTGTTTGAAATTTTGGTTGCAAGACTACATGTGCACATTGTAAGCAGTGAGTTCATCAACTACATGTACATCCTGCTTTAAATACAGGTTCTTGGGCAAAGACATTTCTTGAACAAACGACGCCACTGAAATATGGTAGGTGGTTTGATTCTACTACTCTGCTACACAATTTATTTCACAGCCACGATTTCTTCATCAGCATCATTGTTTGCATAATGGCAAGATTACAAATCAATAAATACAGCAGGTTACTTAAAATTCAGGAATCTATGTCTTTTTTACAGGTGTTCCGATCACAATATACTTAAATCTACACTAAATACACTTCTCAAAGTTTGAAGTAACAAGGAAACAAATCAAACTTTAGAGGGTTTAAATTTGGTCAAAAAGATGATTACATTGTATAATATTCAAAGGAAATTTGAAAATTTAGAAAGAAAAAAAAAGTGGTTCAGATGGTCATAATGAGTGCTTTATTCCAAACCACTTCAGGCAATCAAAAGAGTAGTCTTTGCTACAAGCATTTTCAGATACGAGTCCACCCGACCAGTGTGTCTCTCCAAATTCCACAGAGTTGCTTCCAAGTCTTGTCAGTTTGTAAAGTCATGCATGTAAACACTACCAGTATTACATGTGTAAGAATGCTGTACAAGCCACCTTTTTCCCCCTCCGATTCAAAACTTGGCAATGCTGAAATTGTAACATTTTGGGGTTCCACCAATCTGCAGATCATAAAAACTGACCTCATTGGATCCTGTACACAATGTGCATACACCCTGGGGTTCTCTATGGACTTACTTTGCCTCAGTTTTTCTCCCATATCAACACTGTTGAAGCAAATTGGTGCGACAGTAAACCAGTGAAACGTGAATCAGTGACCAAGACCTGAACCTCGCCTGTGGAAACCAAACGGCCACGATAGAAAATTATAGCATAGTTCCCACTTCAGCCAAGATATTGTCTCTACATCACACACGACCAAATCAACATTCAGAAGCAATGAAAGCTATTTAAAATATCACAGGTCATCTGCTGAGTGGGTCCCAAAATAAAACACCATCACATGCAGGCTATGACTCAGAAATAATCCAAGCGTGCAGATGACAAACCTTTCTACATACTGCCAGAAGAAAAACCAAAACCCTTGGTTTGATGATATTGATTATATCTGTCCTTGGGTGTAATGCACGAAACACTTTCCAGCCTTATGAGGGGGAATATGCTGTTCAAAGACATGGAAATTGCGGATGTACATGACAAGTTGGTGTTGCCAAAAACCAACTTAAAACTCAACTTGCAGCCGTGTTAAAATGATTTCAAGCTCATGTCAACTACAAGTCTCTTTGGCAAAAGAAAGAGATTAAATTTGAAACAAAAGAAATTAAATCGTTAAATCGTCACGTTAAAAATGCCTTCATTCCATTGATCAATCATTTTGATGGCAACTAATAATCAGCAGCAGGTGATACAGGTGATAATTTCAAGATTGCTCCGATTCATTTACTAATCCTTAACGTGCACTACTGAACTACATGTACAGTCGAACCCCGTTAATAAGAAATCCTTCGGACTCGGCAAATTACCTTGTCATAACAGGAACCTTGTGTTATCAAGAGTGAAAACAATAACAGGAAATTAGGACATAAACATTTCCTTGTTATAAGCAGAATCTTGTATTAACAGTGCTCTTATTAACGAGGTTCGACTGTATTTATAAATGCCGGATTTATTTAGCTGTGGATAGGTGTCCCCCTGCAAAACCAGCAATTTTGGCAGTCTACTCTGTTACAAGCCTCATTTATAAAGACAAGTCACATATTCAGCAAGCGGCACAGGCAGTGACGTAACATAAGCCGATGATAGTCATCAAATTTGAAGGTAATCAGCTTTCAATACAGGCATTTCACAATAGTGAGCCTCCAAGGGTTTGCTCACAGTGCGAGATATTGTCGACCCAGTGCGTGTTTGGAAAGGATCGACAGATTTCGCGCATTGTGATTGGCCAACACATCGTTAACTTTTCGAGTTAACTATTGTGAAATGCCCGTATTGAGTACAGTGCTATTTTAATTAATCTCCCTGGCCTGCTTTCCTTTCAGAGTTCAATAGGCCTATGCACTGACATCAAGCTTTGTGACATGTACGCTTTCCTATGGAGCTCCAAATCAAATCCGTCAATCCCGTCCTCCCATCCTGACTCCCATATGAAAACGCACATGTAAACAGAATGATATCTTCAGTACACAGGCCTACTGGGCAGCATGTAAGAAAGCAAGCCGAAGTGAACTGTTGTGACCGAGCACAGAGAGCATTTGGGAGTCTGATTATTTTCTTTGTAATGTCCTTGGCTGTCTGAGGAAGCTCACACTTCACAAAACAAACACATCTTACGCTGAGGAATAAGAACTCCAAAAAGATTCAGAAGCTGTGCATAATACATGTCCGTTCATGTGACAGTATCCGTACATGTCATGAGAAATGGACCACACTGATTTGTTATATATTTCAAAACAAATTGATTTGATGTGCCTCTACAAGAAACCAGAATGTAATTTCCCAATTTCCTGATGCTACTTGACAATATACAATTTGAATACCTCTGTTTGTTTTTCCCTCACGGATTCAAGGGAAGGATAATTACAGGAAGTCACGTTCTTGCCTAAGGCCAGAGAAACCTGAAAAAAAAATTCTGCTCCAAGTCACCTTCGATCTGAAATCAAGTAGAAAATGTTAATGCGGCGGAGATACAAGCACTGCTGCTTCTCAAGACACATCGGGATCAAAGTTTGCCATCTCAGAGAACGGTGACATGATTACACAATTTACATGACCAGAAAACAAATCCACCATATGCAGTGTCTCCACAATGCTCTGCGGTGCATTCAAGCTTGGGCAAATGGCCATGTGTGAATTCCAACAGATTTGCATCAACATATCCACATTTTTTTTCTACAAACGTGCTTGTACACTTTACAATGACCCTGTCCAAAAACAATAGAACTACTCTGAACAATGTACACTACCTACATGTGCCTATAATTTACAGAGAAGAATACTGCTAGAAGTTAAATTATTGCACATAAGATATACAAATATTTAGGATGAACTCATGGTTCGTTATCGGCAAAATAAAACTCGCAACTATAAAAACGTTTTAGCAAAGAAAAGGACAGAGAGAAAACACAACAACAATCTGAACCAATGTATTTGCAGAAAAACAATTCCTATCATACGAGTGAATGCACAAAAATGCTATTAGAAATTGTTTGGTTGAATTGTTGGAAAAGTTGAGCCACAATTTCATCTCAGCAAACTGAACACGGTGGTTTGTGATCATCTTTTACCTACACACATGCTACAGAGTCTTGAGCACATATCTTTGCATGCATGTACTTACTTCAAATATCAATCACATAACATCTTGCAGGTCTAGTTTCTGTCTGTGTACTCAATGTTTTGGAGTTGAATAACTTGCAAAAGATTGCGTTTGCAATCCAGCGACTTTTGAACAGAACAGGGCATCACGCTCACAGACAATGCTGAAGTTAGTTGAAGTACAATCACAGCACAAGTTCACAAATTTTCATTTGGTTTGGACTTGATGTTTCTTGTAAGTTTCACGCAAACTAAAGCATCAGTGCAAGTACAGATCAGTATGTCACTGACATGTGCATCCACTCAGTCCTCGTACATTATTAGAATCACATTAATTACAGTACATATTGTTGTCATAATAAGGAAGATTGACTTGAAAATTGAGACTGCACAGTTTTGACACCAACTTCAAGACTGACACGAACTGGATGTAAATACTGGAGTGCTTCTTACAGAGTGAAGATGCTGTTGTTTTAGGTTGATTTCTATGACGACTCCTGCCAAACTCATTCAAATACCACACGGGTCTTATTTTTCCTTTTTTCCTCGAGCAAAGCAAGATCAACAGAGCAAATGAAATCATTTACTCATGCTGTAAGCCCATATGTCGATACAAGGCTCAATTCTCAAAACCTCTTAAACTATCTCCATGGCGTATTGCTGGTAGCCTTGCTGAATCCTGTAATTTCCACCACTACAAAAGAAACCAATCACACATCCTACTTCTTTTCACCTTTGAGGAGGCATCGAAGCAATATAAAGCTCAAGTGGCTATGACCAACCTTCCTCAAACCTGCAATATGAAAACAATACGCCACCAATTCTAAAGAATCTGGATGGCTTTGGGTGAGGCCTTCCAATTGTTTCCATTCTCAACAATTTGCCATCCCACTTTCCCCAGAGAAAGCCCACTCATAAAACCTTTGAATTCATCCTCATCATGACTGCTTTGCCAGTATGGAATCCCTGTTCTGTTTTGTTATCTCTGACCAAAAAGATGGACCTTCGACTGTCGCCAAGAATCACACTTTTACTGTGCTGTTTACCCTTTGAAACTTTTCAAAAATGCCCTCTAAGACATCCAGTTGGAATTTTTTTTAATACTGAGCATAAAAAAGCTTAGATTAAGTATAAAGCGACTATGGCACATCAAACTTCTGACATCCCACATCTGACACTATGGCCACAAAACATCTTGGACTTATCATCATTTCACATGCTAGATGGAATAACCATCTTCGCTTAAACCCAATCCACGATTTTAGCACACACACATAATCAGAAATCTGGGACAACTTGTTTGTAATAAGCACTCAGTGATTAGTGGTTAGTAAGGTACTGACTGCAAGTACGACGTCCTACACACTTATGTACAAGAAGCTTGGTCGGTACAGGTCAAATACAGTGCATAGCAAGGCACTTAACTAAAAATCAAGCTGAAATGACAGTGACCAGAATTTAACTTTTTCACTTAAAATGATATTTCCCATCAGGAGTCAAAATTTGCCAGAATACATTTGTTCATTTTCCAAGTAACTTTTCTCACTTTTTTCACTAACAGTTGTGGTGCTGCACTTGTTTTGATATTTGAAGCATTAACTATGATATCAAGCATCTTATGTACACTGCAACACTCCTTTACCAGCAATACGTGACCAATCATACCAATTCTATTGAATACTGTATGTAGATTTTCAAGTAAAGTGCCCAAGAAGAGACTATCGAAAAGGGGAAAAAAACCTAAGGCTGTCTGCATGCACGGTATATGTATGTATATGGTTACTTTGCATAGTACTATGCAAGGTCCGTGCACAAATCAGACTCGGAGACATGGAATCAAAGGAAATCAAGGCATGATACAAAGCACAGTCCATGGACTGTGAAAAGAGAGCCAAATCTAATTTGGTGTAAAGACTAACTATGCATCGATGCAAGCCAAGGTAATGCTAATGTTGTGAAATGCTCCCATGTTGAACCCGTTGGATTACAAAATTTTGTAATTCATGTATATCTGTTAGATATGTTTTGTTTGCAAATATGACTACCACACACCAAGACTACCAGTCTTTTAGTTTTTTATACAAATCATGCCGCTTCACAGGTACAATCACAAAACGGTCACGTTTTCCCCTCAGCCAAACTGCAAGATTTTCTTTTGAAGAGCATTTGTACAACACTTGAAAATGGTAAACAGACGACCAAATATAGCTACGCAATGTTGCATATTTCTTACATGCACCAAGGATCCATGCAGCACTGACAAGTTCCTCAGTAAAACAGTGAGTTGGCGATAATCTCTTAACATCCACGGACTCAAGATTTGTGTTTTTCTTAAACAAAACCCCGGACAAAATTTCTGCAGTGTGGGCGTGCAGGTCACAAAGCAGAACTTTCGTCGAGGCCGGCATCCTCTGGATGGCAGGATGGATGCAAAAAAAGTTCTTCAATACTCGAGATGCTGCGCCATCCTTGCAACCTCTGCTGCAGGTAGCAGGGGGGTTAGCTTCACAAGGTGGGCACACTCACACACACACATGGACGTACTGCAGGACTCACTTATCGGCCTTCTTCCCCTTGCCTCCTGATCTGCAATTCAAATCAAATCAGATCAAATTGGCTTGAATCAAGTCAAATCAAATTACATGTGATTTGAACAAAATCAACTCAACTCAAACTAAACCAATTCGACTCAACACAACACAAACCTAACGTACAGTAGGCGTAGGCATCTTCAGGTTCTTCAAGCAAAAGAGCCAAGCAGAGACTTGAAAGCTGTTTTATAGGTTATCAACATTCTAGCCCCTTAATTCTGGGACCCCATTATATGCTGTGCATGTACATGTAAATGCACATGAAATCAAATATAGAGTAATCTATTCAACCCTTGGGACCTTTTTCTCAAGGACTTCTTTCGATCTTACCAACATAAAAAATGCGTCTAATAACTCTAGAGGCTAAACCAGGGAAAGGAAAAAGTTGTGGCAAAGCCCCCTTTCTTGAAAAAGATGAAGAAATTATGTAAACCCTTAAATGGCTTGCTTACATTGGACTCAAACTTGGTCACCTTGAACTCGTTATTGCTAAATTAACCTGGGTCTTTTCACCGCTTTGAATCCATGAATACCACAGTTGCGGGGGTAGTGAAAACCAATTCTTTGAAACTGCTCTGCTGATCTTCTAATAGACACAAACCTGACGGTTAACCAGAGCGCTGGTTTGTTCTGGTTCTTTTCATGTAACCAAATTCTCAAGGACTTAGGGAAAGTACATGTATTCACATTACGAATACGGTGTCATAGGAGTGGACCTTGATTAACCCTTATATGCAAAGATACATTCTTGACACAGTGGTCATATCGGTCAGAATCAGTCACATTTCCCATATGTGTCTGTGTACTGGGGCAAATCAAGAGGAAGGAATCTTCAAAAAAAAACCCGACATTTTTGACGGTTACAGCAGCAGGAGGGTTAAATGAAGTTGACTCATTATATTTCACATGGCAATGCTCTGCTCACTTCTTCTTGCTCTTTGGTGATGTCGACTGGAACACACTCGATGCTGACATGAGATTCTCGATGTACTGGCCCAGGACTTGATTCTCTGACTTCAATTTCAAATTCTCCTCTTTAACCTTGTCCACTCTGGTGGACAAATCTGGGAAAAAAACAAACAATTCATATATTTGCACTGTAAATGAAAACACTGCTCCTGGAAACACATCATTGTTGCATATTACTCCATATTATTCCATACTGCTGGAATTTTCAGAATCCATAGTAAAAATCTGAGGGGAATGAAAACAAGTGGAATTTTTACAAAGGTTTTTAGTGTACATGTACGTACGTGTATCTCAAACTAAGTACCCAGAGCACACTCTGTGATTGTCACGCTTAACCCCTTCGCAACGGGAGGCAGCTATAGCCCCCGTAAAAATTGAGATCCTCAGCCCGCTTTTCAGCTATTATTCCCGGCCCACGCTTGAGCGAACACGGTGAAAGAAGGCAGACCCTGGCTCTTGTGTATATGGTAATTGGTCTTTGTGCGTAGCGCAGAAATGAAAAGACCGATTTTGCATCATAATCACCAGCTTCACAATAGTCCCCACTTTGAAAAGAGGCAACGGGAATGTGGAAGCGTGAGTAGAGCCGCACGCCACCGAACAATCAGCCTTTTCACTGTGTAATTCAAAGCGTGCAGAGCACGCAGGCCACAAACCCATAATTTGCGGTTTGGCATGTGGCCTTCGTGGCCAAGCGAGGCTGGAATTCTTGGAGTCGGCTTTCGGGAAGAAATTCCCATCGTCAAGGGGTTAAGCACTGACATTTGTTAAGATTTTATCTTAAAAAAGAAGGAAAGCAAAATAAAAAACAAACAAACACCCCAACACCCCAACAAACAAACAACCCAACAAACAAACAAACTCAATCAAACCAAACAGCACACCTTCAAAAGCCTCTCTACCTGCATCTAGATAATACTCTTCTTGTTCTTGGAGATTATCACGTAGTATGAATGTACATGTATACAAACATGGAAGGAAATATCCCCCCTTTAAAATTGTGCTGACTCAGTCTCATTGTAAAGATAAACTCCGCTAAATCAACTCCGAAGTATTGGGATTTCATTTCATGCTGTCACCAATTTACGGTACATGTACTGGGATTTGATGTGAAATTGTCAACTGAATCCTTTGGTGTCATTTCACTTCTAGCTGCTGTCAACTCCATGTATTTCAAGCTTTCTGCCCAGCATGTTGAGACTGCAGATTGCAGCTGCAGTCAACTATTCCAAGCTTTCTGCCCAGCATGCTGAGACTGCAGATTGCAGCTGCTGTCAACTATTCCAAGCTTTCTGCCCAGCATGCTGAGACTGCAGATAGCAGCTACTGTCAACTATTTCAAGCTTTCTGCCAAGCATGCTGAGACTGCAGATTGCAGCTGCTGTCAACTATTCCAAGCTTTCTGCCCAGCATGTTGAGACTGCAGATTGTAGCTGCTGTCAACTATTTCAAGCCTTCTGCCCAGCATGCTGAGACTGCAGATTGCAGCTGCTGTCAACTATTCCAAGCTTTCTGCCCAGCATGCTGAGACTGCAGATAGCAGCTACTGTCAACTATTTCAAGCTTTCTGCCAAGCATGCTGAGACTGCAGACTGTAGATGCTGTCAACTATTTCAAGCTTTCTGCCCAGCATGCTGAGACTGCAGACTGTAGATGCTGTCAATTATTTCAAGCCTTCTGCCAAGCATGCTGAGACTGCAGACTGTAGATGCTGTCAACTATTTCAAGCTTTCTGCCCAGCATGCTGAGACTGCAGACTGTAGATGCTGTCAACTATTTCAAGCTTTCTGCCAAGCATGCTGAGACTGCAGACTGTAGCTGCTGTCAACTATTTCAAGCTTTCTGCCCAGCATGCTGAGACTGCAGACTGTAGATGCCGTCAACTATTTCAAGCTTTCTGCCCAGCATGCTGAGACTGCAGACTGTAGCTGCTGTCAACTATTTCAAGCTTTCTGCCCAGCATGCTGAGACTGCAGATTGCATTGAACATGTTGAAGCAGTTGAGACTAAGATTTGAGTAGACCCCTGTAGTGTTTAACTTCATGCATAACCTGCTCTTCCACAATGTACATGTACATGTACTCCCTTCTAGTTTTTGGACTCAAACCTAGCATGCTTTTTCACGAGAGGCACATGACCTGCACTCACAAATACATACTTGTACATGTATAGCAGCAGTATGATAAAACAAAAAAATGTATAACACGCCGGTATCCACCAAAAAGTGATGCTCATGGTGCAATACAAAATTGAACCAAGTAAAATTAACCAGAAATAATATAACAATCCTTTGATAAACAATAGCGGTATTGTTTTCCATGTTAACTCTGAAGCCACAGTAATTTTATGAGGTACATGTACAGTAATGCTTTTCATCTGAGACATCAAGGACCTTGGAAGGGTAATGAATGTTCCATTCACAGTCCAACTGTAGTAACCCTAACCCCTAGGTATTTTAGCCAGGCATATCCTCAACCCTTCAAAATCCTCCAATTATCCATACTGGTACCAAAAAATGCATCCAGCCTTAATCCTTCAAAATCTTCCAATCTTTCTTGAATATACTCCCTTGAAGGGTGCAAAGTATCTCAATCTTTCAAAATCCTCCAATTATCCATGGCAAACAATGCATTCAGCCTTAATCCTTCAAAATCTTCCACTCTTTCTTGAATATATTCCCTAGAAGGGTGCAAACTATCTCAATCTTTCAAAATCCTCCACTTATCCATGGCAAACAATGCATCCAGCCTTAATCCTTCAAAATCTTCCAATCTTTCTTGAATATACTCCCTAGAAGGGTGCAAACTATCTCAATCTTTCAAAATCCTCCACTTATCCATGGCAAACAATGCATCCAGCCTTAATCCTTCAAAATCTTCCAATCTTTCTTGAATATACTCCCTTGAAGGGTGCAAAGTATCACAATCTTTCAAAATCCTCCAATTATCCATGGCAAACAATGCTTCCAGCCTTAATCCTCCAGTCTTTCTTGAATATGCCCCCTTGAGGGATGCCCACTATCTCAATCCGTCAAACTCCTCTGGCAAATTCCTGTGGTTAGGTTGAGACAGTACAAATGGTTTCCTGGAGCAGTATGGAAGGTTTCACATGTACATGTAAAGTAGACATGACTTCATGCATACCTGTACATGTAGCTGAGCATAAACAACACAAGGTCTAACCTACCGGTACAACCTTGACACAATACATCCTTAGCAATTAGCCACAAATTTTAGCCATTCTTCCAATATCTTCAAAACCGTCTAGAGGATTTGGGACAATTGAGGAGGGTTAGGGTTAAAACGCTATGGAAAATAAACGCATTACAACAAACCCAAACTCCAAAACTTACATAAATCATCTTTCCACAAGGTTTCCACAAACAAAATTCCAAATTCCAATGAACAGAGCTACATGTACATGTATAAAGGCATTAAAACGACAAACTAGTAAAAATCCAAACTGATACCAACTATCACATGTCCCCACCTTGCATCCCAAAGAGCACTTTTTGGTCTAAGTATGAGAGAAAGGGGGGGACCTGTTTCCTCAGCTGTTTTTTTTTTTTTTTTTTGCCAATGTAAAAAGCACACAATCTGCTTGGCAGCTAAATGGAAAAAGCCCTTATGCTATTTTAATGCACCTACATGTACATGTACATACATGTACAGGTGCATAACAAGAATTTCTTCACATGTACATTTTCCGTGTGATTCTTCAATTTCTCATGAAATGAAAAGCAAAGAAACAGACAATGCAAAACATCTCAACACCATGGCACCATAACATGCATAAGAAGTTTCTATTAACCTTCCTTTGGTTTAACAGCACAAATGCATGTACCGTATGCACGAGTGACTCTCTTGCATGTGTCCTCTATATGGAACTCAAACATGCACAGGTTCAGTGTGTACACAGTTGGTTGCCAGCACAAAATGACACAGGGTCTTTTGTGCAGTCCTCTTCGCTGCATTTGGTTTACTGCACAGTTATGCACATGAAATAGCGAGGCACAGTTGTTGGGCAGCACAAAAGTGCAATCTGACATTCCTGTGAGGGACAGTTAGTGCAGTGCACAACATGACATAGCTGTGCTTCTTTGAGGTGTTTACCAAATGACCCATAAGTGACTTCAGCATAGGAGGGTTAAAGCATGGAATCCTTCCTCCATGGTTAAAGTAATATCACAACAAGAACTGTTCTTTGAGTTTGTTGTTACCAAACAGTTCATCTTAAAACAAAACGTGCTGAGTCACAATCCACAATGTGATCATGCCGAATTTAAATAGCAAAAACAAAGGAACAGAGGCTTCCAGGGAAGAAATGAAAGTTTCTGGCTTACCGTCCAGGGTGTTCTGCAGTTCCAGCACCTGGCAAGTGAGTCTAGCCTTCTCCTCTGCATCTTCACTGTCATCAGGGGAACAGTCCAAGCTGGCGCTACGCATTGCTAGGTCACCGGTGCTGCTGTCGGTACTCATGGGCCTGGGCGAAATTACGCCTGCAACAAAAACACCGGGGAGACAGGTGGTACATGTGTATGTCTGTTGAATGCGTGGAGTCCTCTGCAACACAATATGCTGATGTTGTACTGCAGTCGAGTCTACCACTAGTCCCTACAAGTCCATCGTACATTCTCCAGCCAAAGTCAAGTCAAATCCCAAGCAAATGTGACAACATCAGTCAGATGTCAGTGTTCATCCTGTTACATGTGCACGTGCTCGTGACTAGACCTAAGAACTCCTTACTGGACTAGCGATAGGATTTCAGAAAGACTCCACAACTACACTGGAGTGAACATGCATGTTTGCCTTCAGGTTTAATGTAAATGTATTCAGCTGTAAGCGGAAGCGATCCCTGCAATCACTGAACTCTCGTCTGGGCATAGCACAGAAAACACCAGCCGGTAATTTAATTCACCACTGGTTCAGCGACATGTACAGGTATTTTTCTGTTTTGAAAATCAAATTTGGTAGTAATAACGGTGATAATGTTTGCAACAAAGAGAACACAATCTCATATTTGACAAATAAGATGGGTGAAACACGCAGCTGGCAGCCTACTGTGTTGAGTGACTTGCCAAAAGGAATTTACATGTACATGTACATGTACGTATAAATGTGTACATGTACACATTCCCACAACTGTCATGACTGTACAGACCTACATGTAAGAGATGATTAATTCAGGTTTTGTTTCAAGGTGCACTTTCCTATAGGAGCTCAGCGGATCTCATCCCTATATGTACATCTACCTAGATTCCCTAAGAAAATACACAAGTAAACAAAACCTGACATCATTTACATATGTATGTATTTTGTCAATTCAACAGCACAAAGCATTGCAACACAAGTTGCTGAAGGCATTCAAAGAGGCAGGTTGTGTGAAAAGCAATTCGCTGGCCTCTTGTCAAGCGCTGCTGTGTGTCACTCACATGGATCAAACTTATTGCCATGACTGCCTTGACTAAAACTAGAGTAACATCAGCAATTTTGCAGCAAGTCTACTGATATTTCAATTTCATTGCTGAAATATTTCTATTGTTGGCTCAGCTCTCTCATCAAAAGCCAACGTACATGTAGGCTAATGCACAGGTTGCATACACTGTACATCAGACATGTCAGAGCATGAATGAAAAGCATCCTTGTGAGCAAGGTGCACATGTCCATGTATATCCCAGTACAATTGTACACACACACATAAGTGTGTATTTGCCTGCAACTGGGGACCCCCTATTGTTCCTCTTTTGTTTGTACTTAAACTTTTTTAGAAGACCACCCATATGTTTTGTACACAGTTGTCAATCGGGGACCCTCTGTCAATCGGGGACCTTATTGTCCTCAATTGTTCAAGGTCCCCAGTTGAATGCAGAAACAAACTCAGTGGCACCCACAGTATACATAAACATGTACAATGTACAATTGTACATTACAGTTACCGTATACTAGGGCTGAATCAATTCATATACATGTACGTACATGACCATGTACATGTAGTTCATAATTCCAATAGTCGACCTTCAATTTGATCGAATATCCAAATATTAGGTTGTACCGACCATCAAATTGTTGATGAACAAACCATACAAAATCAGAGGCACTAACCCACACATTTGTACGTTGTGATCAATATAATAGCTTCTCACGTCTAGGAGTATCTCCAGCCAAGATTTAGCAAGATTTAAGAGATGAAAAACACTTCTTGCCCTGTTGAGAATTTCTATTCCTTCTAAATTTTGTAATGAATAATTTACTTTTTGACTTGTAAGATTTCTTTCACTTTTCATTTGAATCTGCTTGAAAAATTCTCATTCGAATATTCAGTTTCAGAGATAGTATTTAAATATTTGATAATTGAATATTTGGATACTCGGCACTGGCTTTCTTATATACATGTACATGACAATTTCAATTCACGTATGGAGTCCACAGAGAGCAAATAGGATTTTTTAAGGCCGGCTGAAATTCAAGAAAGTCTTTTTCAAAAGTCAACATGTTCCTCTTCCCACCCGCATAGTCCTTTATGGATCATTAAGTGCTCCCAGTAGATTTACTGCATTATCCAAAGCAACAAACTGTTCCCAAGTTGCAGTTGGTAAGGACACACACGCTTCCATTTGGGCATGTACATGTACATGTATGCCTTGTTCTCAGGAGCAGTGCGTGTTCTGCATAGGAACAAGCCATGTTAGCAATGGAACACTGTTTGGTGTATCCATTTATTAAATACACACCAGTACTCCCCAAGCACTCTTCTGGTCATCTGGAGAGGGGCGTGTCACCACGCCATGTTCAGGCAGTGCTTCTGCAGCCGAACTATCACACTGAACTAAAAATAGCCAAATGTGTACTTCCAATTCAGGCGAACCGAGTACCGGTACATGTAAGTTGGTTCAGATGTTCAGCATACATACGCACATGTACTTGACACAATACTGGTAATGCATAAAATGCATGTGCAGAAAAAAACAACAAAAAGAATTGATATCATGCCTGAACTTGCCTCTGTCATCATCCATGCCGCCAAATGCTCCGATATCCCCATCTGTTGAACTGGGTGTTGATGGTGAAACAACACTAGCACTCATTGCTGGAGAAACGCACAATGGTTAAAGCTGAAAATCGACCCCTACAGGAAAGATAAGACTTTAAAAGTATTTACTTGAATGTAATCTATCGGGACAAACGTAAGGAGCAACTGATACGAGAGATAGTTGTTTCACATCCAAAATCCTCCTTCTGTATACATGTACATGTATGAGGAAGAAAATAACCCATCCCATAATACATGTACAGTAATTGTGAGCTTTACCATTTGACATGTTGCACTTTCAAATGCATAGATTTCCATGGTTTTATCAGCTCCAAGCGGAACAAAAGAGGGCATGTTTTTTTGGTACTTACCCCATAGGCGCGCGTTTATAATGGGATCAATGGTACAATGTACGTTTGACGCGGAGCACGCTGAGTATGCGTCACAAATTTATTCCTCAATATACATGTATGTTCTTTGTGTACATGAAGAACCCGTGCAAGAACCCGCTTGGAAAACCTACAACCATCTCTCTTTCTTTTGGCGCTTGGGGATGCACTTCAACTCTGGGCAGATAAAGTTACTTAGGTTTTATTACTGTTTTTTCAATGTTTATTTTGTTTTTAACAGACATGGTTCTGGGGCCAAAGATACAGAGACAGTCCAGTACGTGTACTTCAACACCAGAATGAGGCCGGTGTTGCATACATGTGTGTGAATGTACCTACATGTAGGTGCTTTTGGATAGCAAGTGAGTGGTTGCAGTTCCCGTACATGTACAATGAAAGACTTGATTGGGCACAGCACTGATCCTCTGAAGCACCTGTGATTGTTTAATTATTATTACCCTGCATTATTTTATTCAGACGAAATCAGTAAACAGTGACAGAAACTGCCCATTACGAAGTAAACCAGGCCGAAATACAGGTCTAAACAGTTGACTTCATCTAAGATGGCCCCCAACAGGATACAGTTCCATATTTGGCCATCACCTTAGACACTGTGAAAAAAGTCTATGGGACATGACAGAAAGACAAATTGAGGTATTTTCAAAGAAAACTTGAATTTTTCCACTCCTAAATTAGTGTAGAATATAATCAGATTGACACTTCTTGGTACAAGTTTCAAATCGTATTACCTGAAATGAAAGGCAGCCAGATACATGTCTGGAACCCTCTCCCAAAAAAGCCAACCACGCATACTGTACATGTACGTACACAGACTTATTTCCACTGGCATCCCAATGGGGTTAAGGTATCAGATGTTATTGAGTTCGCCAAAATCACAAACATGATACAGTAGTGTTTGATGACATGAATACTCTGGTTTTGGCAGTGATGATGACTGAACAGTAAAACAAGACGGTTACAAGAGGAGACTAATAAATCAAAACCAGACGCTGGCGGCTAGCCCACAGCCATACCGTACATGCACAGTATACAGTACATGTACATGAATCAGACAATGAGGGCTGTGCCAAATATCCGATTATTCAATCGATTATCGAATATTCAAATACCATTTTCCAAATTCCAATATCTTCAAATGCAAAATTAATAAAAAGGAAGAATTCTATTTCAAATGAGAAAAATCGCACAATGGAGGCTTGTTTCAAGCAGATTGAAAAGAAAAGCAACAGAATAATGCATCCCACGATTCAGAAAGTAAAAATGCAAATGCAAAATGAATAAAAAGGAAGAATTTTATTTTAAATGAGAAAAAGTGCACGATGGAGGCTTGTTTCAAGCAGATTGAAATGAAAAGCAACAGAATAACACATCCTATGATTCAAAAAGTAAATTCATTAAAAAATGCAAAAGGAATAGAAACTTTCAACAGGACAAGAAGTACATGTATTGCTCTGCTCTTCAATCTTGCTTAATTGTGGCTGGAGGTAGTCCTACATGTACATGTACCGGTACATTGTAGAGGTGAGAAGCTGTTATACAGTGATCATAATGTACAATTCAGTGCATTTTGCAACTGATTTAGTACATGGTTTCTCTGGATCCGAATCTCTGGATATTTGATGGAATTGAAGGTTGAATGTTCAAATAGTGAATTATTCGAATTGACTCAGCCCAACAGTACATGTACATACATATATGTACATGTACCGGTATAGGCCTATTATTAATTAACAGATGTTAAACCATGGTGGGGATAATAAACCTTTGCCAAAAAATACCCTTGTGCCGCACCCCTTTCTAATTTTTTTCTTTCCACTCAAAAAGACGCTAAATTTGATACAGCTTTTGTTTTACATTGCATTGCATCTTCTTCTGGCTGTGGAGGATCTCAGGCAGAGTTGATTAATTAAAATCATGAACACCAGCATTTGAACAACCTGTAAATCCAAGCCACCTACAAATCTTTGGGAGGTACATGTAATGATTCCCGCGGTAATCATTAAACATGTTAAAGCGATTTGTAATTGGTGACAGATGATAATATTTACATGTACGTACATGTACATTACAGCCATAATCATGAATTATTAAAAAGAATGTGTCTCACAGATTAATGGGTCCTAAAGTCAGCAGGCACAAACATCATTCGATTCCATCAAAATGATCGACATTAAAAACAACCAGCAAGTACATGTAAATAAAAATTCATGTAGAGAACGAGCCTTTCGGAAGATGTGCAAGAAAGATCCTCAAATCATCATGCTTTTACGACTTGCACAATCACATTTTCATCAAGTGTATTTTCGTAAACCCAGTCATAAATACCGATCGTGACAACTTTGGGATGCCTGTTGATATTTTACGGTGACATAAAGAAACACTTTGCTGCCTTCTGGGCTGTCTGACCTGGACATCAGCACAGATAGTGTTATATATAGGACAGATAGTGTGTTCTCTTTTTCATTCGATATTTCAGAGCTCTTCCAAGGAAGTGCAGTGCTCTGGGATTTTCCTCTTCGTGTCGAGGTTTCTCTAAAAAATTCTGCAAACTAAATGACGTTCTCCAAAAAATGATGTGGGCATAAAATACAGTTCGCGATGAAAATCAAATACTCTGAGTTCTTAATTTTGATGTAGTTTTGAGTGGGGATCTCTCCAAAACATATGGCAAAATGAAGACTGGGCAAGGACTTTATTTTCAACTCCCGTTGATTTGCAAAGGTACATGTAGCTAACCAAATGTCCACAAAATATACACAGTCTGCCAGGTCATCTAGATGATCATTAAGATAAATCAGAAAGTGCAAATATGTATTTTATATGAACAAATTTACTCTTTTAGAAATTTTGAAAAATGAGTGGAGTTGCACTTTGGTTCATTTTTGGAAGAACATGCCAATCGATCAAGTGTTCCAATTACCCTGACGTTCCGATAACCACATTTTGGTGAAACTACATGTAAGCGCCTGCGATTACAAGTCTTTCAGCATACATGTACATGTAACTTTACTCGCTAAGGCGAGGGGCATGCTGACTTCACTGCATTGAAAGAAATTGTTTTATGCTGCACTGCACCGGCAATTCTGTCGAATCGGTTGCGTGCTTTTTACACGTTTGCCATTATCCTAGACCCGAAAATGATGGTTTGTAACCACACAATAATGGGCAACAGATGCGGACAGTTTTTCCAATGAAATTTCTGAATCATAAAAACAGTTTTGAATGGACTTGAGTCGAATCTGGTAAGTAGTCTGTGTCAGCCACTAGCAGAGTCCAAGCCAAGTCGAGTCCAGAACAACCCCAGCCAGAGCCGAGTCAAAAGTCCAAAAAATTGGACTTGAGTCCGAAACTACAGGAATGACAAGCAACAGCCGTTGGACGCGGACAGGCAACGATCTTTGTCAACATCCATGTGCAGCTTTAACAGAAAGTGTTTACTGTGCTACAGCGTGCTCACGTGCATGGGCATCCAACAGCTGTTGCTTGTCATTCCTGTCATTCGGGCATAAATAATGAGGGGCCCTTTGATTGGTCAGTGTGAACCTCAACACACCACAGCCAACTGCCATTTCAACCATTCAGTCAAGTCACAGCTAAGAATTTACACACACACGTACAGAAAGCCGCTGCAGCCAATTTCCATGTCTTGAGTATTGATCGCAGCCGTAGTCAACCATTTGGTCGTGGCTCGTCTTCGCAAATACATGTACAAGCACACATGTGAACCGCATGACTCTCAGACGCTGATCAGGAAATATTTGCGGCTCTTTTTGGAAAATGGGCACAGTTTGGGCCCGTTTTTTCTTGGTAGGCCCTACTCAATACAAAGGTACATGTACATGTACATGTATAGCCTAGGCTACAGTCTTAGGGGGAATGGAGCAGCATGTCTATGGGTGCACAACAAGAATAAATCCCTGTTCGTGCCCTGCTAAATGTCATGTACAGCCTATGCTGAAAAAGGCTTGTTTTCTGTTGGGTTTGTGGGAGCGGGACGGACGTCGGACCCACTTCTGGGGAGTGGGGGGTAAACAATAAAGCCAAGCCACAACAGAGCCTGCCACCCTTCTATGTTATAACTTATGACTGTTACAATGTATGTCTGGGTGACATCAATGCAACGGGAACAGGTCGAGTCGTACCTTGGAAAACTCGGACAACTCGTACCATCAACTCAACATAATTGCACCAACTCGTACCTTTGGCAAGTCATACCTTGGCCAACTCGTACATGTACCTTCGCATACGAGACAACTCGTACCTTAGTCAGAGTTTATTAATTGCTGCTGTCATCATGAACAATTTTTGATTTCTCAGGCCGATATGCTTCCACGTCGTTCATGAGTCAGGCAGAAATCAATCAAGGCTTGAATATAAGCCAATTAAGTCAACAGAGAAGAAATGTCTCTGAATGGGAGAGTGCCATCATTTCTCGAACAAAAATATAATATACAATCAGTGCTCTGAATTATGTAATTGCCGAGCTTTAGGTAACTGGGTACCTTCATCAGGGCAAGCAGATTCAGTTATACTAGCGCTCAGCTCTTAATGTAGCCGGCTGCCTCTATCCAAAATAGACCCGCAATTTGGGGCTTTTTGTGAAAGAAATACCCCAAACTGGAAACTATCAGTCCAAAATTCAGGATTTTTGGAAATACATGTATTTGTATGATCCCTCCTGATTATGGCATGTCTTGTAAAAACCCTGTCATGCCTGTGGGATCACAAAGTACATGTATTTATGAGCTTGCGACCATTACGACCATTTGGTGGAATGCACCCATCGGGTTGTTTGACATCTGTCACTGAAACTGATGGCACACACATGCCCATGGAAGGATGATATGCAGAAAATCATGCTGGCGCTCTGTATCTCTCCAGGAAATTTATAAAGGCATTTCCTTGATAATGATAGGCCCTACATCATACATGTACATGATGGGTGTCAGGTCAACTCGCCCCCCTTCCCGACTCGCCCCTGTCCAACTCGCCCCCTCGTAAACTGGCCCCCTGACCGACTCGCCTCTTATCAACTTGCCTCCTGGCCGACTCGCCCCCTGACCGAGTCGCCCCCTAGCCGACTCGCCCCCTCGGAACATCAAGCAAATATGGCCGGCCCAATGTATTAAAAAAAAACAAAAAAACAATGGTTCTAACCAACGACGCGACACGAACGACTCACGGACGGTGATGGATATTTGCACATTACCACTAATCACTTATTTATTCAAACGCTTCCTACGTCCACTGTCTGATTAGCTTATTTGTACATCCAACATACCCTCAGGATCAACAACTTCGAACCCTCCCGGTCCGTCCCATTAATATTTGGGTATGTGACTGTATCTTCTTGAAGTGACCCGATATCCAGTTAGTTAGTTACATGTAGTTATAGTGTTCTTTTGCTAATTCACTCGACTGGGACCTCACATACATGTATACTGCGAAAATTGATTTACATGTAGGTTCTTGGATATACGCTTTTTGTGTGATGTATAAAGTCATAGTGGTACATTGTACACTAATGTCAATTTTTAATGCCCCATTATCCCATGAAGTTATTGGAACCTGAAAGTGTGTAGCGACCGTTACACCCTTTGTCATAAATCATGTCTCCTTAACACTTCTGTAGGTTTGCGTCGCCGGGCATTATGCTTAATACATGTATGTACCATTTTTTTATCTGAAATAGTTCGCAAAGTTAATTAATATGGTACGGTGTTGGTGTTGTGGCGCAGGAAATCCCATAGACAATACACAGGAAACGCTGCGCCAAGGCCCATACACACGATAGTAAATTAGTTTTACCAATATAAAAAAAAATTGTTAACCCCAATTTCACACGAAGGGAATATCCACCAAGCTTTAAACAAACTCAACTTTGAGTGCCAGCTGCAAACCCCAGAACTTATTTTTAAGGGCAGCAATCACTGAGTCCATCTCTGACTGATTGTATTTTTTTCAAATGGTAAATGGGCCGGCCATACGTGCTTGGCAAACTTAGGGGGCGAGTCGGTCAGGAGGCGAGTCGGCCAGGGGGCGAGTTAGCTAGGGGGCAAGTTGGTAAGGGGCGAGTCGGCTAGGGGGCGAGTCGGTCGGTCAGGAGGCGAGTTGGTAAGGGGCGAGCTGGTAAGGGGCGAGTCGGCCAGGGGGCGAGTTGACCTACAATCACATGATGTATGTTCAAGGCTTAAACATGTGAACATGGAAAAATGAGAAAGAAAGTTAAGTGAATTGCGAACCTGAAAGTACGAGACGTCTTAACTCACATTATGAGTTGCCCAAGGTACGAGTTGACTCGAAAGCAATGCAACCCTATGTAATACTATAGCCAAACGTTACTGTACTTCCGGAATTTAAAGTTGTCCGGAAATTGGGCTCAAACATTGGACACCGTAGTTTCATCTCTTCAGGGAGCTAAACAAGGGTTTTTATACACTACACACACTCGTCGTAAAACAAAATCTTACCTTCGTTTCAAGTTGACTTGTGGAAAGCATTCAGCATCAGAGACAGGAGAAAAGATCGTTTCTGAACCCCAGTGAGAACATTCCTTTTTCTTCACAGAACGCCGGCCATCTTGATTCTGACGCAGCACTGCATTGTGGGAGCTGAGTAGGTATGGGCGTGGCACTATCATTATGTTTTATTGTATTCAGGGCGGGGAATGGGGGAGGGAATCGGTAAGCAATACCGAGTGTAAATTATCCTATTATAAAAGCAAATCAATGTCCAAGCCACAGTAGGTTGACAGAATGAGAGAAAATGTTGCTATGGCCTTGCGTAATAAAAAAGGACAAATTCTTGCTCATGTCACGTCGGTATGAACTTGGGCGTGTCGCACTTTACATGGTGGTAATTATGAACTAATTTTTAATAGATGCAGTTGACTGTACCGTGGTGGGGTTTCAGGCCCAATCGTCTTATCTCAAATTCTGTTTTTTCTGTTTCTTCTTTTTTCAAAATGATTTTCCCCAAAGGCTATACCTATAAATGTACTTCTGGTTCTGCCACATCTTATTTCTCAATGGTTCCCCTAACCAGGTTTTTTCGTACCCGGAACACGGATAGAAGGGTCCGGTCCTCCAATTCAAGCCCCACTGAAAACAATACAAATTCAGCACTGTTCAGGGCCCAATAACATGCATACCACCATCCTTGAGGTTTCTGAAAGACAAATAGCCCCTAAACCTTCAATTTCTTTTCATTTTTTGTGGGTTAACCAATTACATTTTCATTCCCACAAAACAATTCAACCCCACAAGTGATTTTTCCGTAGTCTAGTTGCAGCCATTTTTCAAGTGTGGCAGCCCTCAACTTTCTCGGGCACTGAGGACAATTTTTCTACCGTAGTATTTCGCCATTCTGCTCTCATATCTAAGCTCAAAGACACAGGGAGCTGATCCTGGCAACAATTTACACAATTTCACCATCTGGGGGCCAAGCAATCTCCTTTTTCAAAAGATAAATTGCTTTTTTTTTTGCTGGTATTAACATTATGTATTTAGTATTATTTAAAATTTTATTTTCTGTAATTTGTATTTTGTAAAAAAATTGTTGTTTTGTTTTAAAGTTTGCTATAAAACAATTTTGTTTTATATTAGATATACATATATTATTTTATTGCCAGTGGCAGCGGAGTTGGAGGCCCTTAGGTCACAGTTTCTAAGTAAACTTGTTCAACTCATGGCAGGTGCCATTGGTAAATCGTGTGTCTTGTGTATTGTATTGTTCTCTGTATTGCAGTTTTCATTTTGTGTAGTTTGTTTTTGTGGTTATGCCAAATAAATAACAACAATCAAATATACCGTGGGGGCACTGTTAATGCTAATGAGCTGGCCACAAATGCTCATTTGAATTAGTAAACTGCACCCACTTATGTACCACGTAGCACCAGGGACCCCTCCCCTTTACTTCCATTCCTTCTAAAACCTAGTTAAAAGCTCCCATATTTTCAAATCATTTCCAAACATCCCCCCAAAATTGTTCTGAACCCCTCCTAAGCCACGCGGGCTCTTGAATAAGGCCTACGTGTATCTGTGTTCTCACGCCGAAATAAAATCTACAAGAGAAACGAAAATGAGGGCGCTGTTATAACACACCACTCAGCTAGCTCGGGTAAGGCCTCGGCACTCTGTGCATGACGTCACTATGTAAAACTCTCGTATGCATAGAAAACCATTTACAGCACTGGCATTACGGACATACGTCTTTTCACTACCTTAAAGCATGTGAAAGAACTCTTGTCTGCAAGGTGCCACAATAGTCCATAGATAGTGAATTGACCATAGATCTTTTGGTCCTGAGTTCGAAACTGCTTTTTTCCAATATTGTTTTTCTTCACCAAATATTTTTTTCGGTGCGCTGAGAGCATTAATAGCTCCATGTGCAGAGTGCAGAGTCCGAGACCCAAGAACCTCATATTAAGTGTCTGTAAAAACGCACGACAGTGAGTTGCAGTTGGGTATTCGCATATGGGCGCTAGATTGGAGCTGTGCAGGTTTTGACGTCATGTACAGAGTTCCTGGTTTTAGCCTCACTCCAGCTTGCCCTGCAGCTCTGGCATCACTAGCACGCACTCTACATATAGCTCTCCGCTCTGCCGCTCCTGTATAAATGCTCAGCTGGGAGAGCTATAAAGCTTCGCTCGTCGCCCATACTGAGGGCGCTGATGAGAAGGGCCGATGGTTTTGCACTGTGATTGGCTACACTGTGCACGACCTGTGACTGTGAAGTTATGACTTCATGTTAGCAAAGCGTTATTTAAATTTTTTGGTTCACCAGTGTCAATACTTTGGATGGGCAAAGTGTCAGCTATATGATTAAAAACATAACCTTGGTACAATCACAGTGTGGTAATTTATCCTCTCACTATTAAAGTATCACTGGTTAAGTGTCTCTTGGAGATATATTTCAAATCATTGGTTATCTTGATCAAGTTTGGATGAACGATTGAAGTGTTGTGAGAATTTTTTAGCAATACGGAAGAAGAAGAAAAAAAATCAAATTTATAACTGCCGTCTTGAACGCAGTGAGCGAGCTCGCGGGTCCCACAGAAATTTTGCTGTGCTCGTCGTTGCGTGTGACTCCGTGTTGCGTACATTTCCTTCACTAAAATCTGTGCAAAGCCCTCAGTCCTTCCCAGCGCCTTGTTCGGACGCTGGATGACGAGCGAATCAAGCACGCCCGTGATCACATAATTAAATAAGGACGCCTTTTCAAAATGATGTAATTGTCTGCAGTGATAAAACATGAGAGATCAAATAGCCACAGAAACGAAAATACAGAGCCCGAATGAAAACCTGTCTGCATTATTGGTATTTCAGGCGAAATACAGTAGTATCGACCATCATCGACGTCAGTAGACCTTTCTTTAGCTATGCCACAAGTACATGCCGTAGGTTTTGCCATTAAGTGGTTGGCAATGCGTAAGAATTCAAAGTGTTATAAAATCTCAAGCTAATATTTCAATGATAAATAATTTACTAAATACTATATGAAAATGAAAATAAATTAATCAAATATAATCCAAACCCAAACAAATAAATTTGGTGACCAATGTCTTGAAATATAGAAATAAACTTCTGTATGAAGTCACTTCTTGTCTAATAGCGCCAACAGTTAAGGGGGGGAAGAGCCGCTGAAATCTGACCGTTGGAGGCTAGTGCCTGAGGCAAGCTTACAGCCTCAGACATGGCGAGAGACACTCCCCGCCCCCTCCAAATATGCACACAGAAAATAAAAATACAGTGACGTGAATTTAACCAAACCAGCGGGTTTAATCTGTACATTTAAACTCTGATTCAATTTGACAAACTCATACAGTCAGTTTGACGGTGACAGATGAGCACTCAGGTTCTGCCCTTGAAATGCCTGGAAAACATGCTTGCGGAAATGCAGTCTTTACAGGAGACGAGAGCAAACTAATCCAGAATATAGCCTGCGGGTTGACTAAAACCCAATACTTCACACATTAGCCATCAGCAGTGCAGGTACACTGTTAAGTCATGCTAGATTTCATCTGTTCCTTTATCAAGCTGTCACTAGATATTCACGGTTTTCCGAAAAAGATTGACAGTTTTGGAACGAAATTACGGGGGAAAATACGGCCGTGAATCGTAGCAGTGTTTGCAGGGGAATGACTTAATGAGTTTAGGCACTGTACGAAAGTCAGATTATAATTTTATGAAAGCGGTGTTAGCCAAGATTAAGAACAGCAAGAAAGATGTTTTTCATGTTTTTGCGGGACTTAAAATAACAATGGATTAATCCCCGGTCGGTTAAGGTGACGTCGAGGCTTATTAGTTTTTTTATCCATTTGAGAAAAGGTGACGTCGAGGCTTATTAGTTTTTTTATCCATTTGAGAAAAATACCTTTTCAGATATAAAAAAAAATCACAAAATTTGTTTGTGAGAAAACTCCAAGTGCTCCCGGCTATCGGGTTTGCAAAATCATTTTTTAATCAGTGCATTCAGGGTCGAAATCCTGAAGGCTTGTTTCTGTTTTTCCCCAAGATTTCAGTGTTCAGCAGTCAAGCTTTGCGTCTCACTGGGAACAAGCAAGCTTAATTCTACAATTCCACCTGCCTCAGGTGTTGACAATGGAGTCCGTCGAGGGTGTGTCTTATTGCCCATGCATATACTAATGACTGTGTCAAAACAAATCCAGAAAACCTCATGATTCAATATGCCGAGGATACTTCCACTGCTGGACACATGAACTCCAGAGATAATCCTTTTGTACTTTAGAAATGTTGAGTGGTTTGAACAAATTTCATTTCAAAATTTCAAAACTAATTACCTTGAATTAAAGACAAGAGTGCTGATAATTGACTTTATAAAGAGGAAAAAGTGCGTTTCATTTTGATAAATGGCCGGTTGATTAGTGACTAAATATAAATACCTTAGCTACTGTCACAGAAAGTGAGTTGAACTTGATGAATATAAACGCAAAATATTAGAATGGCAAATACAACAAATTGGCTCTTTTTTCCTACGTAAACTGAATTCATTTGGAACAGAAAAGGTACAAAATTAAACAGGATTGCAGTAAACACAGAACTAGGGAACTTCAGCGACCATAATGTTGATGTACTTCTTTTTGAATAAAGGCTATAATGTGGATTGTTACGTATGTACGTTCTAATTACATGTAATTCGAAATGTTTGAAATTGTGAAGATCCAGACCTTAATGCAGAGGTTGTTTATCCAATCACGCGAAAATGAATACATTTTTTGCCAAATAAATCTCACCACACCCCACTCATTACTGAAACACGGTTTGAGCACTCAGTCACACGGGAACTATACAACTATGGACCACTGGCCTTGCGGAGTACCGGTAGGAATAGCATGGCGCTAAGAACTAACGACAGTTTAAAGATTTTATGTAGAACTTCACGGTCTGGAAAATGAGCAAACCATCACGCGATTCTGACGGCCAGGGAATTCAAAGCAGATCCGATATTATCTAAACTTAAACTTAAGATACGCACACTAACAGCCGGTCGAATCCCTCTTCATCAAAATGAGGCAAGTTACCTCATCTCCCAAATGGTATACAGGAAAACCACATCCTCAAGTACCCAACCATGAACATGATACAATTCGGCAGAGTATTTGGCCACAGTTTGAGGATGGCGGAATGGTGTTACAAGTTCAACTCCATAACACAGCTTTGAGAGAGTGAACACACTAAAGCGCAATAATGAAAGGGGTGGCACTCCTCAACCCGCAAAGACAAACTGAAATACTTTGACTTGTTCGATAGGGTTTGCCAACGAATATTACTTTGTTCCTTGTAAATATATAACGAAAAGCATTAGTTCCCGCACGACCACTCAATCGCTTGGTTCGATAATTCGATGTGTCTGGGTGGAGAGCGAGTGTTCTCTATCTCTTTCCAAAGCTTTCAGGAAAAATAATACCACAAAAAGGACAGTTCTGCAGTATTGAGTAACGATCGAACAGTTTGCGCAAGAAGAGGCACCAAAAATGGAATTAGCATACCTAACCAAATTACAAAGCACTACGACATATGAAATGGATACCTGTATACTGATGTACAGAGAAGAGCGTGTATCGATCTTTGAGAGTAATTCTGTCCTGGTTTAACTAACAGGTGTCGGTTACACCTAAAACGCGCAGAGGAACAGGCGCTAATTAAACAGTCTCTTCCTCTTCTGAATATTCATGTACAAATCATTTCTACTGTTGAAACATTCGTGGAAATAATGTCAATCAGACCAGTGTAATTATTTCCTGTTGAAATATACACTGTACAAACTGTTTTGTCAGAACATTGACGATATCAAATAGCACAAGTCTTGGGTGAGTTTTTTTTTGTGGGTGTCATCGAAGTTCTTATTGTCAACACTATGAGCTGAAAACACTGAAAACCAGCGCCCGTTTTAAACGCGTCTTTGCGTTAATAACAAATATATAGCAGTCTGTTGAAATTACACACCTTTTTGAAAATAAACGTGTTTGGGTGTTCAGAAAGTGTTACCACAAAACGTCTTTGCGTGTCTTGCTATTAACACCCAAATGTGCCATTGTGTATAAATTAATACGGGCGTTTCACAATAGTGCGCCTCCAAGAGTTTGCAACACGTTGACCAATCACAGTGCGCAAAATCTGTCGACCCAAAGCACGTTTGGAAAGGGTCGGCAGATTTCGCGCACTATGATTGATCAACGCACTGCAAACTCTTGGAGGTGCACTTTTGTGAATCGCCCGAATCAACGCGTATTTATAAAAAGAAAGAAATAAACACCACAACGTGTTTAGCTTTGGACTATTAACACCACAACACGTTCATAAAGTGTCAGCAGGAAGGTGTTTGAAAGGCGGTAAAACATTAACACTTGTTTGTACGGTGCGGTAACAGCATGAGAAGATAAGTGAAATGCCGGTGACAAATGGGCAACTTTTACTGGATGGAATATACATCGTGTGCCTGGAAGAAGGACGTAAGCGCTTATGCCTTTTTGCCAGGAAGCATGATCACTGTAAAAAACATTTCCCGGCAAACGGACGTTCGTATGCAACTGTTTTATTGTTATGAATTATAAAGATTTCTTTGCAAAAGGAAAAAAAATCCCAAGTCGTTTAATAAGTTGTTCAAAAGTTGGTTTTTGGACAACCTGTGTTGATTGTGTAGTGAATTTTATCCGTTTATACTAAATAAAGAGACTTTTTTTCCGGCCTAAGGCCTAAGTTTCAGAAATTTTCGGGGGTTGTCTTTTTCTCCGCAACGCAGAAGCCAATTGAACTTTTTTAGTTCTTTTTTTTCCCCAGCCCAACCGTTGAGACATATTTACTCTCACATTCTGAGACTCGTGTGTTAAAATGGACACGGTCAAGCACGTGTCGTGGAAAAAGGTTAAAATGACCGCCATTTTCCGCCCAAGATAATGGTCACATTTCACCTATAGCATATGAAAGAATTGAGCCACTTTGGTTCCCAATTCAATGTCAACTTGACCAAGGTATTTTGTGTGTGTTTTTGTTTAGCATTTGTTTTAGTTCAGTGAAAGGGGGGACACCGAAAAACCAACAAGAAAAGGAGGGCAAGCAGATGCAGGTATGAAAAACAAAACAGACCAAAACAAGCAAAACGACACCGGAAACATATGCAAAGTATTGAAATCCATCACCTTACTTCAAACCATGCAATGTGTTACTAACACCTCCTGTAGCATTATTTAGTAAATTCCCACACGGCAGAAATGAAAATTTCAGAAGCCAAATAAAAAAAAAGATACACCAGAGGTCAGCAGAACTAAAAAAGTACAATCTTTTTAGACATAGAATCTTTTTTTCAGACAAGAAAATGCAGGCGAAGCTATTAGGCTGAAAAAAGAACCCGCCTGGAGAATGACCGAAACGAACTCGCGTGCATCGACGGCCGTTCCATGACAGGGCTTCAGTGCCAAGAGTGAGTGAAACTGTGTCGTCGAAACGACATAAAACTGCTCACAAAACGAGGTTTAGAAATGGGAAGGAAAATTCTGCTTGTAAAATCAGGAACAGATGGAGTTTGGAACGTGCAAGCCATATCTTTTTCAGTTTCCAAGCCTACACAGTGAAGGTACACCTGTCAAAATATTGGGGCAGACGCGAAGCGGAAAAAAGGTGGCAGATTGAAAAACACGCCTGGATAAGAAAAACGAGAACAGCAAACGCCTGTCCGTATGGCGATACATTATCAGGTAGTTGCCCCAACAGTCATTTCTTGGAACTTTTGGAGACTGTAACTATGTGAAACGTTCAAGTGTTACCGGTACCCATTATATCTTCGTGGGGCGCCAAGAATGATACCAGGAAAGATTTTTGTACTGAGCACAGAAAATGTGGGTATGCAAAGTTACTTTGCTGACCACGCAAAATGTTTTTTTTTCTCCTTAGGATGATCCATGAAAATGAGACGTGTCCGCATCAACAAGAAATGGAAATGCACACTACTGATGCTGAACCTGATGCGTGGTTTTTATGCGTAACGGCAGATGCCATCGGGCGCACAATATTGACTTGGGTGCATCAACACCGCTGAGATATGACACTTGTCTCATTACACGAGAACATCGAAGAGGTCTTGAATAATGTTATGCGTTAGGCATACTGCAATGAATAAGTGGGCATGATGCTGAGTGGACAACGTACTCTTGTCAATATTGTCTTCGCTGTGTTATGTAGCCAAATTGAATACAGTATCAGACGCAACGTCACAATTTGTATACATGTATTCTTGGTCACGATTAGTTTAGTTTAGTTTAGTTTATTTATTTCCATATCTTAAATGAAATATTCACATGAATTTAATATCAATTTATCAATTTTATATCAAACTTAATATCAAAATAGCAGAGATGATATATAGGATTATAGGATTTGGTCCACATTTGTCCCTGACTTTTTAAATTAAATGTAACATCCAACAAAAGAGCGTCCAAGGATATTATCAGGGCAGAATTTACAGCCTGGATAATGAATGCACAATTTCTCACTAAACCGATTATGCTTGTGGCAGTTTCTTTGTGTAAATGTATGAAGGAAAAAACCCTACTGTATTTCAGTAGCCAATACAGTATTCTTGATGGGTAGTTTTGCCTGTTGGTCACCCGTCTGACTACATAATTATGTTTGTCTGCACCCATGCAGTGTGACGGGATACCATACCGAATTGTGAAGGATCAAACAATGTCAACATAGAAGCAATACACTTCTGTACGATAATTTTAAGGCCGGAGATATGTCAGCGATTCTGTCTAGCTGATCACAACGTGCAAGAAATCATTGGTTGCTTGTTTGTTTTTACATTAAAATGAAATTACTTTCAAAAGATGACACATCATACTTTAGTAGAAGCTGTGTAACTCGAAGTTTAGCCTGATAGCATCTCCAGCTATTTCTGAACCAAATCAGAACTTCAAAATTACCAAGAAATCCTAAGGGACGCTTTGCACCTTCAGCCCTGTGTTTTGCATAAATAACTGCGATTGTCCTCAACTGTGATTCATTGGAGCTGATTTGGTGTACCTCAGGAGGACATATATAGGAGAAGAAATATCAGGGTATAGGGACCTGTCTCAAATTGTCTCTAACCAAAAGATTGTAGAAACTCATTATTTCTGCCAGGGATAAAGCTACGTCATTTAATAGAACTAATCTGCCTGGAGCATACCATCAAATCAATAGAGATTGATAGCTAATTTGCACATAAATTACTTATATTCTGTAGCAGACAACGTGTTCCTGTGATAGGTTTAGATCACTTGGCACTTTTAAGGTAATTATCTACCCACATTTCACAGTGGAAATACTGAACACAAATGGAAATGTTCCATATTGCTAAAACACAACAATAAGTCTCAATATAGTAAAATGCCACAAATTATTATCTGTTATCTGAACATAATAAACAGTATAGCTACTAAATAGAGCAACGGAGAGTGGATTTCACCTCCTGCGGAGTAGCCACACATTGTTCTCCAGACAAGGAACACAATATCCTTTCTCAAGGCATGAGCAATTCTGAAACGTCTGTGACATTCTGTCAAGAGTCGCATCACATCAGAACCATGCAGAATAAGTATCGTATTGCGAATCAGTTTAGCACAAGCCAAACGCAGCACGAAGAGTAAATAGGTAGCAGAACTACTGGGTAACCGTAAGTCATTATGATTACCCAGAACGTGATCAGACATGATATAAAGTGACGTTTACCGCCAGTGAAACCAAGCAATATCCGATAGCCCTCGACCTCCTCCGTAGCAACTGCTTCATCCAATTCCAAGCTGTCTGTAAACGTGTATTTCTATCGACGGACAACGCCAAACGTTTATTAACCCGCAGCTCGTGCAAATCATTTCGGTGAGAATTTGCAATCGGCTATAGTTAATAATGATTCTGCTTATTTTCAGCGCGAAATGGAGGTAAAATAATAGCCACAGAAACTTTTTTCCGATAATTTGGCAACCTAAATTATGAAATTTTGCATCAAATTAAAGATTCAACTTACCATTTTTGTTACGTTTCAATTCACATTAAGATGGCTCTACAACACCTCAACTCAAGTACATCCTTTAATTATATAAATGCATTGAAAATACACGCAGTTTCAACACATTATACCGTTTTTCAAGCCAGTGAAGTAAAAGGCGCTTTAGTAAACGATATTTCATCAAGGCAAAATCTGGCAGTGCCATGTAGTATAAATGAGTTTATCATTACTGTCCTTACGCCAAAATGGCAATACGCTCAACACGGACCGTGCCAAACCGAATATTTGAGTCAAAGTGTGGGTTCTGCTTAAACTGACTTGAAGGAGGCAATTTCCATGGAGCTGCTTAAACACAAAATATGTTTAAGGGTAAAAAAAAGTTTTTGATAAATTAGGTTACCAGCCAAAACTTCATGTGATGTGTATTGTTTTACAATGGTATTTAGCTGTTTTTTGGCTAGCATGACATTCACATAGAGTTTAAGCTGGTAACTTTTGTTTTATTTTTTGTTTAATTTTTGTCACACTTAAGCCAATTTTGTGCTTAAGCAGCCCTATGAAATTGGCCCAGCTGCCCATACACAGATTTTTGACTTTGAAAGAAAAGACCCTCTACCTACATTCTACCGGTGTTCCAAAACTTGTTTTCATGTAGATACACCCAAAACTAAAATATAACTTTATGCCAGTTAATTCACTTTCAGATTTCTGAATTCACCTTTTATAGTCACTTTTTGATTGAAGCCAAATTTCAGATACAAACATAAACTCACTCTGACCGCAGTTCAAAAACCAGTTTTTGCAAAAGCAAGATTAGCGTACCGTAGGTGCGTGCGCCTTCTACGCCAAACATCTATTGCCTGCTCTGATAACCAACTCATGAAACAGCCAACGCGCCCAAGGTTCATGTTGCATGCGTAAGTGCAGGCCATGCCGTTATAGGTTCTATTGGACGCAGAGTCAACAAACTGTGCCGGACGGACTCAGTTCGCCTTACATTGTCATAAAATGTGTCGGCACGGCTTGGCTCGAGCAAGCTTGGGCACAGGAAATTTCCCAGCGAAGAGCAGAAAAGTGCAAAAGCGATTCCTTTACTAAAATATCGACGAACTTTAATTTGATTCCCAGTGAAACTGAATCAGACGGCGAGAGAAGCAAACGAAAGTGTGTGTACTTCTATGTGTGTGTTTCAACAGCTTCGTAAAGTCTGTTTCTGTCGAGATCTCGTGGGATTTTGGTCCCGTGCCATTCCACTCTTCAACAACCCCTCGTTGGATCGTATAACCAAACTCACATGTTTTACTCTTTTTTTTAACTTAGGAGTGAAATCCTTTTCTTAGGCCTACTGCTTTCTCATAGCGTCCGCAGGTCACCCGTTCTGGGATGAAATCTTTTCACTGATTTCTCGTAAGGACAAGAAGAAACACTACTTCTGAGATTAACTAACGTCGGTTGTATCATGCTCACGTCATCCCAATTCATTCCAGGTCGCCTTCATACAACGAATTCGCGAACAATGACAAGTTCCGTCAATAAATGCTATCATTCAAACAATGATCTGGAAACAATAGATGTCATCATTCCAACAATGACCTGGAAAAAAGAGATGACATCATTCCAACAATGACCTGGAAACAATAGGTGCCATCATTCCAACAATGACTTGGAAAAAGTGATAGGCCTATGATATCATTCCAACAATGACCTGGAAACAATTGGTGCCATCATTCCAACAATGACCTGGAAACAATTGGTGCCATCATTCCAACAATGACCTGGAAACAATTGGTGCCATCATTCCAACAATGACTTGGAAAAAGTGATAGGCCTATGACATCATTCCAACAATGACCTGGAAACAATAGGTGCCATCATTCCAACAATGACCTGGAAACAAGAGATATGACATCATTCCAACAATGACCTCGAAACAGCAGATACTATCATTAAGACTGCTTTACAAAATGGCAAAATGTTGAGAACAACTATCATTGTCACAATAAAAGGTGTTGTTAGGAAGACATTAATATTCATGGTGCCATGTTGTGTCGAGCGATCACAAAGCTATCAGCACAAATTTCCATTACAGTCAAAGGAAATTATGACACTGGAATTATTTAGGAGGATCTCTCTTTTTAGTGACAGGAGGTTTTGGAACGTTAACCGTAACGTTTTCACTGTTATAATACCTGCAAGGTAATATCACTTCAGACGAATACACGGAGTATGTCCTCGGTTCAAAACCGTCCTTTTTCTACTTTACGACATTTCATGATGTAACTGCATTCTCCCCGACTGTAGTTAGCATGTCCACTATTTGAAACTCTAAATTCTACAAACATTCACTGTAAATATCTTATAACATAGTCAAATCATTATACAGATAGGTCAAAGGACGGGATGGGTGCCGTGTTAGTATTATTATTATTATTTCAATTCTAATGTTTAAAAGACACGTGGCTCTGTTTATGCCGTACGCGTACGGCACTCTGTGGCCAATTTTCCCATGTTAGTACGCTGTCGGGTACATTGGAAAGTAATGATGGGCCTTTAAACATGCCAAAAAACCTGGAGTCTTCTAAAAACAAAATTAATTTCTCTCAAAGCAGGCAGTCTTGCTTGTTTGTTTAAGTGAAATATAATCTTCTCTCCTAATGGCATGTTTTCTTCCTCTTAAAATGCCACATTCTCTGCCACAAGCAACAGACAAAGATAAACGCGCAGAACGAGAGAGCGCGAAGCTCGCTGTAAAGTCTCGCCATTCCTTGCTCTGTGGTCTCGCACACTATTTCCGAAGTCCGGATCTTGTCCATAAGCTGCATCTGAGTGATGTGAAAAAGGAATGGTCCAGTGGTGTCGCAATACCTCAACACAATCAACAATCAATGATGAAGGAAAAACTCCCCGGTCATTTGGGTTCGGGGCTCTAGGTTGTAGTCCACTAATTCAAGCCCCATTGAAAACAGTGTAAAATCAGCATTGTTCGGGGTCCAATAACATGCGTACCAACATCCCTGAGGTATCTGAAACACACGTTAAATTATTGTATGGTCCCTAATCTTTCAATTTTTTTTTCAATTTTCTGTGGGTTAACCAATTACATTTTGAGTTATCCCCTCAAAACAAAATCACCCCCCGAAAAGTGATTTTTCCGAAGTTTGCTTGGAGCCATTTTTCAAGTGACAACCCTCAACTTTCTCAGGCACTTAGGACCATTTTTCAACATTATTTTTTAGCCACTCTGCTCTCAAATTAAAGCCAAAAGACCCAGGGAGTTGATTCCAGCAAGGATTTACAAAATCTCACCCTTTTGCAAAAGATAGTGTGGGGGCACTTTTAATGCTAATGAGCAGGCCAGAAATTCTCACTTGAATTAGTGGACTGCACCCTTTACCAACGACGCTCTACTAGATCTAGTAGGAGAGGTAATCGGATAGCGCTTCCTCCATCCCAAAGACAACATAATTGCTTTAAAACGGCGGGGCGCAGATGCATGAAAGGATCATTGTCAGTTGAGCACAAAGAAGATGCGAAAACTGATACGGCCTCAGAGAGAGTCAACTTGGAAGCTGTCATTATAATTATATTATTTATTGCGGGAGATGCATCTCCGAAGTTTAGATGTTTACCTGTGGCTTCTGAAGCAAGTTGATTTCGCGGGCAATTGAATGACAAAGCTTTGTATTCTCTGGGATACGTCATATTAAATTTCAAAACTTCATTTCCCATTAGCCATTAGATTTATTGCTTAGTATAAAACCATTTGCAGTTTATTGATCTAGAAAACAGCCTTGGCGTGAGACATCATCATGCCAGTTTTTGATGTTTAGATCAAAAGATCTGGAAAATAATATTTTATTTTAGATTTATTATATAAATTATAAAGTTTGATTTCATCTCCAAAATTAAGACACATGTATACATTATTGGCGATCAGGAGAGCACGTCATAGCGAGGGTCTATAGCAGGGTCTTGTTCACGCAATAGGTGATTCAACCAGCTTTTGGGGGAAGACTGGTATTTTCCGGGGGGTGACCAATTTTGATTTTTTTTTAAGTACACTGTTATTTCCTGAGAAGTGAGGCTACACTTCGGGGCTTTTTGTGCACTTTTGGAAGGATTATAAGTGCAAAAGTTCCCAGAGCTACCCATTCTCAATTACTTTGAATAGGGCTCCTTTTTAAGGGGACATGGTCCCGTGGCTGCCCACCGGATCCACCCGTGTTTTCACACGTATGGGAGCATCTTCCAGTTGGGATGTTCCCCTGAGTCAGTAGTTTCTAAGAAAAGTTGATATAATCCCTTTTTTGATTTTGTAGAATTTTTTTTTCGCTAATTCAGTTTGGAATATAGTAATGATGTTGGTAAAGGGATGGCGCGGCATGACTTTGGTGACCACTGAGCTCAAACAACCAATGGTAAAGTGGTCTTATGGTGGGCTATCGTCATGAGCAAACACGCGTTTCGACTAATGCTGTAAGCAATGAGTATTGAGGAAACATTTATTTTTAACGTCAAAGCGCTTCAAAAGATACGACTCGAGGTGATTGAAGTATATTTTGAGCGTCTCCTTTTGAAATATCCATCTTTTTTTTCATGCGTTGACAACAAACCGTCATCAGTGAAGTACCGTATTAAACTCTGGGGGGGGGGCACGGAAGTTCGTCCTCCAGGTTCTAACCATTTGAAATGTTGACACGCACACAGGCTATGTACAAGTCACGGTTAAGTTGTTTCGGGAATTTCACCAATGTTATAAGGGCACTGGCAATCCATCACTCGCAGGAGAACTACTGGGTTAGCCTGTGGTATCCCAGAGAATTCGAACGATGTGTGAAATTCAAGTCCTGTATAAAGCAAGGCTTTGGACTCAAAAACTTTTCCCCCCCAAATCTTCGGATTTGATAAATGCATGGCTCCAATCTGTTATGGCATTACCTCACTCTCAATAACGTTTTGGTAAATTGTTCAAGAAGAAAACTGGCTTGCTCATACAATCAATCCAAAGACAATTACATTTTTTTTAAAAGTTGTCTTACAGATAAAACTTTTTAGTTGTGAGTCTTCCTCCATTCATTTCTGAGGGTCTGCCTATATCCTTGCGTTGTCGTGAATATTCATATAAATCAGCAGAATTGTGACGTCACATAAGGCAAAAACCTCATCGTTAAAGCTGTTTATTAAAGCCACTGCCAGAACTGTGTTATGTCTTATAAAACATTCTTTCTTTAGTTGAAAAAACCTATATCGATGCAGCATGTTCTCGTCTGGGCTACATTTTTGGATTTCTGTGTAACAGAAATGTCTATAATGTCATGACATTTGGTGTATGCTGAAATGACGCCTCAGCAAAGTAACATGAGAAATAAAAGGTTGTAAACTGCACCCGAAGAAGGATTAATTTCAAACCCACAACGAGGACCCGTTATTTTCACGCACTCGAAAATGACTTCTGGGATGACTTCGCACCTCATCAGTGGATCCAACGCCAGTTACCGTGCACGTACGCATTATTAACATTTTATTAGCTCACACTACCTCGGTTCAAATTAAAATCAGCCATATGCAGTGACGCCCTGGTTAAAATTTCATTTTCTTTTGCAAAACCGTGACGGCTTCTTATTACAGGCTACAATGCAGAATTAAAACTGTACACAAGTAACAAAAGTACTGGCGAGATTTCGTGCTTGTTTGCTAAAATAATGTCTTTGAGATTTTACCTGGTGCAGGGAAAACTACGAAAGCCCGTTGGTGCCATTGCCAACGGGCTTCCGGAAAAAAACTCAACTTTACACAACAATAATTTTAATGTATGTATTTAGGCTTGCAATCTGTACAAAACGTTTCCAAACTGACTGTCAAGTATATGACAAGGTGACGCAACAGCAACACCCCAAGTTGTCGGGGGAAAACATGCAAAAACTACACTTCAAAGAAGTTTAAACTCTATACTGTACATTATACGTTAAATTGTGACTCCGCATAGGCGTACTTCAACGGCGTGGGTATTGGAACATAATTTGACATGTGGTAAAATTCATTCCATGCCTCACTTGAAACATCACTCCTCAGTTTAACTGAAGTATCTTTGATTTAGAGGATGCGTTTTCCATTTTTATAAGCTTACATCTGCGACAAAATAGGACGCATCTTAACAGCACCTAAGTCCCTTTGTCAAGTGTAACAACACAATGTATACTCTAATCATAAGGATGAATGACAGAATTGTTCCATACATTTGTATGGACGGCATTCACTGCATCACAGTAGGAACAAGTCAAATAGGTACCAGTAACCAGTACTGTATGGTTCCTACAACATATCAAGAACCAACGAAGGAGCGAGGAGATATAAATTGACAGAAGTGGCCAAGGCCTAACTACGGAAGCCCAATCGTGCCAGATTTTTAAAGTACGTGTACTTTTGTATTGCGAAATAACGCAATAGTTTTGTGAAATGACGCAAACGTTTTGCGAAAAAAACCAAAAAATTGTGACCCGCTCTGTGAAAATGAGTCATAAGTCCCCCGAGCCACGTTTTGAGCTTTCATTTGTATTGAAAACAGTAAATTAAGCTTTTTGTTTTGATGTATCACCCAGTTTTGCATCCTGATGAAAGTGGATACTCCATGGTGCAAAATAATGTGGGTTCCTATTTATTTACACTGTGCAAAATTATTCTAAAGGACTTTTTACTCCATAGTGGCTCTGCCGACTTGTGACTCATTTTCACAGAGTGGGTCACAAATGCTCATACACGAAGAAAGCGCCCCCTGTTGTTAGCCGTCCAAAACTGAGCGCAGCAAGGCCACATCCGATCTTGAAAAGATGAATCCTGCCAATAAGCACTTTTGATGCATTCATCGGTATGCATTTTGAAATCCAGACTCTTGTGTTTGCTCCAATAAAAAAAGGAGCAACATCAACTATGGACGATTTATGTCTTCTTCTAAATAGCCCATATTGCAACGAACGTCGCTATAGTGTTCTTAAACTTACAATAACACCGTGATTCACAGCTAAAAACCATAAAATGTCAGAATACCGTATATCAAGAGAGAAGTAAAAGCTTACAAGGGCTTTAAACCTCATGTTCCTCCAGATGACTACCCATGTAGGCCTACACAATCAACGAAAAAACAGTAATAACGGCAAGCTAATCGGCGTTATCTCGCGATAGTACTGCGTTACCTCGCAAAACTATTGGGTTATTTCGCAATAAAAAATATATGTACCTTAAAAACCCGGCACGATCGGGCTTCCGTACCTAACATCATGTCATTTAATGAAGAGATAAGGTAAGGCTATTCATATGTCATTTGCCGACTTGTGTTTCCTCATACAAAAACACACAGTAGTCAATCAGCCTTGAGCAGAAGCACCCCCTCATCGCTTGAAAATGGATGGTGGGGAATGTTCGTTTTGCTGGTAGCGATGCGACTGTAACGCGTACATTTCATTCTCGTTCGTGAACCAGCGAAGTGGACTTCCCACCAAAGGAGCCGCCGCTGCTGAGAAAATTGCACCCTCTCTTGACCCAGCTCGGCGATCATAGAATGGAAAACCTAAACTCTTCGGATTGGCTATTCGTCCTGTGCAATATTCTTTCCTGACCCTTGGAGACTGAGACAACATTCAGGGAAGAGCAAACAAACAAAGAGAGCCGTTGATGCTGGTCTCGATTTCTTTGATTTTGAAGAACGCTTTCTCCACAACGCCAGCAGCAAATTAGATCTGTGCCAGATAGAAGAAACAAGACCCATCTAATCGGCACTTTACATTTACTCAATGAAGGGACTCGTTAAATCCTACAATCACATTCATCTACCTGAAAAGAATCCATCTCCTCAGTGGAACTGAAAGTGCAGCAGCATTTACACGGGCCTTATCAACCTATACGCTCGCGCTCCTGTATGTTCAAGTATTAAGTGACATCTGAATTATAAAAAGCACGGTGCATCGTGTAATGGTGATCAGACGGGAGAGATTGCCGGAATGAGAGATTTCCCGATCAGGGCGTTCGGACAGCCGACTTAAAATAATTGCTCGACTCGCTGATAATTCGATGCTTTGGGAGCACTATCCCTCGCGAGCCAAGTAATCGTACCCGGCCTTGCTTAAAGCAGCGGTCATCATTCACCGACTCGACCTGGCCCGAACTAGAAGGAGAAACGAGAAAGAGAAGTAGGCTAAGAAAATGACAACACGCCATGATTAGATTTGGCGTGATGGGACGGCTTGAAGACGACACAGGAGACCTTCCCTGGAGTCGTACTGAATGATCTACTGGGTTAATGCCGTTGACTGGTTCATTTTATAAAGTTCTTTGTTGACCAGCCCGTTTGGTTCAATTATTTTCAGTCAGTACGAGCCAAACGCACGTTGTGAGCCTTGTTGTTTCTCCTTAGCCAAAGGTGTAGCCAATGCCTACGTCCAAAGGGATTCTAATGATAACAGTTTTCTTCAAATGGTAAAGAGGTCAACAGTCTTTGTCTGCTTCTGCTCCCGTTTCATTTCATAAATTCTCTGATCTAACGCACGGCTATTAGGGGTTTCCGAAGATGGTGGCAGGTTCTCGGGTCGACTTGACGGATTATCAATTCTGCACAGCTCTACGATGACTGAACTAATTTGAGTAAAATGTCCTCCTTAAAGACCCGCGTAGTGTAGTGTATATACCTAAGCGTCTAATTGCACACCATAGAGCTGGGCTCAAATTAAAAGGTGTTACACGCTATTAATACCACCAAGTTGCTAGACCGAGTTACCCCTATCCGTGCACACCTCATAATACAAATTACAAGCTCTATACTCTGTTTTAAATCGGCCTTGGTATGGTGCCCAGAAATTTCATGTTGTCAGCTAAGAGAGGGTTTGCGGGTACACCATGTACCAGTCTAGCCTCTGCCATGAAAATTCCAAATCTTACAAGCATGTTACAGATGTTCTTTTTCTCCAAATAACAGGCTGCCGGATTGGTTTTGATATATTTATCATTGCAACACCTAAACTTGGGTACTTTGGCGTTTTGTTTCTCCTTTTTATTCATATCTCTTGACAAGTAGAGTCATGTTTCAAACAATTTTACATTTTTACATCAGTCATAGAACTCACTTTTGTCGAAGTATTTTCAATGAATTCACAGTGGAGCGCCAAAACAGGCCGCCTCCGAACTTTGCGGGCTTTCTGGCGGAAAACCAAAACGCAAATCACATTTTTCCACTTTGCCCTATACAGAATAAACCACCATAAACCTCATTTACGAGAAGGCATTTTTAATCGTGTATGCTACACCCACCTTAGAGAGTGGCACATTCAGCTATACTCGTTAGCTCGTCAACGGAACAGTCGTCAGGCTGGTCATCCTTGAGATGGTTTCCCGCGTGGACAACCAATCTCGTTGAGATGAAACCATTTCCACTCGTCACTGCTGACTCAGTGACATCGAGCGAATGTAAGCGAGCGAGAGCGTGTCTCCGAAGGGGAGGAAAGGGGTGAAATACCAACGGACCGTGAACGTAAGGTGCGGAATCACGATCTATCGAATTTTAAAGATGATGTGGGTGGATGCTGTCAGCATCTCTAGGGTCAAACTTATTCTCCCTTTTTACAAATTCTTTGTGTTTGTTGAGGCTGCGTTTCTCTAAAAGTCGCTTCTTCTGGTGGAAGTCGTGTAGATCAGGCAGGCACACTACCATCTGAAATCAAAATCGTCCGCTGATTAGCACTTTCTAATGATCTCCAAACAAAGTGGTCAAGTGATTAATTTTTTTTTTGTAAAGAAGTAACCAGTGCCAGCAACTGCAGAAAATTCCCTAAAAATGCCTCCAATTTAAGAAACCAAATACGTCCATCAGAGTAATGGCAAAAAAGTCAAGCCCAGTCAAGTATTTAGTTCGTATCAATTCGGGTCACAAATTTGTGAACACACTATACTAATTGAAAACGAGAGAGAAAGTCATCTTCTGACATTTTAAAATCTACTTCCAGGTCACTAAATGTAGTCTTGAAAATAATAATATAAAGACACAAATATTACCGGTATAAAGCGTTAATGTGAGTCGTTGCAAATTATTTTTTATTCGCAAAGAAGTTTGCTTTTAATTTTGGAACTTGCGTTTAATTACTTTTACTCGAGTTGGGTCCTCTGAACGAGGGACTCGGATCGAGTCATTTGATCGCAGTGACTCAAGTCGAGTCGAGACAGTTACCAGTGTCAGGGAAGGCGCGAAATCATATACATGTATGTCGCCTCTACGTCTTAAGTTTGCTGGAGTGGAGTTCGGCCGCCATCATGAATGTTGTTTTCTTGTTAAGAGAAGTGTTTCTATGGCTGAGAAAATAAGGGAAACCGGTCTGTGCAAGCAAGGTTAAAGGAATGATCGGTCGGTTTTACCCTTTTGCTGAGGAGGGGGTATTCCAAGAAGATTGCTGCCGTGAATTAGATTTTTATAGCTGGGAAGGTGTGAGATTTGTTATCAGCATCAACAGGGCCAGTCCCCGCTCTTTTCCTACTGTTTGATTTTATACAGCTTTATGGACCAGCGGTCTGTTTGCTGATGTATTTGAGTACTTTTCTGCGACCAGTATGTAGAGAAATTTAGGTTGATGTATGGAATGGTTGATGTCAGTTTTCATACGTATGTGCAGAGTGGAGCTTCCTAGAAAATGTGTGTGAATTTGGTTAATTTTAAAAGTACAATACTTTTTAACAACAAGAAGGACATCACTGGTCTTATGCAAGGTCACGATAGTGGGTGGGTAACGCTCGTCAACACATAACTCGCCCGCGGGCCCATTAACCCATTAAAGTGATTCCCAGAGAGCGGGAGTTTAGAACTCTGTACTCGGCGACGCAAGGGCTAATTAACTTAATGATTTTAGAGTATACAAATTGTGACTCAAGTTCGAGTCGAGTCAGTGACTCGAGTCAATACATCACTGGTATTCATGAGTTGGTAAACGACATTTCCCCAAATTCAGTTAACAACTGCAGTTTAAGTTAACTTTGGGCCTATAGGGAGTTGTACGGGCAAAATAATTGTCACGTTTCCATCCAATTTCACCTATTGTGACCTTTAGATTTGGAATAGTCACTTAAACCTCCTCTGATTTCTCCAACAACCATTGCTGTCAAACTTTGCTGTCCTGTTGTCCTGCTGTAAGAACCTCTCTTGAAAAATAGTGCGTGTATACGCATTAAGGAATGCTTCACCCAATTCGTCAGCCAGGCAATTCATTTTGATTTACCTTAGAGGAAGAATTCCAACCGTCATTCAAAAAAGTCTCATGAGGAGGCGTCTCCAAATAGATGGTTTCAGTGCCTGACAAGGTAAAGGCAAACAAACTCGAGGGGCTAGGCATTGATTTGAACAATATTTATCACATTACGCGACCTATAACTGTCGCCTTGTCTGATCAGTCTGCCAATTTTTTATCCAGGGTTGGCCCTTACAGCAGAAGCCCAATTTCCTTTGTTCAGTTTCATTTCAAACAATCCACTTAAGGGTCGAAAACCACCTGCTCTTTCCACTTCCCAACAACTCGCGAGATATCTTCAGAGATTTATCATCGCAATTTCTTGCCTCGCCTGTGTTTGCGCGCTGGCATGCAAATGAGCAAGCACGCATACGCAAAAATGCTGGCTCAGCTTCTGTCGTTTCCTGTCGATGTGTCAAATATGTATCGCAGCAGGAAGTTCCTCCAGGTATTTCATACTTCCGGAATCTCTTTTATCAATGTTGCAGTTTCTCATGACAGTAATTCTCGGAGAAGGTTTCAGGGCGTGTGCGTGCACAGACTCCCTGGCCCCGGATTACGCCTGGACTTTCAAAGTCTTCACACTTGCTTACAAGATCAATCACTTTGGCCGTCTTACAGTATAATAACGCCTGCCAACATGCACAGTCTGTCGTGCCCAAAGGGGAACGCATTAACGATGCATCAAATCTTACCATTACCGTCACTGCCGACTGCCATTAGAACGAGGAGGAAAGAGGCTTAATGACCAAGTGTTCTTTGGGGTCAACATAAAAATGACTACTTCAACAGTCATCTCCTTTGGCATGACGTCGAAAAGTAGTCTTCACAAGAAGTATTTTCTTTGTTATAGTTATACAGATCTATATCAAATTTAAGCTGAGGCCTTTTAATGCAGATGAATTTCAAAATAAAAGCATAGTGATCAAGACCAGCGCTCCCCATTTCCCGCGATTGTTCAGTATTTCAAATTTTACTGAGCTGTTACTGTTCCACTTGATATCAAATCTGTCAGAAAACTAATCAAATATACCCAAAACATTACAGACCAAACAGAACTAAGCCGCTTCAAACAATTATGTGCGATTTCATTTCTCCATCTTTCACCAAATAAAAAAGAAAAGAAATCCATTTACTAAACATGCTCATGGTTAGCTGACTAGGAGATCTTTTAGAAACACGTTGATCAAGACACAAGGTTTTTAACTACGACATCTACATGTACCATCTAAGTAGTTGAATTACATTTTAGATTTTACATTTTAGGTAAATTTCTTACATTTTAGGTAAACTTTCATATTTTGTGTTGAATTTATCAGGAAATTTGAGGAAATTTGTTGTTTCTATTTCTGTTTTTTTTATTGCAGCATCCAGCAAGTGGATTGGTGTCATGCAAGTCAAGGTATCACCTACCTGTATGTATAGGATACATTAGTGCTTCTGAATGCCGTCCGACAAAAGATCGCATCGCTGACTTATTCACGTCTTGGGTCTGGGGAGGAAACATGGGATTTTTCTCTAAAAACGCCTGTCCACGTTGATTCTTCCTGTGAAGAATTCTTCCCCCCCCCCAAAAAAAAGATAGCCGTACCATTTCTTAAATGTTTCAGCTTTCAATTCCTTAAAAAAAGGCTAAATTGATAAGAGGATACAGCCAAAATTTGGAAAACTACTGGTTACGTCAGACAAACGCCCTTTACAAAGACATTACCAGACTGTGGCAGTTTATCACAGAAATACAACATCCAACTTTCGAATTGTCTTCTGAGGTTTTGACATTAGCAGTTGCAATGTCGTCGACCCCAGGTAACGTTAGGATCTAAACGACTCGGCTGGCACCTCCGGAGCTCCGTTCAAGCAGTCATGAGCGGTGTCGCTTTCAAGATGATCGCACACTGCAAGGACTCCCGATGTACAGAGTGCGCAGCGTACAGCGCATCGACTTTCCCGCGTTATTGAGAAGACCTCTCCTGGATCACCTATCGCTGTCAAGTGCAGATACAACGCCCACTGGCCAGAACATTCAAGGATGGCCAAATCTATCTCTATCAGGTCCGATGATCATTTGGGATTCTGCCGGGGAATTAGATACTAACAACTATCATGTCCGCATTGCGCTTCTCTAAATAATGACCAATTTTGTGTCCACAAGAAAGCACAAGGCGCTTGTGTATACTGATAAATTTGAGACCCCGAAACAACTGAGCTCGATACGGAAAAAACGATGAGAATAAAAAGAAACTTTAAGTACATATTCTAAATATTAGATGTAAGAATTAAAGATTGTGTTCCCCACACTGACCCAGCTAGATAAATACCAAATGGACCGAAATCAATAACAGCCTCCCGGATCTATGAGACAGCATCTAAAGGTATCCGAGCTGGTGTATTAAATTTGTATTTGTCCAATCAATGAGCGTCTAAGTTTATATCCCTTGGCATCTGTCGTTCTCCCCCATCAGGATAATGGTCAAGGGGCGACGATTTGTTTTCAGCGTGAATAACATGTGAAGCCAGTATCACTGTCTGGCGATGAGAAACACGCTGTTTAATGTGTGCACGAATTCACCATGCCGCAATGGGTTCATAATGCACGCGTCTCTTGTTGGATTTTCGATATTTCAATTCAGTAAAATTATCACTCTCCGAATATTATCTGCAACGCAACCGTTATCCGAATCGGTATATTTCCAAAGGGGCCACTCTGGAATAGGAGCTGACAGACTGTTTATTATGACCTCTAGCCCAGATCTTGCCTCACTTTTGCCTATGCTTATGTTAAGTTAAAACGAAAAGAAAACAGAGGGTCTGGCTTTCCATTTAAAATGGCTGACTCGTGAACAAGGCGAAAAATACTTGCTGGCATATTATGTACTGAAGAACAACACGGTTTATAACAGCGTTTACAAGACTGCTTTAAATTTAATACTTTATTCCAGTAGTGACAATTAACCGACGACCGCTAGGCACCAAGAAATTGCCTGTGCTAAATTTAAACCCAAGGGAGGGTGAAACTGTAAATGGGTTTTCAGTTTCTTGGGGGAGAATTAAATTCTGGTTCATTTTTCACCCAAAAAATCAGTAAATGTCAACCTTTTTTGGTTAAAAAAGACTAACAATTAATCAATACCTCAAAAATTGGACTGACACAGCCCAATTTTGGGCAGTTGCAATTTTTACCCTCCTCCTGGGTTAAAGTTAACCCAGACTTTTTTTAGTGTATTACCAAGGACTGACGTACATATATTTTACTAACCGATATTAAGCAAAAAATCATTTTGTATTGGCATTATGTTAGTATCTTCATTCAAATTTTAATTTACCCTAGTCGTTAGTTAGCCGAAATTTCCAAAGACTTTTACTAATTAGTGCCATCGAATTAAGAGTCTTCGAAATGCAAAGGGTTTTTAATCTTTTGGAGTTCTCGTTTGTAATCAATCTATTTCAAACATTAAGTGTTAAATTTAGATGCGATATATGGCTTGTTTGAGTAGGTGTTGCGTATCTTTCTTTCCACCCCAAATGCTCTTTAATCCCGAAGGGGTAGGAATAATGACACCCTCCCACAAACCCTGTCTTGATTACAAACAAATTATTATGATATTGTTTTATTAGTTAGATTCAGATGGAGGATAGTTTTCTTGTGATTGCGCGCATGTATACAAGAACTATTCAGTGTTCAAGATTCATTTCTAATATTCTGACCATCTTTTTCAAGTGAACACAAACTTGGTTTTGTTGTTTCCTGTGCATTTAGTCACTTTCTTGTTTCTCTCTCCTAGAAATTAAATAAAATTGATATGTATATGCAAATTACGAAACAAGAAGCATTATGCCAAAGAATGCCAACGGATGTAATCGTTTTTAGCCTGAAAACAGAGTTGAGTTTGATCTTCTTTCCACAAGCCTTTCGCTTTCCCCCTTGAAACGCTACTCTAATAAATGCAAATAAATAAGACCAAGGAAGCATGCTATAGTTACAGGGCCTTATTTGAATGGAAGAATGCTGAAATTGTTTGTCGATTGATTTAACTGAGTTCTTGTCAACCTCTTCCCAAGGCTTCCGGCGAAATTTATTGAATTAGTTCAACGGAATCGAATGAAGTTATGAAGCGGAGCACGGAGTCGAATGACACCTTTTAAATGTTTTAGGATGATACAAAGGAACATTCAATTTAAAACGAATTTGAATGGGCACCACATTACACCTGGACGATTATTGAGATTAAATTGACTGCGAAAACCTTTATTGCAATTGTAGAATGCTTTTTGCTGTTGGCTAAAAAACTGCACAATTTGGTAGGGTATTCACCGAAGGTCTGTTACTCACTGTTGTTGGTTGTCAGTGTTGTGTTCTTTTGTTTTACCTGCTTGAAAATTTGAACTTTACACGCTTGTAATCTATAAAAGTTGCAACACTTGATCCCTGAACCCTGAACAGCAAACTCAGCATCAGTTGATGGACATATCAACTACTGAAAAGGTAGCTGTAATCAATATTTTTGAATACACCCCCCAATGCGCCTTTGTGTCTCAGTTTCAACTCTTGTTTTACTATTTCAAAGGGTATTTCACCGCCTTTTTGGTTTTTATGCTAATGAGAATTTCCATATTCATGAGCAAAAGTGTGATGCCAGCTCTGGAAGAAACCTCAGTGTTACTCTAATTTATACACCAAAAAGTACTGCAGTTTGTAGATTTTCCTGTACTCAGTTTTCTCTTCTTTGCTGATTCATTGTTGTTAATATGCGTACCATTAAGAAAGCATCAACCCCCTTCTCAGGAATGCTTTTAGTTAGTTAACTCTTGGTTCACAATTTGAACAGAAGCACCTAGTACCTATGCACAAAACCATGTCTTCCCGGATGACCTCACAGCAACAGCGCCCCCAGTTGTCAGAGAAAGCATGGATAATTTTAATTGTTTGAAAGCATGTTCTTTTCAATGCATTTAATTCACAGGAAAGTAACAGAATTTTCATACACTGACGAAGAATACAAAGTTGAAAAAACTGTGTCTATGAAAAATTCATTGCAGCTGTACATCGTGCATCACCACTCACATCACAATGTCAGAGCAGTTTTAAAGATGGCTTCAGTTTGTAAAAGTGTGTACAGTTTGACTGTAGGGTTATCAAGAAGAATGCTTATTTAACTCATCGCGAATGCTCAAATTCTTCCTACTCTCAACTTGTATTTGTTAAAATAATGAAATTAAAATGCTCTTGTGAAGACTGTTACGAAACTGGATGCAAGCTTTTCATAGGATTCGAATATTTATATCACAGTCGCAGAATCGGTAAGACATCGGATAGGAAACAGGAAAGATCAATGGACTGAAGTCCACTCAACCTAAATATGCAAACGCAACTGAAGTCAAGGAGCCAAGTAGTCAGGATTTCATTTTTTGTATCGCATGCGCAATTTGAAACCGAACCAGGGAGGGTTAAGGCTTTCCCATCTATGAATGCTGTAGCATTTCGTATCGGCCGTGCAATTTCGATGGAACTCACACCACTTGTAGCGCGGTTCTTGTTTAATTCATACACGGAGAATGAGAAATATCGCTTGTCGAGAATTCTGAAGCAATCATCAGTCAGTTGCTCTCGTTACAGCAATATATGCAAGTCACAAAATCGACGTTGAAAGGTGCACCTTTTTGTTCGTCTTTCTGATTCAGTCGTTTCGCGAAAGGACAGAGTCACATCTGGCATCATGACGGGACAGCGTAGTCGCGTTGAACTGTGGGACCCGCCAACATATACACAATCCACCCATCCATCAATCAAATTACATGCCGCAAACTGTGTAGAATACATGAATTCAGTGTAGGGATAGCGTGTATTATCAACTGCCCGGGCTTAAAGCCGATGCATCTTTGCTTCAACTGGCGACTACCGATACGCTTCACTCTCTTTATCCAAATTCCTTAAAGCGCGACTCCCGCTGATGGCACACCTTTCAACAGAGCGTCAGTCTTTGATCGACTATGACTTTCATAATTAAAACGACGATCCCGTGGCAGGTTGCCAAATGGAGGACACTGTCTATCCACATAAATTGCATTATTCAGCCATTTTGCGCTCCGCGCAGTATCATCACCCACGTCCCAGTTTGGTGGGTTCAGTGGGCGGGATTTACGGACAGGACAGTCAGTGGCTGACGCGACGGCAAGCATCTGGTAAAATCTGACGGTGCGATGCGGCTCGGTGGTTGGTCCATCAGCTCAGCTAACAAGCCTCCACATCGTGATGGATGTCACCAAAACGCATCTCCATCGGGCTTGATTCGTATCTGAGTCGCGTGGTGCAACCACTGGCGCAAGTTTTAACAGTTGGGTAAACAACCGAGATTCATGCACGTCCAGCAAATGTTGGCTAGTCACAATCACTCTCGTCAAGGGCCGCTCAGAGATCAGACGTACCTCCGAGTTCTTGAGCTCCGATTTGGCCACGCAGTGGCACCTCAAACCCAAGCAGAGAGCTCAACAAGGCAAAAAGAAATTGGGCGTTGACGTAAAGGAACTGGACGGACGATATTGGGTACCGGTGGTTTACATTTGGTGCTTTACTTCACATGTGTTTTCTTCGTTGACAAACTGGCGAGATGGATATGGAGGGTTACGGCTTCTCGGGATTCTGGGAGGGCTATCCCAATGAAACCTTCGATTGGCAAAATTATTCCGATTGGATAAGCTTCTCTAACGGTTTTCCAAACACAAGCAGCTGGCTTGACCTTGAGAACGTGCAATACCACTCATCGGAGGTGATCCTTATTATGTACATCATGCCCATCATTCTGCTAATTGGACTTCTCGGCAACATGGCATTTCTCTTCGTGGTCTTTCGCGTTCGGTGGATGCGGACTGTCGTCAATATCTACCTGATCAACCTGGCCGTGGCAGACATTGTGTTCCTGTCTACGGCCATCGGCGAAAAGCTTGCATTGTTCGTCAGTCGTCCCGACGTCTATGACGAAGCACCTAAAGGCGCCGCCGGCTGCATGTTAATCTCCTTTATGAAGGGCTCTTGTTACTTCACCTCCATCACGCTGGTCACACTCGTCTCCGTGGGGCGATTCTATGCCGTCTGCAGACCACATGATTACAAACTGAACACCAAACGGCGGACCCTGAAACTGATTTTTGGAGCTTGGTTCATCTGTTGTATCATAGCAACGCTGTTGATCCCGTGCAAGGCGACTCTTTTGACAGACGTCTATTTCAAAGACGACCCATTTGCCCCGAATTCGAATCTACAGGATATTCTCAATAATCCTGCCACCAGGAAGACTTGCCGGCCCATAAGAGACGCTCACTGGGTGGCGTACGCCAGCGACGGAATCCAAGCGTTGCCATTCCTGGTAGCAATGTCCGGCAACATCGTCATCTACGTCTGCATTTTCCGCGCCCTCAACGACCGGGTGTCCAAGACCAGCCGGCACAACTCCCGCGAACGTAAAACTGAGATGAGAGACCGGGTCAGCCGCATGCTGATCGCTAACGGGACTATCTTCTTCCTCTGCCTGGCCCCGTTCGAACTGACATCCCTCTGGGCCATGATCCGCAGGGACAACATCTACTACTACGGTGTCAGCTCCACCAGGCGGACCTGGGCCCAGTTCTGCCGCGTCATGATGTACCTCAACTCAGCCGTCAACCCCATCATCTACAACATCACCAACCCCAGGTACCGCCAGGCGTTCCTGCGAGCCTTCAGAAAGAAGCAGGACCGGCGTCACGAGTCCAAGACTCCGTCCACTGTCCAACTCAGCCACCTGCGCGGCGAGAGTCAAGAAAGCAAGGCCAAGAAGGAAGTATCGCACTCACAGTCACATTCACAGTCACACTGAACTTGGAACACTGGCAAAGATCACATACAGCACATCAACTCTCTTCACACAGAAGAACTTAAAGTTGTTGAATATAGCTTACCCATTGGTGTACGACTCTAAAGGAAGCTTTCACTATTGACAATGCCAATGGCTAGTACCGCTCAAGCATAAAGGTAATCTGCTTTTTCTATTCGTCTCTTGGGCCAACGTACATCGTACATTCAAAGTACACTTGCCCTTTGTCGACGAGATTGTATAACTATACACGAGACCGATGACTTATCAAGACGGACGAACTATAAATAGTACGGTTCATTTTCATACGGATCCTCAGTTTTGAGTACACGGTGAGAATCACCGTGTATCAAATTATGTTTGCACTAGATTAAAGACCCGCGTTTTCATGTAAGGCCCATGCCTTTACATATGTTTTCCCTTAAGGGGAGAACTTGAAATTAACACCATGAGCAAACAATGATATTATTTCCCCGCATTCAAAAAGTTTGTCCAAGAAAATTACACATCGAAATTAAAACGATAAAGAAAAACACGTACAGGCGGTGATAAAATTATACACGGCTCTGTTGCACTGAAAAAAGCATCTTAGGAATAAATCAAGCAAACTAAACTTATGGAAAGTATGCTCATTTTTGGAATTAAATGATGCGCAAGAAGTCAACGGCCATTCTTTAATGGGAAGACGCCTTTCCATATGCCATAGTTGGGATGCGTTGCGTACATGATGTGTTTCACTTTCAAGGACAAAAAATAGCCTCCATCAACATAACATGTGTCTATGAACACACATGTGCGTCAAAATCACCCCAGGAGCAATTTTGGCGCAAGTGTTGACGTGCAGGTTGGAAAGGCACCTTGATGGGTATCATCTCCGACCGTGTGCAACACGCGGCAAGGTTTAGTCCAAAAATAGAACAGGGTAATTCCAGAAACTGGAGTCCAAAATTGTGACATTTTGGTGTCGCTGTTACATCTGACCTGTGTTATTTGAAACAGGAATATCACCAGAATTGATTTCGAACTGTTACTGTTTGTTTGGCAGGTAATTTGCATTAATTCATTACTCTTGGAAATTTGAAAATGTGTTCTGAACTTAAAAAATCATATGTCAGATGTGACAGGGACACAAAAAAATGGACCTCTAATTTCTGGAATCACTCAACAACGTGCACTTTGCAACAATTAAATTATGCATTGTTTGCTTATCTGCACTGAGTTACAAGTTATCCGTTTAGTCATTCAGCGACAGCTGGGGCGAAACCTTTCTACTGCCCCCAAAGCATTGATACTTGATTGATAATTATACCTGTATATACGTTCTTTCATCACTTCGATTTAGCAACACAGGATGTTTTCATCCATGAGCAATTCACCAGATAATTTTTCTCACCTGTACTCCATCGGGCATTGATTTATAATGGAGATGACGCGCCAACGGACACTTCCTTGGTCATTGCTGTACGTTTTCTCAGATACAAGAATGCTTGAAGTACTATCCCACACGACCGAAAATGAATGTCTTTAACAACTTCCACAATATCAAGGTTTCTCTTAGCGAAATGCACAAGTATATTCAGATTGAACAAAAAGTAAACGTAATTTGATTTTTTAAAGGTATTATTTTTTCTTGGAATATTTCTGAAATTATAATAAAACATCCCGAGGCCAATGTGAAGCTAGGATTTTACTGGGGGGGCACAAAGGGGGCACCTGCATCTTATGGGGGGCACCAACATGGGGGGCACCAGCTTTAAGTGGTTTGGTTTTGGGGGGCAAGCTTTTTTCAGTCTTGTTCAATATCCATTCATCCATTTATCTCGTTTTTTAGTGGGGGCGCTGGGAATTTGGGGCTGAGCACGTTCCCCCAGGCCGCCCCCCCCAGTGGCTACGCCCCTGCCAGGAGCTAATTTTATCCTTTCAATTCTGTCTAAGTCGGCTGGGGACCGATGCCATATCATCGACGTGTGGCGCCAGTCAACAGAATATTGCATAGAGCGTCCAAATTGCTGTCATTGCACGGTGCGTCCTTGGCTTTTTCTTCTACAGCAAGTCTTGAATCCCTCTCACTAGCTGTAAATCTGATAAGAAATCCTCGACTCCCGCCTATTAAAAATTCAGTGACGCGGCTGCGTTTCACAGTTCCACTGTGGACGTATTTCCTTCAGTAACCTTATTTCTTGTGGTCGGCTACTGAGAGGCGTTATTAAAGATTAAAACACAGTGAATAACAAAACGAGGATAAAATTAGCACAAATCAGTCTAAATAATTCTCTCTGGTTAAGTCCCTCTGCCGACTAGGATATTGTATTTAACTAAATCCTTCCAGGCAGAAATTAATTCCTTGGAGTGAAAAACGCCAGGAATATAGTCACCCTCTATTCATCTTGTAAATGTTCGATTTTGGAAATACATGGAGTACAGGAAATACATATTAGGTCAGCTACATCGCGAGCTAATGCGCACTGACTCAATCATTAAGGCTGATAAATTTGTTAGTGTGGAGTAATAATGCCAACTTTGGATTCAAAAACAAAATCATCTTCTCTGTGGAAGAATTCCCTTTATTTAGGTCTTAGACTGGCACACAACTCATTTGCTGAAATACCGTCACGAAGAACGCCATTTTAGGCATCTATTCATTTCCCTTGTAAATCTTTCTATTTTGAGGCATCGCTTGCGTTGTTCTGAACTGAAACGCTTTGTGTTGCTTGACCCTATCGCTATCGCTTTATACACTCTGCATGGTGGCGCTACAAAAATAATGGATATGGAACAATCCTCTCGAGGTAATATTCCATTTTGAGTTGTCGAAGAGAAAAAGGAACACGAAAACAAAGTTTCAAAAAGCTACAGCTACAGATAGTCTCCAACAAAAATCCTAGAAAGGATCGCGATAATGGAATAACAAACAGAAACCGGACACTGTCCGCTGAGATTACACGATGGAGTATTTACAGCAGCCAGAACAAAGAATTTCGCGCGCAAACATTCGGGGGCTTCATTTCTACTTTTCGTGGATGAAACTAAATACCCAGAACCGAATACAGCCAGAGCGTTTTTATCAAAGGGATTACTCAATTCTACTTCGATAATGCCACCGGTGGTTCAGAATTACTGACGGCATTAGACTCAAGAATAACGAAGAAAATCCCCGACTTTATGCGAATTTGCTACCTAAAATCTACGGGCGAGTGAAAAGTGCCGGCAAAGATTCGCTCCTTGATTCTTTTTCTAATGTTTTCCCCGTCCGCTTCGACTTTGCTCCTTGAATTACGTATTAGTCTCCTGAGACAGAACTCCCCACGGGATGCTTAAGGGAGACTCTTTGCCGGAGAGGACTCGAGTGGGCTACATTACGCTCTGGCTGAATCTACCAAGCAGGGATTATTTCGCGCAAGTCGACGCCACGTCAGATTTTTCTCATACCACACACCCCGATTCATGCTTATGATTGAACTGTTTTTCTCTTGAATTTTGTTGACTTTGTTACATAGTACAAATGGAATGTTGCCCAAGATAGGCATACGTGCGCTGCGCCAAACCATTCAGCATCGCGTGTAGAAGAAATGATTTTTTTCTCTACAGAAGACACGGAGATTTAAAGAAAAATCTATTCCGAAGGAATTTGTCAGTGCTGTCATTTCTAGAGCTTTGCGGTGTGGCAGAGTTGCAAGGAACTAAGTTTCTGTCACTTTCCTGAGGACTTGGTGCGCAAAGAATGTGCCGTTAGTTTAATTTCCTGCTCACCTTAGACGGCCTTGGAAACATTCATGAAACTATGATTGCTGTCTACGCATTACTAATAGCCACATGGGCAAAAGTGGCCCTGATAATTGCTGGGGGATATGCTTTGGTCAAAACGATGGCCGATGTGAGAAGGGAATGGCATTAGTGTCACTGGTGGTCAATGTTTGAGCCTACGACGGTATGTGGTAGGGAGAACAGGGATAATACGGGAGATTCACAGTAGTGCGCCTCAAAGAGTTTGCAACGCGCTCACCAATCACAATGCTCGAAATCTGTCGACCCAATGCGCGTTTGGAAAGGGTCGGCAGATTTCGCGTACTGTGATTGGTCAATGCGTTGCAAAATCTTGGAGGCGCACTATTGTGAATCACCCGTATTAGTGCAGCATTACAACAAAGATGGCCGTGTCCGAATCAGATTTGGCTGATGACGCATGGGCCAGATGTTGCATGAACCCGTTGGAAATTCATGAAGCCTCTACCTAGCTAGTGGCTTCTACAGGCGTATGCGTGATTTCCAGCGGAACAGCCTGGTAATTTGGATGCGACCTATATGACAATAGGCCTTATTATACAGATTGAATAGCATTGACATCATGTCATAACTGTATGAAAATATGCTGCTGATGTAGTTCACTTTTTCAACTTTGATGTCAATTTCACTCTGAGAGATTATTATCTGACCACAAGTGTAGTCTTGAAACCAGATACAGTCTTAAAAATCGTAGATTTTAAAGTTCTACGTAGTCTATCCCAGAATGGTGACCGATACCGCATAATTTTACACCACTCATCGTGAGTAATAAACACCACCGACACTCCTTTCACCACGGTCACCCCCACTTTCGTTTTGTCCATCCATCGCCATTTTCTGTCCTTAAAACTACAAAGGCGTAAATTTCCACTGGCTTCCTCAACATATGTACCTGGTTGCCGACAGTTCTGCGAAATTTGCGCAACAGTTTGCATCTGACAATGCCCACGGCTTTGCAGAACCTATCACTTCTATCGCGTGTAACGCACACGACCGGGCTCGCCAAAGGTCGCCAAGACACCTGCCCAGGAAGAACACGTGCGTGCGAACGACTGAACAGACAAAAGCTGACAAAGACAGACTGGGTGTGCACTGACAAGGACAATATACCCTGCCTGCTCCTGCTAAGTAGCCAGGGCCTTCCATGATTAAGCTGCATTGTAAATTTAGCTCTGGAGAGAATGCATTTCAGAACCTAGGCAGAATCTTTTTTTCCCCAGAAAACTGGAAGGAAACGTTTTAAAGGCTAGTCACATTTTGAGCCTCATCAAGATTTGTATCGAAGAAGGGTTTATTCCAATTTGTTATAACCAACTTTACTGTGATGTTGTCTTGTTTACTGAAATGTGTGCTGGATAAGGATGTGGCTAATTATCAGTGTAATAAATAATCAAATGTTTGTTTTGTGGACTTATTCAGATGGTGGATAGTGACGGATTATGCGCTTTGTAAAAACTATGTTTCAAGTGGAAAAAAGGCAAAATTGTTGGGGTTAATCAAATAATGAAAATCACACAGAACTCTTATTACTTTTTATACTTAAAAAAAATTACTTCAAGGCACTGAATGCGACCGGAAGGAGAAGTGGTATACTGTCTGAAAGGTTAGCTAGTATAATGGGAACTCCATTCAAACGTTGGAGTATTGCAGTTTTATCATTAGATTGACGTTCGTACCACTGAATACAATGCAATTTAAAATGTTCCACACGTGATGTCGATGGAATTAACGCCTGGCCATCGTCTCTTAGTGTTGCAGTGTGGCCTGTCTTTGCGTTTGGTATTCAATGACATAGGCCCTAATGAGTAAATATTGCGGAAAAGAAAACTTGGAACTGACATGAAGAGACATGTTGTTTTTGTGTACACAAATAAAAGCAACGATGGATTGGTGACACCTCCCAAGGGCGTAAAACACATTAAATGGCTTTAGTGATTCAGTCTGCACACTTTTAAGAGAAAAAAATTGTGATTCAGATTTCTTTCCAAAATGTCCGTAAGCCCTACTGTCTTACTTTTGAGGAAGTTCATTCACACGTATCTCTCCACATGTTCGTTTTTCCTTTACTTTAATCTACGAAAACGCTTGCCACCTATGAAAAATACACAGTGGTTGCGTTTTTGTTTTGTTCCGAATATACAAAAGTGCATCGTCAATTACATAACTTTCTAAGACTTACTTTGTTGTTTTAAGCTCAATGTACGAGTTAACGATTGAGTTTGCTTTGGACATGCAATACTAATACTTATGTAATCTGTAAATTTGCTTCAGGCGTTTTCAATAATGACGTTAAATGTTTGTAAAACAATCGTAAAGATTCCAGTGTTGTGGTCGAGTCCATCACATGTTCCTACGTACGTGTCCATCATGGGTTCATTACAAGCCGGTCTCAGGGCAAGTCACAACTTACACGACTGAACTGCGACAAAAATTCCTGCCATTGCTCAACCTGCTACTTGTGACTAGTCTTATGAAGGGACTTGAGAAATGACTTGACTACAACACTGATGGATTCGTAAGGTATCACAGTATTCATTTCGAAAATTCCAGTTAGGAAAGATCACATTAGGTGCCGGACTAGGCCATGATTACCCATCTGCATCGTCGGATGGACGTACATGTAAAAGGTTTGTTCACATTTTACTGGTGTCGAGGTAACGTGTTTTCCTGCGGATAAAATCCTTTTTCATTTCTCAAAGTGAAGTTTACAAACAGTAATCAATGGACACAAAAAGGGGATTGTAATGTATATGCCTCTCGATATTAACAATCAATTCTACATAAAATATGCTTGCAGCATGTAATATTTGCTTCAGCTGTTTTAATAATAATGCTGCAGCTGTTTTTCCTGTGATACTTTACTTTAGCAAATTGTACACACACACACACACACAAAAACCCAATCGCTTTTTCTGATACCAGATAATTATTAAATGGCTGTAGAGGCCCAAGGCTAGGTCTGGCCGCTACGTACACTCAGCACTTATCGACCAGTTGTGGCACTGCCTCTCCGGGGATACACTCTTCCTCTTCAACGGGGAAAAACCAAGGCCAACCTTGCTAATCTCGGCAAGCCAGACGACTACATTTTCAATAAAATGCCATATTTTCTCATTAAGACGAGGAGTCTAACAAGGTTTGAGATTTGCAGAGGTCATCCAAGTGCCCAACATTTGTGATGCGCACAACGTGGCAGAAAAGGGTGTCACACGGAAGTAAGACAGTTTGGGTTAAGGGGAGACATGAGAATATAGTTAATGAATGCAGGGTTGGGAAGAGAATAAAGTGAACAATGAGGATTTGAGCATCCAGTAGTATCTATACATTAAGATGAGTACAACCAGACCCATAGAGTTACCAATATATTTACGGAAGCAAACTTTCAAACTGTGCCAAGTCTGCACTCCTTTGATTCACGAATTCCAAAGACGTTCCTGTCACTCGGGAAAATTGTTGCTTTCTGGGTCGGCGACATAAAATACCGTGTACACTTGCGAAATTAACAAAATACCAAGGGATATAACAACAGCCTGTAATCTTGCTTTAGTGAACCTTTGTTATTTTTGTAATAAACTCAATGAAATTGCGCTAAAATTTATGTATATATATAATATTGAATACATGTTTCACCACAGCACATTTTATTTTCCTATACTTGATATGTATATAGAGAGTATTTCGTTACAAAAATTGCTCCTGTTGTAAGGAATTAAGTGGAAGTCATCAGTTGCGTTAGTTTTATTTAAAGTCTCGCTCTATGTATATTCAACAGGTTCGTTGTCTTTCTCCGAAAAAAATACTGTAATCACTCCGTTGAGCGAAGGTTGACAAAAGCAACATTGAGCGTCGAATAGTGAAGTTTTAAATTATTAAGAGCAAAAATGAACATTTTAATAAAATCTTTGGATGCGACAAGTGGACGCTTGCAACCATGTTTTTTTAATCGTCAATATGGAGTTTGTGTAGTATATCAATAATTTAGTTGGTGGATGTTGCTCGTTTAATCACAACAAAGCAAGGGAGAATAAACATTTTTATCAAGCTTGGAGAAGGAGAAGTGTTTCTTCTATATTAACCAGGACCTTCAAATCACAAGCAAACACATCAGACAGGCGCAGCCTCTGGTGTGCATCAAGACGAGTGACCCTCAGGGACTCTGCCCCAGGTCAATTTTTAATAATTATGCTCGCATATTCAATGTAGGTAATCAGAGGCGAATTCATGGTAGAATGACTTTGAGTAAATTAATATCATGGGATACCGTTACCATAGCACAATATCGGGTATTGTATCACAATATCAGGTATCATATCACAATGTCAGGTATTGTAGCCCAATATCAGGTATTGTAGCACAATATCGGGTATTGTAGCACAATATCGGGTATTGTAGCTCAGTATCGGGTATTGTAGCACAATATCGGGTATTGTAGCACACTATCAGGTAGTGTAGCACAATATCGGGTATTGTAGCGCAGTACGGGTATTGTAGCACAATATCAGGTATTGTAGCACAATATCAGGTACTGTAGCACAATATCAGGTATTGTAGCACAATATCAGGTACTGTTGCACAATATCAGGTATTGTAGCACACTATCAGGTATTGGCTACTGTTTGTTAAACTGCTGGTTGCTATGAACAAAAATAGTAAGTCGCAGACACCTTTACATTGTTTACACTCCAACCTGTTCACGCATACTTCTTCTTTTTTTAAGAACTCGGGGAAAATACTCATTTTCCCCACCATGAACACTCTGTTAACCTGGAGTTTCTGATGAGTAGGCCTACCTTAACTGTTCCTCTTATATTTTGCAACAGATGCACCCTGAAGGAAAATTTTTCTGAAATCGTTTTTCAGGGACCAAGAAACATTGCAAGGACTTGTGTAAACTTACACAACATCCTCGGACCCTACAATATGTGGACCACTTTTGTCCTCAAGCCCACACAACGTCGTAAAATAATCACATGACTGACATTTGAAATGGCATCGCGTGCGAGATTGCGTTGTCTGCTCGACTTCAACAAGTGGAACGTAGGACATCAAACATTCGAAATAGCCGAGCTGGGGACATTTCAGAGAAGGGGTTAATTGCAGCATTCAGAGTGGAAAGCAAACTGCTGCCTGGCTATCGTCTATGGGTAATTCAGACATTCCTGGAAACACAAAGGGACACCAACACACATTTTTCATGGGGTGACACGACTCCATTTTTTCGCTTCAAATGAATTTGGTCGGCAGTGAACCAGTCATAATTTTCTGTTGCAGCTTGATTACATTTCAGTAAAAACCCAAACACAGCAAACAGGTGTCTCTATTGGCAGTAGCTAGGCCAGCCCCGATCATCCTCTGATCGACTTGTCACCGTGTACGTGTTTTTTTATAGATGACAATAATGATGAAGTGAAACTGGTAAGTGTTTTTAATTACTTCTCAGAACTGCATCACCACACAGACGCCAGAGAATAGAGGAAAATAAGTCACTTAATTTGTGGAGTATGGTCAAAGGCGGAGCAAAATTTCACACTTTCCTGTTTTAGAATGTGGGGTCGATTTTAGGTTTCTTTTTGCGCTTTCTCACGTGGTAGGCCAATTGGATTTTTTACGCGTTTTGGCAGGGACGGGAAATGAAACAGCCCCCCAAAATCGTCGTCAGTAAATTAACTTTTCCCTCAGGATCCGTCAGTTTGGTCATTATATACGCCACATGCATGAATGTTGGTTTCTCAAGCCAAGACTTAGCGACGCAACGTCAAGTTCTTCCTTTCTGAAGTATTCCCTTGAGGATATGTTGAATGTGAATATTTGAAATTTCACTTACGTTTTTTCGTCCAGAAAAAAAAGGCAGCTGCAAATGACCTGATTATCCGGCTCACAGTGGCCCTTTATCAAATTAAAAATACGGTTTTGAAGGGATTTGTAGGTATGAAAATCCTCACCGAGTAACAAAGTCGGCTATCCCTCACGACAGGGACCGCCATCAATTTAAATACTTGCTTATATTTAAAAAACTACTACTTAAATTAAAATATTATACTGTTCGTCTGCGTAGCTTGGTAAATTGGAATTTTGTACTGCATGGGACAAAAGTTGCTGGTAATCTAAAAAAAAGGACTTTCGGTTGTTGAATTGTTTGCGTGCATATTTTAGACAGCAAAGCCTTATCTACTGTTTCACTAGGATTCACAAACGCCATTTCTCTCACAAATGTTCGTACATAAGTCCTTTTGAATATCTAAGTATTAGTTTGATCATTATACGTATAATTGTTGAGTTAAAACTATTTGATTGTAATTTGTAATTCAGTTTGCAAGACTTAGTTCCAATAAGTCAACGTGCCACTGTTAGATATTGTAAAAAAGCAATTTTCAAAAATACAGGAGAATGGAGAATTAATACGAACTTAGAACGTTGTCACAGTACTTCGACAGAACACATCAGAGAAGCTATTCCCCTGGTTTGTGTACACGAGTGCTTATTTTAAGAGGCTTTCGGCTTTCACCCAAATTCTGAATTCTCGAATGCAATGCTGAGAAATTACGTAAAAGATACACGGTGTTTAGAAGCTCAGTTGGCTTGAAAATGAGGCTTTATGTTTTTGTCTGATGCAACCCGCGCAGCACTTGGCGATTTACCCTTCAATCAAAGCAAAAACAACTTTTTTGTTTAGATATAATCATACGAGGACATAGCGCTATTCCAAGCGCCAAAAATCACCTTTTAAATGACCCCGACTTCATCATTGTACCCGTGGCGTGTAAGTCGTTTTACTGAGAAATATCAAGACCCATCAACGTGGAAATGGCATTGCATACATTGTTTGGTACGGAATATTAAACAGAGGCAAGTACCATTCGGAAACACTGCAGGCTTACTGTTAATAAAACTTACGGAAGACACCTTATTACTCTTAAATGCAAGGCCATCAAGATAGCCGCGGCTGTATCGTTTCGGGCCTTTGCCGAGGCATATTCTTTCTTTAATGGATTGCGGGAGGACACAACAAGGAATAGACACTATTAAGGGAGGATCGCCCCAGCTCGACCCGCCCGGATAAACACAGGTCCCGGGGTCAGAGGAAACAGGAGCTGACCACATTGAAGAGGGTGCCTGTCCACACCTGATGATGCTCCCACCGTTGGAAAATCACACTGAGCGTTCCGTGTGCAATCATTGTGGTACCCCTTTGCCGGCAAACGTTGGCCATAAAAATGGGCTATTTTGGTCGATTAACGTCAAATATTACTCGGACAATCTCTAAAAACAAATAAATAACTAGATAAATGACTGTTTTCCATTACTCTACAGCCAAACTTTCTCATTACGTTCAACTGTCACTAAGCACATGAGGAATGGTTTGGGAAAACAAGGCGCAGATAAACACGAGCGTGGTATTCAGGGACATAAAGGGCTGTTATTTTATTTTCGACTTTGAAAAATTGAAGTTATGAGAGTAAGACGGTTCACACTTCGCTATTTACTCCAAAAGTTAACACTCTGATCTAGAGCTATAATAAATATTTATGTCGAAGCGATTTGATGACCCACTTGTTGATATTCGAGTAATCTTAGTTTCGAAAATATTATGAAATTTGCGAAGAACTGTCACGTAAATACTAAAAGGGTAAATGGCCTAAGCGATAAGATATTAGATATGGTCTTGATAGGGAGAGCAAAAATTAACTTCCGCTACAAGAAGACTCAATAAATGAAAAGGAGCTTGCTACAGCAGGGTGCGTTGTGGTATTGATCCGTACTGTCCAGCAAATTTCGGTGCTATGGCAACGGATTATCGTGTCCAGCAGATGTCATGGTAACCGAGCACTGTCTATGGCAGCTGATGCAGACTCGATGGTGTCGTTTCTGTTGGTGAGGTACAGGTCTCGCCAGCCGCGTATGAAAAATTTAAGTTAAAATTTTCTACCGATATTCAGTCCAAAAAGATTGAATTTAGGAACTTCATTCTCGAGCAAGATGTGAATACATGTAGGCCTATATGCTTGTTTTATACAACACAAGGCAAGTACAAAATACACCTGCTTTAGCGTCTGGGTTCTTGTTAAGATGGCCATCATTCTCTTCAAATTTCCAATAATGTTTGTTGTTTCCACTGTTCAAAAACGTCAAAATGAAAGAGACATGTTGATATGCGCAGAAGTTTTAATGGTTTTGTAGGTTTATACCATGATTTCACATGATTTCAAGAACTAATCTAGATGCGTAAATAATTAACGGCTGTGGCCAAGAGATTCAAACGTGGCCGTCCGTGCAAAGGAGATTGGATTGAACGGTCGAGTTCATTATGTGAGCAGGGACCAACGAACTGGATGGGACCGACGAAGTTTAAAGTCGGTAGCTCCAACTCGCAATCTTGTTTATTGACAGACTCGTTCACATGTTTTGTAGATAGGTACACAAGTAAAAACCAAAAAAATCTTGATGGTCGTGAAAATGGGAAGCCTAAACTAAGTCACCCCCAAAATAGTAATCTCTCTAACCAACAAGCGGACAGACTTGCACACCTTTACAACTTCGAAATTAATTGCATTCGACATGTGTGCTCCTTATAGGCCTATTACTTTTGTACTAGCGGCTGTAAATCATAATTCTAACCGTAGTGTTTCGGTGGACGGATGTAGGAAAGATGTAATCACTTGAAAAATTCTACGTGTGAAGATTAAATGATATTACTAAGAAGCACTTACGCTATAAGACTCTGAAAAGATTGACTGACTAGAAGTCCCCCAATGCATCAGTTTAATCAGGAGTTCTAAACTTTAAGATAGCCTATCTATATACCGGTGCTTCAGTACCGTATGATTGCCTGAAAAATAGCACCTAGTTATATTTACCTGTACAAAATCAATCCACCATACCGAAGGTAAAAAAAAGACGACATATCTAAGCAGAAATATATTGCAAGCAGCTGTGGTACCGACATTACGGCATACTTGATCTTATCTTTAGTACTTGAGGACGAGAGCCACGGCTAACTCAGGCTAGTCACTGCTGTGTGGGGAATTAAATTGGAGATTGTCCAGGAAAGTCAATCACATTATGATTTCTGCCCCATCACATTCCCAGGATCGAGGAAATCATCAACATTCCCGAGGTCGGGAAGCATAAATCATATCCAACATTGACTGGACCAAGTCAATTGAAGCGTTGATAAAACAGCATCCGATTCGACTCCCCCCCCGGCCTGTCTGTACTGTTTTAACTAGGAATGCGTTTCTAGTCACACGTAGCAGTGTCTTCCGCGGAGTAAAAACCTGAAAGCATTTTGGACTTACAATACAAATAAAGATTGTTTCCTCTTCCTGAATTGTGGCAACAGGAAAAACGTCGGCTTCATTTTATGTAGCTTGGTTTGATGTAGATAAGATTATTATGTAAGTAAATGCAACTGGACAATAATTGTATTCAGTTTACGAACAAACACTTTGCCAAAAATGTTTTCAGAGTATTGTTTCAGTCAACAAATTCTAACTTTAAGAACTTGATCTGGGAATTCAGGTGGGCGAAAAATGCAATTAGGCGATTAGCTTGAGAGAGAAAGAGATGGAGACTCGTGGAATTGTAATAAAATGGGAAACGCAGTTGCAAGAGAAATCACAAGATGAATAGATGCGGTAGTACAAAAGAACGAAAGTGGACCAGCTATTTCTACAGCCTATACCAGAGTGACCTAATTGTATTAATCAATTACAAGAGCATTGAACAAGCAGTCGTGCCTAATTCCCCCACTGTATTTTACGTACGTGCTTATATTCACTAAGCCCAACCGCCGACAACTGCTTTTTTTTTCATGCAAAGGCATTAATCAATCTTCATCGCTTATTATTGTTTTTAATTCCAGCGGGGAGCGCTCCATGGTGTAATGTTTGCATCTTGGTACGACCACCAACTGTAATCATTTTTGAGTGAAAAGGCTGTCTTGGATTAAAGGTTAGACTATTTATCCAAAGACTGCACACCAATATGACTGACGGAAATTTTGACCCGCAAACACCCGTGATGGCGAGGAAAATCTTATAGGCCTATTCATTTTCAGATTACTTTAAAAATTTGCATTTTAAAAAGGTCTAGAAGCCTGCCACACAAACTTGATTTGGGAGTCTTCTATTTGGTTACAACTTTCGTAATGGTACTGAGGTGACGTACGTTGGGGAAAAGTCTAAAGTCTTAGAGATTTAGCTCAATTAATGCGATTCACAACAGTGCGCCTCCAAGAGTTTGCAAACGCGCACTGGGTCGACAGATTTCGCGCACAAACTCTTGGAGGCGCATAATTGTGAAACCCTTGTATTCGTTCATGGCTCCTGCAACTCCCAGAAAGGGACAAACAGCAGAGAGAAATTGGACCAATAAACACATTTAGTGGGCTGACGAGATATGTCAGTGAGACTGTCCAATAGAGAGAACGGCTTTAAGTGACGAGTGAACCGCGGAATCGTCAAGTGCAAGGATATTATCGTCGTGTCCTTTCTTCCTCATAGCCTACTTCCCTGCTGTCGTCTCCAAACAAAAAATTTATTCGAGAGTCTTTCAGTGTAATTTAGCCGGTCTTTATAACGAAAAGACTGTATCCATCTTTCAAATGCGGTGCAGGGTTCGGATCATTTTCAGCTTTAATCATCAGTTTTCAAGCAAGACAAAAGAACATTACAGGTTTTAATGAGAAAAGTCCGTGTCTAGTTACCCCGCATATTTTAATAACCGGAAAGGCTTTATAGTTGCACCGTTACAGATAGCTAAATGTATCTCGCGTTCGACCCAATGGCTATGTATTAATCTCAATTCCTCACACATGGATTTACAGATGATAGAATCGCTGAGCCTCGCCAAACATCCTCAATCAAATTGTAATGTACACAAATATTTGTCAGCATCTGTGTAGAATATGAATCAAATTTGCACCGTAGACACTTCTGACATAATTCGGGCAGGCATATCGTGCAACGTTACCCCCGGTGCTCTGAGCGGTCTCTTACTCACAGACATATAAACGCATTGACTGTCAGGTCCTATTCAAAACTACAGGGGGGGGGTTCGTGTTCTGCGTGGCGCCAGACTAAAATAAAAACTATGGGCAAATTCACCCCTCGGTTTAGGAGATTTACGCACAGTTGAGGAATTTTTCGATTGTAAAAAACCCTCTCTTTACTTAATCTGGTCCATAGATTCAAAACAATGCGGTTGCAACATTTGAAAAGAATAGATACCAGTACCGAAGAGCAAAAAAGGTGAACGTATTTGGAAGCACATGTAAACAAATACATGTGCCATGGAAATGCGTTGCGCGTAATGCGCACTGGACGCGCTGCCATCCGTCGCTTCGATCGTTGTTTGCCCATACTTTTAGAAATCACGGTATTACGTGCAAGACCGGCGGTCTATGCGTTTATATGTCTGTGGTCTTACTTGACTGACATCACAGCAACAGCGCCCTCTGATGTCTAGAAAAGCACAAGGAATTTCAAATGTTCGGAAAAGCGCTCTTTTCAATACACTTAACCCCCCAAAGAATGCCGAATTCTACAGTTGAACAGCGTATGAGGTCGCCCAAGAAGGGTATCTAAGACATCTTCATCGCCCTGACCCTTTTATATACATCGCGCTGAGACGACAAATGACCATTAATGGCAAGGCGCAGCAGTTACATTTCTACGGTGGTAATTTGATTCCATATAGGAAGGCCATTTATTAGCAGTTAAGGAAAAACAGCCGTGGTTTGGTCCATGTTTGCATGTCTACATCGAACATGCAGTGCCACGATCGAATTTCACATTTCAGTAGCGGGACAAATCTACCTATTAATCATAGATCGCAACGCAGGCGAATACCTGTACAACCAGCGAGACAGTAGAGGCAAAGTCATTTGTCGTCTAATACACGACCATGGTACGGTGCTGTCACCGACTTCCCATAGTGTGTTGACAAACAGACAACTCTCTACAGCAGCAAACCATCACCACTGAAAGTTTCAGCATGGAGGTAGGTCCCGGATGCGCCGAATGCCTGAGCAACCAACAGAGACCATGGACACCCGGACCCCAATCAACTCGCGTTAGGATCCGCCAGGCTCGCATGTTTTATCCTAAAAAGCTGGGTTATTTTGAACCATCTCACAGCCGGGTAGCCCCCCCCTTCAAGGTCTCATGCCAGATTATTTTGCAAAACCGACATGCATGTACGGACATGCCTCATGAGTTTTTAATCTGAACCGTGATTTTGTTGTTACGGTTATTTGAAATTCAAGGCCAGACGCGTGCCGGCCTGCATGCATTAATAATTGAGCACAGCAGTGGAAAAGTATACATTTTTTGGTTGAACTGTTTCAGAAAAATTGGCACTGCGCGAGAACTTCGCAATTTTCACAACATTGGTGTCAAAATGATTGCAAGGGGCTACTGAAAAACTCCTAAAGGCTTGGCTGAGAAAAAACATGTGGTGGGGGGGGCAAAATCCCCCGGGGGTTTAAAAACGAGGCCAGGAAGTCAATACTGACTCCGTAATATAACGCCCAAACTCCGAGACTAGGAGGCAGGCACATCTGTTTCTTCCATCGACTTCGTCCTCTGTAGCTTAAACACAAAGAGAACATTAGCTCTGAAAAGTCACCAGGAACTGACAGGTCAAATGCTGGAAGCCTTGGTCTCCGTAGCCGATTGATGTCTCCAGCCCGTCGGAGGATAGTCAGTTGAAAAAAATCCTAACGGAATTCAACGCTGCCAAGCTGTCTAAGGCGAAATAAATCTCTTCCCCTTCAGCTAACCCGTCCATGTGAGTTATATCTCGTGCATACGACTTTATCTCGTACGTGCAACTTTGATATCTCGTACGTTTGACTTATTTCTACTACGTAAAAAGTCTGAATTGTAACTAGTACTTCAACTATACGACTTGTTTCTCGTACGTACGACTTACAAGTCATACTTACGGGTTAGTTCAAGGAGCCGAGACTATTTCTTTCACTGAATAGTCCCTAACACAGCTTCGACCAGGTTTGAATAAACTATAGCTACTGCTGAGAGTCTTTCCCCCTCGAGCAGAGACACCCCGCGTCGCTTGAATAGAGCTATATTGGTCGGGAGTGTTCATTTTGTTGGTAGCGGTGCCACCGCAACATGTGCAGTTCGTAAACCCGCGAGGTTCAGTTCCTATCACAGGACCCTCTGTTTTTAAGAAAATTGCGCCCTCTCTTGGTCGAATTCGAGGCTCATTCAAATTGGCAGCAGCCGCCAGCGCACTTGTTATTTGTAGCTGCAGCCACGATTTTCGCACAAGGCCTCAGTTTGGTTTCTTGCATGTCTGCATAACGAAAGTCTCTGGCTGCAAATAAAAATTCCACTTCTCAACAAATGTATGAAAACATTGTATTCCAGAAAATGTTGGCACAGTGCGTATTTTATCACAACCATAATATTCTTTGGACATGTCCCTTATATAATATTGCGTGGGGAACTCCTCTGAATTACTACTTCTGTGACTGCGGGATATTTTGATTAAACTCTCGACTTGCTACTGCTCACAAAGAAAAGAAACTCCATGAGTATCGTTGGCCGCAATTTGATATTCCACTTACATTTTCCAAAGATCGGACATTACAAATGCATTAAAATTACGCCAACTGCTGGGCTTTCTAACCAATTTCTGTTTGAGAAGTTTTGAGGGCAGCGTGACGGAAGGCAAAACTAGGTTTGATCAGGCGCCGTATCGAATGTCACCCCATGGCTACTGCACCTTGTGTGCGTTTTGGAAACAACACAGCCGCGCGAGAATATATCCCCGCAGTGTGCACAACCTAGCGCTCAGTCGGGTATACAAGGGCAATCCATTGAGCGGAAACCATTTTATCGAGTCTTGTGCCTCTTCCCGCCTTCTGGAAAGCGTTTTTCGACGCTTGCTTATATGGCGAAATTTTAACGATTTAATTTCACGAAATCCCGCATTAGGCCTTCCCGTAAACACTGACACCCCTTTCCTGATTGTTTCTGCCAAAAAGTCCGATCGCATCGGCGACTTTTTCATGTATCAATATAGCAGCCCTTATTTTATATACAGTCACCTTCTTATTAAGGTAAGTTAACTCGGCTGTATACAAATGCCTTATGCAAAACGTGAACACATTTTCAGAACATCACGACTCTAACACCAGTTGGCAGAGTTTGCCTTGAGACTAACTTTGGTTTAACTACTAGCTAATAACTACTTTTTTCACACAGCTAAATGCATTTGAGTACATATCAGAGTTTATCACACAAACGCTCCATTGCCATTCTGTTTTGGTATAAAACACACCACCACTTCACTTCGCAGGCTTGGTTTGCTTTCAATTTGCTCAAATAGATATTCCTTGTCTTCTCTTGACTTTGTACTTTACGATTACCGTAACGGTCGCACTAACAGGACCCTGTGCTTAACGAAAAACCCACATGTGAAGAATCAATGACGCAGAGCACCAACTTAAACCTCAAAAAACCTATTTAAGCAATCCCTGACGATAAAAACAGACATCCAGTTTCAAGTTAAGTGTGTCGAGATATCAAAACGACCACTAGATGTACGGCAGATACTTTGTTTCATTTTCTGTGGATCAACTAATGCAAACAGGGTTGTAGTTGTTTCTGGAGGGGATCAAACAACAGAATGATGAGTGGAATTATTCCGTATTTGAGCAAGTCCCTCTACGAGTAAGTCCATCCTTATGTGGTGCATTGAATGTACTTCAGTGGATTTCTGTCAAACTCGGCCAAAAACGAAGAACGAAACTAAAGCAAAAGCAAGAGCTTTAAAGAGGTTAAGATCTACAGTTTCATCAGGGATACAGTCGTGAAATCCATGCGTGGGTGTGGGCGCGAGTGCGCGCGCGCTATGCACTGCATAGTCCAAAAACACGAAGGGCCCAAGCTAAGTAACTTATGATCGTTATACCTGATGGCGATTCTGAAATCTCATATATTGGTTGAGTGAGAATTTAGGGGATGCAAGTTGAGGCGATAGGTTACAATACCTGAGCCATAGGATCAGATTGCTTATCTTAGGACACTGTATGAGGTGGCACGGGGACAAGATGACCGATATTGAAAACATATTACGTTTATATGTATCGACAGTCAAGTTTTTATCCAACTTCAATTTTTGTACACCATGGGACGACATATTCCTGTCAGAAATTGATTAAATTTAAAAGGGAATCCGAGAAGAATATTTAGAAACTTTGGCATCTATTAATTATTCTGGTACCTTTTGACTAGTAGGCCTATCCTAAAAACAACAGTGTCCCCCCATAAGCTACCGCATAGGCCTACTGGGAGTTCCAACATTCTTTACATTAACATCCTTAGAACATATGCACAAATAGCAAACTGTCCGACGCGCGAGCAGTAAAAAAAAAAAAAAAAAAAAAAAACGACTGTGGTGTGCATTCAGGCAAGCTTAGCTTTAATCACACCTAAAGACAAAACAGAACCACTGAACCCGACTTTATATTGTAAAGTCCCTGTCCCCTGAAATTATACTGCATGCAGAGAAAGGCGAAACCTGGAAGCAACCGCCGCAAAAATAACACTCTTACGTCTAGGCCCCGCAGGATGCTGAGTAAATAATGCGCCACAACGTGGATGTACAGAATCATTTGATGGAATGTGATTGCTATTTAACCATGCTCTCTAGTGCGCACGTAATGGTATGTATGTATGTATACACAGTCTCACTATAGGCGCACTTGTGCATGACACGCGTGGCGACAATGTTGAATCGTACCCAGGATCTTCTTGGTGAGCTGTTAAATACCACAGTGCAGCAGCGGGGTGTTGGCTGCACGACGTTCGCGACGAGAACGAAAACATTAAAGATTAATCAAGGAAAAATAATCAATGCTTAATTGCCCATCACAACCAAAGGAATGGTCAGCAGAAACGTATTCTTTTAACCGTGTATACTGGGAGTGTGTTGATAGGGACAGGCCTTCTGCGCCGCAAACACCTACCTATTTTCAAGTTTCTACCAAAATAGCTACGCCCTGCATAAACAGGGGAATCAGGTTGGCGCAGTGGTTCTTTTCTCGCCTTCCATCTTTGCTGTCCGGAATGGGTTTTCAGTCCCTACCTTAGGCTTGCGAGCTACGGTGCTTTGAGGAATCCTTGGTGCTATTACCAGAAATGATTAATAATGAAGCGTCCAGTGGTATACACCCAGTGGGATTTTTTCGGCAACCTTCTGGAATAAACTCCTTTTCAGACACTTGGTGGCGGCTGATTCTCCAGTTGTGTAGGTTTAGCCTATAGGTTCCGATTTAGTCTGAGAGAATCCTTTGGTCCGGAGGCCACCAGTGCGCATGCAAGAGGAATCCCTCCAAATAGTCCGAATTAGCCCGAAATTTCCCTCATCGATTTCGTTGATTCGGGTCTCTGTTCATAATGTTTATAGATGTCTACAATGTATACCCGAACAATTTGCCTGTTCCCCTCTGATTACACTCATGGAATTTTTTACGGGTGTTAACAGCACTTTTGGTAAAGATGGCTTTTAAAAACTTGCGGACGCGCCACGGTGCTGCATCCCACACATTTTGTCATACGTTTTACATTGCGATATTTTCGATTTGTGTAGGTCGTAGCTATATCAGACTTGAAATTTATACATGAAACGGAAATGGTCCCGAGCGGTATGCAGAGAGAGTAGTGTCAACTTCAGCTTTGGAACCGAAATGGCTGTTCATTATGTGTGCAGTACAGCATGCAGCTATCGAGAGCTAATACTTTCTATGTACACTGATGCATAATCATTGCAACAATTATGCCGCAACTCTCTATAAAAAGCTCTGAAATCGGGTCCGGAACCAGACTATTTTAGAATCAGCATGGGGCGGGCAGAAGTCCATTTGTACTATATTTTCATCTACAAACATGGCGAGACGATATTGCCCTTTAATACATCTGATCTCATTATACATTTAAAACTCGTTTGAAAACACTGGATTGGCTGCAAGTTCAGGTTTTCCGACGAGTCTCCACCTACATGTAATACTAACACAGTCCCAGCTCCTATCAGCAAATTTATCATGTTGCGCGCAACATGATAGATGACCCTGCCATAGCTTAATAAAAACCATGCCGTAGCGACAGTTTATAATCTAAACGAGTTAATTACATGCTACAAACGTAAATCAATTCGAAACACTCTACTCTTTAGGTAAAATCATGCAACTCACACCACACCACACAATTTTGTTGACATGATTAAATTTCTTTTCCAAAGGTAAGTTTATCAAATAAGGGCTACGAATACACCAGTAAGAAAAGCGCAGATTGAAAGAAATTTTAAAAAATAATTTCCAAAATAATTTTGTAATATATAATATCACGTGTTTATCGCCTTTTTCATCGCCTTGGTTTTGCATTTAATTTCTCCTTTTTCACTGTCCTAATTTTCCTTTAAATCGACATGCCGTCCGGTTTTTAGTTCCATCACTGTTCCCATTTTGCTCTTAAATTCTTCAGCCTGTTTCCTTTTGCTGCGTTGCACCATCCCCCCCCTCCTTCGCTTCGCCACTGGTTTCGAGTGAAGCACGCAAATTCCATTCCAATGATTATTCAGGTTCGTAATATGATCCGAATACGTGACTGAACACCCTCAACTGCTAAAAATGAAAACGTCATGTTAGGAGGAAGCACAAGCAAGCTCGGGCCATTTCAACTCAACGAATTATCCAATGCTGGTCCAAGACACTAAGTAGCTATGAAAACCAACAGACGCACAACGTTAATTTCAATGGAAGGGCAATCTCTTCCCAGCATAGAATTTAGACAGACATCAACTACTCCCATCAAAGGAGCCAATTATCTTTGGACTCCTCATGGTTTCCAATTTACCCCCCTCAATGGTTCCTCTGGGGTTAAGTTATTGGCCTCTACTGGAAGCATAACAAGAGAATGATTTCCCCGATGCATTGCGCGCTGATTATCACAGTTATGATAATAAATGTCGGAGTGGTAAAGGCTGCTTTCAGTGATGGAAAAATACTACCGCTAAATTCCCCTGTCGGCAATTCACATTTTGTAAGTTGTTTGGAAGCGTTTTGTTTCTATAATTTCAAATATTCTAAATCTTATAAGAAGAGTTTTTTGGGCCATTATTCCGTTGTAATTCGATAGACTGACAATGTGCTAAAAAACCCCAGCTATATGACGAAATCTCCAATCTCCAAAAAGAGGAAAATGTTACACTTTACACTGGGTACATCTTTCAGAAACTGAGCAAAGAATGCAGACGCGTGTCACGGCTTCCAGAGCACTTTGGGAAACGGAGAGGCGGGGCAGCACGCGGAGCGAGGAAACGTCAATGACAAAAAATCGATGGGGCTCAGAAATTGAAGGAGCGCCGGCAACCGAACAATTTACCCCAACATGAAACAAGGAGGTTGCAACGAAGCGCTACAAAATCTTTACAGAAGGTCCAGAGGGGCTGACTGACATGTGGCATTATAAACGAAACGAGGAAAAGGTCAGGCACAATTTGAAAACCCGGAAAATTGTTGAGAAATTTGAGGGGGTTTTCGGGGGCAGGCGGGTGTTTTTTTTTATCTGACAGACGGAAAGAAGACAAAATGGGCGATAGCATAGTTTTGTGCCGGGGATCGGGACTGCGGGGAGGGGGGTAGGGGACTGTGGGGGGATTTGCCCCGTCATGAAACTTTGAAAAGTAGAAGGTGGGTGGGGGTGCTGACACCATTTGACATTAGGGGGTGATGTTCAGGATACATATGTAAATCTTTATACATGCACTAGGCCTTTGTGTTACACGCCTGAAGAAACATCAAAACGCTGTTTTATTGCTTTCAGAAATTGTAGAGTGTTTTTGAATATATTTGGTTGTCCGGTTTTCCGACAATTTTTCTTCACAATCCAATTTCCTATTTTCTCACCACGAAAAAGTAGGGGTATGCTCCAATACCGCATCCCTGTGGTCAAAAAGTGGAAAGGTTTTACCCCATCACCCAGGAAAATGAATGAGACTTCATTAGTCACTAAATGATTTTTTTAAATACAATTATACGAGAGAGGGCTCTCCGGATAATGTGTTAAATTAAATCCCCTGGTGTTTATTTTCGTTGCAAATTTTCATCACTGACGAAATAAGTTTACGATAGGCAGTTTTCTGGTGAAAAAGATGATACGCTGTAAATCTATACCTAATTTAAGACAGAATGCTTGAGGCAAGATTTGCTTTTTTATAGATTTGGAGAGACATAGTAAATAAACTTCTAAGCCACTTAAGTTATCGTTGTTATTCTGTCAGACAGTGCACTTGATCAACTACTTTCAATGCACTGTGTTCACAAGCGCAGATCGATTTCGTGTATTATTTCTGGAAAAGTGTCCTTCTTGTGCCCCCTTTGTCCCCGAACAATGTGTGTGGCACAGCACGATTTCACTGCAAGGGGCCTTTGCTGACATGCAGTTTTTGTCAAGTTCCATTAGATATTCAGTTAGTTTTTACAATGTTTCATGCCGTCACTTTAGTTTTGGGAGAAAAAAAAATCTGTTCAAAAATTATGCTACAGGTGTTTCTGAAATTCCCAAGATTAGGAAAATTAAAATTCAACAAAGCGCGAGATTAAGCACGGAAAGACACAAAATCTAAATCAAATATCGCTTCTCATACCACTCCTTAAATACAGTTCATAACCGTATACGGATGACAGGTTGTCAACGCATAGCCTACATGTACGTCGTCTGTACAAAGGTGTAATGTGGCACAATGATTTAGGAAAAGTGATGTTCGATACTATCATATTCAAGTCTGTGCCTCGACTTGTTTGAAATGGCCTGATGATACAGGCAACGTCAGATTAATTAAAATGGAGGCACGGCGGGCAGAAAATGATGGAGCAGGGAAACATATCCGAAATGTACCCGCAACAGCAGATCCGAAAAGCGATGGGGGAGTGGACATCACCTGATGCCGCGCGTGGCGTTGAACCTCTAGCACGTCGTCCTTAGTCAAGAACGACAGTTTCGCAGACAGAGGAAGGGGTTGTGTCGGCAAGGACGTCAAGTGGGGTGACAAATCTTGGGTGTCAAACCCTGTCGCAAGTGGCACTCGAGATCAGTGCTATAATCGACATATTGATATGTTGACGTGATACAATTTAACAAAGGAATGCTTTGACTGCTGTTCATTTTGAATAGGTTGCGGCTTCATCTCAGACCGGAGGCCTTGTTCTGGTCTTTTGGTGGTTTAAGGGGTCTAATGATGGCCTTGGTTTCAACAAAAACACAACTGAGGGTAATCTATAAATCATTCCTGTATATGAAATGCGGCTGGGTTTAGATATGCGCATTATATGTGCTGACCGTTGGCGAAACGATAGGTAATGCATCTCTATTAACCTCGATCGAGTGCCATATATCCGATGACGAATAGGCCTAGTGAGGAAAACTGTCTTTTGTTGGCACGACTACCAGTACCACAGCGTGCCGGTAGAATCAGTTACAAACATTAATTTCATCAAATCGAAATTTGATTCTTCCCACGTTAATATTGAGAGGGCAGAAAACGGTCTGTGGAAACTGGACATTTGCCTACACTAGGCCTATATTGCCTCGCCCTTTGATTTCCGACGTAAGGCGGGCATTTTGGGGGAATTCGCTAAACAGATCCAAGGCAACAGAGCCCATTATTGACCAAATCCCGATGGAGTCAAGCGCCTGTGAAGCCTGGATGAAATTAGCATTCCGAGGGAACAGTCATTGCATACCAAATAAGAAAGTTACCCGGCCGTCCTGAGCCTGCTGGTTTTGTGAATCAGCAATACTCGGCTATGGCCCGGGGACCAGGCTTCAAATTTCCCCACAGAATTCCCAATCTGGTGCTGAATGGTAATGGAGAGGACAAGTGGGTCATAAGCTTCGGGGAAACTGCCACGTTCCGCTCTTGTGGCTACCTAATAGATTAAGACTAGTATTTTTTTTTAAACCTTGGGAGATACATCAATCCATTTGTTTATCTGGAAAAGCCTGTATTGACACAGCAATTACTCAGGTACAGTAAAAGTACTATCATAAACATCTGATTAAATCTTGGGAAAAATTTACATTTGAAAAATACTTTAAATTAGACACAGTAGCAACTTTATACCTTGATATTTAAATGGCGTTGATTAAATTTACGTGTATCAATTTGGTCTGTATAGGGCCATACTAAAGTACCAAAGTACTAACTATTCTCTTCCCGGTATCCCGCTCGGAGATTTTTTGAGCCTCCTGGGCGCATATATTTTCAATTCAAACGCGTGGTTATTGAACGTGATAAAATAAGATGGGACAGATGCCAGTATAATTCGCCCACTTCCTTAGGCAACCGAGTATCTGCAGGGTACAGGCTCGAGTTTGTTTGCCAGGGCAAAACTAAAACCCCATTTACTGATTGTGCGGGGTTTTCTGTTTTTGTTTGTCTGTTTGTTTGTTTGTTTTTTTTTTGCGTATCGACATTGTTGAAGCATATTTTAATGTACAGATGCGATGTGCAAATAACCGTATAAAAGCCATAAAAATTTTTAACAATTCCAAAGGTTTGTGCACATACATAGTTGTGCCCAGCAGGCTTCACTTTGCACAGTGAGTTAGCGCTCTAGTAATTAAATACAGCTCTATCATCTGGCCACGTGCAGTTAAAAGTTTGGGAAGGATAACTTTCTTTCGTTAAGGATAGTTCAACAGTTATTGATGTATGGCCGTAACAGTAACCCGTCGTCAACAGGAATGAACCATTTCGATTTGTTAAAAAAGCAATGGATATTTTGCCATCGCCGGCAAAAGTCCCAAAGCGGTATTCTGCAGGTAGCCTTGTTCTGTTTAGTAATTACATGTATTTGTAATGTCACCATTGTTGATGTCCATAAACCCTAACGTGGCACAGTTTTCTTACCTCAGTTATTTTCACAATGAGTGAAACTTGATCAAACCTCAGTATTCCTGTGCACAAATTTCAGGTTTCGGTTTCTCTTCCAAAGTTCTGATGAAATTTTATTTCAGCCACATTTTCCGATTTTTTTTTCTCGTGCCAAAAAAAACTCTTTAAAAAGCACCCATTACGGAATGGTTTTCTTCATGACTGAAGTTGGGATAAAAAATACCGATTTTTCTAGAATTTATCAACTTTGAAGGACCTGTTTATATCATTTGAGATTTCTGAAATTTTTGAAGTGCACCATGTCAGGAAATTTGAAGTTTTTAGCACAAGATTTGGTGCGCCATGTTAAAGGAACTCAGCATATACGGTCAAGTCCATTGCGTGAAAATACACGGTTAGCGATGGGCACCGGTGTCAGTGACTTTATGTTCCGGAGAGCTTCACAGTTGACGTTAGTGTCAGACCGGTTGAAAAGCTATCAGGGTACAGTCCAAAATTCATACCCTTTAAAAACAGTGCAAAATCAGCACTGTTCAGGGCCCAATAACATGCACGCCAACATCCCTGAGATTTCTGAAACACAAATGAAATTCTTGTCTGGTCACTTATCTTTCAATTTCTTTTCAATTTTTTTTGTGGATGAACCAATTACATTTTTAATTATTCCCACAAAACAAAATCACCCCCCCCCAAAAAAAGTGATTTTTCCGAAGTCTGATTGCAGCCATTTTTCAAGTGGCAACCCTCAACTTTACCGGGCACTTAGGACCATTTTTCAACCGTAGTTTTTAGCCATTCTGTTCTCATATGAAAGCTCAAAGACCCAGGGAGATGATCCTGGCAAGGATTTATACAATTTCACCATTTTGGGGGCAAAAATCTCCTTTTTCATAAGATACTGTGGGGGCACTTTTAATGCTAAGGAGCTGGCCAGAAACTCTCACTTGAATTAGTGGTCTGCACCCATCAACGGTTACTGCCGGCAACGGTGACGTCATAACTGTGGACCAATGAGAAAGAGTCGGCCGGCAAAATGTCGTTTTTGAATTGTTTCCCACGATGGCAAAATATCCACTGTCATTTGGGCACAAAGCATGCGCACGAGTCCGCGTAGGGCCGCGCTGATAGGGCAGACCTCGCATGAGCGTCCGAGTGACCCCGGATGTGCTTAATTTTGGGGATGGGCTTTTTGAATGCCAGACTGGCTCAATGGATATGCCATATCTGCGGTGGCACTACGCTTGAGCTCACGGTGGTAGGCCTACCCACCCGTTACATCCTTCTTTTACCAATGGGGTGTTCACAGCTTATCGAAATATTGGTACACGCGCGTAGAGTGTGCACATCGCATGTGGTGCCACTACAAAAACAGCATCTCGACGGATTTCGTCTCTCGTAGACTCATCATAACCAAAGCGATGAAAATTGAATTGGGCAAAACGAACGGACGCCTCTGATTCGGGTGTCAGTGCCGTGTGCAGTTTGGTGCGTTTGAAACGCATGAAACATTCGAGTAAGAGACTGAATGCACACAACACGAGCTCACCTTTGGCTTACGAAGTGTGGCGAAAACTACCGCACGGCGGCGAGGTGGATACTCACCGGTATGTCGTCACCTGGTTGCGTATCATTTCTACTTCCTAGACGCGAGGTGGAATTGGCCAATGACACGCCCCGATTTGCTCATGAATATTTATGAGGCGTAGTAAACCTATCTATTAAACCCTGTTCTGTTGTATTCTGACCAGTCACAGACGTGATGTATGTCCGACATGCGTACATTATGCGTATGATGCGCGCGGCTGGAACACGCAGTGCAGCATTAGAGAAGATCACCTGCTAAGTGTACATGCGCGCAGTGGGTGTGGCTTACTGGATCGGCCTGACAATGATGCGTGAAGAAACGCGCGCGCCCTCAAAGTCTCTCAACATTCTGGCGTACATGAAACCGCCAGTAGAAATACACAGATTCGAAAACGCACGCGTCTCCACGGACAAGGTACGCTCCCTGAAATCCTTTACCCGTCATATTACCTCACGTGAAAAACGTCCATAGGCCTATGATTTTAACTGCTACATTGAAAGGAAAAGGGATTTCCTCAATAACAAGCAAAACCCACAATTAACGCCGAGGACGAGAGATTGCGAGTGCACATGAAAAACACCGCTGCAGGGAAACAGCGACAAGAGCATTCTGATCGATAAGGTCCACAGGTCTGCTTGACTGCAAATGCATCGAAGTTCCAAGCCATCCTATTCAATTTAACACGCGCAGAAAACGTGCAACACAATGAGCTGCCATCTTGGCCCAGATCAACAACGTACTCAATGGAGACAACATATCGGAACGCCAGACCTAATATTGATACAACATTTTATAAGCAAGAGACACGATTGTCCTCCATCAGTACCGCAGACCTTCAGATCAAACACTGTGACTCCACAGATAGCCACCAGAGGTTAGAGAACCGTATCTCAGAGGCTGCCCGCGGTCACTGGGACAAGGCCGGTGGATTAGATTACCCTAGTGTGGTGGGCTGAGGGCAGATGATCAAATACAAACGGTTTGAACGGAAGCGTGTTTTCCATTACTCAAGATGCCTGTTAATGGCTGGCCACGGACACTGACAGTGTTTTAACGATGATGCCATGAGTAAGTTAGCCGTGAAGGGAGAATTGAGCCCCGGCAACCAAACTTATTGGATTGAATGTGCCGGTGTCTCACTAATAAGATGGCCTTCCTCAACCTGTAAAGTCGTTGTGTATATATTTATCGTTGGGGATTTCACGAATCAGCAAATCCGTCCACAATTAGTTTTGTGAACAATTTTGGTTTTTGTGTTTTGTTTGTTTTGATATTTTGACTTTTGGGAAAGTCGAAGCGCAATAGAATTATGACACAACAGATGTATGAGGGGCAACGGGAAAGGGGAAAGTTCGATCTTCTCGCGGGAAAAGAAAAAAACATGACGTCGATCTCATAATATTACCTTTATTAAAGGATTTCGACAACTTTTCCTTTCAAAGAACTGCATTTGTCCAACCAATGCAGTAGAACGCATCAAATGCTTTTAGTTTGTTAGACATTTGGTTTGGAATTTGTTTTCGATTTTTGGGTCTAATAAGGGTTTTTTATCACTTTTCCTCCGAAAATGGCTCTTCTGTCCGGGATGCATGCGGCCTAAACAGTCCCTGGTATTTACAGGGTGTAATTCATTCACTGTCTATTAACATTTTGCAATACCAAAGATGAATCACTGGGGACAGTTAATAGGTTTTCTTCTTTTGTGCAAGTCTTTCTGTTCCAGCATGCTCAATAGCGGCAGCCCTTTGGGAGAGCACATGATAGACGACAAGCATCATAGAATGTTGAAAATTATATGCGATTTGCAAAGTGAGCCACCAATCATGCTTAATTCGCAGTAACGAGCGGGAAACCGACGTCTGTCGTTTCTGAATCCCTCCAATACAGTGCTGAAACTAGTGACATTAATTTTAACATGTTGATTTATAATAATAATAGTAGTAATACAGAAAATATACAGGTACAGAAAATTTATAACGGGCCAGTATTCGCCAAAAATGACCCTAATACTATAGCGCAGCACAAATATAAATCAAGTAAAGTTAACAAGAAATAATGTAAAAATCGTCGAACAAGTGGGTTTTAAGGGAAACCTTGAAGTCATTGACGGGGGAGGGGGAAATGGTGCGAATATCTGACGGAAGTTTGTTCCACAGATGTGGGCCGGTATGAGAGAAGGACCTACCCCCCAAGATGTATGTGTCTTGGGTACAGAAAGCAGTAAAGCATTAGATTCTCTCAATCGCCTGTAGAGTCGATTATGAGCCAGTAAATCAACGTAGTATTTTGTAGCAGAACTATGAATGGCATCTGTACTGTTTTTTGTACCTTTGTCCTCACCAAAAGGGAGATGGGCATGCAAATAATGCCTCAGTAGTCCCATTATTAACTTATTTTTGTGCTTTAAGTGAAATGAGGGCTGCGACTCCCCGGCAGGCAATTAAACAGTTGTAATGAATTTATCGGGTTTTCGAAGGAAACGTTGGTCAGATATACACGCATTTTTAGACGTTTCAACAAACGCAAAAATACCCTTAGACAAAATTGTCTATGAGCGCTCTTGGTGGGGCAAGGTTGAGGGAAGGGAAAGACGAGTAGGTGTTGGTGTGGGGTCCTTGGTCTACCGTCATGAACTTAAACAACTAATCAACAAAGAGAACACAATGTACGACAACAAATCCTAAAATTTGGCAAATTTCAGTGCAAAATCGCTTTACCTCAAGGCTTCTGCCTTAGATGGCATCACACTATTTGCTTCTACGTAATTATGGGAATTCGCATCTGCAATGAAAAACAAAAGTTTTTAAAATACCATTAAACTGCACAACAAAAATTGAAAACCAAGTCAAATTATGGGACACAAAGGAGCATTTACAAGAGCTTAAAACAAATACATCGGCCCTTGAAAGGAAAAAAATTCTGTAGCACAGTGGCACGCATCTTTGTGTGAGGGTGTAAAAACATAACTTGATATTTACTTGTCAATTTCACGCATGGCCTTAATTTTAGAAGTGGAAACAAGAAACTTTCAGGAAAAAACCCAGTGACCTTTTTTTATCCGTGCGTGTCATTGATCAGCCCATTTTTCAATTTGGGAAAATTCAATTCACGCCAACGCAGTAATTCGATTGGCGTATCCCGGCCCAAACTTCCGTCGCGCCAGACACTTTTGTTTGCTACTGGGGAAGGGGCTGAGATATGATTGAATCAGCACGCCTCGCTATATTCTAGCGTACATTAATCACAAGAGTGGTGTATACTCATGCAAATTATGACAGATGTACAGGTTTCATATTTTTGATATTATTACAACTTTCATAAAGGCATAAATCATTAATACAAAATGTAATCCTTTGATGAGCCATTGAGTCGTTTGTTCTTTTTAATTCCTTAATTATGCATCTTGTGTTTCGATTACTTTTAATGCAGCGTCCATTTTTCTATATACGTCTCTGGCCATTTTAAGCTTTAACAAACTGGATAAGACCAAACTATATGAATTGAGTTTGGGCCAAGGTTATGACTGAGAAGTAGAAATTGACAGCATTCTTTCTATGGAGTCAGTTTTAAGATGTGTTTCCTCGGTTCAGGTTTTGTTTGTGAGTCAGTGAGAAGCAATTACTGCTAAGCCTTATACACGAACTGTCACAATAAGCTTCGTTTTAAGTTCGAACTTCCCCCGAAAAACAACCTGAATCGCTGGAATGAGCAATCCAAAAAAACATAACAGCAAAGCATGATCAGTTGTCAGGAAACAGCTTGGACAATATAAATGCTCAAAATGCACATACAAAATAATTTGTATGCATGTGAGGGATATAATTTTACATGGTTCAGGGAAGGTTGGATTGTTGAACATGTATCTAACTCTAGAAGTAATGTCGAGGCCCATTTAAACGAGGCAGCAAGGGATTCGGCCCACCTATAATTCACTACGAATACATAAGCTAATTAGAAATTAGCCTTCAGGACTTCACTGGAATTGACGAATTAAAGATAAGTTTAGCGCCATGGTGTACTGTATTAATTTAGAGACATTTTATTACACCGACGGTGTCCAAAAGAAAGTGAGAAGCGGGAAATGAGGCATTGCAGAGGCCGGTTGTGGACGATGAGACATTCAATCAATCAATCGTAGATGTCGTGATTTAATTACGAAGTCCAGTCCGAGAAGACTAACTGAATCAAATGGTCACTATTTCCGCCTGCGGTTCGATCTCCACGCAACACAATACAACCAATGTCGACCCTGGAAGGGCCTACTTGCAGCAGCAGCGGACCAAAACCAAGAAAAACACTTTTCCAAAAAATGACATTTTTCGAGAGGTATAGAATAACTTGCACGCAAAGGCTAGGAAAATGATGCAAGTTCTTATTTAAACTTCGATAACCACGGGCTTAAGGGTTTACTTCCTCGTTCATATGCTAGGATCATGACAAATTCCTTCGGCTTCCTGATTTAAATATCTTCGCCACTTCTGAATTTCACTATTCTATTTCAGATTAGTGTTGAAGTAGACAGGTCTGGTGCAACCGGGTATCTGCAAGGTGGCTTTTTATGGACATCACTGAGTTTAATGGGCAGCTGTAGGTCTATCTGAATAATCACAACACAAGACAGAAGGAATTTGTGAGGCATGTGAAATTAAAATTTCATACTTAGTGTATATTGAAAGGTCAAAAATGACGAACTGTCTGGCGAAGGGACTGTAAAAGAATGGAACCCGATCAAAATATTTTAATTTTGTTTTCTCTTGTTTTGAGATAGTTAATATACAGTTGGTAAAACACTAAAATAAAACCTCTCTGTAAAATGCGCTGAAGAGAAAATGTGAAAGTTTTCTGTCCTGCACAAATTAAATGTCACTCATATACTCAATATTTTCCTTCATCCTCAAACAGATAAGCAGGATCCGTGCACATGAGTGAGGATAAAATAGTACTTGCAATTGTTATATCGCACTGGCCTTCAAAGGATAAGTCTTATTCATCTAAAGGATGGTATTATCATAATCTCTTTTCATTCCACAAGAGAAGGCAGCGGACAATTAAGCGCGTATTTCGGCATAGTTTTCACTGGAATTCCCAAGCTGAAACTCTGTTTGTGTTGACAGGAAAGACGATTGGGCATCGGTAAGTTTAGCGTGGAAAGAATGGACGAATACTGCAGTCAGGGTAGGTCAACAAAGTGACAACCTTAGACATGGGCTGGGATTGAAAGCAACGGTCAAAATACGGACTGGAATTTATTCGACCGATGAAGCTGGCTGGATTGAGACAATTATGCTTTAAAACGACTGCAAAAAAGTCTATGCAGAACACCAATGTTCATACTGGAGTAAGAAAAAGGCAAAAACCCTTCGAAAATAAGTGGTGCTTTTATCTACCTCTGTACTTGAAATCAAAATGTTGAAAAGATAGTACAAGCAAAACGTTTCAAATTTCAATCATCGAAACAATGTAGGCCTATTGTTTTGTATGATAAGCAATGCTGCCTGCCTGCTTATTTTAACATCATCGTTATCCATCTTTTGGCAAGTATGATATGCCCTGTTGTAATATTGTTTACGGTACCGTATCACTTGAAAAAAGATTGAACAAATTAAACCAACTCATGCTGGAAATCAGAGAATTGTTACTTAAACTAACGGCCACAAACTTGAATGGCCCACGCCCATCGCCTCATATAAGCTTTGAGTCTGAATTCAAGTCGCATTCCAGACTTGCATTGGCTAAACAGTTTATGCTTTGACTTTCTTTGTCCGAAAATGCAATTTATATAAATATCACCCGTTGATGTGCGATATATTTCGTGTACTCACTGCAAGCACACACACTATCATTTCTTAAGTTCGCAGTGGGCAACCTATTCTTCGAATGCTATCGCTACGAGGGTTACACATATAGCAGCTATCGCCCACAAATTCGTGACTGTGGAAGAGGCATGTTCATTTAGACGCGCGCTTCTGGCAAGTGTTTGCATAAAACTTTCAAAAGTGCCACGAAAATTGATTGATCCGAGTGAATAAACGAAACACGTAGCTATTATCTGGCGACACTTTATGAAACAGCTTTCTCGCTATGTAGATCTACATATTTCCCGTAGCTTAGCCGAGGATGTGGCACTCAACATCGGGCTGGCTAATTTGATCAAGTGAAAAGCTGATAACATGCTCTGAGGCGATGGGTTTTTCATTTGCAAATAAACGAACATTTTTGGCACTCTTTCAAATGAAGCGATGGCACGCGAGTTTGCAAGTCCTGCTCATGCACTCTTATCATCGATGAACGTGTTGCACAGTCCAACATACCGCGACCCTGCAAGGGGCAAGCCATCTATTATTGCAAGGTGTATTTCCGTCATCACTTCTCACTGCATACCCTTGTTTCAGTCATTACAATTTACCCAGACAAATTAATCATAGAACAACTTTGTGTTTGTTGAAGACCGGATCAGGAGTTTAGACGCTGACGATATCCGAGTCGCAAGACCGGCAAGCATTTTTTTTAAGTCAGAAAGTCCAAATAAGTGTAAAAATTACATATTCCCAAAGATTTGGTTTTCGGATGGGTTTTGGAAATTTTTCTTCGTCTTCGGCAGTGTACAAAGCACACACCGGAGTGGAAGAGGGGTTCACAACATGATACACTACGAAAAACGGTAATTTACCGTCATCTTCGTCTTCCGTATACTCTTTTTGGAGGAAGGGGAACGTACCGGTAGTGTTTAGCAAGTTTGCAAAAATGAAAGAAATGGAAGACCTCCAAATTAGGCACGTCATGGAAATGATGAAATCATTATCGACTAAACCAGCGGACTACATGCACTCATGCTTTTTGTTTAGAGTGAAGGTGGCCGCTGTAATGTGGGGGGGGGGGTGCACAGATAACGAGAAGCTTCCAACCAAATTTACTGTATACCATATTCAGCAAGGCATCGCTACCAGCCAGACTCAGCCGGAAGGAAACTGAACCTTGTTTTCTTCGATCATATTGAAAAAAATTCTGAAGCACAGGCAGAAAAGACCTTCTTCGCATTGAAGCCATTTTGGACCGTGTTCCCTGAATCAATCTTATTCGAATCTGTCAAATAGACGTGGTGCCTTTTCAACGTGCCTTCAAATGTTTAGATGGAAATAATCATATGTGTTAAAATATTCATCATCGAAAATGGCATTAATTTGTAGTAAAATTTATTTCATTGTTTCTTTTTTGCTCTTAGGTTCCCCGCATAAAAGTTAACCTCACTTTCAATTCAATATAGCCGACCAGTGAATGAGGCCAATTACTGATTCCTGTGTATCCCCACGATAGAGTTGTACCCCGACGTTTTTATGAAGAGAGGGGCTTTTAGTTGTCTAAAGTTCAGTCGTAATGGACGCAGCTATCGGGTTGGAGAGCTCCCTCGATCTGTTCTTATGTTTATTCATGGCGGACGTGTCTGATCAATGAAAGCTAGACTCACTGAAAGACATCTCCTCAATCAGTAGACCTTGGAAGTTAAAATGAAGCGGCCAACTGGCACAGCGTTACAGAGAACAGGATGTTGACTCTGATAATGGAGCGCACAAGCCCAAGCGACGGCTGGACGAGTGGAATTACCCAAGGAACTGAAAGACGAAGCCATGGCTGTATAGGAAATATCAGTTGAAGATGACGAGGCGAGTTGGAGATCAGACAAATATTCAGGAATTGATTTCTTTGTGATGACAAAGCTACAACCTAAGCATAGTGCATGCGTTTTACATTAAAAAGCGGCAAAGTTTCGGGTAGAGTTGTCTTAGAGACTGAAGAATATTCAGGAGCAAAACGATAAAACTTCTAATAGGAAAATGTAACAGGCACACTGCCATTGCATACTGAAAGCGGATGTCACAAAACATTTCTCGATGAATAAAATAAGGATATTTAAAAAAAGATATTTAAAATTTGTAAAAGATTTTCAAATGTAAAGAGTATGACAGTTGTCATTTGAAGAAGCTGTATCATTTGTATGTCGCAAAAACACAAATGATTATGCTGTTTGCCTTGTCATTTCTTGCGTCAGGATGTTCATGTGCAAAACTCGCTACAGACAAAATCCCGTGCACAGTAGTAAGGTTGTTGAAAAATTGTAGTCTTAAGAGGCGTCGGAGTAAATTAGCCGACAGAAGATTCCCCATTCTCACTGGCATTTGATACTCTAGTCACGATCTACGGCAATTCCCACCCGGGTGCCGGCTGGAATCGAGGGCACGCGAGGCACAGCTAAATGCATATGAGCATTCCCAGTCACACCTGCTACAGAGGCCATCGAAGTGCCGTATGAAGGTATTCTGTTTGATATGTTGATGGACCCCCCCTGCCTTTATTGCAAGCCAGGGTTGTTGGCACATGGCTGGCCTAAGACTGGCAGACGTGTCCAATGAATACTTCGGTCGCATTTTCGTCGAATTCGTTTGAAATTATCCTCGAAGAATTCACAATAATGGATGTCAAAAGATTGCGGCATTCAAAGGCAATGATTGAATTCTATTTATAACGGCAACGATCAAGTTGACATTAATTCTACAATCAAAAATATCAGAAGAAAGGCAAACATGGTGGAAACCAGGACCAGGGGTTACGCATAAGGCACAACGAATTTGAATCCGCATTGAAGGGGTTATGCACCGATACAAATATGGAACTGTTCACCTCAGCTGCAATACTGAAATATGCTTAATTAAGGAGCGCAGAAAAGAAAACAAGACAAGAAGAAGCTTCCGAAGGGGAAAGCAAGTAACTGTACGTATCCGCTGGCACAAGTCGGGGAAAAATATCACGATGGAAAAGTCCCAAGGTATTTGATCAGATTCCAAGGCAATTAAAAGTAAAATTGTTAGCCATGAGCGTAAAAACAACAAGCCAAAAATTTATAATGGGCCAAGGATTGTAAGCACAAAGATTGTAAGTTGTACACACATGCCAAATACTTGATAAAATGAGATGTTAAGGCTTTGACATCAGTACAGGTATTGACTTTGTGTCAAAATATATATATGTATGGTATTTGGCTTTATAAACATTTCAGTTTCACGTTTTAGTATTCATAAATGAATAGATATGCATTATATGCGTTTTAGGACTATTCGGGTCCATAGAGCTTAATTCATTCCTTCATGCAGGATTTCAGATGGATTGGAACACCTGCTTATCACGGACGTATATAAAAAAAACCTGGACTTGCAACGCCTTCGTATGAAAAAGAAGCCAACCAGCGGCCATTTTACCGAGCCGAATACAAAGGCGGGGTTGGCTCCCTACTATTGACGTCAAAAAGAACAAAGGCGGGCATTACCAGGAAAGCTTTGTATTCGGCTCGGTAAAATGGCTGCGAGTGGATTCAATGACTCTATAAGCTGATTAAGGGCATTGCGAGTCCAGATTTTATTATACACGTCCGTGCTGCTTATCCCTTCTAAGAAAAGGTTCAAACTCGCCACTCACAGCAAAGTTTCTTCTTTTCAACTGTGATACCCATAATGCTATTCGAGCTACGTTTATAGTTCATTTGAAAATACAGTGACGTACTCTCAAAGATTTATGTAAAAAAGGAGAGTTTTGCTAATTTTTGTACATTCAGCAAAAACTGCCTGTCCCAAGCAGTTTTTACTCTGTCCTCATGACAGTTTGGCCAGATGGGACACCGCCTACAAAAATGCTGTGCGACATGGGGGTAGCTCTTGAAATATTTCATCGTTCGAACAGAAAACATTTGATGATTCCTGAGTCCGGACGAGAAGCCGCCACCAGAAGACGAAACTGCTATTTGCAACATGGTCTTTATCAAATAGCATGATAAAGTGCGCCCTCATTATAGAAATCGCAACTAAAAACCGTACAGAACGGCGGCACGCATATTTCGTCCAGCGCCCTCACCCCGATGCAAGGTCACTCTGTCAACTCTGTTGCATCTTGTTTCGCGTGAAACAAAATTAATTAATATTATAAAAATGATGACTGAAATCCCAGAGTGAGCACTTTCCACTGGGATGATTAAAGGTGCACCCGATAGACTGGAATTGAAACCAAATTAAAAAAAAAAAACATAAAAGGAAAGAAAGGAAAGAAGCACAGGCTTTGCCATCACAACATTGTGGGTTGCTCATCAGTAATATACGCGGTGGCAGATTTGAAGGTAGTCTTATAGTCAGGACTGTTCCGTCGCTGACTACTTCACACGTTGATGGTAAAACGAGGCTGAAATAATAAACGCAAAACATGCTCTGTCGATTAGACGAGTTATTATAAGTCAATGGCTCGACTCGAGTCTGACTAGAGTCACAATTTTTGGCGACTCTTGCCGCGATTCCTTCATGAAAAGACCCGCCGAGTAAGAATTGATAAGACTCAGTCGCGTCCAAAAAAAAAAAAACACTTCTTTGGGAAAACAAATATTTGCATTGACTTACAATTATGTGTTGTCATCATCAAGGGTATGTGTGACTACATGCATTTCTACGTGTGGTCACACATACTCTTGATGATGAGGTAAATTTTTAAAAAGCCAAAAAATTGACTTTCTGTCTTGTTTCTGTTTATCTCATTGTGTTCAATTATTGGAGCCTGGAAATGACTCAAGCTAAAATGCTTGACTCGCCTCGATTTTTGTGCCTAATGACTCAACTCGACTTGCGTCACAACACTACAATGACTCAACTTGAGTCACACAAATAAGTGACTCGTTAGTCGTTGCAACTCTGGAATGGACTTTCAAATGTAATAACGCCGTATTTTATTTACGCATGTGCTTTCTACAAGAGGTATGGATTATGACCCACCTCATTACCACAGGAAAGTGCAAATTGTACCGGTAACTGAAAAAGTTTGATGTCATTTTGTAACAGGCCTTGCATCAGAAAACTTCTAGCATTACATAAATTTCACGATTTCACACATCGTGAATGTCAATACCTGACAGGGACATTCCTCATATTGTCCCCTTGGCTTGTGGCACACCTTACACCCATCCATTTATCAACCCCCCCCCCCCCCGATATAAGCTACATCCACCCAAATACAGAATGGTTTTAACTTCACAAATTTGTAAATTATCAATTCAAGCAGAATAAAATCAGAGTCCTTATTCCACCATTGGCGATTTTCTATCATCAGGATTGGGATTACAGGTGTCAGATTTTTGGTGAAATTTTGGCATCAAATAAAATAGCATCATTGAACTCAGCAAAATGAGGTATGCCATTACAAATCGGAAATGTCATATTTTATATCAAGAATTTGAAACTAGAACCATTTGGGAGTTATAATTTCAAGCTGACATCAAGTGTTGCCCCACCCCGTTCTCCTGGTACCAAAAAGCCGAATAACAATGTCGGCATATAATTCTAAGCTTTTATTGATGGACACGTATCATAGGAGAACGCCTAATCGATCGAACCAGGGAGCACATGTACATTTCAGAGCACTGATTTGATATTATATTCTCGAGCACATGTAACCCGTTCCCTACCCAACGAACAGAAATTGGCCAGAAGAACGTGATCGTTTGTACCAGCAAGTGTAAAATCTGCCCAGACATGATTAGTTAACGTAGGAACTGGCGTCCTATTAACTGGCGTTTGATTTCCTTTGAACGTAATCTAGAGGAAACTGTTCTACAGGCAGCACTGGCAAAGTGTCTGATTGATCTTGGCAATTACGTACCAAAGCTGGGATGGAATAGAACCTGTATGATAGCCGACATTCACAAATAGACCAGGTGATCCACTCTGAGTACAAGAATAAACCTTGAAAGTGTTTCCTACTGTAGGCTCACACTTCAAAGGGGAAGCCGAGACAAAAAGCAAAATCTTCGAGATTACTTTTAAGAAGCACTCTGTATCCTGTAAGTAAAGGTAAGAATAAATCAGTGCACTGATCGGTTATAGAATTAACAGAACCATTCCAAGAATTCTGAAGTTTAATGTGTTTGGTATCGTCCAGCAAACAGTAGTCCAACTCAAAGACTACTATAGCAACTATTAGGTGGCTGTCTTATTTTGGAAGATTAATTCAAATAAGTTAATTGGTCTGCATAACAAACTACAGTAGCCATTTATTAATTTACCTAAAAGTTGTTCCCTTTAATTCCCGTCCCACTGAGAGCTTAGATGATGCATTGGTGCACCTCCATAAGCGCGTTTTGTTATGCAAATTCAATGTCAATTGCAAAAGGTGTACTTTTAGACATCAAGACCAGTTCCCTCAACGAGGTATGATGCATGCTCCCTAAAATACTTTAGAAGTTCACAACTGTCATGTGGAAATCGTCAAATGTGTGATACGTATCGGAGAGGTTTCTATAAGTAATGGAAGGAAGACTGATCGCTAAGCCCGAGAAAATCTACTGAAAATCTAAGGGAAGAGGGCGCGGCATGGAAAAGATGGGGTGATTATTTCTTGGTGAGAGTAACCATGGGCGTCACCAGAAAGGCTCAAAGGCCTTCGGATAGAGAGGCAACGTACTCATTAGTAGCAAACTGACAAACTGCAAACAGCGGACGGGATCAATTCCAAAGCATAAGCAAATTGCTTCCTTTCATTCCCTCTCCTTCTTTCTTGTTAGTTTGTTTTCCTTTCCCCTTTTTTATTAGGGGGGACCCCATTTGGAACATCCCTCCCCCAAGATGTCCACAGTTATGTATGCAACTTTCATATAGGAGGGTATATACTTTTTCTACTATGGAAGTTTCCTTAATTATTTTTGGGACGTCAGCCTTCGGAATTCGCTGGATTTATCGCTCTTCTGTGCTCTGAGCAAGGAGGTACACTGAAATATGCCACTCCACGCTACAAGGCATAATCTGACAGTAGTGACAGCCTCACACAAACCACATGATGAACCTGTCGAGCCCTCTTGTCGAGGACTTAGGTTCGCCCCGACATAGCAACACCTTATGCAGGAAGACTGTACTTGCTGTGAAATGCTGCATGAATCATGGAACCCATCAGGTCGTGGTCTCATAGATTCGCGGCATTTTGGATCACCCACTGATGAGCACCAAGGGTGGAAGCTCAATGACACCATCTCAGTGCACCGCTTGTCATCGTCAACAATATCCATCATCTTCTCTTTTGTTCCCAAGAAAAAAAAAGACTTGCTGGCTTGTCAACTCAATCACTAGGTTGGTTTTCTCGGCTCATGAGTATTTCGTTCCGACTGTTAATTGAAATAAAAGAATTTGAATTACAGTAAGATCGTGTGAATTTCGCCTACTGATTCAATGGCGTGTCATACAATGTATATCAAGTCTTAATGCCAAAATGACATTTTGCTTGTCCCATCTCAATTTCGGGTTTATTAGACACTTAAAATTTACCCGTTGAAAGAGTGACCTATTGAGGTTTAATCTAATTGCTTCTAGTAGGGAAAATGTCACAGTTAACAGTGAAGTTTGCTTCCTTTAACGAGGTTGGCATTTAATGTTTTCATGACCATGAGTTTTTGAATGCATGCATTGGTTCTTTGGTATTTAACTTTGATTGGAAAAGGTATAGTCCATTTCCCCTAACGACACCCTTGTGACGTATTCAGAGCGAAGGACGCTCACATTAAGATGATCGTGCTGTGAATTAGCTAACATTCTCATTCGTACAAAATATCGACCAGCCTTTGTATACTGACGATTGAGAAGTTGCCATTTACGACAAAAACATGATAAAGTTGATGCAAGCGCTTTCAAAGAGCCTTTGTGAAAGAAAATACACATAAGTGGAAGGTGGACACTGTAACACTGAATGGCACCAATGGACAAGCTGCCTAAAAACACTCGCTTTCAGTGAAGTCCCGAATGCCTCTGTTCAGAGTCGAACTGGGTTTTCTTAAATGTTGCAATATTCAGAAACTATTGGCTTTACCAAATCAAAAACTATGACTGGAAAATTGGGGAAATTTTGAGCATGAAAAGACGAACGGAGAAAGTATTTAAAATAAATATGCTGGTGTCTGTAGGAATTTCCATCACTGTGAGGTCAGAGTTTAACTACGAGATTTTGTTGGGACTTTACCCGTTTGCAAGACAATCTTTCCTGCCGTGCGTTGTCGTGAAGGATTGCATCGCCCATCGTAATTAGTTTAAAAATTGCGGGGCCATGTGTAAAGACTAGTACAGACGACGGGCCTAAGGCATCTGATGTCGGTTACCAATAATGACAAATGAGCCTGGAAGGCAAGCCATGGAGACAAAAAGTTAATGTTCAACCCCCTCATTCTAGCACTCGACAATTAAAGCTGCGTTGGGTAGCAAGGCCTTTAGAGGCCGAAAGTTCGTCAGAATATACCACATCGTGATAGATATCTGGAAATTTGATAAATCCTACCGAGTAAGCCTCAATTGATGCATCACTATCTGTAGGAACAATCCCACTAAAGAGGATCAGCCACATAAATTAATGAATAAATATACACCAGAATTAAAGTGCAGCCCACACTTGGCTGTTGTCAACCATGCGTTTTATTTGCATCTTTAGAACCAGGCCGCAGACATGACTCCGTTGCTATACCAGGAATATGCTGCATCTTTATAGTGCAATGCAGTTGGCTCTGCGAGTGAATGGTCTATTCTCCAACCGATGGCCCAGTTGACACGGCAGTTGAAGAATCCGGCGGCTTTTTAATTTATTCAACACCAGGAAAGGAAAAAATCTCAAAAAGTCACGTTCTCAGAATTTTCTAGCGTGCGAACGTTTTCGATTGATCTGACGCAAAAGTGGATTTGATACAAAGTGCATTATCTACGTACCTTTTGGCAAGTGAATACAAATAGTCTCTTTAGGAAAACACTATATCTTGAAAATCAAGAGAAATCCGCGCAGGTCATTTTTCAAGAACATCTGTATAATGTTCTACAATTCAATTGTCTTTTCCCCTTACAAAATCCTTTCCCCCTAGGAAATCCACTCAACTGGAATGCTGTCAAAATACGTTTAAAATGTGAAAATTCTCATATTGTAAATATGGTGTATGGAAATTTATAAATGTATACTGAACAAGACAGTAATTACTGCATTTATGCAGTTTTTAATCAAATCACTTCGTCTTCCCGATGTCTTGCTGAAAAGATGATACAATGTGTTCTTAATTATAACGGACGCTTGTAATTGTACCGATGATAAGACATCGTCGGCATGAAATCTGGACACTAGTTTATGTTGATTGAAATAAGCTCCTTGTTACTGTGAGACCCTTTCTGCTTCGACTGTTCCAACTGTAAAGAAAAACCACCGCACCACCATACATTAAGGTCATGCAGGTGGTCTTTTCATTAGGCAGAGGAAATCAGATCTTGATTTGTTTATTCATATTGAGGAACCTGGAGCGGGAAAATACCGTTAAGGCACGCGGTTGTTATCTTACTGAGCTAGGGTGATAATTCGTGGACAGAGACGGTCATTAAAATACAAGTACGCGGTTACAGCTCTGTTAATGGCCGTGAATATCGAATTCCCCCGGCGATTCTTCATGAAGTACCTGTATTAACTCTAACAATCCTAAATCCTTCTATTTCAATATGATTTTACACACACACCCTAGGGGGTTAGGTATATGCAGCCACAGTTCGTAATAACTTGAGTCACCGTGATGTTGCCTACTGGTAATTATTGGACAAAAGGTGAGAGCATGCGAAAACAAATTGGAACGATGAACAATGATTGTTTCGCACGGTTTATGCAAGATGGGATTTTGAGCGTATATGGACCGCGGATAGGGTTTCGATTTTTCTGGCATATCCGATTACGTGGTGAATTCCTACAGTGCGCTTGCGGGAAAGTGAGACCGGAGCGCGCAGGACGACAGAGACTGAATAACGGCACTGAGGTGCCAACAGACGGCGCGGAATTTGTCCTCGGGATGCCGATCAAGAACAGGTGCGAGTCCGATGGCTCTCAAAGCAGTTGTCAAATGGTGGCTGTTTGGGCAACACGGCTTAACATATCCCTGGAAATTGAAAGACACCTGCAGCAACCGTACCGGCAGAAGAATGACATTTAAGTACTAGACTTTTTTCCCTCAATCGGTACCTGTTTCCGCAGGCATTTTGGCCTCCGTCCGGGAATGTGATCGAATTGCAAAATGTTGAGCAACGATTGACAACATCACAAGGGGCGCCGCTGACAGTGACGCCGAGGCTTGTGATATTACAAGTCTGGTCGAATGTTTCACGCAAGGAGACCTGTTCGTCACATAGGAGTGGGTCGCATGGAAGGAACAACATGGTCAGGTTACATGAATGATTGGTTTTCTCCTTCAAGGAGCATCGCACAGGCCAGCTGGGCTTTGGTGCTTCAAATTGGTAAGTGGTTTGAAGGAGAGACAATAACCGTATATCATGGAGCAAGTTCCATTTATGAGCAGTCACATTTTTGTATTTCACAGTACAGAATGAAAGCTTTCCGCATGCAACAAGGAACTGTAGTGAATGTGGATCCAACAAAACAGACAGTATCAAATATGAATTTCGGCCTACTAACTGCTTGAAATGTCACGTCAGCAGTGACTCCAAGATGCGGGTGAGAATACACAGCCGAGGTTTGTGGTTTTTCGCATTGTTTTGGTTTGAAATGTAACATATAAAAAAGCTACAAACTGCTTTCTGACTACAGTGACTTGAGAAATACAAACTGAAAAGGTTAGCAGCCCCGACGTTCGAATCTGCTAGCGGAATCCTTCTCATACTTATAGGGAAAAGGTTCTCCTGAGATCGAAACGTCAATCCCTCAAAACCTTTTCCTTTGTTTCGATGTAGCTTTGCTTTCTTTTACTGCATCAATGTTATCATTTGTGGTTTGCATTCACAAAACGATCAAACAGTATAGTGTTTTCGAAATTTGTTTTTTGCTTTTATTGCTTTGAGCTTAAAGTGACCTGTTGTAAATCAACTGCTTTGAATCAAGAACTGTTCTGCCAAACAAAATGTAAATTTACTTAGAGCGTTTTCGAAACGAGCGGATTCGGCTTAGACTTTGATTTCGCTAGTTCCAGCCATTTTGAAACAGCGTTCGAAACCACATGTCCAAGCTCTGACTGGAACTAGCGAAACCGAAGTCTAAGCCGAATCCACTCGTTTCAAAAACACCCTTATATTACACTCAAAGAACTCATGCAATGTAATTTTACGCAATTGTTGCAAAGCGCCTTTGTGCCCCAGTAAGGAGCCTTTTTAGTTCTTATGCTAATGCAATTTGCATATTCATGAACAAACCTGTGATGTCATGCCAGGTATCAAATTTCAACTTGGCGTTGATTTGTGCACAACAACTTGCGGGAGGTTTTGTATTTTGCCATCGTAAGTTTATATTTCTTTGGGAATTTATTGTAGTGTTAGTACATGGCAGTCAGTGGCGTAGCTAGGATTTTTCTAGTGGGGGGGTACAAGGGGACACCGGCATCTTATGGGGGCATCAGCTTTCAGTGGTGGGGCTTTTGGGGGCAAGCCTTGTTCAATATCCATTCGTTCGTGGGGGAGGGCACTTGGGGGAACTGGGAATTTGTGGGGGGCACACGTGCCCCCCCCCGCGGCTATGCCGTTGATGGCAATAAGCATGAACAAATTGGAGTTCAAAATTTAAACGCTAAAGCATGTAATATTTTTAGTGCATTTTTCAATACACTGAACCCCACAAGATTTCAAGCAGTTTTTATACATCGAAGAAGAGTATGAAAATGCAAAAAAATGAGCGTAAGCAAAATGCATTGCAAGAATCCTTTAACTGCATATTGAGTTCCCATACGTTGGACACAAATAATCGGTCTCTCGTCGAACGACCCAATAACCTATTATGAATTTCCGTTCGTGGCCTAAATCAGATAGAGATGCTGCCCCCAAAGGTTACACGTGCCAGATTAACAAATTTAACGAAATAAGTGCACTCGTTTCAGAGCTTATTAGTGCAGACGCAAGGCCGCGAAGAATGTATGACTGGTTAGGCCTAATGGTGGCGAAAAAGAGAAAATGGTTTGTTTGCTTTCTATGTCCGAGTGCCTTGCCATCAATTCGATAAAGTGAGTGAGTGATGGTGTCGTGTCGACACGGTATAACTGCACAGCAACATGCTGCATATCACGCTAGAATGGAAGAGTCTCAAATGCCCTTTGAGCACAACGAGAAACATATCTCTTTGACATTTTCGCTGCCATCATAACGTCTCTATTCCACTACCTAGACCTTATTTGCTTGACTATTCCCCTTGTATTGACCCACACAGTGTAACATATGGAAAAAAGATCTCTTAATAGCATAAAAATAATGAGACACCGTGTTGTGTGCTCCATTGTTTACATAATGATTAGTTTTGGGCAGATTCAGGATGTTAATGATGATTCAGGATGTGAAGTCCCTTTAAATGCACTCATCAAAGTTTCTGAATTTTTTCTTCAAAATAATGCAAATTCTAAAGTACAGCTGTACTCGTAGCTTTCCCAGTGACGGTTTGAAATGAAAACTTACTGCCTGTATTTTCCAGTTATCAACAGTGTAATAATAATTGCTTTCCTGGAGCAGTTCATGGTGAAATAGACATTCAGTACAGTCAGTGCCAAATTTAGGTTCAAAATTTGAATTGCACATGTTCATGGTCCTAGCAGATTGTATGTATGTAAAACGTTCGAGACTTCGACCTTTCATTACTGATCAACCTTAGTGCAGCGACGTTAATAGTCCATTGGTCACTGCATAACCATCTAAAGGTTGTTTTAGAAGTGACCATGGTGCTGTTATTAAGGGAATAATTCATATTATTCCAAATAATAAAAAATATATTTCTTCTTATACCTGCTTTTATTGGTTTTGCTGTGTTTGTGTGCAACTCAGTCCCGATTTTTATTTGGTTTTATTTCATTGGAGTTAAAACTCCACTCAATTACCCTTTCCACTTCTAGTTTATGCTTCCTGCATACGAACATTCAATAACACAGTCTATAATACAACGATGTGGGCCAGAGTATTGTCCTATCAGGATCCATCTTAGCGTCTCATTTTTTGAGCGACTGTCCTTCTAATTGGTGATACTCCACCCGAGCTTATAAGCGCATTTGTGCAAGTTTGCTTACTGAAAATCTGTCATTTAGTCAAAACAGAAACGTCAAAACACAATAAAGACCAGACAACGAACTACCGCTGAACAGAAAAACTGCGGTTAGGCTAAACTGAAACGCAGAAGTTGCGCCTCAGATGACGTCACTGTGTTATGAAAATTTTCGTCGCCAATAAACGAAAAGGAAAACAGGGAGGACTCGTGAATATGGACCTCCAAATATCAATGCGAAGATTGAAAACTGAGTAACAGTAGATAAAAACAGCACCGTAGGATGTCATAAAAGAGACTGTTTCGCTTACCCTTTCCGCTAGTTGACGTTGGAAAGAGTTATAATGTCAATAGAAAAGTCAGAAGATGTGTAAAAAGTTGTCCGATTTTCAAAATGACATTTTACATGGTTGGGAAGATAGAACGGTTTACTAATAAATCTTTGTAATGTGTGTTAAAATGTATGGAATCGAATGATTGGAGGATGTCATTATATTACATAAATTAAAATAGCGAGCAGACCATTTTGGCCATCTTCAAAATGTTTGACGCACATTCCTTGAAACCGTTTATTTCATCTTGCGCTTGTGATTGTTATGCATAAGGTCATCAGCAATCGCATTTAACCAATCATTAGTGCCTCCGCTTGTTAGGTTCAGCCCCCAGTGGACAGTTGATTGAACGAGTTTGAATTATTCATCAAGGACAACAAACGTATTTTCCCATTTGCTCACTGATGTGTTGAGCTTTGATTGATGACTGTGTTTTACGTGAGGACAGCTGATCAACGTTCATTACCAATAAAGCTAAACTAAACAGTGAATTGGTAAGGAGACCATTTATACGCTTCTGAAGGACTATGAAAACGCTGTGTGACCAACAAAACAGCAGCGCTTGAAACAAAATACTTTCCTCGTCTTCCTCAAGAAAACAAACATTATGTGTCCAAAAACTTGACTTTCAAAAGTATTCCATTAGAATTTGTTGCTTAGTAAGCATCTGTCCTAATATAAAAATATATCCTGTTTATAACACGAACAAATTAAAACGTCACAATACTGCAATTAAGACACCAGTACAGTACATGACGTCAGCATTTACTTTCAATATGTACTTGTAGTTCCAACAAGCATTCATGTTTTGTTTTGGTAATTCAGATGTCATTATCTTTGAGAGTTTTACCATATGCCTTTTAAAATTGGTGAATAATTCAGCAAGTTTAACTTGACAAGGTAATGATTGGCGGCACTTCGGGCAATGGTGTATTCACAAGATTGATCATGCGCACACAGGCCAAAGCTGTCAATACAATGCGCACTCGCTAACGTAATTATTTTGATAGTGTGTAAGCCAAGCAACGTACCAGGACCTAATCTAAATATGACCGTTGTGCAATGTGTGGAAGTGTATTAGAACTGAACAACGAATGATTTTATCGCGAAGCGTAGAGAGCTATTGAAGTATATCACAAAATGGAGTGCGCACGTGTGGTGAATTTCCGTGCGAAGGCGACATGTGATAAATTCTGACGCACATTAGTGATTCGAAATTATTCGGCTCATTTTTGGGGAAACTGCTAATTCGTCAAGAAAAGAGTTTGGTCTTTAAAAATCGTGCATTAGGAATAAAAGGAACCAATTTAATTTAACAATTCAATCTCAAGTGTCCATCTGTCGACTGCACTTGATTCAAAGTATAATAGATGGCAGTAAAGTTGTACCGAGGTGGAGACTGAAAATATGAGGTAACTTACGAGTCTAGAGTCATGGAATAAAAGAATGGATGACATTAAAGAAGAAAAGGGGTTTGTTTATTTGTGTGGAATTGTCATGATTGAAAATTGCATATAAACACAGCTTGCCTATGTCGGTGATTTGTCAGCACTGCGAGGATTCCTCAAATGGTAATTTTGACGCCATTGGCGTTTTGTCTCTGTGCATATCGATCCCACTGCGTATTAAAATGGCAACGTCACAGTGGTGACTTATGACATCTCAATTCTTTCCATTCGGTTTTCATTATGAGTGTAGTCAGTCGTCAGAAGTATCAACTAAATCGAACTTGAGACGTCACGCAGCACAGGTCATATAATGTACTTTTGCCGCGCGATAGGTTACTTTCTGGACCGCTTAGTAAGTATAAAGGGAAAGATATGGACAATATCTAAAATCTGCGCATATTTGTTTTTTGGTTTCCTCGTTGCAAGAGTTCACGACCGGATCTGACTTATCTAACGACTAGAATTGTTAGCCGGGAAACGGGGCTGTCATTGAGCTACGCGCCGCGCGTCAATATATTCAGGTGCGCAATCAATCTTCTCAGGTCAGTTGGGCACCAGACCTTGCTGTTGCAAGGATTGTCTTGGCTTAATCATCGACGGTCTTAAAGCATCGACTAGCGTGTGAAATTCAGTTGGTCATCTTCCAGGCAGTCAATTTACGAACGATCCCATATCTCATTCTTTGTAGTGGTTGAACGGAGCTGGGATTAGAAAATCAACCAGCCTGCGCGTGGAAAAAAAAAGAATTTTGATACCGTAGTATTAAATTGCAATGAAAGTATCGAACCTCCTTTTGTGGGAATGACCTTTGCTGTATCCTATTCCGTGGTAGTCACACAAAATACGTTTCCTTTAGCAACGAGTTAATAGCCCCTCTTAGGACAAGCAACCTGAGGCTCCGTTAAAATAACAATACAGAATTGCCACAGGCAACGAGGGCTGAAATCAATTTCTTATCATGTTTTTCTCTGCCTTTCTCTCTTTGTGCACCCAGAGTCGAAGGTTTCACTTTCGCGTTCTTATCAGCACGGCAAGGCTTTACGGTAGACTGCAAGAGCGCCGAGGCCAAATCTTTAATATTCACCGTCTCCTCTTCACATCCAATCAACGGGCGAATCAAGCGTTAATATTGTCGGAGACAGTCCTGCTAGCCATCCAGGCTTGCCACCGATACCCTGCCAGTCTTAGCGATGCGACGGGACAGTGCTGTTGCATCACTGCCACGCTAGAGGAAGCCAAGGACAACCGTCCGACTGTAAAAATTTCCCCTGGTTACTAATTGGCCTTACGCCGCAACTGGCCGGGTCCTAAGCACCGGAAAAGTGGGAGAATATTCGCCGCAGACATCATAATGTCAACCAAACGTCACAATCTAATAACGGGGCATTTTCTCCGGCGACAAAAGTTGCTTACCGATACTTGAAGATGTATTAGTCTCTCCCATGAGGACTTGTAGACGTGGCGTGTATCACAAATTTTGGAGGTATTGACTTGGACATCACCGAGATGACGAGATGAATGTGAGGTCTTGGTGCCAAAGCGGTATACTTTTATGATCAGCTCATGACAGACCTATGAACGCCGAAATAATCGCACACCTTCAAAACAAGGAATTTATATCTCTCACGGAATGTGGTCTCAGCCAATCTTTGCTCGTGCAACTTCCACATCTCGGTACCAAGAGGATCGAGTTTTAAAAAAATTGAGGAATTTTTGAAATGTTACTTCAGTTATGCTGGAAATCATGGAGAATTCAACGAACAGTTGTGATTACACCCTCATCATAACTGCCTTGGAAGACGTGACACACACTGACACCAGCAAATTGCTGATAACGGTTTTCCTGCCCTGCATTCTGGTCATGGGGCTGACAGGCAATCTCATCTTCCTCTTTGTTCTGTATCGAGTCCGATGGATGCGGAGTGATATTACCTTCTACCTGATGAACCTGGCCATCGCTGACATCACATTTCTTAGTTTTACAGTCGGTGAGAAACTCTGGATGTACATGACGTCTTTGTACATGGAAGATGTGAGAAGCATCGGTCCCGTGGCGTGTTTCCTCTTCTACCCCGTCCAGGCCATGACATACTTCGCCTCCATCGCCTTGGTAACTATCATTTCGTACGAGCGCCTACAGGCAATCTGCGAGCCAATGGGTAAGATCATGACTAGGCGGAAGCACCACTCCAAGAGACTCGCGGCCTGCTCCTGGTTCTTGGGAGGCGCGTTCTCTTGCCTGCTGATACCAGGCAAGAGCGTGGTCAATACCTACTGCTTCGTATGGGACATGACCAATTCCAGCAATTCCAGCATTGAGCCGCCTTACCTGGATCCCATGCTGCTTTGTAACCCTCTGTGGTCCTGGTCCGGCGACTTCGCCAACTGTCTGCAGACCGTCCCGTTCTTCATGGCCATGGTGGCCAACTCCATCATGTACTTCAAAATCATCCAGGCTCTGAAGAGCACCAGCACCAACGCCAACACCGCCGACCTACGAGCGCGGACTCTCCGAGACCGAAACAAAGTAACCCGCATGCTGGTGGCAAACGGGATCATCTTCTTCTGCTGTCTTGCTCCCTTCCAAACGGCGTCTCTCCTGAGGGCCTTCTTCTTCCTGGACACTCAGCATTTCGAGACAGCAAGTACTGTCCTCATGTATTTAAACTCAGCCGTTAACCCGATTGTGTATAACTGCACCAACTCCCGCTACCGCATGGCATTTAGACTTGCTTTTACTAGAGGGCCTGTGAGCTCAAGGACAAGGCGCTTTCGTTCGGTTATATCAATGGAGGAATATCACAGGTCCAGCGTAGTCCTCTAATAAGGCTAATAAGCATACTTCAAGATTTAGAATTTCACAGCCATACCTTCAGCAGACAATCCGTCACGTTTCAACCCACATTTGATGTTTCAGAGAGGTACGTTGTTCATGGCTGTAACATTATGTACTTTTGAATGATTAAAAATAGTAGGCCTACTTTCGCGATGTTTGGCGAGGGCAAAGGAATTAATGTGATTTAAGGAAAAATAAGGAACTGCTATGAAAAAAATAATTAACGCAAGAGTGAGTTTAAGTAACACGTACCACATTATACGGTGTTCGATTGCTTGCAAGTGACCGTAGTTTTCATGAAGCTATGAAATGCTCACTGACGAGATCTGACAAGGCATATTTCAGAACGGTGGTAACAAAAGTCTACTGTCAGCCACGTAAGAACTTGTTTGGACAAATTTTGTGCTCCAATGGTACAATGTGTCTCCATTTATACAAAATTTTGAAGGTGCTGTGAACGAATAGGATCATGCATGTAAACTATATCTAGTATATCCGCCCCCAATCGGCGAAAGAAAGACAGGTGGTTACAAGCAGGTTCTTGCACGCGTTCTGCGTGTAGGCAATGACCGTGCATGCCGCAAACATGTATGATGAGTCCAGTTATAGCGCAGTTCGGCAAGGAAACCGTTACTGTGAAGGCACCACATACGCTCCTGCCAGTGAACAGGTGATGCGCACACATTATGTGTTTTTCCATAGAGCTATATATAAAACTAGAGTGCTATCTCTTCCTTCTCCGCGCGGAGAAAATTTGACGCCGTCCGAGGCACACGTACAGAGAAATGGCATATGCATGTTTATTTACATCCATTAATGTGTCCCTAGCATTCGACCAAGGTCGTCCGCTTACATGCATTTCTTTCGATGGCTGTCTTTCGATGAATAAGTTCAGCTCAATTAAAAAGTCAATCCCTTAGTTCAGTCAGTGTTGAGTTGACAGCTCTGAAGCAGAAGCTGTCGTACCCATCAGGTACTGATAAAATTTGATTTAAAAAGTCAGTTTGTTTGTTTTTTGGCGTTGAGCAAAATAAAACGCTCATTTACTGATTAGGCCTTCAGGTTATTTGTGTATCAGCTTTGTTGATGTATCTTTTCAGAATACAGACGCAAATATGCAAAAAGCCGTACAACATTTTGAGTTTTCCACAAGTTTGTGCATAAACATGGATGATCCCAGTAGGTATCACGTAACAAATGAGTCAGCACTCTAGTTTTTATAGCTCTATGGCTTTTCCTACCAATAAGATGCTGCATTTGCCAAGCACTGTGTCCTCAATGTGAAAAACGCGCGCGCAGATTTAATGTTGTGCCAACGCAGTCCTCGAATTAGTCCATACAGATTGTTTACTTCGTGTATTCAACTCCAAGACCACCTCATGTTACTTATACACCAAGCACCTTTTTCCCTCTGGCTGCTTACGTGTGGTCTCCAACGTCTTGGTAGAAACGTTAGTACTTGCAACTGTACTTATCCATCTTTTCGTGTTATTGTAAATGTAATCTCGTTAACAAGTAATAAATTGCAGTAGTGCCGTGGTAGTCAACTCATGGAAATGTACACGATTAAACAACGAATCCACGCAATTCGAGTAAAAGAAATACCCGGTATGTAGTTTATGTATTCCTTAATGTTGTCTTCAAGGCTATCAACCAGGAAAGGCTGTCCTGTCATAGCCATCTCCTCCTCTGCGTGAAAAGGGGGAAAGTGGAAACGAGAGCTACTCATACAAACATTCTTCCTTCACATAATTATCAGGTATGACCACGAAGCATTCGTGCTGTAGAGTGGACCCTTGTTACGCACGTACCTATCAGGAAATAGCTTCAGCCGCTAGCCAACGGCTATCCTATAAGCGCCCGCGTTATTGTCAGCCGCTAGCCAACGGTTACCATAGGCACGTGCGGTATTTCCAGCCGCTAGCCAACGGCTACCGTAGACATGCGCGTTATTGCCAGCCGTAACCAAGTCATTCGGACACGGCCTAAATTCAAAAGAAGGTGATTTGTATCTAAGAAGTGTGCATATCTTGTTTACGAAATAGCAGAGCGAGTGAAAACCTGTAGCGCAAGCATGTTTACTCCGTCAGAGTTATCAGAACAAGGCATGCGAATTTTGTTCAAGTGCTACAGGCATTCAGGCCAAGTTTTATCTCTGAGATCGACTTTTAAAGTGCAAAGAATGCAATCGATATATGTACATAATCACCGTAGAATTTGTGTAAAAATCGTCATATGCAAGCACTATCTAAATTCCAATTACATGTAAACAGCAGATTAAAAGGCATCAATAACTGACAGAATTGCATTTTGACCGAGTTCTGTGTCTTTTTCTTTTTGTTCTCCGAACAGAAGAGGCTTTATTATGCAGGTATTACATAAACCAAATGTAATGGTAAAAATAATTTTCTTCGGTGGCATGCAAAAATGTGCCATTCCATTTGGCTTCGCATCGTGGAATAGACTATTTTCATCTGTCACCTTGTGAAACTATTCTTGCTCCTGCACGCATAAACATTCATTGTTTGTATGTTAATTCGTATTTTAAAAATAATACACAGTGGTGTGGCCTAAAATGGTGCAGGGAAAGTTTTATCCTTTTTAAACATTTAATTTATTACCAGAGGGCGCCCTATGCATACTTAAATACTTGTTATTATTTTACACGTATTTGGTTTTGCTTATTCAGATTATGCTCAAGCAACTAAAACCAGTCAAAATTGTTTTTAAGCCACTGATCAGTTGAACTATATGAAATATTCCCTTTACAATTTGATTGCAAAGGAGATGCTGACAACCCTATGCACTGCAACACACGTGGAGGAGTGTTAACCGATAGACTTTTTCACTAATAAGTTCACACTTATGCACGCATGCGCACAAATGGCCTTGGCGGCAAGGGCCGTTGAAAATGTGCAGGAGTGCAATTCTGATCATTTTCTCTCAGGTTTACTGGCTTTGTTCATTTTTTCTTCAGAAAATCCCATTACATCGTCTTTGCTATCAGTTTCTAATCTAAGCAGGATCTTTAGTGCTCTGTGAAAAGACTTTACAATCGTGATGTTTCCTGTGCACCCAAGATCAAGCAGGAAAAATTCCGCTTAGATTAGAAACTAACAGCAAAAACGATTTAATGGGATTTTCTGAAGAAGAAACGTAACAAAGCCAGAAAACCTGAGAGGAAAAGATGAAAATCGCACCCTGTACATTTTCAATGGCCCTTGGCGCCAAGGCAATTTGTGCGCAGACGTGCATAATTATGAATGTATTAGTGAAAAGGTCTATGAAGAGCAGCACAGACTAAATTTTGATAGTGTTTAGAAGTAAATATAATGAAAAAGCATCATCAAGCGATCTCTTTTAAGTCCATCTTACTTTTGAAAATGTACAACATTTGTTTGTAGTTCTATGGGGGACATACTGTTTTATGTTGACATGATTTCCAATGTAAGGTAAAGTTAACTTAATAATTCACTTTGTTGGTTTCAAGAGGCATTATTTTTAACAAGTTAGTGCTGCATTCATCACGTGCATTTCTGATTTGCTGTGTTATCCCACGAAAACAATGGTCGTTTGGCTTGAAGCATTATACAATCAAGTTATCTATAACCTTTTGATGTCAATTGGTTATTACTTGTACCGATCCCCCAAGAAAGCCTGAAAATAACCACTGGCCTTATGGAATGCATGCAAACCGGTTCATTTCTGTCACTCTGCAGTCGATAGGTGCTTGAACTTCGTATATGACTTGTATGTCTCACACTCTCCCGTCTAATTATTTTCTAGTCCTCCACATGGGTGACAAGGTATTTGTTTAGGTCCCTGGACGTATTTACCCAAATCCCCATCTCTTACCGTGCTGCAGGCGGAACCGTGTTTTTAATACCTGTCTCGCCTATTCCGGCAGCTTTCGATTTGTTTGGGTTGAGCTCAGATAGGCGAAACTAATATCCGAAAACATTCTACTGGGACAGAAATGTGGTTACTGATTTAACTGACAGGGAGCTAGTGTTGTTGCACAAGGGAGAGGGGGGTCCATAAAACGTGGAGATGAGGGCAGTTTCAAAAAAGAAAAATCCCTCGAGGTCTTTTTCCATCTATGGCATAGAGAATTCCAATTTTATCAGAGCGGATATTGTGACCTCCGTTTACATCATCATGTGCTTATTGAAAAAACCTCATCAGTTTACATGCAGTAATTTTGGGGCTGAAAGGTTATTCACTTTAAATTCAAACATTCTCTTGTTTGCTGTGCTTTCATAGTACTATTCCAAGTGCGTTGTGTTGGATAATAAAGGTAGGATACGTGTACAAAAAGTACAAAGCCAAGAAGCAACAGTCTGATTTATACGGTATCCTTTTTTGGTATACATGCATATTCGAAAATCACCGAGCTGAAGCACTGAATTTATTCCGTTAACACAAACGGGGCTGGTAACATCTGAACAGTGCTCTGTGACTCCCGTCACTGTTGCTAAGGGTACGTTGTAACACCAAACTGACGGTTAGTTTTTCATGGTAATGTTGATATAAAGGTACCGTAGACGACAGGTTGGCTGGGATGCAGTCCGGTGTCTTTACTCAGCGTGTCGTGTCCGAAATATTGAGCAAGGCATGAGCAAGCATCAGCGTGGAATAATGGAATGAAATCGCGTGCCGCGTGTTAAACCTCACACTTGAACACAGTATAGGAAGAAAGTAACGGCATTTTTCTAATGCCCATTATGCAAGTCAAAATTCTTTAGCGCTTGGCATGAGAGTCACATCTTATTTATATAAATTTGAGTCGCAGCACAAAATGTTACGATCCTTGGAATAGTTTTGGCTGTGCGTTTTATCGTTCCGATTGCAACCGCTCAGGGAATCCACGTTGAATGTAAAACCAAAGTGAGGCTGGTAGTGGCTACCATCAATGACGCCCCCTTTTCACTCTCCCTTAGCAACGCCAATTAGAGTGTGACCTGCGGCCCTCGTTTCTTTTAAAGCTAAACTCGGGAACTAGTCTACTTTGCCTGACGTTGGAGTGGTTGGATCGGGCAGCAATAACAACATCGGGGCGACGGGGAAGTGGGGGTCAAATCTTAAGAGCTTCCCCTCTCAGCATCTGTTTACCGGCATTTTCGTGAACCTCCAGTGCCATTCCAACCGTTGGTTTCTTATTCGCCGCCGCAGATGGACTCCACCACTTTTCTTGTCGTTGGAATTTTGCCCAGCGAGTAGCGAAAGGATCTTTCATGACTCGGACCGCGCGTACAGGTCCGTGGAGGCGTGTTGTACGTAGCACGCGACATCTATCACGCTGAGCAACGAGCGCTCTGCTTTATCTTGGGAATAAATAGGTCAATTACAGACATTCTTTTTTTTTTCGAATTTTACACACAACAAAACTTGCGACCTCTGATTTATGACGACATTTTAGGTCAGTTTGTGGGTCAACTTGGTTATAGAATTTGTTTCATCATTCTAATTCCATGCAGAGCAAGCAAGAACTCTTGTTGCAATCAAGACTAATGAAATCGTACCCAAGTAACTGGGTTTAATTATATTCAATTACATACAAAGGAAGCAAGCAGGCTACTCATTGGTGCGGTTACCCCTGTACAATTTCGTTATGCATCTTTATTGTTTTATAAGTCTCCCCGGTTGTATAGCGACATCTGTCATTCACGTTTATCGACAGCTTGGATGAGTGCAAGTTGTAATGATTAATTTTCTTGACATGGTGTTCAAAATGTGGTAATCAAGCTTTGAAACCGAATGGTAAATGAAAAAATCTGCTTTTCCAGGAAAGCACAGGAAATTCATCTGGACGAATTCGAAGATTCGAGTGCGTGAATTAGACTAAAAAGCCACCTTTACTATCACTTGATTATTCTTAAAATTGACCAAAAAATAAGCGATAGCTAATAATGAAACTTGAAGTTTCTTACTTTGGTATAGAATGTGACAATTTGCTCAACGTTCTACAAAATGTCCCTACAACTCAGGGTTTTTTTTCCCAAGTTACACGCCGAGCATTCCGGTAAACCAACATTGAACAAAAACTATAAAAAGGAAGAAGTGTAATACACAAAAGCAGTGAACATGTTAGTAATCAATGAACGAGGTTTCCATTAGTGGAGCCGAGACGTCAACATTAGCTAGCTGGAGGACAAGCGCAGTGAGCGCCGAATCTTCGCTTGGTTGTCATTGATCGTCACGCATGTAAATACACGCCGATCTATCACTGTACAAACCTCCTGGAGGATCCCCGAGTGTAGTACACAGCTGTATAGGGTTTCTGTCTAGCGTACAGTACTCGCTGATCGTAGCAGTGGTTAGGCTAAAGTGGTCATCAGATGGATATCCACGAAATGAGCGTCCATATCCTAATTCGCCTTGTGGTATTTTTGAACATTTACCGTGCAACTCCCCCACATACCCGGGCGGGGAGTCTCAATATTGTTTTGGTTTATATTCTTACATAATCATTCCAATGTATTTGTTTTGATTATAACGACAATTTGACACTGATTTTACTAAAAACAGGAGGTACAGCTCTCGTGAATTTTTCGAAAGCAGGGTGAGAAGAGGGTACTCTTCACCGTGTACAGTCACAACGTCACGCTCAGACCACACTGCGCAAGACCAAACACACAAACCACCAAAACATCTAGCTTGGGACTCACTCATGTCCCCCCCCCGTGAGAAAATGCGAAAACTTGTGTGCATGCTCTCTCCTTATACACGTTCAATAAATATTGCCCTTACGAGATCGGTGACGCTGGTGATGGTAGGATCAAATGGTTACGGTGAAAAAAGGAAAGGTTGGGGGCTGTAACGATTGCAGCATAAAAAATTAATGTTTTCCCGCGAGGTTCATGTCAATTTACGAAAGTCAAATTTAACGGCTTCGCAAAGGTAGGCATGCAATACCTCGAGTCGTCGGTCCCTTTCCCCGAAAACTATACCAAATTTCAACTACCACTCCCTCCTATACGTTCCTTCGTACTATATGGACGGACCCTTATAGCTATAGGTAAACGAAGACGAAAACATCCACTTTGTTCGCAAGCTCGACATTTTCTGCGAATTTCCGTTACCTGGCAGCTTTATGACATCGTTTGCAACCGGATGTCTAGTATATAAGCGAGTAAAGGTATCAGCTCCACGCAATCACGCTAAATATGACCAGCTTTTGCCAGCCTGCTGATATTCCGTTGGAAATAATTCGCAAACGTTGGAAACCTTTGGAGCGCCCCCAAGAGGCAAGTTAACTAGTTCTCCGCATGCTGCCTTCTGGCATGTACCCATCTGTATAATAACCCCTCTCACCACGAAAACGATAAAATATGCATGATACGCTTGCTCAGGATATGGGTCCAGAATGTGGCGACTGTTATGTAGAGCAGACGAGGGACCATGTGCTCGAGTTAAAACCTGAACTTTCGTTGATAGCAATGTGGGGAAGCCCATTGAAGGATATTAGAGGTCTTTACAAGTATCCATAACATAATACACATGGCGAAGACGTACCAATAGCACTCGCGTTCAATTAAATGTTTCATACCGGTGCAGCATGGACTCAGGAAGTACTGGTAGGTAAAGATTTTGTTCTGTTTCCTGTTTTTGTTTAAAAAAGTCCTGTTTTGAATTATGAGAACTCGCGAAAAGAACAAAATTTATAGCTCAAACATCAGAACAGAATGTTCTGTAAGCTGTAAGCTGTGTAAGCTGTCAAATGAAACGAACTGGCTTGGGAGATTTTCCTGAGGCTTTGCAACAAATAAGCCACTGTCTGGAAAAATGCATTTCATTTTGGTGGTGGCGCTATTTCTCACGGGGCCCAGATAGCATAGACAGAACGGTAGGGTCTGATATGGTGGTCCTTAAAGGACGTTTAAAAATCATCAACGCCACATCATCGCCACACTTACGCGCACGAAGCTGAGGGCGCACACGGTGTCCCACACGACACCGTCGCAACACGCCATCTGATCTGCACAGACCCACAGAGATTGCAAATTGTGTTGATATACGCCACAGATAAATCACTGTCTGAAATAAAAACCTGTTCTCTACAAGCACACTGAGAGGGGTCTCAAACGAAAGACCACTGCGCGTGCACTCAGGAGACTGTATATGACTGAAAACTCTGGGAGGATTTCTGCAAACTGAATTTTTCAACATTGCCGCATTCCGCGGAGATGCGCGACTCGACTGTCTGGCAGAACAAGCATCCGACGGATGCAGCGCTCTCGAGTGATCTCCAAGGGCGGGGGGGGAGGGCGTGCGAAGCCTGTGCAGAGAGCACTGGGATTGGCAGATAGCATGACCGACATCTAAGTGAATTTAAGCTACTTTGTGAAATAGTGGGTGAAATTTGAGAGGCCAACAGAAACACTACATTTCGGATCATTTGTTCTATTTTGAATGCACTTAAATCTCTTCCTTTTAGGCACAATGTCCTCACTGCTATAGTCAAAGGACTACTGTTATCGTACAGACGCTTGTTTATTCAGTCATCAACAACCCAGATAAATAAACGAAAGGGATATTTGAATAAACCTAAGCAATTCCACTGGTATATTTGATCCGTTGAGACTTCCATCGTTTGACAGCTGCATGCCATTTTGGCTTAAAAAGTAATCAGGAGGTCGGACGGGAATGAAAAAAAAAAGCGACAGGAAGAGCCGAATACCACGATGCGTGACCGTTCTTTCTGCCACTGCAGAGCATGGTCAGAATTCCTAAGGTTTCTAGGAAACAAAATGTCAACACCCACTCCACACGAACGGCAAGGACTATGATTATTCCGAAAGAGGGATGCAAGGCGAGAACCGGTCAAATTGAATCCTTAACAATCAGTCTTCAGAGACATCAATGTAAACACTCGGCATATAAAGTTAATGTGCGGCACATAATCAATCTCCAGAGATTGTCCCCGGGTATTACTGCCTGGTTAATGTGTCCACTGTATAAATATACGACTCCTGAGATCAAATTCAGCTGGGGCGACTAGAGTTGATGTGGATTTGTGCTGCTTACAAGGAAAATAGATCACACCCTTAAGTGTATCATAACAGGCCTCATGCAGGGACGTATAGTCTGAAGAAAAATGCTGAAGTAATTATTTTAAAAGTGTGTACCAAACACACACGGTCGACACCTGTCCTGTCTTGTTGCTGAGGTGATCACATGATGGAGTAATCGCTTTGGTACTATGTCTTTTCCTTTCTGATGTCTCGACAGTACTCGAGAAGAGGCTTTTATCAAAATAGTGTACTCAAATAATCTTCGCCTCAAAATGCCTTCTGTATAGGTGTCATGTCAATGTCTGTATAAGTCTCAATGATGTTAGTCGACACTTTATAGCCCCACTATAAAAAGCATTTACATTGTTTGTATTTGTCCCTGAAGACCAAAATTAAGGCAACCATTGGGTGTATTTTGATACGCTTGTCTGTGGTTATTTTCCCAAGGACGATCTGGCAACAATTTTTAAAATGGTACTTTACAAACCAATGCCAGAATATGAGTATAACCTAGTGAAAACCAAATCAATGCACAAAACACCTCACCTCAAAAACTCGTTTCTACTCACGACTTCGTGTAAGTTAGACTGTAATTAAATTGTGTTTTGTTTGAATGGCTTTTCTGTTTCAAAGCAGTAAAAGGCTAACTGAAGGAAAATCTTGGAGAGGTGAATTTGGTATATTTATTACTGAGTAAAGCTAGCATCCCTGATCGAATCGTTGCACAGTGGAATAACAAAGAAGGTGGCTCCTCCCGCAAGAGTCCAATTGAAAATCTTGAAATAAACACATACCACCCACACTCAAGCCGCATTTAAAGGGATGAAACAGTATGACGATACACATTTATTTTACCACAACCATTGAAATTGCAATAGATCTCATTTTTGTATTTTTTATTTTAATGTGCATATTGAAGCCTTTATGGTTTTTATGCACTGATTTAAGCACACATACACAAAAACTGCTGGATTTTTAAAGATTTTGCTGTCATCGATTTCCATTCTCGTATTTGTAAATGGCAGTAAGCCAGTGAGCAGCACTTTTTTCAGAAATGTTTTAAAAGGAAAAAATGAGGTTTAAAACTTGAACATGAAAAGACGTGAACTAAACAATACCCTCCCCGATTTCCATCACAGCAACTGCGCCATAAATGTCTGGACAAGCTTGGACGATATTTTCAATTAATGTAAAAAACAAAACACTTTCTAAATCACTTACGCCGCAGGATTTCAAAAAATGTTCACACATTGAATACAAGTATAAAAAATGCACAAAAAGTGTGTCTTAGGAAAAATTCATTTTATGCATCGTGCAAAGATCAATTAAACTAGTTATTCAAAATGTCACTTTTTATGAAATTTAGTTATATTTAAAACAATCTGTTATGTAAAAACTAAAAAAAGATTGCTACTGACGTCAAAAGCACGAGTTAAAGTCCTTTTCATATCTGGCAAAATGAAAACAAAAGTCGCTGCGAGTATGCAATAGAAGTCTGTTTGATGACGTCACACTACGGCTCTGCCATTTTGCAACTGTTTCATAATTTCGGGGTGAACGCGCCCGCGTGTGTGAGCGCTGTGCTTGCTCGAATTTAACTATGGATACGGGCGCTTCACAATAGTGCGCCTCCAAGGGTGTGAGAGTATACTCTCCGAGAGGGGGAAGCACACTCCTGCATCTGTAAGTAATGCGCACGCATCCTACTCGTGCTAACATGAGTAACCACGCGAACACACCCCACTGTCTGTCTAGTGTGCGTTTGGAAAGGGTAGACAGATTTCGCGCACCGTGATTGGTCAACGCGTTGCAAACCCTTGGAGGCGAACTTTTGAGAATCACCCGTATTAAAAGAGGTTGGTATGATGTTCCATGTGTGCATGCATATCATCAGCGTCGCACTTTTCAGTTGGCGTTGCATTTTGCAGTTGACATCTTGGAATATGGACGATTCCAAGTAGTGCGCCGCCAAGAGTTTGCAACGCGGTGGCGACGGTGTATGCAATGGGCGTTTGAATTGGTCGACACCATAAAGTCCTTATAATGGAGATCAATGGTTGACACGTTCGGGCGTGTCGACTGGCAATGCACGTTTTAGACTTGAATCAAGTCGGACTTACGTTGCTCTTCCCCAGTCAGCCATCCCTTCAGCCTGTATGCACTACACGGTCTTCGCGCTCGGCTCCTCAACTCGCATAACCCTTATGAGGCGCCCTCATTTGATAGCCTTTATTGTAAAATGTGTGTCATATGTCACAAGTCAGTAAGTCCGACCTAACGGACAAGGCAATCAGACCCCCCCCCGATAATATGTAGTTATTCATAATTGAATATGAACAACCTGATCTTGCATAATGTATACTGAATTTCCACCAATCAAAGTTGTCAGACGAGTGGATTCGTTCATTATAATGCAGGTATGAACGACGTAAAAACAAGTCCAGTAATGTAATTGGCTGCTACCACTTTTGGTAGGTGTGAACAAACGGTTGGCAGATTCATCAAGTCGGGATTTCTGAACTGAAATCATAGTAATATTAAAGTGGACACAAGAGGGCGCGAAGTAGGTAACGGCGCGCGGTCTCAATTTGTATCCAAAGCAAAAACGAAGACGTCACAGAGATCCCGACTTGAGTCAAGTCTACGCACGTTTTTTCGCGCATTGTGAACTCTTCATGGCACACTATTGTGAAACGCCAGTTCCATCGACAAAGTTGATCAACACTAGATTGTATGATAAATTCGAACCATTCCAATTTGAACCGGAGTCGAAAGTCCCGATGGATTTCAGTAAGATGGCCATGGTCATTTGCTGAGAATTACAGCTAAATTAGTTAACTCGTTTTTTTCTGTTCTTGTGGTATAAAACCCCTATTTAATAAGGCCACGAGGTCAAGAATCTCTGGGGGACAAGAGCCATATTATGACATCATAAAATCCCTAGATTTGTTTGCCGCCCTCATGGAGGCCCTTTTTTGCCCTGAGCATTCTCGCAATGGAACAGAACTCTCAAAATGACGACTTTTTTAAATAAATGCAAAGAGAAGCTGCCACGTTAGTCATGATTAGAGTAACAATGACCGATTCCCTGTTAAATAACCATTTCACGTCAAAGCCATGTGTTTGATATTTAATTAATTTGATTTCGTTCCCCCCCTTTTGAAAAAAATGTGTGCACCCAAGCACCCCCGGAAATTTCTGACCCATTCACAAAACTGTTAACCTGCCACGATGGTAAATAGCACCTAATATGCAGATAAATCAGGCGTTATCACCTAATGGCGTCAATAAATCCACTCTTTTCCATCAGGCCGTTTGCATATCCATGGATGCTTTGATGTGCGCCATTTCACAGAAAAGCCAATAATGAATATGTCCTGTTCACGAGGTAATTCATTTTTCCCCCCTGGAAATTACATCTCGCCTCACAAATTAATATATGCTGGTAGAAGGACGTGCACGAGTAGGTCGTTGTAGCCTCAGCGACGGATGAAATGTTACTCCGACGTGAATGCAATAATGAACAGCCCACTGTACACGTACGCTACATGCTGTTATTCGTGCTAACAAAGAGCAAACAAATTGTGAGGTTTACACCGAACCAGATGTTGGTGGTGCACCTGATTATTCCAAACAGGTGCAACTCTCTGTTGCTCTATCGCACTACTGTTATCTGAGAGTAAAAAAATATACTCAGTCCTCCTACATAGAACTTTTTAACAAGACAGCCATGTCGAACGATACTGATTTCGGTGAATTCCCCGTGATGCCTGAAGTTGATTTGTTTGGTGTTTTCGATGCATTTGAAGTGGTCATCACGGTCGTCTTGCAACCGATGATTTTGGCAATTGGCCTCACCTCCAACGGTGCTTTCCTGCTTGTAATGGGCCAACTCCCCCACATGCACACCACGATCAACTGCTTCTTAGCTAACCTGGCGGTAGCAGACACTACCTTCCTGGTCGTCTCTGTATCGCAAAAAGTTGTCAGGTATGTGTCTACTCCATACCTCAAAGATGACGCCTTTATGGGAGCCGTTGGGTGTGCATTCATCAAATTCACTCAGGATTGCTGTGTGATGGCCTCCATGAACCTCATCTCGCTTGTGTCCTGGCAGAGGTTTTTGGCTGTTTGCAGACCGCAGAGTTACAAGATGCGGGAAAGGATGACCAATGCTTCTTGCGGCCAAGCGGCTCTCGCCTGGGTTGCAGCCGCAGTGGCTGCGATTGTCGGTGTCCCAAGCTCCGTCATCCTGACAGTTTACTCCGCGCCTCACAACTTCACGCTGATTAATCCCGACTACCCACCAACAATCGGTTTCTGTATGCCTGTAAATAAAGCTTGGCAATACGTAGGAAGCGCATCTGAGATGCTGCCCTTCTTCCTCGCATTCTTCTTCAACTCTGTACTGTACTGGAAAATCATCGCCAGAATGCGTCTTCATGCCCGAAACGCGGCCTTGAGAAAGCCAGGTAAAAAACAACGCCAGCACCAAGTAACTCGGATGCTTCTCATAACCGGGGCCACTTTCTTCTTGTGCCTTGCTCCTTTTGAGTTGAATACACTGACGATGGTCATTTTCAAGGAGGGGGTCCCCACTCGTGTCATGTACGCCTTCAGGATGCTTGTTTACGCTAATTGTGCCATCAACTCGTTTATCTACACCACTGTGAATGAAAGTTACCGTCGAGCTTTCGGGAAAGTCTTTCTGGGCAAAACGTTTGGGTATTAATTTGAAGAGGTGAAAAAAAAAAGGGACAGACCTCTTGAAAGACATGAAGAAGAGGCGTCGACAATGGGGCGTAATTAATGCACATTGTGTCAAGTTTAAAATTTACCTCTGATCGAATCCTTCTTAATCGGGTGAAAAACTTTTGGAGGATTTTGGATACAGGATTCAGGAGTTAGGACATACGTTCAGTCAGTGAAGACGAGTTAAATGATAAATTGATGAGCCAATTAAGAATGTTGGAGGATCCATGAGAGTTATCACTGTAACACAGGCTTTTCTTTAGGTATATTCAGGCAGTGCATTTTACTCTGGCCCACCGGTGATATTTGTGTGTAGTGCAGTAGTTATCGCTACACCGACGTTGTTTCAGTCGGATACCTGGTTACATGTACATATAATTACTGTATAATGTGATAGGTCTCAGATAAAAAAAATGTGTGTACTTTCCAGATGTTCGATTCTAGACTAATGTGTTTTACCTAACCTGCTTACTGTTGGTTTCTCACAAAGTATGTAACAAACGCAAATTAATTTTGAAAATTAAAAAAAAATTGAGGTTTTTGTGGACAAACTCAGCTGTTTTGGCTCTGGTTTCAGTGTTTGATATATGCAACAAGTGAGGAAGCTCATCACCATTAATAATGGAGTTCAGCAGATATGAATGTTTGAAGAGTGCACTTTAATTTGATATCATGTTGTGTAAAAACCATGGTAACGTGTTCGTCTCACGGTGTTATTTTCTAACTTGTCAAATTTCCCTAATTTTTCGTGAGCACAACATGGGGTATAATTACAGGCGTAATACCTCGCTGTGATCTCAATTTTGACGACCCTCCTCCCAAAAAAAACTGTGACAAATTTTCCTATTCTTCTGTCATTCATTTTTGTGCAAGAGTATGGCAAAATGTCAACGAGCAACCTTTTCTTAGAAATGTTTTCAACTCCCCGTACATTTTTGGTTCACAATTCAGTTAAACAGCAGCTCCCCCTCGTCCAGGAAAAGCATGGACTTCATTTTAAAGTGTACATTTTGACTCACTGACCCCAGAAGAGGGATATTGAATAGTGTTATACACTGAAGAGGAGAATTGAAGTAATGGGAGGTCATAGATTAAAAAAGGCAAACAGAAATTTCCAGTTTATAACATGTGTGGAGGAAAACCCCAGAATGGCATACCAGCGAAGCGTCGAAAATCCACTACATATAACAACCTGGGCTGGATTTGAACCGAGGTTACAGAGATGGAAGGCGACAAAAGTACTACCCGCGACTGCACCACCCTGACTCCCCAATACACTTTGCCGCATATATCTAGCTGTTTCAGCGGGGAGTGAGGTCTTAAAGGACACTCAAGCTCCTTCGACGGAGCGCTTCCTTCGTGGTAGTTCTATAAAACGACCTGTTGCTCTCAGGCTTCCTCCAAAACGAAGTGCCACTAGGGGGTGACATTCTCCATAATCTCTTCTTTCAAGTTCTTGGAGGCAAATTGGCGAGAAAAACCTTCGAAACAAGTCTCTTAGTTTCCACTCCACACAACGAAACCGCAGCGTGCGTCATACCGAACCGGAACCATGGTCTCGTGTAGACAGCAATGCTGCGTTCTTTTGGGGCGGTAATGCAACTGAAATCCAAAAGCTCAGTTCTGCGACAGCTTAATGCAACTGAAATCCAAAAGCTCAGTTCTGCGACAGCTTATGTTGTCATCAGCAGGGGTTTCCTTGAATATCGGATCCGTGACTCCGTTGTCGGCTTCATTAGTAAATTGAAACTAGCAAGGTACAGGAAAATCTTTTTTCACGCTGCAGAATGATCCCACTGTTAAATGCGAGGCCCAAAACATTTGAAGTATTTACACTTGAAATTGTTGGAACAGTTGACATTTCGGCGCTCGTGAAACGCCCAACAGAAAAGACTTTCGCGCCATTAAGGGAGCGTCTCAAAAGTCGGAACGCCTGGAACGTTCCTTTTGGGAACATGGGATGTTCCCGATGGGAACAACAGCTGTTCCCACTTGGAACAAGCCTTTTTCTAGTTTGGAACACACGCTGTTCCCGAATGGAACGTTCCATTTTGGGGAACATTAATATCAGGGGACGCGTGTGTTCCTTTTCGGAACGCTGTCAACGAGTGCTGAGCACACACATTTTGTTTTCCCGTTCCCATTCCTTGTTTATGTCGGAAGCGAGACTTTTTCCTGATACTGTATTAATTAAGATTCAGTAAATCTTGGGATATTATCTGCAAACATTTCCAAAAATAAATTTTCAAATTGAACCAAACTGTAGGTACCGAAGTACTACACACGATACAATAGGCTGGAGTATTTGATGCTAAGGGAATTATTATCAAGGCAAGCTTCCTTGTTCCCAGAATTGACAATTATTCATCGACAGAATACTTCGAATTTTTCCAGATTACGTCCAAAAAGAAAAGCTACACTGATCCTTATACTGCTTCAGTATTCAGCAACGCAAGTATCACACTTCAGTAAACCCTACACATTCTGGGAAACTAGAGAAATCGTCACTTGATAAAAAATCTGCTCTGTGGAACACTGCCGTTCCATGGTAAATAGCACATATGACGCATTGGGGACGCCACTGTAGCATGTGGAACGCGCGTTTACATTTGTGAATGATATGAATATTCCCATTGAGAACAACCCAAATGTTTACTACTAAATAAGTTACTACGTAATGGTACTGTAAAGCACAATGCTCATGGGTTTAACACGCAAACGGTTAAAAACACAAACAGTACCAGACGGAAATAATTTATCGAATCACGTTTACACAATATTTACACAAATTCAAATGATAGTAGGACATACGAAAAAAATTACACCAAAAATAACCCCCTTTCGATTACTCTCCGGTATGCTCAATTTACAATGCTCTAGCATAGGGATGTGTATGCAATTGTCGAGTGCTTCTCCAAGGATATATATATTTAGTTTGCTTTGCGTCCCAATTAGAACTTGACATGACTGACTTCGAATGTTCCCAGAAGACACGCCGACGTCACAACAAAGCGTTCACGACAGAATAGCTGGGAACAACTCGTGTTCCCAACAGGAACACTGGCTGTTCCCGTTTAGAACCGGCTGTGTTTCCGATGGGAACAATTCGTGTTCCCAACAGGAACACTGGCTGTTCCCATTTGGAATCGGCTGTGTTTCCGATGGGAACAACTCGTGTTCCCAAATCGAGCGTTCCAATGGGAACAGGAACGTTCCGACTTTTGAGACGCTCCCTAACCTCAATCGTCTTAGATCCTTTACGATCTTACAGGGCACCGTGGAAGATTTTCCAGGATTTGAAAAGGTTTCATACACAGTATCCGCCCAGTGCTGTCAGTATTACTCTGGCTACTTACCCATATAGGTTGAAGTTATGATGTATCACATGTTGTGGGACATCTCTAACAGGTTTCCAAGTCAACATTTGCCCGGGAGACTTACGCTCAAGCCAGGACGATACACCTAAATAACCACAACGTGTCGCAAAGATAAGCAAGCAAAAACTCTATATTCACGAAATGGTTCAAAGGGCGACCAGCATCTTTTATTCCGATCATCCTCTAAACTTGCAGTCTTATGAAGTAAAGGCTGTTTAATTTTTAAAAAAAAGAACAAATATGCCGTATTCATCAACCTGTTTAATCCATTTCGGTGGTGAAAACTGAGTGGATTGCTCGTTCAGAAACGGGAATCGACATCCAGGTTGACAATATATCAATCACGGGTGGAGAACTTTAAGTCTCCTGACGCACACTGGCAACGTTTTTCCTTCGAAAGAAGTCAAGAGGTATAAAGTGTCTTTACCTTTGTAGTCAAGGAGAAGCATGCGTATGTAGCTTCCGCAAAGACTAGTCAACTTCTTGTTGCTAAGAAACGTATCAAGGTTTGCGTTTTTCCACGCCAGCTGTGAAGAACAGCTTACAGCCGGTTGGCATTCCAACAGAAACCACTAAGGAACTAACATGGATCCGAATTTCACGTGCGACGTAACAAACGTTGAAAACTTCACACAAACAGAAACAGCAGATGCAAATCTGTACACCGATTTCATGGCTGTGATGGTGGTCGTGATCATGCCCAGTATTCTCATCTTTGGCTTAACCAGTAACCTCTCATTCCTGCTAGTTGTTCACCGAGTCAGACATATGCGCACCGTCATCAACTACCTTCTACTTCAGCTTGCGCTCACCGATATTGTAAACCTGATCGTCTCCATTGGAGAACGGATCTGGAGGTACATCTCGTCACCTATTATCAATGACAAGAGTGCGGAAGGCCAGGTACCCGGCTGCATATTACTTCCTTTTGTCAAAGCTGTGTCTCACTTTGCCTCTCTATTTTTCATGACCTTGGTGACGCTCGAGATGTATTTTGCCATCTGTAAGCCAATAAAGCATCGCGCGATGACGGTCCGCGCCCTCACAATCAAACTGACTTGCGCCTGTTGGGGTGTCGCCTTCTTGGCCGCTTGCCTCCGTATTCCTTCTCATTGTGTGCTAAAACAAAGCTGTATCGTTTGGCCAAGCTCAGCTGAGTACCATGACCTTCCAATCGTTGTGAGAAGCTGCAGAAGCTTTTTCGAGTGGATTGAAGATGCTAGCAATGCCGTTCAGACTATTCCTTTCTTCGTTGGAATGGCCGGGAACGCCGTCCTCTACGTCCGCATTATGAAAGCTCTTCGGACGCGAATTACACCCTCCGATCGACCTTTCCAAGTGCCGACCAGAGCACGCAACCGGGTAGCGCACATGCTGGTGATCAACTATTGGGTATGGTTCTTCCTTGTCTTACCCTTCGAGTGTTTGTCGTTTGTCGTCGCGTTCTACCCGGTTCGTTCCACAACGGTTTTGGACATTGCCTTCTCGTTTCGGGCTTTAAACTACCTTAACTCGGCGGTCAACCCTTTGATCTTTTACACAGTCCATCCTCGATACAGGAAGGCTTTCTTGAAGACCTGTTCACAGTGTTTAGGACATTGCAGAGGTGATGCCAAAAATTAAGTGGTCGAACAATAAATGTGGTCGCGAACACAACGCTATTTGGTTAAATGCGACCATTAGACTTGCTGCTGGAAATGTTTTGACAAATTCTTCTTGAAGAGCGTTGATAAACTTCGACAGTTCGATAGCTCAATTTGAAAGACGCATACATAACTTTACTAGAAAGTACTCGGAATTTTGCCATTTAATTTCATCAAATTACGCAGTCGTCTAAAGCACTTTCATATTGTGGCAAACGTACATTTGTGGAATAGGCCTATGTACATTGTGCATGTAGTGAAGTTTAAAAATGTCATCAAGTATGGGACTTCGGCACGCAAGGTTATCTCCGCTGAAACATTTCCCGGTATTTCCTATTATTACGTGTAATTAACTTATTTGGGTAAAAAAGATTCACTTAAATTGGTTCTGTACATTTTCCAAAGTTTAACAATACCGGTGTTGTGTACGAATAATTTATACACTACACAGACTTCAATCAATACCGATAGTATACAGCCTCAATTCATGGCACGCATCTCATAATGTCCGAAGCCTTCGAATTGAACAAGGTCACACAAACTGCTGGATTATACCAGTTCTGAATGGGTTTAGTGAAATATAGTTCTGTCTGAGGGATTTAGGATGATCCTGCACAAACATTAAGACTGAGCAAAAACAGTTTTAGAAATTTGTAAAGCCTCATGGTTGAGAAGGTGGCGATTTAAACTACCGGTAGGCCTACTGAAAAACGGTGTCTAATACAACACCTTTCACATCCTGTAGATGGGGCTGTTTATTTGGTTTTAGGCTAAGGTTGACTGCTTTCGACAAAGATGGTTCCAATAGTTTGAATACTTAATGACCATAAAAAAGAAGGAAAGTGAATTCTATACGATCATGCAGAAAAATAATATTAATGTCAAAGTGCATAGTCTGACAGTCTTCAATTCAAACGCTGATAGTATAAATATAAGTTTCTATATAACCCAAAGTCTCAATAAGGATCATGCGTTGTAAATGATTTTAAGGGATCACTCATCACTGACTCAGTTATTAGAAGATTATTATATAAGCTTTGAATATCAAGTTCCTTTTTTCTCTATTGACATGAAATCCAACCCCCTGGCTCAAATTTGCTAATTGTGTTTACATAAGCGGTGAAGGATTACATTTTCTGTGTATTCAAAGAAAATTTCATTTTACGGAATGTAATTCCTTTCCCAGAGTGTAGCGGCGTAAATTCGTTGTAGCGCCCTCTTTTGGTAATGTTGTGCGATGAACACTCGCGTTCCAGAAACGTCTTTCCTCGTGATGTAAGAAGACGGTTGAACCACAATACCGGCAGTTTTATTAGCTAAGTTAACCCTAGGAATGCAACAGTCGGTAAGAACAGAGAATTCTCCCATGTCAGAAATCACCGAATAATATTAAATTAGTGTTAAAGGTTGGTTAGGGGACTAGAGGAACGGGTTGTAACATTTGTAAAATCATAGAGGGTTATTGCTGGTTCTGTTTATTATAAGCATACTACATGGAGTCACATGTACAATTGTATACTTGTATTAATGGTCATTTGGGTTCCACACGTGGCAAGTACACTAGGTACATAATAAGTAAATTCATTCTACTCATATTGTAGTTGGTAATTTTCTTCATTTAATCACGTAAGCGGGTGCTAATTAGGGTTAATGCACATGTATATTATATGAGGTTTACATGTTTTCGTTGTCAATGAATTGCAGCGAACCACTAACTCTGGACTTGTATCAAGGGTTGTCGTTAAGAAGTATCACACACTCAAGTTCTTCTGTGCTTCAAGACAAGCTGTCCCCAAGGAGTCCTTTGTCAGGGTGTTCCCACTTGCATTATTTCTTATGTAACTTAAGAGGTTACAATATAGTTGGAAAGGAGTGAGTATTCAAGGGAAGTTGCGTTCAAAAGTTCGGAAATGAACACTGAGAAAGGTCACAAACATTTCCAAATGCCTCACAATTGCAACACGAAAGGAAAAATAACTGGAGTGGTTTAATTTATTTGAAATATTTCTTGTTCCAGTGAAGTTTTTTTTCATCGTTGGATTTTATTAATTGAGTAAAAAATGATGACGTTTGGGTCATTGTCAGAAAGTCATATGCACATCTTTTAACATATCTTATGTCAAAAGCTAAAAAAAAAAATATCACGAAAAGTATTGATTGTTGCTTTTGGTGGTTGTTGTTTGTTTGTGTTATTTGCTCGTTTTTGTCGTCTTGCCAGATTTCTCTCCATGTAAATGCAAATGATCCTGGGCCCATCCCCGGTCAAAACACGTGAAGGGAGATATGTCCGTACAGTAACTGCTCCATCGTCTCCTGAATTTTTAATACATCCTGTCTACATTAGAAACCTATACTCCAATTACACTGTATTGTCAGTTTTTAAGTTCCACAACATGACTATTTGAAGTCATTAAACTCTAAAGTCGTATGCAGGTGCACTTTGCTTCGGCATTTTTAATAGAAATTCATCACTTTGGCCTATTACTGTTGGTGCGGTGAGGTCTTGTGTGTCTTGCACTTTGAATGATCTAGACAATCAAGGTAATAAGTAACTACAAAGTTGTTAGTGGAACATAAATTAAATATTGGGACTTGCTCTGCTAAAACAAAACAACATTTGAAGTTCAGATGTAATTAATACCTGCTCAAGGTCGGATCCAAACTTCATTTTCTTGGGGCCCACTGTCTCGGGTGGGGGGGGACAAATGTGGGTTGTTTTTTCATGTAACCTTTTATGGCCTGTCTAAGGCTACACAGCAGGGTAGAGAGAGAGGAATTAACAAGACAAAAAAATCATCATTCTTTTTCTTTTTATTTATTTGGGGGCCCCTTTGGGTTGAGGTACGCCCCCGGATCCTCCCTTGCGCCTGCAGTATTTACTGTACAGTAATGCATGTACCATAGACTGCATACATCTGTGTCATATAATGCGTATCGTGCTACGACTGTACCACTCCCGAAAGAAATGTAGAAATCTGTATGTGGCCGTTTACCATAAGGCTCTGCCAGATAATATAAACAAAATTTGCGCTATTGGAACCGGATTGATCAGCGAAAGCAGTGTTAGTGTTGCAGCAAATGTGTTGAATAGCTTCATACTAGTAACTGGTACCTTTCATAGACAAAATGAACATAAACTATAAGGGTCAGGCTTAGATTGATATCGTGATGTCATTTTCCCCTTGTTTTCTAAGTTTCCTTAAATGAAACTGAAATACACCAGTTTCTACAAGAAAAGCACGCATTGTCATTGATGTGTTTGATGGTGTCAGTAAGCGTCGTTTTCTGTTGAATTATGAACCAGCTGCCACTTCCGGTTGCACGTCACGGCACAGTTTGTAAAGTAAATACACCAACCAAATGATCCTTCGGACAAGTCACATGTTCAGTTCCATAACTAGGGTGAAATTTCTAGGAAAACCCGGGGTGCACAGGGGTGCACAGGGAAACACCGACAGCCAATGAATTGCGGCTGTACACAAGTCACAAATACATTTCAACTTTTTAATGGGGTTCACCCGGCAGTGCCCAGCGAGTGTGCCCTCTGCTCACGTTCGTGAACTGTTCTTTGAAACTTGAACTGACTTATGTGTCTGTGGTATTTGCATGCAGCTACACGTCAGTAGAGGTACACTTTGAACAAAAAACTCCTTTGAAAAAGCGCTCGTTTTTGCGGAAGTTCTTACCTCAAAATAGTTTCTTTCTTCAAAAGGACTGGCATTCGGTGAGTGGTACCCGCATCCTCGACTTTCTTTGCTGCAAACGACGCCTTACTAAAGCAGTCTCCGAGTCAGGCACCCCGACTTGGCATTTTCACACGTTCAAACAACTGCACAACAAACTGATAAGCTTGTTGTTTTCAAGGGGCGATGAATTATTCAAAATCCAGATGACAAACAGCTTCTTCGACATTTTAGCTCCTCTAAAGTTGTCTGCATTATTGGACCAACGAGCTAGCAATCCAAGGTTTCTCTTTCGTCAACGAGTAACCGTAAGTACGGATTTGCAGCTACACTTGTTAATTCCAGGAGTGTTCATCCGCCATTACTTATACCAGGCAAGATATGGGACGGAGAGGTACCCCCCCCCACCTGTTCAATCCCCGTACACACTCTAGACTATTGTTACCTAACACATCCCCCTAGAAGTCTGTAAAGAATTCCTGAGATTCCAATCAAACAATGACCAACACAAAGGCGGGGGGGGGGTCTCTCCGTCCCACATATCTTGCTTCAAATGCCATTTCCAGCTACGTGTAAAGCTTGTCCGCATGATCTCCGATACATGTACAAAAAAATGTAATCTATTGTCAGCTGAGAGCTGTCCAAACGACATTCCTAGAGTCGTTGGGAACAACAACTTTGCTAATAGGCTATTTCCCCGAATCTCGGCTTTGTTCCCGCTTTCAACTTGGGCTCAATTTTCTTTTGTGAAGTCAGTTCCCTACAACGAATTGAATTGACATGAACACCTAAAACATCCCCATGGGCGCCACAAGTGGAGGGATTGAGGGTACTGCCCCCCCCCAAAAAAAATGGGGGGGAGGAAAATAAGAGAAAAGGGCAAACTTACGAAACAAAAAAGGGAAGGGTGAAAATCACCAGTTGACGTGAAATAGCCTGGAATCAACTCTTTTACTGGTTAGATCCATTTTACGTCGCAGCCTCCATTTGACTTTTTCAGTAATAATTACAGAACTAACATAGGGGTGCTATGTTGTAGGATTCATCCCCTTCAAAACTGGGGTACGAAGGGTCTTTCGGGTTTGTAAGATCATACGTCTTATAACACAGCAATCAATAACAGTTGAAAGTATAATGCACTCCAATTGCTCTTTTCATGAAGTTTCTGAGTGATATTTTATTGCAACTTTATTACATAATGCATGTACATAGGGAATTGATGAGATAGCTTCTCTTTTCAATTATTCTTTTTAATAAAAACTGAAAATAAATAAATAACGCTTCTTTCAGCAATATAATTGGTAAATAAGCGCAAAAATTATCCAGCAAGCATGAATATTTCAGCATTTCAAAAGTAGACGAAAACCTCATGGTATAATACATGTAGAATCAAGTGCACTTAAGGAAACGTTTGATATTAAGCGGTAAGAAAAGTGTATCTAGTGTAAGCCAAGTGTATAAGTCTTCACTGTGAATTGAATATGACTTCACAATGCTCTTCCAGTTTGAAAAAAGACAAAAGAGTTGTATTTACAAAACTTCAAATTGTATGTTCACAAAAACTATTTACAGACCTTTCGTTCCATATTTTCGATATCGTTATCTTACTAAGTGTACATTTCGTGCAGACGTTCAATGCTGCTCTTTTACCAACTGCATTGATAAAAAATTATGTAGGCCATTTCTTGGGGCTGAGCTGTGTCTAAGGCCTGCGTCAAACGGGGTTCTTCTGCCGTGTCGAACTCATATACTAAAATTGTCCATTAACTGCGGCGGAAGCACGTTCGACGAAGACCTAAAAGTCGACTAAACTCTTGATCAGAAGAAAGAAAAAACTGAACTCAGCTCTAGACTTCGAATATCAAGGACAATAATGTAGAAAGTCACGTTAACAACTCTATTGCCATAGTTATCGCAATACTGTTACTCTGTTGTGACTCCATTTTTTTACATTACGAAACAAAGTCGAGCCTTCACGGACGTTGTTTAAATTCCTCTCAAGTTCATGTTGCCTTGACTTTCTTGACTCCTGGAGGGAAGTATGCCGTACACGTTCATGGTGTATCCAAATTTTGAGTTGGGGGAGGGGGGCTGGGTGTCCCCTTCAACTAAAGTATCCGTCTGTTCTTTCCCAGGGAATGGTAAAAAGCGTGGGCGGAGATCCCCCGGGGGATGGGAGATATACTCCCCACTTCCATCCCACCTTTTGACCGGGGGGGTGGGTTACCAATATAACCCCACACATCCACACACAGATAGACACGGATACACACACACGCTTTTCGAGTCACTGACTACACGTATGCACACCCTTAGCCGGCACCACCGACTCCGCGCTTGCCGGCGTGACGATCTTGCCTGGGATGGAGGTTGTGCTGAGCTTTCAGAAATCCCCCCATACGTGACAAGAAATCTCTGCCCGTGCTAAAAAGTGCCTATTCGCTTTGAACACAATTTGTGACAGTGATATGCTTTGGTGCTATCTGAGCTGGATGTTTACACTGTATCCAATCCGTTGGATACAAAACATGAAGACTGATTCATCAACGTGAAAGATTTGTGATATAAACAGAGGGTCGTCTTTTTTTTAAACAAGCAAAACTGCCTGTCCCAGTGTCCCAATTCATTTTTACCTATCCTCAGGGTTGGTGACGCGGAAAGATGGGGACGTGATTACGGTTATCCCACTGTTTTGCCATCAAGTAAAGACTCAGCTCCTCCAGCTCCCAATGGATGGTGTCTGTACTGTGTCTGACATGCTTTGCGATATGTCGTCCCCAGGTGGAAAGTTCCCCCTCCCCGGCTGGATACGCCACTAGTCACATGTATCGAGGGCGAAATATTAATTTTGTCGATCACAACGCCGTGCTCGGAATCACACGGCAAATAAAAGAATAAACCTCAAACTTTTAATATACATTATAATCATAAACAGAAGAAAAAGATGAAAACAATTAATGTAGGGCTTCGTAAAATAAGAAACAATTTAAGAAAAAGTCTGCAATATTATTGATGAGAAGTACAAACTTGTTGATAATGGTCTGCAACAAAATCAAAATACATTGGAATAGACAGATTCAGAATTATGCTGAGAATGGCGTCTGTACACACAGAATATATATTTCACACGTAGTGCATTGATACTGCAATTCCCAACTGCTTTCAATGGAAATAAAGCCTTCTGAAAACACATCAGACAGCAGGCGACAACCCTGCCTAAAACAGCATCTGCTTGGCACTTGGCATTGCAAAAATATAGAATATTTCATTTTGTTTTCTTACTGTAGTCAAACGTATGTACAGCAACCAGGCAGCTTTTGGAGATAGGGGGACGAAATGGAGCTTTGGTTCTTTCTCCAATCCCCCCCCCCAAAAAAAACATGCTAACAAACTGATTTACAAACATCATGCAATCATTAAGAATCAATTTCCTTTTTTTTTTGCATAAATCTCTAGACGGTTTCCCACATTGTCAACCCTGTTCTGTAAATAAATTCAGTCTCGAATCTGTTGGGAAGTATGTAGTGATTCTCGTTAGGAAGGGAAACTTCTGTAATTTTGGATAAATTACTGCTTGGCTCAAATGCCTCTGAGAGATATTTTACTCTCCTAGTCTAATAATAACCAGCAAATATAAATGCAGCAGGGAGCCCAGGGCTTCCCCTGCCTAGTCAAATGTGAGGTGACCCAAAACCAATAATGACACATCACTAAAACACAAATTCATCAAATACAGTCGAAACCTCATCAGTGAGAGCATTGTTAATACAATTTTCTGCCTTTAACGAGGACATTTTTGGGTCCAAATCCCTTTTGTGTTTCATTATTTTCATTCATGATAATACAAGGTTTCTGTTAAAACAAGGTCTTCTGCTAACTCCGAAGGACCTCTTATTAACAAGGTTCGGCTGAAACACACAAAACAGAATATTTCCCCTTTCAGATTGTTCGGATGACCAAGGAAAACCACACAGTGCAGGACTGGTTGACTTAATAGAGGGAATGGATCAAGAGTCGTACTTTGGGAGAAGGTAAATATGCCTTTCTTCATCGGACCCATTTGAGCTCAGGTTGCTACTATCAATAGTGCTCATGTTCACTGCATGCAGTTCGATTAATTTTGGCCACCTCATCAGCACCCCAGGGGACCCCTTGTAGAACCAGTGGTGGATGTCAATCAGTTGGGGGTGGGGGAGGGGGTAATGGACACATGCCCCCACCCAACCCCCTGTGCGGCAATGAATTTGAATGACTCCAGTATGATACGTCATGACTAATATGGCTTCGCATGGCGTACTGACATTTGACCCTCCAAGTTTTTATCATCCCTTCTGAAAATCATCGATCTGCCCCTGTTCATAATTCTCAAATGACTCTTTTTACACTAAGCATATAAGCTTGCTCAGTGGAATAGTCTACTTTTTATGGGGCTTGGGCACTATAAATGTGTTCCCTTCATAAAGGGTTTGGTACCTGTATGTGAGAATCAACAAGCACATACAACCAGAAGAGACTTCTTAGACATTGGACTCGGCCTCCTTGAATAGTTTCTTGACTTCATCCGGTGGTGTGACCTGGCTTTCTTCAGGCAGTATGGGAAAGCCTGCCTCCTTGCGGTGATACTCCAGGGCTGGTCCCCATTCGCTGGTGGGGCGCAACGACTCCCTCAGGCGCTACAAGGGCAAAATAATAATATGACGTTGTTTAATATATTGTGCATCACGGTACCTCAAGGACTCTTAATGTGCTTTACACCATAAATATCCCTACAGGCCCAGAAAGAATCTTAAAGACCAACTCAACTCCCTAGACGAAAGCATACAATTGTTGCAATGATTTCAGGTGCCACTGGGTCAATCAACCTCAACAACCATCCCATGATTTATACTCCTGTGTGTAGAGAAGCAGGTGAAGGTAAAATGACTTGCCTAAGGACACCATGTATGGCCGATCTAGTGTCTGGAATTATAAACCCTTACCACTAGCCAGGCCACACACCCCTAGTCATGTGGCTGTCAGCTTTATTCCCCCCCACCATGCAAAAAGAGTGCTTCATGTAAGACTTTCCTGGACACCAATCTGGCCGGATATATGAATGCTCCTGGCTTGAATCAACCATGCCAGTTGGTACAGTGACTGTTTGACATGAAGATGAATTCTTCACGTGACAGTATTACCTCCATGAATGTTCCTTCTTGCTTCAGCAGGTAGTAGATTGGGTACACGAAGACGGGTACCAGCGAGGCCAAGGTCATCAACCAACCCAGACATTCGGCCCAAACAGGGTATGTGTACGTGTTGTACTTCATGCGTGAATAGCCGACAAACGTAAAAACTATGATGAACTATGTACAGGAAAGTTAGAAAAACGGGGAAGATTAAGTAATTAGGCACGATATCCTACTGCAATAAAAAAAAATCAGACAGCTTTTCCCTCTCCCTAAAGAGATATGATTGGAGCTGGGTTTATTTGGTGAATGTGGCATTCCAGAAGTTTCACGTTTTGAAATCACCTTCAGATAAATGTCAGAAAACATGTTTATTTTCAAAGGGCAGTGGAAAACAATCAGGTCCAACTTCGTGCGTTCACAGCTAACCTCAAGATTAGCAGAATTCCCAATCATAATTGCAACGGGAGAGAATGCCAAAGGAATGAACACATGTGGATCCCCATCCTCCAAAAAAAGTTGGCGAACTGATTAATAACATCCATGGTATGTAACTTGTAAAAAATGCAGACAGCATTCTGGCTAGTCCATCTTTGCATGTGAGAAAAGAACAGATTGATGAAATATGGAGATTTTACACTTTGGATGCAATGCGTTAAGCCCAAACCTACATACTTATTACATGCATATCATATGACCTGAAATTATGGCTTTCAACTATGGCTACGGCTCAATTAATTACTTTAATTAGGCACCTAAAGGCTGTTGCAAAGTGGCAAATTGAAAGTGGTTGACTCTCCTTCCATAACACCGGTGTTAATATATTTCACAGCCAAAAGCATCTTCATGCATGAAGACCATTGCCACAGCAGCTTTCTACTTTTATGTTTTCTTTTTACCATCAAGAAAGCTGGTGACAAGAGCTTCCAACATGCCTTCCAATAAATCCCAGGACGAAAACCCAACATGACATTCAGATCATCCAGAAAACGGTCCGCACCTGAACAAAGTAAAAGAGCACCTGTATTGTTAAGATAACTACAGTGTGCAACATACTTGAAGATTTACATACAAATTTCAGAACTACATTTTTGCACTATTTGATTGTCAGGAAACTCTCATAAAATCATGAATAGCTGCTTGAATGTAAAAAGGACACAGGATGGGGTGTTGTTTTGTCATCTAGCTATGATGTTCTCTTGTGGCTAATGTCCGAAAAAAAGGCCCATGATCTTTCCAAGGGGTGCCAGGTACACAAATGCGCTAGTGCTTCCTGGTACAGCCCATCATCAAATCAGTGTGGGGTTAATTTTGCACTGAGCTGCTGGTCAACACAACTTAGATTAGGTTTCCGACTGCAGCCAAGACAACAGGTACCCAATAGTGTAGTTAACAAGGGTGAAATTTCAGGAGGGGCACCTTGGGGTGCCCACATATTTTCAAAACGGGAATGAAAGCACATTAACTGTGGCTCAAACCTGCCTCAGTACATTTCAGAATTTTCGATTGAGGGGAGATGGGTGCACAGACCTCTGTGGGGAGGGGGAGAACCATGCCCCTTACTTTGCTCCCACGCATTTCTTTTATGATCAAGATGAGAATGCTTCCTACCAGATTTCTAAAGGCTTCTGAAAAACGAAAAACTAATTGTATTGAAGGGCCGTCTTCCCCTCATAATGAAACATTTTCCATTGTCATTTTTCTTTCTTTGGTAGATATGCTTACCATAGATGTAAGCAATCACGATGCATTCCAGCATTGCAATTATCAAGACAGACAGACCAGCTGAGAATGAGTTCATGATTGTAAGCAGATAGATGCCTCCCTGTGTCGCAAGAAAACAAGCAAGACATGAATACATGTTAAAATCTAAAAAAGAAGGAATACAATACATCATGCCACATGTCAGCCAGGCTTGCAGTTGAGGACATTAATATCTTTCCCTAGTGTGTTTGCAGATGAATGGAAATTTGGAGAAAAAATCAACTTTGCATTAACATCTACATCTTCGGACAAAAACGGAACTGCTCAGCAAATACACGTATTAAGCAAAATAGGTGAAAGAGTCATTTTGAATTACATATACTAGCATTTATGGCTGGAAATTTCGTCAACTTCTTCTACTGTTTTAGTGCAGAAAATTTTAATCTGTGCTAAGCAATCTCCTCTGCTTAGCAGCTCCAACAGGGTTCCCACTGAAACCTCAAAACTAAATTCCAGGACTTTTCCATAACTTTCTGGGATTAAAAGTTAATGAATTCTTGAAATTTAATGCCACTTTGCAGAGAAAATTTGTTTGAGCTAAAACTGCCCCAGCCGCAATACTAACACATCTCTTTCTGGTTCTTTATCCTGGTTGGTTGAAATACGGTCAAGTATGGTTCACTAATATGGGCGAGTACATGAAATTGGCTTCAGCATAACTCCTAACATGCCTAACGTGCCTTGACGTAGGGCGCGCATCAATTCCAGAGGGACCGTGAGTGACCAGAAGAGGGTCCTATTTCCCAAGGCCTCTTCTCAGTGGTCACTCACAGGTCCGGAAGGCCTCTGGAAACAGGACCCTCTTCTGGTAACTTACAGTCCCTCAGGGACATAGACATGCACTAGTGACCTCTTTGCCAGTCCATTTGTGTATACTATTGACTGACAAAAATATAACCAGTAAATTTATCTTAATCCCTTATCACATCAAAAATAACCACTGCATGATCTTAAGTTCCATGACATTTCTCGCGACTTTTTCCTCTGGCAACAAGATTCAAGAGCAAACTTGTTTCCAGGATTTTTCAAGAACCTCGATGTCCATGGGAGAAGAAACTGTCTTCAGAAGCAGAGCTACAAAAAAAGGTTCGTGAGACAGCTTCCAAAACTTCCTTTTGAAGAGAAAATGAAATGGCCCACATTTGAAGCAACAAAAGTGACAGTTAGTTTTGCCCAGTGCTCCATGACTGACAATGGGTTAAGGGCTAACTGCAAGACCTGATTTTTCACTGTACTCACATTTGTCACCATAGACAGTCCAAGGATGTACATCAGCACAGCCATTAACAAAGTGACCAGCCATTTTCTCTTCCGGAAAACTGGATTGAATTTCTCCAGCTCATCCACCATTCCTGTGATGACGGTCTCAAACATGCAGAACTGAATTTTGAAGAGATATGCTTATGAGTATTTAGCAGTATTGAAAATGACCAAATGAACATTTCTATAAAATCCTATCCAGTGACCCTAAGCCAAGGTTTTGCCAATTTTCAGTTTCGTCTCTGTCAATGGCAAGCTTCACATGATTTCAAACCCCTTGACTTTGAAGTCATTAGCTCAAAATTAAGTCATACAGTACATTTCAATCAGAACATCAAAGTTCATGACATCAACCAAAAAATCAATTTTTTAGTGAGAATATTTATTATATGTGGCCTGTCACGACAAAATGAGGGTGAAGTCGCATCTCGCTCTTTCTTATTTTGAGGGTTCAAAGTCATATTGAGGTGGAGGTCAATTATGGGGGTTTTGTAATATTTGGTAAGAGGAACCGGTCTCCTATTTTCGCAAGATCATAGTATTAAAAATGTCATTTTCTCAGCAATTCTGATGATAGCATTATTTGTGTCTGTTTTGTTTCTGACCAGAAATGTTGAAATAATGTTGGGAACAACAAAGACGGGAAGCTTCCAGAATAATGTCCCCTTGTACATTTACCCTTAGTTTTCCATGTACATACTGCTGGAAAACTCTTCTTCTCCTGAATTCCAATATACCAACTCAGCTCATTTTGTGGCGACAGGTCACATATACTTGCAAAGGGTTCTGATTTCAAAGACAAAACCTGAGACAAATGAAGCTGTTGGTATAAGGAAATGCCCTCTGTAGTTTGCATTTTTTGTTTACTGTGAAAGTTTCAATATGTTAGAGAGGAAGTTTTTCTATCAGGCATCAATCTCCCTTACTACTAAGCACACTATAAACACATGCTTAATTATATGTATGTATCATAGGGTTGTAATTGAGTCGATCATAATTCTTGTCACAAGTCCAGTCACAAGTCCAGTCACAAGCCCAGTCACAAGTCCAGTCACAAGCCCAGTCACAAGTCCAGTCACAAGTCCAGTCACAAGCCCAGTCACAAGCCCAGTCACAAGTCCAGTCACAAGCCCAGTCACAAGTCCAGTCACAAGCCCAGTCACAAGTCCAGTCACAAGTCCAGTCACAAGCCCAGTCACAAGTCCAGTCACAAGCCCAGTCACAAGCCCAGTCACAAGCCCAGTCACAAGCCCAGTCAAAAGCAATACAAGTAACAGGATGAACGATAGCACGGGAATGCTTTCGTCTAGTTCACTTGAAACATTACCTAACTTACAACTGGGTGACTTGTGGAAGTTTGTTGGGACTTGTGATGGATTCAACAGCCTAAGACAAGGGCAGATCGGGGGGGGGAGTGCCAACAGAGGGCAAGCACCCTCATAAAAAAACAGGGCCAAATGATTTTATTTAAATGAGAGAAAGGCAATTTCTTTTTGCTTGATTTGCCCAGCAATGTAGCCCCAATGCCCCCCAAAAGGCCATAAAAAGTTCATGAAAAATTTAGGGTCTCCCCAATATACAAGTTTTGCCCTCTCCAAAACAAAGTTGTTCTGGAGACATCCTTGGCCCACAGAGTACTTAAAATAATTCACATTTTGGGTGTCTCCCTAATCTTTCTGTCACCAGTGAGTGATCTTTCGCACACAGAACAGCATTGATGTCTGCTAGTACTAACCTCACTCCCAAGTCCCAACATGAAAACCATGAGAAAGAACAGCAAAGCCCAGAGTGTAGATAACGGCATACGAGCTATGGCTTCGGGATAGGCAATAAATGCAAGACCTGGCCCTGTGGGAAAAGAACAGCCCTTTTGTTTTCAATCAAAACTCAAACATTTCTTGTGATAAAATTTTGATTGGATAAATTACATTCAAAACGGCCTTTCCCACCGAATTCTCCATGTTTTGACTTGTTTGGACAGAAATATGATTTAAGTACCTGTATTCAGTGAAACCACAGTTGTTGAATTTGTGGTTTAAATGTATTCCAAAACAAGAAACATTACAGAAAACATTTTCATTGCCAAAAAGTCTTCCCTGTATAGAAGAAGAGCTGGTCCTTCTTCCCAACCCCCCCCCCTGTTTTTAGAATAAGGGAAATTTTGACATTTTTTATTTACCCCTGTAAATATAAGTTGTTTAAAACAGCTCAGAACACACACAAAACACCAAAAAATGCACATGTTGGCAGAATTACAATTTTATCACCACTGCATTTCTTGTATGGCCAGCTTGCTGAGTTAGGTCTGTAGGTCCAAAACTGTCAACCACCCTACTTCAAATTCTCTTGGTCAAGTGAAAATTGCTTGAAAAGCGCTACTCTGTTGTGATGATCATGCACCTACCTGACTCTACAACTTTATCCACAGCCATTCCCGCGTCGTGAGCCATGAAGCCGATGACAGAGAAGATGACAAACCCAGCAAAGATACTGGTGCCGCAGTTGATGAAGGTTACCGCAATTGCATCTCTGGAGAATCATTCAACAGGAGACTAGCACATTGCACTTAAACAATCAAACAGATATGGTTGTAAAGGACATTCAGGTCAGGTCTCTCTCACATAACATCACTTCCAACACACTACCACGTGCACCTGCAGTTGGGACATATGCAGCTCCATTTTCAAACGTAACTAGATCAACACACATGCGTGAATAGAACGTTTTGGACAATGCACGAACGTGCACCTAGCATAGTCGAATAAGAAGTTGTAATTTTCCTATGAAAATGGTGCCCAAAGAGAGATTAGAAACTTTATTCCAATCATTTCTGAATCCCCTCCATGAAGGAAAGAATGAGTTCAAAGTAATTGTTTGAACAGAACGACACTTTCACTGGACCCGCTCATCACCCTTTTCACAATAATTACGCAGTATACAGTTAAACAAAACTTGGGTCACAATTCAACTGACGAGTACCAGGGAACTAGCATTGACAAAGGACTCAAAGGAAGACCTCCGTCATGGTTTATCTGATTTGCTTGGGCCTTGGCATATGACCAAATGGAATGTGATTGAATAATACCACAATGTGATGGTTTGGTATCAAATGCAGTTATGCAGGGAAGGAAGTTTAAATTTCTAGGGAAAACGTGAAGTAAAACAGTGCCTACTCTGCTTTAAAGAAACCAGCCCCAAATCGCACCTGGCTGTGGTTCTCAGGTATTGTGTTATGCCCTCTGACAGACATGATACGAGAAGTAGTTTGTACCCGATCATATCCCCTATTTCTCAGCATTTCTGCTCCCCCTTTTTCAGAATAATACATGAAGGAACATTGCGGGAGGCTCCTATTGATCCTTTTTGTATCTTTACTACTTGAAGATACAGGCAGACCAACAAGTCTAGAGTCCTACCCTCCCCTTCCCCCAACACACACACCCACACACACACCGGAGCCATCTCTGTTTTTGCTATTGAACAAAAAGGAAGAAAAAGCGATATTAGGGGATTTTTCACGTCCCTTCCTTCAAAATGCATGTAAAAAGCCCCAGATTTAGCTTTACCCATCAGAAAGGCCATAAAAGGTTACCTGAGGAAATGTCACCGATTTTGGCCATTCCCAGCAAAAACAAAACTTGGTTCTGCATGTGAATCTCACCTAAAGCAGTTGTTGTGGAATTTGTTGTAGCTGGCAAGAGTGTGAAGGCTTCCAAATGCTGTGCCAAGCGAGTAGAAAATCTGAACGGCAGCATCCTGCCATACCTGCAGCAAGTGTCCAAAAAATTACAGCAATAAATGTCCTCCGTAAGCACAGCTACAAAAACAACTTGGGCAAGAAGAACGCCCTTGAAACTTGCCAGCTTCACTTTTGTCCGTGGCAAGGATCATTCCATCTTCCGCGACATACCTTTGCCTGTTTGAGCTTCTCTATGTCGGGCTTGATGTAGTAAATGATACCATCGATGGCGCCCTCCAGTGTGATGCCACGGATAAGCAGGCACGTCAAGACAACATAGGGAAAGATTGAAGTCACGTATACAACCTTGAAATTGAATAACAATGGAAAGGAAGTGAAACAAAGAGTAGATGTCTGAACCCGGAGGTCCTATCTGAATAGGATGCAGCCTGCTGTGTTGACATGCCAGCTGGGACATCAATTAAGAAGTACAGGCTAGACGGGGTCATGTGCTTTTGTTATTGTTTTCATGGGCGCCGCAAATCGTACACTAGGGTTGGGGACTAGCTAGTCCAGCACACTTTTTAATCATTTTTTTAAACGGTGTCTGTTTAAATGCTCCAACGCGAAAGAAGGGCATGAGGTACTGAAAAAGTGCACATTTGAAAGCTCAAGAAAATGACAAAAGTGGATGGTTCAAAAGTACTTGCACCCCATGCACGCACATCTCGGGGCTGTGTATTGCAATATGAAAAACAAAACTGACTCATATAAAGGAGGCCACTTAAAGATCCATTGCACACCTTGCTTTATGTCTGTGCATTACATGGGGCAAGACCAACAATTTCCAACAGAATGTGTACAAAGCTTGTGCTCATCGTTACAAGAGGGCAGCATAGCTTGGCATGCAAGGACACCGAGAGGACATGTCCTTCAAATGTGCATCCTTCAAATACTCATGATCACTGATCACCATTCTCTCCAAGCACCGTGTCTCAACATGTAAGCCAAAATAATCTGCGTAATGCAAAATCTGTGATTTCTGCCATCAATTAGTGCAGAATTGTCTTCTACGGGGGAACTGAAATGTTGGGCACAAGTTGACCAAGGACTCTGAATTGGACTCTGTTCTTGACATCTGTTGGTAGCTCTAGATAAAGACTGAAACCATATACCATCTAAAGGTACATGTTCAAGAAATACCATGCGGCTTGCCGATTTAATGTCTGTTCCTCAAGGGAAAGCAACAAGTCTTTTTTTTGGACTCACTTTTCCAGATGTCTTGATGCCCTTCACTAGACTAAGAAAGACCAAGATCCAAGCCAGCAGCAGACATAGTGCAAGGTCCCACTTCACTGGCCCCATGATATGGATGCCATCTGATATGTCAAGGACATAGTTGCTGTCGACATAAAAAAAAAGGAAAACAGCATCAGGGATGCTTGCCAGGAAACCCTAGCTCAGTAGAATCTAACATTCTCTCTAGACTCTCTTTCTATTTCATTTCTAGACTTTTCTACAGTTATTCATGTACATGAATGTTTAACTTTGGTTATTTACCCTCATTTTTCAATTTTGGGACATAAAACCCAGATACAGATTGTGTGACAATTGACAAAACCAGCACACCAAAGTACAGGCGATTAATTTCTGTAATGAATTGCAAATCATTGAATTTACCAACAACCGTCCTGCATTTTTCGGAATATGAACAACAGCTATTATCCCTGTCAAAGATTACTTTCCAAAGAAATCTCTTCTGAGGTGGCAGGTCACTGCGGCAACGTTTCTTTTTGAGTAATACAACGGTCTAACCCAAAGACATCTATCTGGTTCGTAAGTGACTTCGTCACAAAGGCGGACGCGGGGCAATTCGTAGGCTCCCACTGGACGATCGCAGAAGTTGCAACGTTAACTTCCGGTTCCATGTTTCCATGTACATATAAATGGCGGTTAGTGCATATAACTCTAGGTGCAGTGCATGTGCAGTGGGCGTGGTTTAAACTAAAGTGACGTCACACTAACGAACCGGATTGAAAAGCATACAAATGCCTTTTTCGTGTGAATCTTCACTGACATTGAGCAGTATTTGCTTATTTCTTTCAAAAGGAGCTTTTTGAGCAGGAAAATTTGTCACAGGCTTACAAGGCCTTGAACCAACCGTCACCACCTGTTTGCCCTGGGAAATCTCCTAAATAGCCAAATCGCCCAGCTTTCTTATAAATCCCAGGGGATTGCTGCTGGTGGTAAAGATATGGATTGGAAGGGTGCCCTGAAAAAGTTATAGGTAAGTTCGTGAAGTGTTCAAGACTTCCACTTATGATAAGTGGGTCAGATCATGGTAAGATCAAACCCTCCAAGTGGAAAATTAGCAGGTGAGGTGTAAATATTGTCTCAGCAAACTTTATCTGTTAATCATTCCTTCCTCCATGTTCCATACATTCACACTGCACTGGGAGAGTAAAACCCCGCTTAAAAAATCCTAGCAAACGGGACGTGCGTCATCATTTCACCTGTCAGCCACAGAGCATCGAAGAGACACTTACTTGAAGTATTCCTCACTGGGCCGTGCATAACCCGTGCCATTGTCAAAAGTCCCATTCCAGGTCCTATTGTCATCTTTGGAGAAGACGGTACAGTTCTCAGAGTTCCAGGGGTGACCACAGGATCGCCACGGGACATCGCTGGTGAAGGAGGCGAACAGGTAGAACAGTGTGTAGGCAATGATGATATTGTAGTACAATGTTACCAGCCCGCACAATATCAGCATGCCAAAGCCAAGCCCTTCGAGAATGATGGAAAAAGTCCCAATTTTAGAAGTATTTGAAGCCTGGTGTTTCTGTTGTATTCTTTTTTTACATAGGCACACTTAAGCTTGTCCCTTTGCTGTAACCAAATACAATCTTCAATAAATTTCAGGAAAATAAAGAACACATCAATAAGATATAAATGTAAATGAATTCATAATATAAAGAAACAGAAGACTGCACGAAATTGGGAAATTTTGAGAGAGACTAGATACGTGATTCAAGAAATAAAAAGCTGCCAATGAAAGACACCATAACACAAAAGAAACCAAGATCAACATAAACAGACTAAGGCTAGACATTCGATTATGAAAAAGGGGAAAACTGCTGGAACTGAATCTTCCAAACCTCCTGGCTATCAGAATAATGATACTCTGACTAAGGAATAACAGGATGAGATTTAATGAATAGGGCGATACCATGGCAACACTGACGCACAGAGGATGTGAAGAGAAGTCCTAACTGGTGCTACCGGTATCTTGAACAACTTTGAGGCTTCTCTTTTTTAAGTTACCGTTAAGCGTCTGTGCGTTGAGAAGTCCAAAGCCAGTTGAAGCAATATTTAAGCAATATCAAAGCAAGCTTAGCAAGGTAATCCAAGTATTTTTTGTCTTCTTGGTTTTTTGATTGTCAAAAAATGAGAGATACAATTTATAGAGAATAACCCAAATGCCCCAAGTTCTGACAAGTTGACTGCCAACTGCTACCATCTGATCATCTCTGTCATCTCGTATGTTTTTGTACTCAGGGGCGTCACCCCAAGAGACGAAATTTCTGAAAATGGTCCAAATGTCAATTAAGTTCGGGCACAGTTCTGCCCTGTTTTGACAATCACGCTCATATTATAGGTTGATGGACGATGGCAAACAGATGAAATGTGTCAAATGAAAATGAGCGGAAAGGCTTTCAAACGTGCTCTTCACAATAAGGCCTTCATTAACAAAAGAAAACAAAAAGAACGAAAACAAGAATGGTTGTTGAAATGCAAATAACTGTAAACATGTTATCATCGGGATAGTCTGACAAATATAGCTTGACAATAACCACCTTGTCTTCGAATAACACTGCTTTATCGAAGACGTATAAATGTGTTGTGTTTACGACAATCTCCATTCTACAAATGTAAGCAACAGTAGCTGACAAGCTACATTCATCTATTTCAAATACGTCCGTATAATCGTGAAGATTCCAGCGGCATTTTAGCTTGGGTCATGATTATATCCTGTAGAATATGTGCAATTTAGAATTACCAAAGAACCATGTTTAATAGAAAGGTCTGTCACATACTCTTTAATGACAAAAACATTTGAATAATTTTTGTTTTCAGTTATTGTATTGACAGATGCATAGTGAAATAGCGAGAATTATTTAGTTTGTAATAATCTCTCTTTAGGTGAGATTTTATATAATAGTTCTGAAACAGACAAAATAGCACAAACTTATCTTCTTGTGACTGACAGATTTAACTCTAGTGTCTATTATTGAAAATTTAAAGCTCCCACTGCTAGTAGAGTTTTCCTTTTATTCCATCTGTTTTTGTATTTCCTGGCAGTTTTGGTTTTGGTTTTGTTTTCTTTATTATTTCTTTCTTTACTCATTCCTTTATAATTCGTTTTTGGCAAATGACCACGTCCAAAGGGATCAAAAGGTTAGGCCCCAGAAATTCGGTTTGAGGGTTAAGTTCCTATAATATCATATCAGTAGACTGGCAGGGAATTTGGTTATGAATGTGGAAAAATGACAGATATTAAATTTCTTACTTGGAATTTTATTGAATTTGCACTTGATGTTGTGACCTAATGTCGACAAAGTAGGGCCTACACAAGACAGGCCTCGAAACTTTGTGATTCAAAATAAACCCCCGAATTGGAACATAACATCACTGTTGATGAACGTGACAACTCCACAGCTTCATTTGAAGCATGAAGCTGGTTGATGAAGATTGTATCCCAATTTTGTGGCTGTCAGATAAACTCCACGCGTGCTTACATAATAGCTGCATGCATCATAATGGGCCAAAGCGAGTTAATTCGGATTGGTATATGTGGTTGTTTTTATGGCGCTCAGCTACTCGGGCTATTTGCGCCAATGACTATACGTTTATTTACGACCTTTATTAATCAGCATCAGATTACGGAAAGAGGAAGAAGATCCAGTAGGCCTACTAGGAGCAGAAGGAAACCGGAGTACCTGGAGAAAACCTGCGAGAGCGACTATGGACTGGAAACCAAATGCACTTAAAGCCTGGGCCAACCCAGGACTCGAACTGGGCATCGCTGGTGCCCTGCGAGGATATTTAAAAGCAATTTTAATATTCCAACTGCGCATGTCACGTCACAGTTCGGCGTTGTAGTGCGAAATTTGTTGATCCTCTTCAACACCGGTCAGAATTTTGTGCGCCTGACCAACTGTAGATAAAAAGCCCCTCAGCCCCCATATGATGCAAGATATGGGGCAGAGAGAACTCCCCTCCTTTGTGTTGATCATTGTTTGATTGGAATCTCTGGAATTCTAAGGGGGATGTGTCAGGTAACAATAGTCTAGAGTGTGTATAGGGATTGGGCATGTGGGGGGGGGGTACCCATCGGGCCCATATTGTGCACGGTATCTCAGCCCCAGGTACAAATTTGCTTGAGGTAACTTAGAATTCGTTCCGCCTCATTAATCTGGCTTAACCGCACAATGGATTTTGTCACCCCCTGTGACCAGTGCCTGACCACAGAGGGAGAACTTATCTGACCAGAATCGAATACAAATGAGCACATTAGAATAGTGATTCTTCCTTTGTACGTAGGCCTAGTGTTGTTTCGAGAGCTCTCTAACACCGGACGGCTTCTGAGCAAAGTGGGACTGGAAGCACATTCCCCCAACGGATGTTTAGGCGGAAACCAAGAACGGCAGAGGATTTGCCTTGGGCGTGATTTGGGGGTGGCCTTGAGATCCTTCCCAACTGCCAAAATGTGCGGAACTTCAACCTCGGTTAGCAACTGGTGTTAGTTTTAATGCACATTTGCCCCACTAGAGTTAAAGAGGGCACACTTTCGTTGGCTTCATTATAGCATTTCGATAGCTGCTTCATGTTTTGTAAGAATATGAATTTTTATCTTTTGCTGGCCAGCCAAGGCAAAATCTGCGACTGTGACGAACCAGAGAAAGGCAGGTCGATATTGTTAACAACGCAGGAGGATATTTTTGGAAGCGAATTTTGAAGCAAGCTCATTTGCAAACTTTGGATATTTTCAAAAGGATGAAACTGTCAGTCATTTTCCTTAGTTTGCAGCCGATGTGGTTTCCTTGTCAGCCTTCAGTCATCATTTGACAAGCCGTGTTTCAAGATTTGTTTTCAAATCCATGTTTGGCACAGTACAGTAGAATACCTCCATACGCCTGAACGAAAGAATAACAACTTTAATCTCGTCTTGAATATTTGAAAGACTGCCAAGTGACGCACGTGCTTTGATTTACAGTTTCCGTCACACGCAGGGTCATGCATGTTTTTCCTCGTAAGCCAGAATGGAAGCATGTTGTGAGAAACTCGATCTGGTCTGACGTTAACTGAGGGGAGCCTGAATTACCTTTGAAAAGTGGGGAGATGGACCAAATACTGAGGCAGCCCTGGCTGGCAAACTGACCAAAACTCAGCTCCAGAAAAAACAGCGGCAGACCGGCCATAAAGATCATGAGCACGTAGGGAATCAAAAACGCACCTTTGGAAAAAACAAACAAGGAATAGTTATGGAAAAACAGCATAATATCGCGTGGGTTTTACCGTGCCTTTCCTTCTAGTCGAACCTTTTCCTGGTGCTATAATTAATCAAATAAAATTCACAACATCGTAATGGTAACAAATCTAAATAAATCTAAAACAAAAACCTGGTATGCAAAGTCAGTAGTTTTCTACCGAAATCTCTCGAACAATCAACATTTTCAGGCTTTTAGGGAACTAAAAAAAAGTTCTCTTACCGCCCCCGTTTTCGTAGCAAAGAAAAGGGAATCTCCAGATATTTCCAAGGCCCACAGCAAAGCTGACGCAAGACAGAAGGAAGTCCAGTTTCCCGGTCCAGTTGCCCCGGGTCTCGTTCTCATCTCCCTTTTCTGGACTCGGCTTAGTCTCGCTCTTCGGGTCGCCATCGTTCACTTGCATCATGTACTTACCCCCTTCTGGGGGTCCCGAGGTGGCAACTGTCCCGCTCTGGATCTCCGTCATTGTTCCTATACACACAGACAAATAATTTTGCTGCTTACAGCATAATACGGTGTATTCGTAATAGGTGATGAAAAAAATCCAAGAGGAGCCAGAAGGAAAAAAAATGAAATTTTAAACAAATGTATAGGTTCCCTTGTGTGTGTTTTCCTTGGACGAATACTACTTCCCCGTTAGTGGCTACGGTGTTACGTGACTACGAGACAGAAATCCCGTTGAGGACAATGTGACATTTTGACCTGGTAGCCGGCTATACGAGATGGACCGTGCGAGTGGCGGGGTATTTTGCAAAAACTATGCGAACAAGACGAAATGTTTGGCAATTCCGTTATTTGGCTAGCCATTTAAGACGTTTATCCGACCGCCGTACCTTGTAGGGATGCATTCGAGCGTTTTAATTACGACAGAAGGCAGTAGACATCATTTGCATTTGCTCCAATTTAAAAAATAAAACAGCCGAATGAGGTTTTTTATTTACTTCGTGTATTATTCCCTGAACTTGTTTTATTTTTTAGGTCGTTGCATTGAGAAAAATAAAGAAAAACATTTTTAACATTCAAAGCGTCGCTCGAGTAATTTTTGATGCATAAGAATCCAATGGGCAACGACACGTTCCCGAGTGCAGAGAAATACGCCTGTGAGGTCGATCTGCAGATCAAAGATGATTCTCCAAGAGTACATTTGTTTCAGAACTTCGGCCATTATTTCGCAAAGTTACTTTCAGGTTTATGTCTCCTTCAATAAAGCAACGGTTTGAATTTGACAAATAGACATTCTTCATTGTGCAGCGAAGTGACTGCAGAAATAGCAACCATGGGCGCGGCCATACATGCAAAACCACCGATTGTCGTTCATGTCACCTGGACGTTGGTAAAACCGTCAACACGCCATCAGTGCACATCATAAACATTTTATAGATCAAAAAATGTGACAACTACCCTTGTATTTTGAGTATATACATGTTACTGTGATCGGGAAAACGGGAGGTCAAATGTTCTGGAAATTGCAGATTTTGTTCGGAAAAAAAAACAGGTGTCGCCAAAAAAAGAGCTAAACGCGACGGCCATGGAGTTGCACAGACCTACTCGGTTTTGACCACACCATTATCTTAAGGGTTGCTTGTAAGATGGTGATGCATTCGCATGAGATAAAGTCCTTTCTTTCCAAGAAGAAGGTTTCTTTTCAAGCAAATCTAAATCTTGTTTTAGCCTGTCACTTAATAATGTTTTAGGGCGATACTGAAAGCGTATTGGCTGCTTTAATAAGATAATATACAGACCCTTCCAACAGCTAAACGCATCACACACTATTCTTGATGCAGCTGTTGGAGGTTAATGGTATATTTTCCAACAACGATCGTCTGGACTCGTTGGAAAAAGCATGAAATTTCTCTCTTCTCGAAAAGACAGCATTCTGAACGGGCATATTGCACAGATTGTCTGAGACCATATACTCGGCAGTCTCGTTTTTGAGACATACAGTCGAACCTCATTGATGAGAGCGCAGTTAATACAAGATTCCGCTTTTAACAAGGACATTTTTAGGTCCTCATCTTTTGTTGTCATTGCTGATAATACAAGGTTCCTGTTTTAACAAGGTTATTTGCGACGGATCTCTTATTTATGAGGTTCGAATGTACCCCCTGATTACTGTTGGAGCAGAGAGCACACTCTCTTGGTTGGAAGGGGAGTATTCCCCCCCCCCACCATGTGGTTATTTCAAGATGGCACACAAAAAAGATTGAATTGTTCTGTCGATGTGATCCGAGGGTAATGCGTGCTGCTGCACAACACTTCCTTGCATATTAAGCACAGCAGCACACGCAAATATTGACTTTGGCGTGGTCTCTGGTATAAATCACCTCTAAAACGGGGTAAGTGTGGAAGCCAGAAACCGCCAGCAGAACATTTTGCTTTTATCATCACCATGCCTTTACAAGATCGTAGAAGATGTCTCGCCCGTGTTTGATACTGATTCAAATAATTTGGAAGTACGGTTTTCTTGAAATGCCAAATTATCGAAAAGTGTGCCGTCAAATTTAAGTTGTTCAACACCTGTATAATAGATTTCAGAGACCGCAACACACATACCAGTGACCACTAATTGGGCCAAAACGCAGCAGATGTTGTACAAAAGCAAGGGTGCCCCTTTTTAGAAGGTAAGTTTTGAGTAAATTCCTGCTATTTTGAGAACTATAAGCACAACAGGAACGACAATGAGCTGTGGAGATTTCATGTCAATTGCAACACACACGACCGCCTCAAAATTAAAGAAACTCACTCTAAAAACTGTGGTGAGCAATTGAAAAAACCTTATTTGTCACTTGGTATAACCTAAATATTCGATTCCAATTCAAAACACACTCAATAGCACAGATTGTTTAAAATTCTATGTATAAACAAGTCTTAAAATTACTAAACACAAGATTTGCTAGTACCGGTATATGTTTTTACCCCGCAACCTTTAATGTTCCCCTTCGTTCCTCCCTGCCCTTCCCACTCGAAAGTTTGCAGTTGGAAACTCTCCATGCTCAAAATATGCCAGTTTCAAGAACCAAGACCAAACTCAGCAAAACGACTGGGCACAAACCACCCACAAATTACACTGCCGCAAGAAATATTAGAAAGAAGTCAGAAGTCTGCTAAAGGGTACCGTATCGGTCCCTTATGACGAAGGTTTGGGAATTGACCCATTTAAATTAAATTTGGACACTCTATACCACCGGGTACGCGATACGTCTCCCTTGTACACACAATATACCAACTTGCCAGCCTGGTAGATTATCAAAAGCACTGATGAATATAAAGAGTGCTGGGCAATGGAGTTAGACGACACTTTAAATTGGTATTTTGGAAGCACACGACGACGGTATGGAATCAGGTACGGAACACAATTATGCACTGACGTCATTTTATGCGCTTCCCTACATATGTGCCAACCATGAGTAGTTATTTTGTCTCAGACATTTAAATGGAAAGCATGATGTACGCGGAAGACAGCCTGACATTCATCCCACTTCCAAGTCGCCGAATTGAATGTCATGAATATCCCGAGTGTCTTCTTGGTAAATTATTCTGGCCTTCGTTCAAAATCATTGAGAAATGTGTCACGTGACAACCTAGAAGAGCTGACAGTATATGTTCTCAGTTCTCACACATTCCATGGCATACATTTCCTCGTGTAATGTCAAACGTCTGCCCAGGGTTGATGCCATCAACTTGATCTTTGACTGAAGGCGGATGTTTGTGTGGTTTTGCCAACGGAATGAACTGCGAGACCTTCTCTTAGAAACATGCCCCCCAGCAGGTTAAATGGTTTCATCGTCCTAACATGGGTATTGTTGCATCCGGCGCTCTATTTACATTCTACTTGCGACACCTCCGCGATATTTACCATCGTTAACATAATCGATCAGAGAGAGGCACAAATTCATGTTGACTGTTGGAGATGGCGCATTCCGGTATTGATTGCTGTAGGCAATGTTTACTTTCCCTCTGGATTCAAACTGAAGAGAAACATTTTTGTTAAACATTTATAAGTGCATATACATGTACATGTACCATTTCTCTGCCCATCGTGGGAGTCAGTCAACTTCATGCTACGTGTTATTATCTCCTCTATAAAACATGTATACTATCCATGTTCGAACATGCAAGCGTTCCCTCGTAGTCGTGTTTGAGTAGAGGGTCCGTGTTGATACTGAGGAGGTGTGGCGGGGGTGTCTTACGGACGATACCATTTTTCATGATGGGGTGGCGCAGTAGTAACTGCAAAATTTAAACGGCACGCTCAAACGTACTAAAATCACAACTCCAAAAGTTAACGAGCAACTACAGATAAAATCTAAACCTGTCACGTTTGATAATGTTTGACACAAGGCTAACATTAAATCTCTTACTTTTTAAATACTTAATTTGCATTTTCAGAATGCTTACACTCAAAGGTGATACAAGTGTAATAAACGGTTACTATACGACTAGAAGTGGCCAGTGAGCCTCATGCTGCACCAAGACAGGGCAAAATTTTAGGCTCTGTTGGTCGGAACTGAACTTCGCTACCAACAGAATGAACACTCCCGACCAATATGACTCTTTACAACCGATGAGGGGGTCCTTCTGCTCGAAGCGATTACTTTGCAGAAATTGATGGCGAGTGGTTTGGAAGGGTTGATTTTTGAACTGTTCTATTAAGGAGTACCTTTTATAACGACATCGGTACACCATAGGCCTATGTAATTGATGAAAATATTTTCCATTAAAAAAAAATTACCGCTTTCTTTTCACTCCCAATGAAAAAAAGTACACCGTGCAAGTATCTGGAACTTGTTTGTTATGTTATATATCGTTGTGAGACACACGAAAACAAGCTGAGCTGAATGTACATGTACACCACGTTTCCTTTAATGTTGTGTCGATGAACTGTTTTAACTTTTATTAGAGTAGTTATGCCCGTTGCTAAGCATGCAGAGATGGATCAGCCAACTTCCTTTTTGAGATTAAACGCGAGTGGAATAAGCCACACACAATACCAGGAACACAAGTTTAGTTATACATCTTCTGTTGGATCAATCTGTGTTTCAAACTTTGGGCTTATACGCGAGCATAATTATGGTAGGGGCGGGTCAAAATACGGTCAAAACGAACGTCATAATACAACTGTAGACTAGTGCAGAACTACCGTTGCCATGTCTTGTATAGCACAAAGAAAAGCTGGCTCGACTCCAATAGATATGTATGGCCTTTAGGAGAATCCTGAGAATTTTCATCTATCCGGAAACTTTAAAATCTTTTCTCTAACCCAGTACAAAACAACTTTTTATCGGTAAAAGCATAGGCCCTACTCTCCCTAACAGATCTCACTCTGTCAAAAAAAATACTTGTGTAGGTGTCACATTTTTAAAAACAAAAATTCGATTTTCTTGGAGATAGTTTTAAAAGTACCGCAGCAAAGGCGTACGACAGTTACAAAAAATCCATGAAGTGAACTTTTCGGTTTAGCCTTATACAAGGCTACTTAAATTCGAAAATGTTTAAAGAGAGATTTGCCACGATGATTGGCTTAATAGAGGTTAAGCCTTACTGGTGTTACACAGACTGTTCTTTATTTTAAAATCGTTACAATGAATGCACAAAACATTTACTCGAGCGCAGCCCATAGGAAGAAAGAAATCCCTCTAACATGACGTCATACGCATAAAGGGGTGTTTGTGGAACCAAAATGATGGATTAAGCGCCTGCACATGGACGATTAGCACACATAGGCTAATGAACAGCCATTTCGGTTCCAAAGTGTGAAGTTGGCACTACCCTCCCTGTGCTTAAATTAAATTCAAAACCAAGCGCCCCTAACGTCAAGCATTGGCACTACCTGTCAGCCTTGCAATCACGAAGATCACACTGTACTAAATTGTGCATTTTACGTTTACCGTTTATTTCAATAGTCGCAAATCAGTGATTGTATGTATCTCTCGTACATTTGAATTTTTGATATTCTTGATTGATACTTTTGATTGCCAAAGGTTCACAACTGCAGATTAATGAGATCAGCGATATGAATAGTTTTCAGAGGCCTTTAAAGTACGTGAAAGAATCGAAACGTTGCATCTTCGGAAGTATTCTGCAGTTTTTGAATTATTAGTGTTTATACTGGACGAAAGTGGTACCTAGTCCTTGATAGACACTACAGTGGTTAGATTTACAACGACGAAGAGAGTTACAAACCCAAAATGTATATCCTACACTCTGGTCCACTGCACGTTGTTAATGAAATAAAGTATCTCGGTGTATTCTTAAATATCCGATTAACCTGGGAGTGGGAAAGCCACGTGAAACATCTAGGGCTAATAAGACGCTAGGTTTTATTTTAAGTGTGGCTAAAGGTCTCTCCACACATTCTCAGTTCTGTCTCTACAAATCGCTTGTTGTACCCATCTTAGAATATGGATTGATTGCTGATATTGAGCAGGTCAACAGACGAGCGACTGCGACTGTTCTCTGACGAAAACAATGGAGATACCCGTCCTCGATCGACTTAAACTATTGAACTGGTGTTCTCTACAGTCCCATCGGGCCTATCTGCTGGTCTGTTTTGTTGCTAAAACTTTGTATCGTGATGTTTCATGTAGTTCCGTGGTAGAACATCCGGCATACTGATGATTTAAAATTTTCTCAGTAGCTGGAAACAGTTGCTTAAATCATAATCCAATCTATGTATTCCCTCGTCTGTGGGAGAAATTCCCCCAAATCCTTCTAACTGCTTTATCGACGGGTTCTCTCTCGCAATTTTAAAGACAGCTTAAATTGTAGTGTAAACTAAATTAAAACTTAATTTAAAAAAATCCCAGTTTGCTTTACGTTTAGTGTACGATACTTCTCCAACTAAGGATTATTTTGTGGTTTACTCTCCTTTTCCCTTTTAAATGTAATGTAATGTATCTGATGTTTTTTTTTAATTGATGAATTTCCTAATGTCTTTACTATAGTTGTTTGGGGCTATTTGCCTTTTGGCAATAGTGATTAGGTTCACTTTCTTAGCTCCTCTCATCTTGTCTTGAATTGTGTATTTTTGTTTGGTCTGATGTAATGATGACGAATAAAATAGTAAGAGTAATAGCTCTTCGCTCGCCATACAAATGAACATCCGAAGGAATTCTGAATGACCGAAGACGACAACAGTCTGTTAACAGAAGTTTAGAGTAAAAAAAGGACTAAAAAAAAAATTAAAAAATGAAAATAAAAAACAAACAAACATGACCTTCACACCAAGGACACACCGCTATAGCAAAGTTATGTGGCCAATCGTAGCCACGGGGTAGAAATATGCACGTTACAGGATGCAGGGACACGTTTCCGGTCGCCAAAAACATCCCCGGTGATCTGAGTTCCAATGCCCATGCATTAAGAGCTAAAGCCAGTTTTTTTTAGGGGAGGGCTGTTAACCATAAAGTAAGGGTACAACAGGCTGATGGATTTGATGCTGGGGTTTACTGTACTTCTGTTGGCCATCAAGAGCTGAACTGATAAAGTAAGCCTTTTATTTCCTGTCTGGAGAGATACAATATGCACTTAAGACTGCAGACAGAGGAAAGATTCATACGGTATACAATGCTGTCTACCAAAGACATTTTATTTCCGCTCACCCCTCTCTCGGATCTCGATTTTATTATTTTGAGTAACAGTGCCCGTGATGTTTTGAACCACGAGACTTGCCTCGGGCGCAGACGAAGCAGGTCAAAAGTTCCAGACAAGTAACCTCAATCCTTGCAAGTCCCGCAGCGGGACTCAAAAACCCAACCACGTGGCGTTGGCAGAAGCTCAAGGATTTCTTGAGCCCATATTCGCGCAAAAATGCAATGTCTGCATCTTTTGCTCTGCAATACGAACGCCTTTGGTGTTACAACAATAATGGACTGTCACAGCGGGCCACGACATTTGCGTGAGTGCAACAAACTGCTTTTTCCCCCCACACAAAAACACAAAAGTGAGGAATAAACTTTGTTCTACCGCAACACATTACGCATGCACATCATTACCATGAGAGAAATACCAATGTGTGTACAGTTCCAGTCAATTTCCTGCTGCCGACGTAAGCCATTTTTTTAAATCAGAGATCGAATAAAGGAAATGTTTCGTTCCCAGTGTATCGCCTTGGAAGTACCTATGACCTTTATTTCAAACAGCAAAGTGCCTTTCTACACCCGAGAAGTATCGATGACTTCAAAAATTACAATGTAAGACTATTCGAAACTAATTGACGTTTACTTAACAGTAAAGTTAATAACATGCAGTTAGCAGTAACTTTACTGTTTGTCACAGTGGCTCTTATACGTTCTAAAAAAACGCAATCTGTCGTTTTCATGTACCATAACCTACCCTGCGAAAAGGGTTTATATTAAAAACTTGATACATGTACATGTATTTTCAACAGTAATTGCCTACTTTACTGCAAATACATTTGTACAGATGTATTTGTTTTTCCGTCTTACATGTCAAGCCTCATATCAATTGCACTTTTAAGGCGTGGTCAATAATGCAGTACTGATGCATATGCATTAATTGGGAAATCGCCTCGGAAGTTACATATGGAAAAGACAAACTGTACTAACAGGGCCCCTTTCTTTGGGCCGTAAGTTGACACGTAATGTTTGAAAGTCTTTGAAAGGCTTTCTCATTCAGTTTCGGACACAAACGGCGAAAATATTGGGGGGGGGTCAACAGGGCTCAGTCACGTATAAAGCAAACTTTACCATGTATGAAAAAGTTTATCTGCCAGGATGACTTGACTCTGGCCATCAATCATGCATGACTGGATTCAGATCGTAACAAACAAAATTTAATTAGGCGGCACGCACAACAAAAGACTCAGTGGGCCTAAGTCTGTCGCAGAGGAGAGTACTTTACCCTGATCAAATGAACGAATACAAGCACGGTGGTACACCATGGTAGCACTAGCAATTTCATCCCCCTCGAATCGATGGATACAAGTACGCCTACACTGCATATTTGGGAGTGAAAGGGGCGTCAGCAAATTAAGGGGGGGGGGGGACATTAAAAAGTGGGATAATAAGGCGTACCCTGAGAATGTTTGGATTGTTTACCAACGTCACTCCGTCTAAGGATTGCTTTTCACACCTGTTTCTGGAGTGTAAGTTTTACTACACTTTACTGTAACAAGTTTGGCATGTTAAAGTACCGTAGTAGTATGGTACATGTATGCCATCCTCAATATCGATGCATTTTTCATGTAATGAAAGCCATAAAGGCAACAATTTTATTTTTTTGGGTTTGAAATTTATTCTAAAGGAGTAACGTTGGAAGACCGATTTTACTTTCGAATGGGAGTTGTGTCTCAGGGAGTTGGTAAACATGAAAACTGACGTTGGGCCCTAGAAAATGATGCTATTTAGGTTAAATTGTAAAAAAAAGTAAAGCAGTAAAAATCACAAGTCCTGTTCGACAGGTAAAAAAAATAGCACTAGCAAAGTAAGATTTTTTCATTTGGCTAAAGAATCTTCAAATCTGCAACACAAAAAAGGAACGACTTTAAATCTGAATCAATTATTTCCAAACATTAAAACAATGCTTCTAGCCTACCTACTTGGATACAAACTCAAAAGTCCGAAGATAAAAATAAAATATGGGATCCATTATTTCTGTACAGGCCTACAGCGTTTATTCCAAAGGAATGTCTGTGCATGGAGCTTAGCCCAAGAACGCCACTTTAAGTGTAAATTGGACGATGCAAATGCGGTGGAGACATACCAAGCATGTCAAAACATGACGGGAGAATTGAAGACCATGAAGACGCCTGCCGAACCTCGCACAGCTACAGGCCAGCCTATACCTGTGCTTTTTTCCTACAATTTCGAGCCAAATCAAATAATAATGAATTGCCCTGGCAACTGGAGATAGGAAGGAAACAAAGGCCACGTGGTCAAGGAAATTCAAAATGATACTCACCACAACGAAAGGACTAGCGTACTAGTGTTTACGTTTTTTGCTGATGTTGTCTATTGAAAGCGTTGTGCAGGCCGGCACTCTCGAATTTTGCAGACCTTTTGTACGATGACCTGCCGAGTTTGAGTGATAAGAATGACAGGACAAGTCAGCCGACATCAAAATTGTGCAAACTGAACTAGTTGGGATTGAACAATTTGCCGGCGTTTGGTTGAAACGACAAGACCAACATATTTGAGTCTTGTAAACAATTTAATGCTGGTTGTATCCAGACTGGAGACACACAACCAAAACATAAATAGTGTGCACACCGTATTGTACATCCATGTGCACATGGATATGGGACGTGTATAATATAAACACTGAGTCGCCACGTAGCGCTCATGTCGAACGTAATACGCATGCGCATATGCATTCATTCATGCTGTCGAGAAGGCGCGGTTTTGCAGCAGGTTGGCAGTGTGCCAGGCTTTGTGGCAACACCCGAAGTAGACTGGTTCCCGTCCGTACATACTCTCTCTGGCCCAACAGTACATCGAACGCAGGATTTTCATGACCCGCTGATTCCTGGCATAATGAAAATCCTGCCGGATTTATACGAAGGAGGAAACCTGCTCACTGAACAAATAAAACAAGACTGCTGATAGAATATTTCAGTTTTTCTTCTTCGTTACTGAAAATAACGTCACCATAAATTATCTGTTTATCTAAAACAAATTATCCAAATAATCACTCATTTGAAATAAATTACCATAAAATAATTAATCAATGATATTCATTGGAAAAATAAATCACCACACACTATGTTCATCAAACAAAAGAAGCAAGGTGCAAAATAACAATAGACGCTCATTGTAAGTGCACTGTGTTTCTTTTGTTATAAGATGCTCGTAGTGACACTGCAACAGGATAAACAAGGATAGGTGCTTGTGTAGGCCTCACTGCTGGAATGGAATTCATGTTAAAGCATTGCTTTTGGCTTGACAAACATTAAAACATCAGCATTCAAATTAACAGAGTTAATTAATTGCATACGTTAAACTGCAGCAAGCTACCGGTCACTATTAACTCTAACGACTCCGGCCCCCTCTCTCAACTTAAGTGCCAATCTTTATGAGCAATCACCAGCCTAGGCTTTCACCCGGTGATATGGTCCTGATATGTGGGCGCTGGGGCTGTTGTTATCGAGTTGGTTGACAGGCACAAAATTAGGGGAATTCTCATAACAGAAAACAGGACTGTCATTAAATCTTGACTTGAGACTGAATGGGTTCCTCTCAACCAGGAAATAACACTTTCCGTGTGATTTATTGCCACTATCACTCAGAAATCTTGAACATCAGTGAAACAGCGCCCTCCTTTACAAAATAGTTAAAAGTAGAGTTGCATCAGTCTCTTCCAGTGTGTCGTAACCATTGACATCTCTAGCATTACAATACAACGGTAGCGTACAATTAATTCAAAGTGTAGTGGAGATGGCCATTTGGCTGTACTTTCCAATAACAATTGGTTCATTCCATGAAGTTCGGGCTCAGTTTGTGACTTGTAACGTCGGTAACTTTTATTGCCCTTTATTTTCACATTACAACGGATTAAGTCATATTATTCAGCAAAGATGAAGCACACCACTACAAGAACCTAGCAAGATTTAGAACAATGTCAATTTAGAATCCACATGCAGGGAAAAGATGTTTATTTTCACTGATGTAACAAGGGACGCTGTCATAAACTGTGCCCGAACTTCGTGAAATGACCATACTCGTTTCATGTACGAATATAATAACAATCCTCCGCCCTGGAAAATTAATGCCTGTGAATACACGGCCTCTCCCATCCTTGGAAAAGCAGCCGAACGTGCCGTCCGCATGATTATCTTGTTGCTGTTATGAGTTCACACCTATGAGTTCACACCTAGCCTAATTATGGATTATGTGAACCATGATCCAGTTTCCCCTCATACTGACCCTTGTTTTTAATTGAATTCCGGGCTCACACGGCGTCCACGGTACCCAGGAACTCCCCCGAATTAACAGCTGTAAATCAGCTATCTCAGTGCGTACGTTTGAGAAACCACCTACTTCCGCACTCCAAGTTTAACGACATCTGATAGGCTAAATCTACGTGTCTCCAGTAACCTGTAACAACTCATCAATATGCATGACTGCAATACCTTAGTACAGTACAGCATGTACGGTCTCCGTCTACTGCAACAATAAAGTGGTAAATTCATCATAGTTTGAATTGTTTGAACAACAGAGGGCCTCCTCCTTCCCGCCACTTTACACCCCATGACTCCTTATTCAAACCAGTTTCTTATTGATTCAATGATGCGTAAAATTACAATATAAGCAGCGTCCTTAACGACGCCCATAAGTTCACGCCTATTGTACATTGCTAGTACAAGTCCTAGGCATAAGTATAATCCCGCCCACCCGCCTACAGAGGAAAGATATATTTCGGAATTTCACCTATACCCCCCCCCAAAAAAAGGCCACTGCCCTCTTCTTATCTTTCCTTTGCTTTCCACAGGCATGTCAACTTCTGACGTCTGCTTCACTTGCAGAAACACAGGCCACTTGTCCAGAAACTGTTCCTGGGCAAACGGCTTGCCATCAAAAGTCAGAGCTAGAGCTAGACCTAACCCGATGGCCACAGATAAACTTCCACTCCATGAACCCCTTCTGTGTGAGAGTTTCCATTCTCCAACCCCCCGATGTGGAACGTCAAGTTGGTCTCACGGAGCTATCCCAAGTACATCCTTCGCATCAAAATCACTGGCACCTCAGCAAGACCTCCGAGAACTGTCATCTTAACACTGCTAAAGAACCAAGCACGTCAAGGCTGATTTGCATAGATCAGGTTTAGCGTTTAATGCAGACAAAACTAATTTCGGTCCCCCAACATCCTTTCAGTGGTTAAGTATGATTTGGAACAGTCCATCAGGGACTCTCCAAGTTGTCCAAAGAAGAATAGATAAACTACTCAATTCAATCAACAAACTGTTTTCCCTAGATTACACCAACACTAGGGGTTTGCATCTATTTGTTGGCTAGATCATTTCCCTTAGTCCTGTTGGTGGAAACCTAATTAGATTAATGACGAGACATTGTCAGATAAAGATAGCTGAACCCAGTGAGGATGATGTAATATTGCTTGATCCATTTTGCCGTTCCGAACTACAGTTCTGGAAAAATCATGCTTCTGCTGCAAACACACGCCATGTTTTTGCTACCTCTAAATTCAATAACATAGTATGCTGCGACGCGAGTTCCTCCGGTTCTGGGGCCATTATATGCAACAAAACGCACACTGCTCACAAACTCTGGGATGAGCATGAAGCCCAACAGAGCCCCACACGGAGAGAACTAAGTACAATTAAATTCGCAATAGAATTTTTTCTAACTATCCTTTCCAATTCATAGTGAAACTTTTCTCAGACACCCAAGTTGCAGCCCAAAAAGTCGAACACGGAAGCATGAAAGCAGAGCTTCACTTAATCGCTGTAGACATATTTCAACTCTGTATAAAAAACCATATTGAACTAGAGGTTGAATGATTAGGACTGAGAACGGACGTGGACAAGCAGACTCCGTGAGCAGACTCGATACGGATGAGTGGTCCATATTAGATGAATTATTTCACATTCCAACCCAAAGGTGGCGCCCCTACTCTGTTGACTGCTTTGCTTGCTTTTATAACGCCAAGGTAAAGCGGTTCTTTTCCAGGTTCTGGAACCCTGGAACATCTGGGGTAGATGCCTTCACCCAAAATTGGTCGGGCGAAAATTGCTTATAAGTCCCTCCCGTCGTTCTAGCACCAAGTGTTCTTCATCACATGTACATGTACATTAATGCAAGGCAACTAGGCACCCTTGTGGTTCCATGGTGGCCATCCTCTGTCTTCTGGCCAATTTTATGTTCCGGTTTTTTGCCTTGGATCGTAGACGCAATCGTCATAGAGGGTAACTCCCTGGTTCTTGATCGAAACAAAAATTCTCTTCTTGGCTCACAAAAATTCACCGCCCCATTGTGCGCCATACGCTTAAATGGCTACATTCCATGGTAAACTCAGTTCTTAATCCAGCAGACTCCCCCTATTGTTCACAATGTAACTCTTGGCGGAAGGCGACAGCTCCACAAAGCCCCAACTCAAAAAGAGCCGATAACGCAAAAGCTAAGTAAAAATGATTTCAGAGAAGTTAGGCCATCCGGGAAATAGTCTTTACAATTAAGAACCGCTTGTTATGTATCTCTCGCCTTTGTCTCAATGTTCAGACACGACGAAATGGCCCAAATAAAAGCTAGCCACATTAGCCTGTTCTAAAACAGACAATTTTAGGGATGGAACCTCGGCCTACCCTCCCTGTATGGATGACACTTACTCTGCTGCTAGCATTTTACTCAGATCTCTATCAAGCTGTAATATTAAGATAGGCGAAGATAATTTATTCATATTTACCCCTTTGTCTTATCAGGCGAGTACACAGCCTCTGGAACAAACCGCTTAGTTACACTCGCTGCGTGGAAATTTTCTCCAAGCGTTGAAAGATAGAGGTGAAACTAATACAAGTTTGTATGGTCTCCACAGCCTAAGATCAGGAGGTACAACACACCTTGCACGTAAAGGAGTACCAGAAGAAGTTGTCATGAATAACAACAAGACAACTTTTTGTCTGCTTTGCCCCTAGGTGGGTGCCCCTGAATCTACAGAGAAGATCCAGGGCCATAATGACACAATCCCACAGTTTTGGCCCTAAGAGACCCCTCTTCTGCGGGTACTTTTTATGCGCCTCCGCCAAACTGCGCATCGCTGGTTCACGAACGACTAGGAAGCACAAACGTTACAGTCGCGTCGCTACCAACAAAATGAATATACTCCCGACCAACGCGGCTATTTCAACCGATGAGGGGGTGCTTCTGCTCGAGGTGGATAAAACCAGGAAAAACAGGTCCATGCGATAAATTTAAACTCTTAAAGTAATAGTCTGCAGCTCAAGGTTTGCATGTGAGAGTTGTTTACCTTTCCTTTTTAGCATGGCATCATGAAAGCACTGCAACGCATTTCATAGCGACTCAACTTTTACAAAGAACAGAATTATAACGGAAAATTAACGGCTTCGCTGACATCATACCTGTGCTAAAGGAGTGTTCTGATTTTTTTTATCAAAAGGGTACTATTACTCGCTTATCGAAACAGGACAAGGGATCATCTTGAGAGAGAACAACCTTGCACAAAATGTTGTTTTATCGCCAATGCTTACATGTAGGATATTTATTGCAATAGTGTACTGGACTAACTTTCCTTTCGGGTTGGCACAGAATGACTTGTTAACTGCTCCAAACATTTCATAATTAAGCACAATAACTGTTATGTGAAAATTCTGTTATTAGTGGATGCTAAAAGGCCAAAAAACAACAGAAAGATTAATTACAACAGTTAACATTCAAAGCATTGTGAAAGCAGTTATCTTTTGCACAGGAGCGGTTCGGGGGGGGTTGGTTGCTCTAGCCCCCCAAAACGTTTTGTCAGCCCCCCCCCCTCAAAAAAGTGGAGAAACAGAACTGACAGCAGTAACACAAGTTAAAGGTAACGTCACGTGTGAAAGGTCTAGCCATCCCACCCCCCCAAATGGCTGTATAGAACGGCGCCTGCTTTGGCATTTTTCAAGGCAACATTGAACTTAAAGGACAGAGAAAAAATGCGGGATTTGTTCAGCAATGTTCAAAGTTCGTGCAAGTAGCATACATGTAAAACAGCGGACATGTTCAATCGCACCTTGGTTGGCCTGTGCTCCTATCCAATCTCAACTATTCAAGCAAGGACCACAGACTGACGCGTATCCTAGAAATGAAAAGAGCCAGCATTTTAGAAACGGCACAACCACCTGTTATGGCAGTGAGTGTAAGGATTCTTTTGTGGATTGTCTTGAGAGAAATTTCACTAGATCTCGGGACACAAGACGTGGATACGCCACTGATGCCCATGGGGCTCCATGCCTCTCTCACTGCGGTCCAATCATTTCAAAGCTGCCTCTTCCAAGTGCCGCGATAACCTCGAACCAAACGTTAAGTCATATGTCGATGAACCTGTCCAGCAACGTGAACTTATCTGGGTCTACTTTTAAATAACAGTCTATGACAATGTTCTCTTTAAATCTACTCCAAGCCCAACTACGTCTTGCCCAACCCCCAGTCTAAAAAACTACGCATTCGATAATGAATTGCTGAAAACTATTTACGTAAAATGAAAGTGTTATACTGACAGCTTATTGAAACGATTGATATGAACAAATGTAAAAACAGACATCGAGATTGGAATTTACACATGCGTTAAACATTAAAAATTTAAGCAAAGATTTCTGTCAGTTCCCATCCAAACCTCCATAAATTCCAAAAAGGATAAAGAAAAAGATATAAGTATTAAGTTATTCCCTGTCTGAATCATAAAAAACGAACAGGCATTGTAGACAAGTACTTTTCAATGATTGAGGGCGAGGCAGTAAATTTGGATGAACGCGCAAAATCGCCATTTACGACCCGCGGTTTAGTTACTTTTTGACACACAAGTGTTCTCGCGTATTGCCTTTCGGTCGTTCGTTTTTCATTTGTATATCAATGATCTTTGTGCAAAAGATGTCTCATTACTTTATTTAAATTTTAGTAAAAAAAACTCATGTTAAGCCTCTTGTTGATCGACAAGAACTCGGCTTTAAAATATCAGTTTCCTTCATGGACCACATTTCGTTCCAGAAACAACGTCGGATTTTGTGTAGTGTGCATTTTTAAACTCGATAACCATGATTCCAGTTTTGGGAGCATTTAAAAACACTCATTATTATTAGCCAATCTACTAATATCCAAACTTAACCCAAACTAAACAGCAAATGCACCTAACATTTCAAATCCCTGAAATATTGACAATACATTTGCTGTTTTCCTCAAAAAGTATTTACAGTTTACATATACCAAAAGGAACGCTTAATTTTACAAATATAAATGAACAGTTTGGCTAACCGTGGCAAGTACGGGAACATAAAAAACAGAGTACAGAATACATCCTATGAAGAAAACTACAGGTATAACACTGTTTGTGCTCAGTGCATGAATAAGTACAGATATCGGTTTAATAGCCTAAAGGTCTACTAACCACTGAAACTGTTGAAGAAATATTGTTCAAGGTGTACTTTTTCGCCTCAGTGTTGAATCACAAAACCGAGTTTTCTAGTCTCAATTTTTTCCCGATTTCTCTTCGAAGGTTCTTGGCTCATGAATACAAGAAGAATAACGCATGTATATGTACACACCAGAAGACATTCAGTCTCGGGACGGCTGAATGTTATGTTCAGCCATGTCCAAATTACACGTGTACTCGGCTGCCACTTGAATTTATTAAACGAGTCTATGTAGCCACTACCAAAGGGTCGTGTGTTCTTTCAAGCTGCAGCCAAGTAATTTTGACACGGTTAACTGAAAGGCATCTTCTTGTTCCTCTGAAGTATCATTGTGAAAGCAGATAATACACCCTTCTCTGATTAGGTAAGTCTTTATGCATGTCTTGAAGTTAGCCGTCTCAGAGCGTGGTCTCGTGAGATGACACATTGACGAACAAGGAGTCTTCGGGCTCCGACAGGGCCAAGTCTGTCTCACCACCTGTCGTGTAATCCATCGTCGCTGATGGATAAAGACGATTGGAGCCCATCGTGTCCGTAGCTGAGACGGTAGCTGGGGAGGCAGGCTGTGGCTGGCTGGCCTCCACCAAGGGACTCGGATAGATGGTCGGCAGCCCGGAGCCCGTCGAGCTGGGAGCCGGCGAGAGGTTCTTAGCGGAACCCGGGCTGCTGGTCCCTGGCTGGTGGTCATTGTAGGCCGGTGGCGGGGGGCTGTACTGCCGCAGGTGCGGGTAGCCAGATCCGGCCGGAGCTGGCACCGTGTGCGTGACGACGTGCGATGTGGCAGGGTTGTAGTGCACCTCAGAGTTCAGGGGGTGGCGCTCTCCTTCGGTGCTTGGAGTGTATCCAACTTGCTGGCGGTGAAGCTCAAGCGAGGGACCCCAGTCTTCAGAGGGTACAGCAGCTTTCCAAAACAACTTAAATCATGGATCACACAGAACAAAAAAGGTATGTTTTAGACTCCTCACACAGATAAACATGGACATGATGTTGGGAGAAAAAAGTATGGACATAACTGGAGAAATTAAACCAGTTTTCGTCTCCTGCAGTGTACAGCTTCGGTGCCGAATTTTCACACCTTGTCTTCTCTTCTTTGAAATGAAAGATAAAAGTATACAAGAAATGGTTTTCAGTAGGCCCTAGGCTATAGCTTTCTTTCATCTGCGCCAGTGTCTGATGGTTAGACAGATTCCAGCGATGCTTTACAGCGGTGGTGGAACAATTCTCAAAGGGGGGGGGGGCAGTTGGGAGGAGATCAGGCGTCGGCCATTAATTGGCCGATCCATTAAGCCCCACCCCAATATAGGCCCTTCACAAGATGGGGGGCTGCCCCTTATGGGAAAAGTGAGGGGGCACTGCCCCTCCCCCCCCGCCAGTGACGTTTTAGGGCCTTTGTGCAAATATAAATTCCATTATCATGAGAAAAACACTGATGTCATCTTATAGGCAGATGCCCGACTGCACGAAAATTTCTGAAAAATAACATGGAATATCTGCAACATGTTTCGTAATGAATCGATTTAAATTTCTCTCATTGTCCTTTGTTGCCAATTTCAATGTTCCTACTGTAAATTCCCCAGCGACATCTAAACACGCTTAAAATTCATTCATACGCAGTCACAAACTAATACTTTTCACCAATCATTGTTTGTCCGATTTGGGGACTCCTTAACACTTGCGACTTGTAACAGTATCTTGTTCGACCGAACTACATTTCTAATATAGAAAACAGCATCTGTAATGGCTGATCATCTCCCGCCCTCATATTATCCATTATCTTTTTTATCTAATCTTATAATAATATAAATACCTATTTTTAGTGCTAATATTCAACAATGGTGTTAATGTTTTGTATACTTCCTTATTGCCTATTTGATGTAATTACCCGAAAACACGTATGTTGTTAATGTGCATTTGTTTGCTTTTATGTTAAAGTTTAAGTCTAAATATTTTATGTGCCTGTTCAATGTCCTGGGTTTTTCGTTCTTTCTAGGTTGATTTCATATCATTGTCTCGGTCTTTTCTCCACTTTTCATGTATCTGATAAAATTTTAAGAGAGCCACTAGAAAGTGATTGGGTTCACTTTTTGGCAAAGAAAATTCCACCCTTGGGTTCATGTACACACGACAAGGTCAACAGACGTAATAAGAATGCCTTTAAAGATGAATTTGGGGCAATGGGGAAGTCAATCAAATAAATTAAATAAAAAAAGAAAGATCAGCCAGCGTTGATAATCTAAATAGTATATCGCGCACATGGACATCGCCAGACCATTTTGCAGGGGGGGGGGCACGAGATTTGCCGACGGACCGTTACACAAACCGATTGCACTGTATTTTCCCTTCCTTTCATCTTCATTCTCCGTTCTTTTTTTTTTATTTTGCCGACAGACTATGATTTTGCCGACAAAGCTAATCAGTGGGGGTGCAACACCCGTGATCGCACACATTATTATCATATAATATAAGAACGTGCGTGGCTACTTAATAAATATGCATAATAAGAAAAACTTTAATACAACGCACAGTTTGCGTTGATAGAGAGTTAACAATACCTGTGTGAAATATGTGTAGCCTCGTCTCCTCTTGAAAAGTTGACAGACAGCGACAAGAATTGGTATTAGGAGTAGCGGTACAAGACCCATGACAAGCAAGATGTATGTCATCCAGTGAGGGCGGTAGAAATAGACCGGCCATGTCAACATTTGTAAAAAGTAGAAGCCGAACAATACCTGCAAAACGGACAGAACATATTATAAATGAATATTCGTCTATAGACGAATACGTGTACTCATTTAGAAATCACACACACGGGGCCAGTTAGCTCCACTGGAGACGTATGTTGTGAGAATGCCCCAAGTCATTTTCTTGTGATGCAGATGATTTCTTTTCATAACAGACTTCTCTTCCAAAGTTCTTCCTAAACTATCTCCCATAAACTTACCTTACCTTATGTTGTGATAGCAGTCTGGTGAATTTGGTGACTTTGTGGAGTGTAAACAGCCCGAAACGTGTATGGTTTTAACTTCATAATCAGCTGTTTTGTACACAGCCATACATGTGCTTGTACTGTGCTAAAAATAGAGTTAGGGAGATTAAAAATGGCTGCCTCCGTTTCTCTAACTTTACTCAATAGTGGTCCAAAGTTTTTATTCGATTATTTTCATATTTAGACTGTAGAACTGGCACATTTAGGAATAGAAACTTTTCTTTATTTTATCTGTCCTAACTGACGTCTTTAGATTGAGTTTCGATGATCAAATATTTTTGTAATTGCGTGTAATTATTTTCTGAAGTATTGAGACAGACCGTCTGCTCACTTCAGTGAATATGACCTGACCTCACTGCACTTTGCACAATGGAAGTCGGGCATGTTTACATTCAGTCACGATTTTTTGTCCAATGTTTCAGAGGAATTTAGGGGATTTTACAGAATGTTCTTTGTTCTTATGGGAGGAGTAAGAGTAACTGGTGGTCAGGATATTCCAGAAACTACTTTGGCAGACCCGTCAGAGGCCTTGGATAAAGTCTTGGGCATTTATTTATGAGAGGCACGGAAGTTGCTAGTTATATTTATTTTGGTTTAAAAGAGGCACAGGACTGCCTAGTGGTGTTCATTAAGTTTATGACAGGCCTAGGTGGGGCCTAGAGTTAAATTAAGGATTTACTGGAGATTTATTGGTGAGCAGCACATGAATTGGTGGGGACAAGTGTTGCTCAACCGTTGCCTAGACTTGCTGCCAAGACGCTACGCTCCAATAATTCTTAAGACGGTGGTTTATATTTTGCTCCTACTCCTATTACAGTGAAGGTATTAGAGCTCGCCGTATAATTAGTTGTAAAGAGTACAAATTAACTTCGTATAAATTATTCTCAGTTCATCCTTGCCCTCATTTTCTCGATGTTGTCAGACTTGAATTAAGTTACTATTGTTGAGTTGTTCTGAAACTGGTCTGCATGGTAAATTCCTTGAGTGGATTTGTCTGTCCTCCTTGGGACATAATCTTACACTCTTGCTCGACTGATCTCTTCACTTGGTCACTATATTTTGACAGCGAAGCTTTGCCTTAGATTTTGAAATACTAAACCGGTGACGCGGAACTCCAGGGGTTTATACATTTTCCGCCTGGTGGCAGCGTTATCGTTGAAGATGTCGGTAACGGGTCAGCTCGAATGAAGTTATTCCCCTACCCCTTTTCTTTGCTTGAGTCCCGACGCGCACCCGAGATAACACCCCCCCTCCCCGCTCGCTTTTTTTCCGCCACACGTAGCTAAACCAGCTTGACAAATTAAACAACTCCAAATCGCAAGGTTGCTATCTGGCAGTGCTCTGGCGAGGTGTTCCAAAGGGACAGGAATCAAACTCCAGTCTGTTCAATTCATGTGTCAGATTCATGATCCTTCAAAGGTTCCCATTCGTCCATTGTTCACTATACGCACCACGGCTGCGACGGCACACCCCACAACAATTCTCAATTCCAATCTGGCTGTTCAATATCCATGACCTAATACCCAATACCAGCCTTTGGTGTTAAAAGACGGACAATATTATTATTTAGGAGGTACGGATTTACGAGCCAGAGAATTGGCAGTTGTTTCTGTCTTCAACAAAACTGAGGCATATGTAAACAGAGCTGATTCAACACTTTGTCTAAAGTTTCAATAAAAGAAATGTCATCAGCATTCAAAATGCAGTTCTTTTACGACCTATATAAAGCCATGCCACAACTGTTTAAAATAATGCACACTTGACGCCAACTTAACTTAAATGAACCATTATACACCACATGCGGAGTGCCTTAAAATCAGTTTAACTTTGAGTTGTTTTATAAGGATCACGGCATAAAAGGAAGACAAAGTTGAGACAGATGTTTTTGGTTACTGTTCTGCTCACTACCAACCCATCAGCAACAAACAACACGATTTACAAAAAAAGAAATGACAAGGATAACCAAAACGTGTTCAAGTTAAACTTCGCAACTTCCATACGTACCCCTGACACTGCTGGTATAACAATAGCCCAGATAAACATGAAAATGCACTGAATGGGCAGAGGGAAAAAGCCAACCATTGCCTGGATTTCCTTGGACAGTCGCATGATATTCCATTTAGGCACAGTACCTACAAATGAAAAAAAAATCACTGTAAAAAATAGTACATTCAGACTAGCTACATCAGCTATCTGTCCCTGATATGACACGTTCATCTGCGAACACGCACGTAACAGCTGTTCTTAGCTGTATTATATATACGGTACCAGGATGGTGTAGTGAAAAGACCGCAGTCTATCGAACCAGTCGTGGTTGACGATAAGGCTGATGGAGTGGTTTAGCTTTGCATAATGAAAGAATGCAGGTCAAGTGCCATGGTCGAATTTCTGCAAAGCAAGACTGCAAGGTTTCTGTTTGGTTAGTGAGAGGTGTTTTAATCACGTGAGCTCTGAGGGGAGCATCCGTTTACTCAGTGCGTCCACAGAATCACGCCACAAATATCAAAAGGAATACATGTACATGCACAAAAGAAATCCTAAAAGAACATTGAAGTTAGGATGACGATTGACGAGCCCACAATTCGGTGAAACTTTCCCAACACCCAACGGACAATATTCATGTGTCTGCCATCCGAAAATGTTTTACCTCGCTTGAGAGCCAAAACAACGGCAACCAAATAAAAGTTCACGCATGTCAAGGCAGATTGTTTAGAATGACTTAAGATTTGTGTTTCTGTTTCTAAAAAAAAAGCGAGGATTGGAACCAAAATGGTTTGACAACACACCTCCCCATTTAACAGATTAAAATTGAATATGATTCAGGAAACATGATAAAAAGTGGCATCCTCGTGAAAAAGATTTGTTTAGGAGTTTTAATAAATGCTGGAGCTTCGCTTGATTAAAGGAAAAATCAACCTGCACTAAACCAGTGTGCCTCGCCATTAAATATGTGAACTTACCGTACATCCAGACTGAGAGCAGCGGCAAAACAATGGCAACAATCAAAGGACCCCAGTATGCAGTGTAGGTCTCGAGAGCCTCAAGGATAGCTGACCCAGACTATAAATGTTTAAAAAAAAATTGACTAAAGCTACGGCATCTGTACTTCGATTCATCGCTGGTGTCAGCTGCATCCATTTATAATACTTAATAAGCCCTACGTCAAATGATGGAACTTCAAACTAGTTGCTTTGGAGAACATCGTGTTAAGCGTGGGCAAATGTTAAGCTCATTTACGATGGAATCGCTTTCTGAGATGACTATAGGTCAGTGTTGATTCGAATTGGAGGGGATCTCAAAGATCTGTGATTAACAGTGCCAGTGTTTGTGGGCCATCCATTGCAATACCAGAATGACTGAAATAATTTTTGAAAAAATCAATGGGGAAAATCGTGACTTCCATCAAGCTCTTTGTCTTTCCTTAAGGGTCACCAGAAAGCTTTGACGGCACGCTTCTATATACTACCAATATGACAACCCACCTCTGTCACCATGGGAAGAGATAGCAAGAAACTGACGACACAGATGATGCCGCTGGTCGGCAACACGAAGATAACCGAGTGCGGCAAATGGAAGAGGTCCAGAAGAGTCGTCAGCAAAGCCTGAACCATGTAGATCTGGCAGAGAAAACAACCCCCAAAACAAACACTGCCAAACAGATACTAAACAATTAACAACCCTATCCATTAAGACAAAATCGTTTTCAACACGTTGTGACTGGTCAACATTTGGAAGGGGAAATCTCGTTAGCGACATGCAATGTGAGACATTCGTCTCAGATCATTTCAAATTGCTATCCCCATTTTAAAATGTTGTCACACAGCATGTCATAAAGAATGCAGGTTTAGAATATTTTCTGAGCTATTTTTCCCAAATTCTGACGGATAAAATCTCAGACCAGTGGCATGAACTACTTACTGAAGAGCTTGTGAAGAGGAGAAACATGGTGATGAAAAACACGCATGTCCAAGCATTGGCCGCAGGAACGGTACCGAGGATTGTTGGAAGAACAGCCATTGTCGTGAGGAGACCAGAACCTCCTGCGTGCATAACAACACACAAGGGTGATACTTTATGGATATACATGTACACGTATTACTGATGTATACTCTCTGCAGAGGTCCAATTTTGTGCTGCCGAATTACTGTCTCAGATCTCTGTACAGCATGGTCAAAGAACGGAACCAAATGTATAGGCCTATACAAGATACGTTTTTCCCAGATTTGTTTTCTTTCTGGTATTGGAAACGAGGTTTCGTCAAGGGTGCTCATTCACTGCAGCCTTGGTGGAATCCTGAGAAGACGAAAGAACCATTTCCAGATTTTGAGGTGCAGGGGGAAACCCGAATCACGTGCCAAACTGGGTGGGATTCAAAGACGCTGGAGGAAGGCAGGGAAATGCTACTACACCAACCCGATCCTCCAGGGATGCAAATGAAGTTGTCCCGTAGGAGAGATCACAATGCGATGTGCTTTGCATGAAAATGCTTATACATGTACACGTAGTTGAACCATTAAAACATTACAGCAAAAAACGTGGAGTATGCATTGAGCTTACACGTTTAATGTATAAGGCATTTCTACTTCGATAAATAGCCGTGTCAAAATTCTCATCTAGGAAGAGGTACAATGTATCTGAATACACAAAATGGCTAAATGTTATAAAGACGTATAAAGACGTACGTATAATCTTCCAGTTCAAGATTTCATTAGGCACATATTAAGCGTTCTTAAGAGAAGTAATACTGGGACACAGAGAGGAAACCAATTCAAGAACAAACATCTTACCGTTTGCAAGAATGTACCCAACAGAGGTTCCATTGAAAAAGGCACAGTAACCAAGAAATGTTGCTACTGTTAAGAGCACCATCATCTTGAAGACAATGGCGACAGCCGTGACAAAAAGGGCGTCACTGTTCAAATGACAATCACCAACTACAAGTTAAAATATGCAAACAGAAGGCAGACAGAACATTGCGTGCAAAATTCTTTTCCAGCAAAAACACTCTTGCCGGAAACTATGAGAAAAAACAAAGGTTTGGCATTTTTGTTTTACAGAGAAAAGGGTTAGGAAGGCATAATTGGAAACGCTGACGTCTTTCAGATAGAAAACAAGGCCATGTGCATTTAAAAGAATATAAAAGCATTTTTACATTGAATTTCAGTAAACAAGTGATTCTCATTATAATGAGATTGCTTTCACTAATAAACGAAGGAAAACAAGTTGAGTTGGGCTTCAGTATTTGCATTTCATTTACAAGAGTGCTGAACAGTAACGACTATGATTATGACTGATCAGTAACTGTTTTCATTTCAAACTATATTTGGACGAAAAACCCGAATTTGTATACAGCAATAACACGGCACAGCATTTCTGTTTTTAACCAATCAACGACATGACAAAAGGTTTCAATCAGGAACATACAGGCACAGGTTGTTGTGAAATTTGTTGTAACTTGACAACGCTGAAAATACTCCATGTCCCATAACACCGGTGAAGGCAGCTTCACTAAAGACACTCATCCACAGCTAAAAACAGAACAAAAACAAATATGGGTAATCAGAAATAGAAGGCCTTCGAAAATCCGCCTCATGGACTAGTTTACAGTTGATTCCGAATTATCCTTTGTCGACTTAAGTTTCCGCATTTAATAGCGTTCCTGAGATGCATTCAAAGAGCTGCCGATAACTGAAGCCAAACACTCAACACAAAACCGACAACGGATCTTCAGAAATGTCAGTTTTGTCGGGAAGGAAAATTTTTAGAGAAAATTAAATTGAAAGATCACATTTTGAAATTTGAAATTCTGATCTTCCAGGCTAATCTTAAATGATCAAGGTACATGTACGCGTGAATACAACCTACGTCCCAAGACTGAAGAAAGGCCCAATCAATGGCCAGGAAACTGATCAGCCCATCAACCGCTCCTGGCAACGTTGCTCCGCGCATGAGCAAAGCAAAGACAAGAATGAGAGGGATAGGCATGATGAAGTACGCCACCTGCAGAAAACGAAAATAAAGACGAGTTTTCAATTTTCATACGCCCAAAAGGCCTAAGCAAAGCTGTTGGAGAATGGTATCCACCTGATGAAGAGAAATATCTGTGATTTATGTTCCATTCGATTGAACAAAATAGAAACAAACGAGACATTGGTAGACATCACATTTCTGAACACTTCTTTGTACCTTGTTTTTTACATTTCTAACCACGACATGTTTATTGTTATGCGTTGAGGAAAGTATTTATATGTTAAGTGGGTTCAAGAGGAAAGTGTTTATATGCTACGTGGGTTCAAGAGGCTGAACATGTGCCATGGAAAAGCGTTTAGCGTTTAAACATATATTCTTAATTTTTCAATAGGCATGTCTTGGGTTAAGCTATTTTAAAGAAAAGTGGGTATAAAAAGTGTTTAAATTCTAAGCGAATTGTTTTGATAGTGTGTTAGTATGTCTGTGTAAAACGTAGACTATAAAGTTCAAACAGCAGACAAGAACCAGGAAACTAAAGTAACTAGTTAAGGTTTCAACTTTTTTGAAGGATTTTGAAAGCACTGGGCATGAGACCATTAATCTGGCACGACATTTCCAAGATGAAATACTCTAAAGGAATCAAGGAATTACTGTTGAAGATTGATGACTGACACAAATGCGTTTCTATGGCAATAACAAAGGTTGAAAACAGTATCCAGAGCTATTTACCACTTTCGAAGACAGTGTCCCAATCTACAACTTACTTTGCCCGTCCACTTAGCCCCCATGCAGCTGAGTACCAAGACGAAGCCCCACGTAGCTAGAAGAGCAAAGACTAAGGTGGGCTGGAGAGCGCCGATATTTGTCAAGTCACCATCGTTCCCATTGGTGACTTGCGACCTATGGGAATGATAAAACATCAAATGAATAAATAAACCCAACAATCGCTAATGCCTAGCTCATCAGCATGACCTACACACGTCGCCGAACAGAAACTGTTCGAATTTTTCTCATTGTTTGGAAAAAACATTACATCGTGCTTGAATTACATACCGATGAACAAGAACAGACCTGGACTATCGAAGCCGTACAATAACAAAACAAGTATGGAGCTAATTATTATTCAACCAAGACTGACAATTCTATATGCTATTTTTAATTTCACGAGCGACTCTCACTTTGATTTCATTTTTAACTCTTTTAAAAACGCCCTCAGATTGCAGAGTGGGTTGTCACGTTGCCATGACGTGCACTTGTTTATCTCATCGGGTCTTACCATCTTAATTCATCATATCGTGATGCATGCATGCACAGATTTAAAACTGCGTTAGCTAATTCGGAGTCAATGAGCTACAAGGCCAACAGACACCTGAAATATTCTGTTGCAGCGGAGAACAACGCTCTGTACTCTGGAGGGCTCGCTACACTCTGCCAGGACAAGTTCACACTTCTCCCCTCGTTGTTCAATGCAGATGCATTCGCAGTTGTTAATACGACTTGCGTGGACATGTCATAGCATCCGTCGGTGTTCCACGCATTTGAGCAATCCAGCCACGGTAATTTCATTGAGGTTGCGGACGATTTGATGGTAATAAAGGCATATAGCAGATGATAGGATGAAAAGACGTTGGTAATCACGTTCCATAATGCAAGCGACAGCGTGGCTACAACACCAAATCCTAACCAATGAACACAGAAGCAAAAAAAAAAGTTACAGGAAAATTCAACTTACTCACTGGAAGCGAAAGCAAAGTTGTTTTTGACAAGTGCATTTGTTATGTATTCAACAGCCAAATAGCACTGAGCACGAACCTTCCCGCAGCCTTTGAAATCCACCAAATCCAAATCGCTCTGGAGGGATTTGGCAGGATTGAAAAAGTATCAAACTTCACATGGCACTTACTGCCCATTGTTGGTTCAAACATAAAGAATGTGCCGTTGATTTCTTTGTAGAGTGGTGGACTTGGCATGCAGGATGGTTGTTGGCAAGGTGGTTTTGTAAACTGTTTAAGCTCCATTCCGTTTTCACGTTACAACACCAGCAGTTTCACACAAACTTTGATGTGAAAGATTTTACTCGCAAAAATGTTGTACATACAAGCACATGTATATTCACCTTTGAAAAGGGGAGAGATGTTCCACACAGATATTATACCGGAGCTGGAGAATTGCCCCAAAGCCATTTCCAGAACAATATACGGGAACGTGAAGAAGATCATAGCGAGAACAAACAAGATCACAAAGATCCCTACAAAGAAAGATGGGAGATATGAACATAGTAAGCGAAAAAACAGCAAATAGTTTTCGAATTAATTTACATCAACGCATCACTAAACTAACAGGTCAACAATAGACAAGATCGAAAAGCCTTCAAACGTGTACAATAAGCTTTACTTTTTCACTAAAGTATTTTTCTCCTTAGTGAACATGTGCCCACACCATCTATTTGACCTACATGAGCAAGAACTTCAAAATATTCATGCTATTTTTGGTCTGGCTCTCCATTTCATGAAAGCATTTTTCTTTTTACACTACCTCCGCCAAAACGGTGGACTCTGTAGGGAAATGCAAAGAAACTTCGAACGCTGCAACACAGCGCAATGCAAGCGAAAATGAACTCGATCTTGTTCCACCAGTTGCCCCGCTTGGGGTTCTCATCTCGGCTGGAGATGGGGAACGGTCGAGAGGGGCGAGGCTTGAAGGCGTCCGGGGAAGGCTGGCTCGAGATCATAGGCTGGTTAGCTTCATCGATCCGCTGGGCGTCCACGTGACGTTCCTCAAAGATGAACCGGCTGCCGTCAACAACACCAACTTTATCATTCTCGGCTTTGGATAAATTAACACAGAAATGAATACAATGAGGCCTTTGCATGGTACCTCGTTCCTCTTTTGCGAGAAATCTTTTTTCCCAACTCTATGTCAAATTACGACTCAGTGTGCAACCAGTTTATGGGAATGAAGCAAAGATCAACGCAGAAAGGGAAAAATGAGACAGGGGAAAAGCTTTAAAGGAAAATCGCAAACCCCATTAGTAATGTTTACGTAAACTGATAAGTGGTAATTCGTTAGCTGTGCCAACTCTCTGAATCGAGAATGCACGAATGCAATGAAGGACAAAGGATTGGGGCCTAATACTTTCCTTGTTACAAAACATGAAACAAGCTATATAGGGAAACTGACTAGGGGGTAAACAGAATGTGGCATTAACAATGGTCTAATTCATGGGGTTTGACTGTGTACAATGTCACGAGCTGTACAGTGACGTAAATATTGTTCCACGGTTATTCGAGCCGATCAAATTGTTTTGCACCAGTTTGACAAAGATGGCGGTGCTGATGTTCGGTTAACTTTAGTTTCAAACATGCCAACTTCCTATTCAAGAAGAAAAATACAAGAAGTTCACATAATGACACTGAACAAGCAAACACTATACAACAAAATACATGTATATTGCATGTAACTTCAAAAAGGGACAGAGAATGCTTACTTTTTGTTCCATTCATCTTGATTGGCTGTTTTGTGTAGGCCTACTGTTTTCCGTGATGGGAAGATGGTAAGTAAACAGTTCTCCAACTAATCAGACACGGTCAAGATGATCAACGCAAGCTGAAAGAGAAATCGGAGCAGAAAGTAATTGTACATGATAAAGTTATAGCATAGTTGCTGGGTGAATAGTTGCGCTAACCGAGATATTGTAAATTGATGTGGACACAACAGGCGTGGACGAGGGAACTTGTTTATCGACCAATGCCTATAAAGAAGCTAACATCGACTATCAACCCGAAATAAACATGAAAGTTTATTATACTTCACCTCGTATATATTCGGTTCCCATAACAATTAATTTCAGGAATCACTTAAAACGTTGATTAGGATTTACGTGTGACGGCATCATTTAACGTACAGAGTTATGCTAGTATATGTGCGTATCATCTGGACGACAGTGCCAAAATACAGATTAATATTAACTAAGCGTGTTTGACTTCTGCGTGTACTCTCTCGTGCCCGCCCATTAACCCGGGGAAATTGCGAATGAGTCTGACCTTTGCCAAAAGTTGCCGAATTTTTGGATGTTTGTCCGTCATCAGGGCGGTGGTACATGTAAGTTGCTGGATGCCGCGTGCACAGTGTTTCAAGGTGGAAAAATAAATGCTGCTTTCGCTATTTCCTCGTTTCATCAGTCCGTATGGTTGTTAGGACGAAGATGCGCATATCATGCATGGACTCGAAACCGCAGTTGGACAGTACATGTACTTCAACATCCCATCCCATCCCACCCCATCGCGGCCCAAGGATGGCATCAGCATCCTTACTATACATGTACATGCATGCAGCAGCCACACAGACTGATGAAATATGGGAAGAGCGAAAGCAGAATTTTATAGTCCACCTTGGAACACTGTATCTATACGGCATCCACGTCAAATTCACCATGTTTCCTTACAGCAACTTACCACCATCCTGATGAAGGACATCTAACAATTCGGTAACTTTGGCCAACGGCGAGCACTTCTTCAGCTTTTTTACGGTTTAAATACGTTTCTACAAATCCTATACGCACAAACTCTTCTTATGCGTGTTTGACTCTGCAAGTAAACCTCCATGAACTCAGCTCTTGGTCATGAATATGTCTATGGTAAGGTGATAAAAATTGCTGGGAAATTGCTGTGGCAGTTTGCAACATGAAGAACGCAATGCTTGCCATCCTATACAAAGAAATACATGTGCGTAAAACCCTTGCTCCGTGACAGAATATGAGAGCTGACTAAAAACAATACGATTTACAAAAGTTCACCGTTACACCACACCACAGAGGAGAGCAGAAAGGGAACAAAGGGTGATTTTTATTCCATGTCCTCGGTAAGTCTGGACACCGGTGTTTATGGCTAGTCCATTATGGGAAAGGGTTTTACTATTAAAAGCGAAAAACTTTGCAAAGACGTTTAACTTAACCAACAAGAGGTTTATTAAGGTGTGCATCTACAACTGTTTGAGATGTGAGAATTAGCCAAATTCTTGAGGGGGAGTGGCAACCATTACAAATAATGCTGACCTCATTATGCCAACTGCCATTGGCATTGGCTTATCGTCACTGCTTTTATCTCTAAACCATTTAACTTCTTACAGACACATTTTAACAGATCAAACATTTTACATACGGAGCATTTGTAAACTATCTCTTTCAGGGGTGTGGTGGTCAGTTTAAAAGGGGGTTCTCAAAAACATTGATGAAAATGTAAGAAACCATTATAAACTCATCTTTGAACAAATTTTTAATAAATTATTTATTTGAAAAAATGGAGGCACTTTTAATGTGTATAATTGAAAGCATATAGGCTTTCATTTATCTATGGCATGGCAAGGCAAAATGTGATTATTGTCGACCAGGTCTAACAATACAAATCTCAAATACAAATATTTAGAGATATGAGATTTCGAACGACTTATTGATCGACTTGCAAACTTCATCAAAACAAACCTTAATTCTCCCCAGCGACAAAGATTTAGGCTTAGATGTCTTTAACACCTTACGTGTACAACAAGCTGCCGTAGATGTTGCACAGAAGAGAATCCTTCATTTTATGAGTTTGCAGCACCTGGTGTTGGCCTCAGCATGGCGCCAATATAGGACCACTGCGTCGGGGTCAGGTACAGGTTACATACCGAATAAACTCTTTTGCCATCTTGATCTCACCAAAATGGCCCTTGAACGTTGAAGGATGCGATCCGCGGTGGGAAACGCCTCCGACTGCTCATACCAGTTATCGTGAAGGGGTTTACAGGCCGTAGTAAATCACATTTTACATCGCGACATGCGTCGAGGAAAAGTTTAATATAAATCGATCAAATAGACCGGGATATCGTTGGAAGCAGAGTTTACTGACAACAGTTGCTGCAGATTGTTATTTTGGTTTCGTCAGGCTGCTGTAAATTCCTTGTTGGATGCTACATTAACCTCAAGCTGCTATAAAAGTGATACATCGTTAGCGATCATGATCCCTGTATGTACTCATTCGGCGTGGGTCATAAAATTCAAGAGAGACAGGAACACAGATTTTTCAAATAATATGATGCATAGTTTTGTGTTGGCCTTTGGTAACTTCAAACCATTCTCCACAATATGCATTCACTTACTGGACCGAATTAGAAAGTGCACTTTTTGTTACCTTTGATGGAGAATACGTTTCTGACCTTTACGTATTTGCAAAATCTGACCATAGAGCAAGGAACAGATCTGACCTTTAAAGCAACTTAAACGTTTCTGACTACGAGCATTGGCACGAGCGACGCTTTCAAATAACTTCCACCTCCGCTATTTCATGTTCCCATCTTTGGTGTTGTTGTTCTCCACTGGGGGTTCAAGTTTAGACAGGCTTCCACTGGCACCAGAACCGTTTAACCATTCAGAAAATTTAAGCAAAACTCATGCATAGGGAACATGTACATGAGCAACCGATCTGCTCTACACATCCATGTTCAACCTCAGAACAAATACGACCCCGCATGTGTGCCTCGCCTGCGCCCAAGCTTTCCCACGGATAAAGGATACATCACGGGTCCCGGAGGTCAAACGGATTACAAGGATCACCATCATGTGGTAAAGCGAAGTTGGCCAGCCGCTCCCACTACAACAACTCTGACAGGCATACCAGGAAATGACACTTCTTCCGAATGTCTTCGTTATCACTAAAGATGCTGTAGGCTTTTTGCAACAAATTGCTTCAATAGCATGACGGTTAGGAAGGATTCAAAGAACTCAACTTTGAATAGTGGGACCTAGCATGATGACATAGTTTCACAGATCAATTTAGGACATTTCTCCATGCCTTGATTATTTTTTTTCCAATTACAATGTATGTATAGGAGGACTTTAGAGTACATCTGTTATGACAATTGTTTGTTAGAATCTGTGTTCACCAAATATGGACAGGGCATCTTTAAAAAAGAAAAAAACCCAAACACTTCGTCATGTAGTACACCAGGCATCTGTTTCAGCTTCCCCACTGGCACTCCATCATGCAAAAGCATACGTGTTCGTAGACATACAGTAATGTACAACTACGCGCTACACGTACGTTGAGGCTATTAAAATACACTTCAAATATCTGTCCAAGGCGCCGAACGCGACATATGCTCAAAAGCGCAATACAAATACGCCGCCAAAACACTAATAGAGTACAATTTCAATTGGAAATGATTGACTACAGCAACTGTATAGTCGTATTTTTGTTGGGACCGTCCAACCTAAGTTTTTTTGTTTACAATTTACATCCCTGCCAATGGTCTGTCAGCTCAAACTGCTTTATACCCCTTTTCTCTTTTCTCAACCCCGCCTATATGTAGCTACGCAGGAGTTTTTGGTTGTGTAAGATGTAAATTCGTAATATTCTATATATATATGTGGCAAATGTGTGCATTTTATGAATTTAAAGTTTCTTTGTTAAAATGTTTAGGGCCTACAGCTAAGGAGGCAATTTCAAGGAAGTTTCTAACAGGGCATTAGATTTGAATATGAAAAAGTTGAAACTAAAAGATGAAAGCGCTGCGATACAGGTCAGAAAACTACACATACACTGTATATGTATATACATGTACATGTACACTTTACATGTTAAATTTAAACACTGTGGCTTTTCGACTGCGGCTGAGGCTTTGGCATACCACTGATTCTTTCAACAACTTCAAGGTGAGCCATGTAATGTAAAAGTTCAGCGAACTATTCACCGTTACACTTGTTGACGTTAGCAGTGCCCAAGGACTACCCTCGGAGGTCAAAGGTTAAAAACAGAAGGGTATAAGGGCACTCCCAAAAAAATCGTTACACGTTTCGAGATGTTTATGAAAAGGTTAACAAAACCATGAAAATCATTGCCTTGACGTGTAAAATCACGTGCACTGACTGCAAACGAACAAATATGAACAAAATGAGGACAACCTATACATAATTTATTATGTCAGGTTAACAGTTAACTTATGGATGCGAGTACATGTATATGTATGCGTGATGCTCACTGGTTATAAATTTTACAAACGGGCTTCTAAAACAAAGCATAAATTACAATACTCAAGACACAAAAAAATAAGACGGGAAATTTTCTTATGAACCTGAGCCTTTCAAAACAAATAAATCAGGCATTTAATTCATCATTCCGCACTAGAAACTCCATCAGTACGGAAAACTATCAAACGCCAAAGTTCCCAAATACAGATTGATAACATTGTTACCTGACTCTAACGCAATTATATTAGGCTCGATTTCGTAGCATCATACCCATTACGTCAATTCTTCTTCTGAGTATTCGCCTGGGCTTTGCCAACTCTTACGAATTTTTTCTCAGTTTCTCTCAGTAAAGTTTCCACATTTCCGAATTTCTTCACACATTTCGCCAAGTCCTCAGATTTTCTCCTTCGACCTTCTCCAAAACAATGTTGATGATGCTGGGTACAATTCTCCAATTTTTCATCGTCTCGCAAATGCCGGAGGGCATCATCTGCTCATTTTACATCTGATAACGACCACTAACCCTGACGAGATATTTAACCACTATTTGTTTTAATCGATTTCTGTTGTTATGTTTGTTTTCGTTATTGTTAATGGAAACTCACACAGGAGTATAGATCAGACACTATTAAGCATTTACACGTGTATGTGACATGATTTTCAAGCCGATCCCTCTCTACGTGACCTTCCAAGAATCAAGCCTGCATTACATTTGGATGTAGAGAAAAAAGTCCGCCCATCTTTGATTGGGAAAACACACACTGGTCGCTAGGCCAAATGGTACGGTAAATGGATCCATGATTCACACAACCTGGGCCCTGTTCCGTCCTCCCCTCGACGCATTGCTGATTGAGGTTCAGCTTCATGGTCTAGCTTGGAATCGCGCCACGCACGCCCATGAATGGCAACGTTGGGGCCCCGGTGAAATTGACAAAGATGGTTGGATCGGAGGCAACTGGTAGTCTGATCATAAATCTCAGCTTGGCATTCGCGGCCGAATTCCAAGTCGTCGGTCATGCAGCAGTCAATCTTGCGGGCTGCCAATGAGATCGGCTGGTATAGATCTTACACACACATCGCTGGCACAGCACACATACATGTACAACATTTATTTATTTTATTTCATCTTGTTTGTACAAGTGTACCTAAGCAGAATGTACCCGGTAATCAATCTTAATGGATCAACGATCATCTGCGACAACCATTAGGCCTGTGTTACAGTAAAATTCCACAACATCTATGTGTCACGGCGATCCTTAACTGTACTATTTCAGAATGTTACTGCTAAGGTATACATGTATTAGATACTACTCAGTGTCAGTAAGAAATAAACAGCTTAAATTGTACGACATTTCATAGAACTCAAATTTGAATTGTGGGACCCAGCCTGATGACATCAATGAGTTCACAGTTTCATTGATCATTTTAGTGCATTTCTCCATGCTTTGACTTTTTTTACTTAGACAGTATACAGTAAACAGAAGGACATTAGAGTATGACAATCATTTGTCGGAATCCGACTCCAAAGAGTATGGACAGCGAATCTTAAAAACACACACACACACCTTTTCATGTAATTGTAAGTATTATGAGCGTCTGTTCCAGGTTTCCCACTGGTACCCCATCATACAAACTTGAAAGCAGAAGTATGTGATTGTAGACATATATCACAGTAACGAACAACTAGCGCTACACGTACGCTAGGTTGAGGCAATTAAATCGGCCTACACTCTGTCCATCTGTCCAAGGCGCTAAACGCGACATATGCTCAAAAGTGCAATACAAATACGCCGCCAAAAGACTAACAGTGTACAATTTCAATTGGAAATAAATGACTGCAGCGACTTTTATTTCTGTTGGGGACCGTCCAAAGTATGTTTTTCATTTCTATACATTTCACGTCCCTGCCAGTCAGTGATCTGACAGCTCAAACCGCTTTCTGCCCTCTTCTTTTCCCAGCCCCGCCTTCCTTCCCTGGTCTCGTCCACCGCTTGAGACCTCCCTACGAGTCAATCTTTGGTTGTGTGCGATGTCAGTTGTAATTATAGCTGTATTCATTCATGACATAGCTTAAGCGTGTATTTTATGAATTTAAATTTTCGACATTTCAGAGCTCTACTGCCCAGGCATACCACTCTAGTACCACTCTGAAATCAACAGTACAGAAAACAACTTGAAAAACTCACCAGGCATCAGCATTAGTGTTCGTGTTTTAGGAAGGGACCTCTATCCCGAGTATTTCGCCAACCACATTTACGAAGGCCTAATCCATTCATTCCAAATTATGCAATTTAAGTGGGAATAACAAGGGCCTTAATTAATCTCCGAACTTTTCATAGAGATATCAACCGATGTGGTGGCACGCCTGCAGCACAAGGGCAAAGATATCGAGTCCGATTACTTGTACTTGCGTAATACTGATCGAGTACTCGGGAAGACATGTTGTAATTTTGGACCAACGCCCAGGACGAAGTTTGAAAAAGGAACAAATTCATTACCATGGAAACTGTCTGGACTGGCTAAACCGTCCTGTTCATAGACGGACCATTCTATACTAAAGCCGTATGCATAGCGTTTTGCATGTCTTCCTTCCTACGTTCCTACCGTCGTCTCCCGAATTGAATGAGCACTCATTAATGCTATTAAGGGGCAAAATTTTGAAAACACTGCAGTCGTTTTTGGTTAATAACTCACTCACGCGTGAAAGGGAACCGCAATCTCAGAACGAGTCCAACCAGCTCTGAACCAAATGTTTACTTCTGACACACGTACACAGAGGCTCCGTCAAAGTTTGCTCAGTCTCTAATACTAGTACATGTCTGTGTCACAGGGTAACAATGAAGCGACATAGATTCAACTGGAATAACAAAACAACCAATGCACGTATACACCATAAAGCTACAATGTATACACTATCCTATACGGTGTTTCATAACAGCGGCTAAAAAGCCTACCAGCGTCACATTGCTTTTTGGGAGTACACATGTGTATATTTACTATAGTACTTCATACATGCTGGCTCCACGGAATTCAATTATCGTATCTGATTGATGTTGAGATGTCATGTCCATGTAGTCCTCTAAACGCCGGATATAGGTCTACCGTTTAATTTTATTTTACCATAAAGCAATATACCGCGGTGTATTCAAGCACTATCCCGCCCACGGCGTCAACAGTACCCTTCCATGCGCCCGTGCAATTCAGAACTCGCATTACTTTTTCAATACCGATCCTGGACAAAAACTGTCACCGTACTCACAACATGGCTCACGTTCTGTTCGTCAACCGCTTGCATTTCCCACCAAAGACTTTAAGAAAGATGAGTAGCCTTATTTCACCGGCATAAACCTATGCATATTAACTAAAACGGCCTACCTTATCTCACATTCTTCATCTTCGAGTATGGTAAAAGCTTTTCAGAGCACAATTTCCAGTCCTGGAGCTCCGCTCCGGTGCAATCGAGCTGTTTGTGTACTCTGTTCACTCCGCAGTTATATTGGTCCCCACATCGACCTTGGAAATTGCTCCATTGAAGCGTACAAAATCACAATAGCGTCGACTGGTCGAGAGGGCCACCAGCTCAGGCTCTTTTGTTGGGTGTTTGTGCCTGCTTCAAAAACGCCAGCGAGCTACAAAAGTTCGCGAAGGGATGCGCGCGAGAGTTTTGCGCACGTAGTACGTCAGGGCGAAGGGACTGAACTGAACTTCTTTGAGAGTGACCCCCTCAACTCTCCCACTACCAGTAAGCCAGATGTAACCAAAAATACACGCTTACGATGCTAGGCCTCGATAGGCAAATAATAGCAGAGTATTGGACGAGAATTTATCTATGAGCCATGGAGGGTGAATTTAAAAAAAGGATTTCAACTTCAAGCAAGCTGTATAGATCCATTAACTTAGGCGTGGCGTACACCAGACACCGGTGTAAAAGGAGATTTTGTCCTCCAGGAAATTTTGTGTCCCGCCGGACAGAATGTCCTACAGTTTAATCAAGACATTCTGCCCAACCCGGACAATTTGGTTTCTCCTAAGAAATCATGTCCCCCTTTATAGGATATTTTGTTCCCCGTCTCAAAAGAAGAATTATTCTAAAGAATATTCTGCCCCTTTAAGGAAAGTATTTTGTTCCATTTGAAAGACAGGTGTGGGTGCTGTACTATTCTACAGACGACCGATTGTGTCTAGTGCAATTCGGCAACCAAAATTAGAAGCCATTACTGCGGTGGAACAATGCTCGTAGACAGGTGGCAGGCACGCGTTACGTGCCTGTTGGACCAATAGGATGTACTGATATGCCAAAATGCTCGTGCTCGTCACTAAGCTTCAAGATGAAGAATGTGTGTATACTATTAGAGCGGTGCCAGCGCAGTTATGGCACCTAATAGGATTAGTCTATGGAGGTTTTTCACGTGACGTCACTTGACCAGCAAAAAAATTAAAGGCAGTTCAAGAAGCGTTCCAAGTCTGCAGCGGTGCGTGCATTTTCGAATCTGCGTAACGTCTTTCAGTTAGCAATTTCACATACGCCAGAATGATGAAAGACTTCGAAGGCGCGCGCATTTCCGCGCACTTCTGCGCATATCGAAGGCTGACCGTCAAAAATCACGTTACTGAAAAACCTCTATATACGTGTATGGGGGACAGCACGCCTTTTCGGCAGTTCAAACTGGAAGTAGGCATTTCAGGCCTCTTCAGATCACCCACTCCAATTCGCGATATTCACAGTAAAGTGTTATAGGTTATACATAATTATACTTGCTGCCTTAATTAATTCATCTATGGGTGCAGTCCACTAATTCAACTGAACATTTCTTGCCAGGTCATTAACATTACAAGTGCCCCCACAGTATCTTTTGAAAAAGGAGATTGTATGGCCCCCAAAATGGTTAGATTGTGTAAATCCTTGCCAGGATCAACTCTATGGGTCTTTGAACTTTCATCTGAGAGCAGAATGGCTAAAAAATACTGTTGAAAAATACTCTTAAGTGCCCGAGAAATTTGAGGGTTGCCAATTGAAAAATAGCTGCAAGAGGACACTCGAAAAATCGTAATTTTGTGTTGAGGGAATAACTCAAAATGTCATCAGTTAACCCACAGAAAATTGAAAAGAAATTGAAAGATTATGGACCATACAATAATTTAACGTGTGTTTCAGATGCCTTAGGGATGTTGGTATGCATTATTGGGCCCCGAACAATGCTGATTTTACACTGTTTTCAATGAGGCTTAAATTAATGGACTACAGCCCTATACGTACATTCAGTCTGCTCGTGTCATGCACAATTGGAAGTTGTTCATGAAATAGCTGCCCTCGATGAGAAAACGCGACCGTAACACGGTGTTTGTTTTAATGAGAGAGGGCGCTGTGCAAGATCCGCAGACGACAGTAGCACTCAACTCTGAATTTAAAAAGATGATACTCAATACGTTGGCAAATCACATATGCGCGAAATCTGTCGACCCTTTCCAAACGCGCACTGGGTCGACAGATTTCGTGCATTGTCATTGGCCAGTGCGATGCAAACTCTTGCAGGTGCACCATTGTGAAACGCCCGTATTTGCGCAATATTAAAACACAGGTATGAGCCGAATGAGTTTCCATATAATTATCAACATGCTTCATGAACCAAGCCGATTCAGCAATTCAAAGGTGATCACACGCTAATGTGGGTCACACGTCATTCCATTTTGATCAAAATTTATATAAAGTGGACGTTTTCTGTCAGTGTGTCCCTAAATTCAGGCCTCTGTCGGTTTCAATTCGTTTTGTACTTTCAACAAAATTGAATTCCTCCAGCACTGTGACATATTGCCTAATATTTAATTCAACTTGAAAATTTGGTTGTTATCGACTATCGCCAATGACTGCTTTGCAGCCATGCCGTTCTTATCCGAGGTTTAGGAAGGTCACATGTTGTTTTGCCCACGGAGAAAGACGACCCACTGGGAGATTTCACTGCAGTGTATTAAATCAACATCTAATCATAAAATCCACAAATTTATGGGGAGGTCAAACTGGCTTATGTTTGTTTATGCTTAACTCTGACGGTGAAAGAGGTACTATCACGTACTGTAGGCTTACCCTCGATTGAAGGTCTCTAACCGACTAGAGCAAGTCTACTTTGTAAGAGACATTATGTATGCACTTTGACCTCAACGTCTCGCAAGATGCTGGCTCTGACGCTTCGGCGTACACACTGAAGGATTCAATCCTGATGTGAAATTTATATTCACTAGCGATCCATACGCACCTTATCAACGAACTACAATAACCCCTTATATCATCTTCATGTAGAAGCTGTTCCATCCTGTGCGATAGCCGTCACATCAACGGGAAGAGATTATTGCACAGGAATCTGCCTGAAGTCACTGTGTATAACTGAGCTAGCTGTGCGTGCAGCGCGCGATCGCGACCAAGTTACCGGATGATCGTGACACTCACTGGCAGTGTACTGCAGTGGAACAGTGAGTAATGTCATCATGGTGTTAATGCGCTGTCTGTATGCCTGACCGTACCGTGAAAGGTTGATTCCGCTCGGTATACAGCAACAATGGCTGTCCGAGGCAACTCCAAACGGCACCGCTCCAAGCTGGTGCTGGGCCTTCTTTTCTTGGTCGTCTCAGTCATGGCAGTGGTTGGAACCCTGAGCATGCAACACACAATGACAACCTGGAATCAAAATGGTAAGGTATTGTTTTTCTCAACAAGCTGTGTATCAACCCGCACAGCTTTCCGGTTCGCAGTCATACTTGTTGGTTTAGGATATGTTTAAGCCAAAGTCGGACAATCAGGCCAGGTTCCAAACGGAAAGCGAGTGTCATGACATATAATTAGAGCCTCACTGCATCGAGGTCATCTCCACAGCTTTAAAGAACCCAGGAGATTGTGCAAAATTGTAAAGTAGGCCTATGCTTTTTCTTTTGATGGAAACGATAACGTATGGTGGATTACGATAACTTTAATGGGACGTGATCACCGAAATACATAGTACATGTAGTCTCATATGCGCGGCATGCATCAGTAGCCAATGCTCATCAAGATTTCAATCCCCAACAACCAGTGACTGTCTTCCGTTGTCAAAGTATCCACTACCATTTCTGTCAAAATATTTTACATAAATTCCGAATGTCACTGTTTTCTTCCGAGAACAAAATTAATCTTCAAGATAGGGCTGCAAACCCTGAAGTACCACTGATTATGAATCCATTAACCGAGAATTCTATATCGCTTTGAAGAAACGAGTTGGACAGGTGGTTTCACGCTTTACTGCGTGAAGAGAGCAGATGTAGATTTCGCTCCTGTAGTCTTTTTTCTGTTCTTCAGATATGTCCAAAGTTGAGATTGACCGTGTCCCTGTCCCAGCTCCTGGTCCTCGGTTGCTCCGGTTAGAGGACGACTGGTGGGATAAAATGGACGAGGAGGCTTTGTTTAAGAAGGCCCTAAGGCAGAGTGTCAACAGATCTCAATCTGAATCGAGTCAGGCTCAGGTAAGGCCCAGATGGACCAAATGAATGTAATCAAAGTTTGACGCCAAACTTCGGTGCCACTAAATACAGTCGGCTCTCGTTAATACGAGGGCCTTGGGAGTTACTGAATTAGCTTGTATTACTGAGAGTCGACTGTACACGTTTGGTCGCTCAAATCAGTGAGGAGTCAGGTTCGAATGAAAATCAACTTTGTCCAATGGAGTTGCTGCTCCAAATGTGTACGTGCACATTTTTGCGAGAAGAGATGTGGTCGTTTTATCATCTTTACTGCGCAGAAGGTAGTCTAGGTCATATGCCTTTTTTGCATCCCTCGCTATTTAGGAAGAGAGTGGTGAAGATATGAGCTCTTCAGTTTCAAAACCATGGGAGCGAACGATTGGAATTCCTAAGCCGGCACCTAACAGACAAATGACCAGTACTAGCCAGAACCAAGTACGTGTACTTCACAAATCCAACACACTTGCCCACGAAGCCTGTGACAGGGCCTGTCGTTGGTGGCGTGAGCAAGACCGTCGCCACCGCCGCGTTCAAGAGACTTGCGCTAATGCCGTACACAAGCACATATCACCGGCCTTGCACTACCAGCTGACGCCCGAGACCCTGCGAACGATGTCTCACCTGCTCGTGTTGGACTCGCACAAGATCATCTACTGTTACGTCCCCAAGGTCAGCTGCACCAATTGGAAGCGGATTCTCCTCGTTGCCAAGGGAATCTTTCCCTCCGTCAAGAAGATCGAGCAGAGACAGACTCACTTGGCAACCGATTCGCACATGCGCACTCTGAGCTCGTATCCACTTGCCACTGCAACCCGTCTCCTCAAGGAGTACAAGAAATTCCTGTTTGTCCGCCATCCCTTTGAACGCATATTGTCCGCTTACATTGACAAATTCCAAATGGACTATCCAGCCAGCAAGCATTTCAGGGAAACCAGTGCTGTCGAGATGGTCCGTTACGGTGACGTCAGCAACACACAGAGACTCAAGGATGGCACCTTGAATATATCTTTCCAACAATTCTCCCGTTACATCAGTGATCCAAAAAACCAAAACCTTGAACCGCACTGGCAAGAAATGTACCGCCAGTGTCAACCCTGCATGATAAAGTACGACTACATCGGCAACTACAGCACTTTAAAGGAAGATGCTGATTTTATCATCAAAGCCACAAACTTAAATCAGCCCTTCCCCGATTCAACTAACCCGACTGGGAGTTCCAAACAGAGCAAGATACGGAGATTCTTTTCACAGCTGACAGCGGCTGACATTGGCGACCTCTACCGACGCTATTCCACCGATTTTCAACTGTTTGGGTACAGTGTACCACCCTACATTTCAAACAGAACTTTTACTTAGTCAAGACACCGCTTCGGCAAAATAAAAGCAGATTTCATATTTATGGATTGATGCTCAGGGTTCTTTAATTTATAGGCAAACAGCAAAAGTTGGTTCGTGCTTCAGGCGAAAGCGAAGCGAATTTGAAGTCCCGAAACATGTCCATCAAAATTCCCTGTCGCTGAAAATGTGTTCAACTTTTGTGAACTCGCAGCGCGAGTATATGATCTGACTTCACATTTTCGTGTTTGTGTTCGCTTTCGCGCTAAGTATGAGCCGGCCTTAAAGGATCCAGGAAATAAATTTCCTTTGAATCACTTTTCGTGAATCTCTGTACTCTTCTTCGATGTATGAAGACTGTTTGACATCTTTTTTGAGTTACATGAACTGAACGGTGCACCTTTTCAAACATTGAAAATTGACCAAGCATTTCTGGACAAGAGAGGGCGCTTTTGCTTTGATGTAAATCCCGGAAGACATGGCTCAGGTTACATGTTTTCATGTTCAAATTGTGAACCCAAAATTTGCTATCTGGGAACATTTGTATGAAAAAGATTTTTGCTGAGTTATTGCCATATACTTACAGAGCAATAAATTGCCGAATTAAATGAAATCAGCCACAGCAGTGGTTATAAAAAAATCTAGAAATTTTCTTTGCACAAATCTGTGCAACATTGAGATTCTGTGCCTTGGATGACATCATCAACAAAAATTGAAAGCAAGGTTAATTGAAGCCCAAAGATGCAATTTCAAGGGTTTTTAATACACTGTATAAAAAAATTCTATTTCATGACTCCTGTAAGAGAGATGTTTGCTTTTGTAAGTGAATAGAGTGATATGCATCCATTTTGCCCAGTGGCATTAAGTTAGTAGCTATATGCCTTTAACAGAGGTTAAATTAGTGACGCTTCTCACATCAACAGCTAGAAGGGAAGGGGAGACGGGGAATGAATTCCTTAAGTCAACTTATGCCGGAGGCCCACTGATTTGTTTATACGTGAATTTGGTCGTCATTGTCTTACGTTTGGTTTCAAAATAGCAATTAACATTTATTAAGCACCGAGCAATGCTAAAATACGTTTGTGAAGGACAGCCCTCATATTCAAATTTGTATCACCGAAAAGTAGTAAAGATATATCTGCCAAAAACATCTAAAATCATTTTGATTATGTAAATAGATTAACTTGCCGAAGTTACTTGTTAGTGTAATTAGTTTTGTTATTACCAATGACCGCGTGACGTGACCTTGATGTATGTGACGTGAAAATACACGCAACAGTACCAGAACAAAAACAAAACGAAAAGAAATCACGCATGTATTTCAGAAGTAATGGACCAGCAGTACATTCCGTCAAAGTATCTATGGTCGATTGTCCTGTTAAATATAATTTCTACATTCATTTCAATATTTTAAATCGTATTTACATTTAAAAGGATGGACAACTGTGGCAGCACGGACAGAGTATAATAAATAACACCAATAACATCGATAGCTAATAATTGTAGATCTAACTGTATTACAGGTCTGAAAAGAAGCAAAAACTGACACCAGAGTCCAAAGTTAACCGTACAACACCGAAAAAGCAACAATGATTGTTCCGCCAAATAGCCGTCCGTCTGTGCTAAATGCAGTAAATAAAGTCATCACCGCGAATGTTGTGGGGTACACGTTTGCGACAGAGGATTGGTAAATGTTGCCATTCGACAACACAAAACGCTGCAGTAATTAGTGAAGGTATCCACTTTTTTACCTTTGACACGAAAACGGCTATGAACGCGGGATTTACAGCTATTGCTGTCGTACCAGCCGCCATTTGTATTACAGTTATTGGTCGTTACTTGGAATTAATGCCTGTACCCACATTCATGTAAACTGTTGCATGACTATATTGATACTATACTCTTGCTATCGGTTGCTTCAAGTCTTAGAAGTGCAAGTACATTTATACTAATTAAAGACAGGAACAAGATTTACGTTATTTTACCAGGTTTCAGGTGAGTCAGGGTCCCCTTTCTTAATGGTGATGGACAGCATTGTTTTTTGTCGTAATTTCACAGGATTGGCTGATTACGGTGTGTAATATATACTGCAACTTACCGGTTTACCGGTACATTTCACTCACTTGTTTCATGTTTGAGTCAACTGCTTTGTGAGAAAAAAAAACAGCACGGCATTTTCAATGTTTAAATCGACGGTCTTGTAGTTTATCTTGCGTGAAATCTATGGATTATAGGGCGTTCGTAGGACAAGCGAACATCGTCCGCGGGGTCAGGGTGGGAAACAAGCATGACAGGTTCTCATTCCCTTAAAGAAAGGAGCAGTTTTCAACGGTTAGGAGTAATCAGTGAATTTACCTTGGAGTAATGCGCCTCCTCAACAATGTAGCATTGCGGATTCATGGAAAAGCTTCATCCAGGGACACAGCAGTCGACTCGTGTCTGTGACATCGAACCGAGTAGGCTTATATGAAAATGCACGTGCACGCGCGATCGTGCTTATGACCGCACTTTCATGTCAGTTTTACACGTCGATGAAAGTCTAAAACTCCTTTCTCAGTTGATTCATTAATAATTATAAGCGAAAAGAATTATGTTTTAAAACAAGGGAGGTTTAATGTGTAGAAATCGTACTTTTTGTTGACGAAAATCATCATGCTTGGAACAGCCGCCTTATTGGATCATACCATTATGCTCTAGGGGTGATTTTGAATTCGCAAGGTTTTTTCGTTTAAAAATTCATAAATAAAATTGAACTTCACACTGATCCAATTCATTTTCTACTTTAAGCCTAACACTCTGGTTTCTAAAATTTCAGTTCACAATGCTTTTGGTGAATGTATGTCGGTATGTTTTTAGTTGCTGTTAGGTTTATCCGTTCATTAATGGAGACTCCCACAACAGCTGCAAACACAACATAATAAGAAAGGTGGCGCCTGTTGCGCATGTCCTGGGTGCGCGAAAAATTAGTCTGTACCGAGGCGACTTCATTTTTTTGCTGTCCATGCCAGTAGGCCTCTAGTACAGCGCAATGTACATTGAATGCTAAATACAGTAAAAGTACGAAAAAATGTTTAATCTAAATTGGCCCTTTTGGTGGCTTCCAAGAAATAAACCAAAGCGAATTTGCTGAAGTACTTTAAATCTATCAGACTTCAATCACTATAATATATTCTGTCATGCAAACAAGACGGCGACTGACGGGCGTTTTAACAACAAGCCTATTTGCGAGTTAAATTTGAATAAAAGCTGGTGTAATGGGTTCCTTGAATTCTCGTGAACATATCAATTTGGATTCTCATACTAAAGATACTGTTGCTATACCTCGTGATTCGGGCAAGCTTTTGCTAAGTTACGTATTGAGAAACATCTTGCACCAATACACTCTTGTCAATGGATAAGAAGGGTACAAAGGAACCAGTCCATCCCAAAAAAGGCGGTCGCTATGCAAAAGCTTGAATTGCCCGAGTCACATTGACGGGGTGTAACAATGGTGTCTTTACCCTGGGAAATTCAGATTGTTATGTTTATGTGCAATCGGACAACATATCGTACCAGACTTTATTCAAATTTAACTCGCAAAAGGCTTTTTATACTTCATACAATACAAGTCATTGCTTCATTAGACGGAACTGGGGCGTGTGAACCAACTAACCAATGCCTAAAGAAGAGAGGGCTCTGTACATCTGACCCAAAGGCATCACCTGTGCAGCTGGACGCAGGTAAGGCCGCAGCCGAACTATTAGCGCGGCACATCCTTCGGGGCTGGGTGGGAACCAGGAACGTATGCGAGAAGAGCTCGGAGTTGCTCGGGTTTGGTTTCACCGACACTACTTGTTTGCATAGCAAAAGGTTCATGGGTGCCCGTGCATGAAACCATCAGACTATACCTGGGAGGGTGTACACTCTAAAAAAGACATTCAACTTTTTGAGGTGAAAATATGGGAAAGATTAAATTTTTTTAAAAAGTTCCAGCTAAAAACGTGACTGAATGATAACGACTCAAGAGTTGTTACAAGTTGCTTCACCACTTATTTCCCTCCCACAAGTCACACCCCCAGGAGCCAGGATTTTCGCGCTGATTTTAAAAATCCAACACACCCCCTTCCGCCCCACCTCCGCCCCCACTACCATTGTCACTTCCTTGGGGGACCTTCTGGTGCTGGCAGGACGCCCCACAGTCCTCCGATTCGCCGGTTTCATGAGAAGCCCAACTGACCATCAGCCCGTCGTGGCTGAGAGGTTCCTCCTGGTCGTCGCTGCCGGAGGACAAGCTATCCGAGACGACGTTGGGGCCGCTGGACATGTCAAAAGGCACCACCTGGTCGATGTTTGTGCGGCCTCGGCGGTCGGGCGGTGGTGGGTGGGGTGAATCGCCATGGGTGTCTGTTCGCCCGTCTCGGTTACGATCTCGCTTCCGATTTGGGTTGCGCTGTTTGCTACCTGTGGCTGTACATTTACAAGAACTTGTGGAGAACGTGTAGCCCTTGTTGCACGCTGGTTGTAGACAACGATTATCCATTACACATCTAAAAACACGCAAGCAAAAAAGCTTCCAAGTATCAAGTAAGCCGCCTTTTTTAGACGTATACGTGTAACCATCGAGATAGACGGGTCTGTCAGCAAGACTATCCAGAGGAGACGATACTGCTCACGTTACCAAACCTAATCACAAGTAAACTATCCCTGTTTTTCTGCCTGGGGTCTACTGAATTGATGGGATCTAAAGATATCTCGAAAACCGAAATATTTAGACTGTGTCCCGACGGACTCTGCAATTGGGCATGGCAGCAAAGTGATGGACACAATGTCATGTGGACGCTGGTATGCAAGCATGCTCTGTGCTGGGTATACCAACTAAATTCCAATCGCTTTTTAGTGAGAGGAATTGACCAAAGTGTGATTGCAAGACTGAAATGGTGCTGAAATAAGTCGGGTTACAAGACCGCTGGTCTGGGCAAAGACAAGGGAATGCCTCAGTAATTCAGTTCATTGGAAAAGCTTGCCACCGGACTCAGTAAGACTACACTGGTGTATTATAGGGGTGAAACTCACGTGCACTCGGTGGCAGCCATTCTCCGCCTGGAGCGCTTGATCTTCTTGCAGCCACCATCTTTTTGGTCGCATCTACAGTCGCATGTGTCCGGGTCCTGTATGTACGGCCTGGGACAGGGCTTGTTGCACAGACAGCGACAGGTGACTGCGTCAAAGGACATGGTCTGAGAACAGACGGTCGGCTGGCAGACGGGAATCTGCGGCCGCTCCTTGCACATGCACTCCGTGTCGGCATAGACGCTGTGCTTCAGATAACGTGCGTCTTTGTGTCTGGAGGAATCATGCCTGATTGTCACAATGATAAACTGAAAAAGAAATCATGCATCAATCAAGCACAATCTGCTTTATCCCTACAATTTCACAAATACCATCATCAAAATCACAGAAATCAACTCCAGTATCCTTTACGATAACGATTAAATGGGAAGATGCATGTTAAATCTCCAACAAGGTACGGTTCTTGGGCATTATCAACGACAACGTTAATTCCCGCATAGCTAAAATAATCTTCAGTGAACAAATTCAACAAACACTCGATTTCTTTGTCTTGTTTCATTATACCGTGGGAGTAACCACTACAGGGATACAGCAGGACCGGTAACTTTCACCGCGTAGGCCTAATTGAGACTTGCGCCCCTTGCAGAACCGTGCTCAGACACATCGGCGAAGAAAACACAGATTGTGGACGAGGGCTGGTTTGCCTACTCACCGGTTTAGTGATGTTCACTCGTGCGCTCTGTTTGCCCACGCAGGGGGCGCCACCCTGACAACATCCGCTTCTGTCACAACGGCTGACCTTGGTGCACTCCGGATACACAAAGACCAGTCCGCCACGCGTGAGGTTCAGTTCCTTGTACATGTCTACGAGGACTGGGTTGGGCTCGCGGCACTGGACGCTGACACCATGGCGGTTGACTTCAGTCATTTCTGTGTATACACGGAGTCACGTCAAGAATCAAGATGATGTGCATTTGATGTAAATGGGCTGAAAACGAGTTTGCACTGGCAAGTTATGACAGCGTAAAATGGAATCCTACTATAGATCAGCAACCTACGATATTGTTGCCCCGCCCCCGAGTAAGTGACTCATACGTTGGAACTCTACTTTCTCTGGCTGTATATAACGGGATGCGAGTCTCATGGGTTACTCCTTGGCTAGTGGTGGGACCCATTTACACACTCCTGAGTGGAGAAAGGTTAGTAAGTACGCACGCACGAGGGGGAAGGGGGCTGGTGTCGTTGCGTACACCATGCGTAGGGGGGGGGCTCAAGCCAGTGCGTACCGTACGCAAACCGAAAATTTGCCTGTAATGAATCTTCATCATAATAATACACTTTCTCATACAAATAAATACCAGAATCAGCTTTTGTGCGTCGAAAAACAAAACCATTCAAACACAGTATCCTCCACCGTCCACCCCACCATTTATCCTTTTATGCCAATGCCCATTATCAGAAAACCGCGACATTACTCATGACACAAAGACTGGCAGCATCTTCCGGAATTGCGGAATGCGTATGCGTACCGGGGAGGGAGGTTGGAGCCACTGCGTACGCCATGCGTACAGAGGGACTGAGGTCTGAAAAGTCGGCATTTCGTGCGTACGTACTTTATGGACGGCCTCTAAAGGGTAAAGTGGCTTTACCCTTTAGCAGGATCCGTCACACTCCAGTACCTCCAACCAGCATATAAGCCCCACTCCCTGTCGGCATCTCTTCAGTCTCCTGACGACGGACAGAGCACACTGTCCGAAACGTTGAGCCTCTCCGGTTCTTATCAGAACCACACAGACTCAAAAAGAGATATTGCATGGTGCTTACCGCAAGCTTTCCATCTTGGCTTTACCAAGTTCACACTGAAATATGACCATCACACTGGCTTTGAACATCCTAGATTCTGATCAAGAACATGCGCGGACCACTTTAAAATGGGGAGCGCCATCAATTTGCGACAAAATTTGCCGACGGACCGTCTGCGAATTTCATGAGTGCAGTGGCAGTCCGACCCCCCCGTCCTTTCCCTTTCCTTCTCCATTCTTGCCGACAATACCACGATTTTACTGGAAATGAATGACTGGAGGACTGTGAACGCTACATCTCTCTTCAATATTGCAATGCCCATGATCTGGAGTTACAAACCCTAACCAATGGGCCACACTTCCCCTCTTGTTTTTCAAGTTCTGCTTCGCCGTCAGTAAAACGTATAGGGCGTCCCTTTACAACTGTAGCGGCATCAAAAATTAAAGGCTGTGCACGGAAGAGGCTAAACCGAGAGATGGTTTGCGGGTAGACCACGTGGAATCAATCTCTTCCATAACAGTGGTGGTTCTGAAAAGAACCGGTGAGTTTGGACTCGACGGTACTCTCCTGAGGACGACGTCACCAGAGCATCCTGGTCGAAATGTGGAGTTCACACTCACCGATCCTTTTCAGAACCACCACTCCTATGGAAGAGATAGGTGCACACAGTGTTCACGCAAACCATCTCTCTGAAAAGAGTAAGTCATGCAGTCTTAGCAACTGTTGAATAAGACTAACATGTGTCACTGAAGTTTCAACGAACCGGTTCATTTCAATTATTAAGAAAGACAGGAAAGACAGTACTGAGATTCCATGCCTTGATCTGCAGTTTCCGGAGTGAAAGTGGGCCGTTCCGCCTCTACGTCTTGCGTCCGGCCGGCACGCCAGGCGTTCTGCACCGACTCGTTCACCATCTTCGTCCAGCGCGATTTGACCGAGTCCACCGTGAAGAATACCCGTAGGAACTCTTCCGGCGTCCGCACGCGGGTCATCTTGCGAGCAATCTCCACTTTGTATTCCTAAGAGGAAAAGGTTTGGTGGTCAGTGCATGAGTGCTGCAACAAAATGACCTCCTATACCGAACAAAAAGACACCAAGGGTTTTTGTTTTCACCGACCTAACGTGATCATTACCAAAATCAGGGATGAGACTGTGGGAAAATGAAATATACATAGGTTTTGAGGGCCCCGCAGCACAGTTGGGTCGAGGATATACCTTTGGTTTGCCTAAAAGCATTCCTTAAAATACTCATTTCTTATGTTCTATCACAACTTTTATCCTTTTTTTTTAACATACCTCGTTGTTAAATTCACGATTTTCCAGATTAAAAAGACAGATTTGTGTCAAAATCCTGAAATTTACAAAATCCTGATGGAAAATCGCGGCAGATATCACCCTGTAAAATAACACCCCATTCCAAAATAAAACTAAACGAAGCAAAAGGCAAACAAAGAAACGAAGAGAATGAATGAAAAATTGTATCTCTCGCGGAACGACTGCAATTGAAGACCTATCTTCTCAAGCTGTTGGTTATTTTTATACCAGTTTTTTAGGCTATTCACCTTTAACCCCCTTCAGCAAAAGAATGCAAGAATTTGCTGCAACGCCTTTTTCAAATAGCGTGCCACCCGTGCGTATTAACCTACATCCCCTTATACTCGCGTGCCTCTTGAGGAATTAGGGATTCTGGAGCTGCAAAGATGCAAAGTGGGGTTTTAACAGTACATCTACGCGGCATTCCTGCGTTTAATTTATTGACAGGAATTCTTCCTTTGGAGTAAATCTACTCAAGTGCCCCTCTCAAGTTGTGACTTGGCGCCGATCTCAACAATTTGAAAAATGTGATTTTTTTTATTCTACCATTCCGAGCTACTCTGATGAACAAGGCTTATTGAAAATACCAGTGCAAAGCAAGCGTCTGCAAGGGCAACCCCCCATGAAACATTTAGTAGACTCTAACGAAAGTGCAAACAAACAATCCCAAGGAAAATTCGCGTTTACTGAATTTAATGTTGACGTTAATGTTGAGGAGCACCTAGAAGCAAAAGGGTCAAACGAATATAGGTTGGTCACGTGTGGCCCGCACATGCACACTCCATGAACCAACGCGTGCAGTCAGTGAGCGTAACTGTCCCGGCTGGTCTTTGTGAAAGGAAGTGCAATTACCATGTTGAACAAATTCTGTCTGTAACAGGTGGGGGACCTTTCAGACAAAGAATTGTATCAATTTGTCAGTTGAATTTCTTACTCTCCAAAGTGATGGTAATGTTGTTCTCTTTAATATACATGTATTTGTATCTCTGTATAGATATACACTAAGTACCTAACGCGACCGTTCCAAAACCTGGCTGAAGGCTTCCAAGCTGTTATTCAGAAAATGACACCAGTCTCCACAGTGCAAATTGCACAAATTTCACTGCCTTTAACTACAAAAGCCGTCTGCCGACAAAACTTGCACTGTGGATTACTGTTACAAGTGAAACTTAACAGCGGATGGGAGAAACTGTAAAACGCTGAATTTACCTGCTCCAGCCTTTTTTTTCGTACACCGTGGGTGCAGTATTTACAAAAAGTCGTCCAGACGATGTAAGGGGCTTTCACCAAGTTACACATTGTAAATGGATGATTATGTGCACTGTAGAAACCAAAATCAGAAATGTTAACTTATTCCTTTCCCACTTCCTGATCATCAAACCAGTTGAAAATTACGGCAACGAGCCTTCGCGTGTTGTTGGATTTCCCTGTGCAGAACGGAAGTTGTCTCGGGTGAAGTACGCCGCTCTAAACAATCATTATAACGATGAACCTTGTGTGGCCTTAGTGAACAATGAACCGATTGACCTTGTCATGTGAACCCAAAAAGAAAAAAAACGTTATACTTAACAGGATATGAATTCTGATAGATTCACGAGCGCTCAGCTATTTGCAGGATTATAATCAGAAAGTTGAAGCTTGAAGAACATCTTCTTCCAACCCTTTTGGTGGGTAACTTTCAAATTACCTTTGAGTTTGGTCTTTAAACAAGTCGCTGTTCTGGGCGTCTTGGAAGAGAAAACTTGCTGGAAGACATGTGTCAACACCGAGAACGATTAAACGATTGTTTCTGGGAAATGGTCGCACTTCGTGTAAACGTACGCGGCTGGTCTGCAAATACAATTTTACACCGCGGGTCGAAACGGCAGCGACTTTTATAACTTTAGTTTCGCTAACGCGGTGACTCACTGTGGCATGAGCAATTGTGAACGAAACTAGCATAATTCAATGTTTCCGTGAAATATCGTGTCTTCTCTGGCAAAAAAAAATTGCGTCAGTCGTAAAATCTATAGCGACTGGCACCAGTCCAAAAATAATACTCCCCCGACAAACACACACTCGGCAACTACACTGAATAAAAAGGAAGCAACCAAACTAACCAAAATATACTTCACCATCTGCATGTGTTTAAAGTCATTCAAAATCAACTTACGGGACATGAAGGTCACGCTTGTGTACAAAACTGCTTTTGAGGCTTTTTGGTTTTTCTGCATATGTTGAAGAATGGGTTTTCTTGGTAAGTACGAGTCTGAAATTCTCATGATTCCTTCGCACTTGGATGAGTATCGTTATCGTTAACCATTTCCCGTGATCCATCGTATAACCAAACATCTCTATAAAAGTTAATCAGCACAAATTGACGGAAGCAGGTTATACTTGCTGGGAATTTCTTGATTACGGTGGCCTATAATTTACACCAACTGAATTTAAACCCAAACGACTCTTTCAGTACCAGGGTGCAGTCTCGTTTATATATACACATGCTTGTTTTAATGTTGGTTTGATGCTTATTCAAAGACGGTCAACTACGCTCCAGTTAACTAATGTCTTTGCCTATCATCTATGCAATATCCAATCATGAATTCATCAAGTGACTTGTCATGCTTGTACGGCGATTTCAAAGGCCAAGATCGGACTAGTTGAGCTGCTTGAACTTTTCTCAGTGAAACTGTGCAATAACAAAGACAACTTTTGGCTGTACACGAAAGGACTGCATAAACCCCTCAAGCTGTAGCGTGGCAGATGTTGGGGGATTTCCTAAGCTGTCGAATTGAATTTCCCCTCACGCCCATTGGAACTGTTGCTTCATGCCTCACTCCAAGTGTTAACTGACCGAAACAGATGGCAGATGTAAATCCACGAATTGGACGATTTAATTCCTATCCTCACAGATACTTTTTTGTCACCGTAAGGGTTTAATACACGACAAACAATGTCTTAAGGAAGCGTCAAGGAACAGCTACACGCATGATTTGGTATGTGAGCCCTGTAACCACGGAGTGCCCGTCCTTTAACTACGATTTTAATTTGTCCACCGGCTGGAACAACTATGCATTCTCCTTTTTCACTTTTGTGCGGTTGATCGTCCCGTCGTGGATTCTGCCAGCTCTGATCGATTGATGAACTGTTCATTAATTTATCGGTAAATTGCTCTGTCGGAGTGTAGATCCACATACTAATGATCTAGTTGAAAAACTTTTGATTCGAGTCTTATCATTCCAGCATTTATCATTGACAGATTCAAGTTACAAACTTCCAACCAGTTGAGATATCTTGAAGGTTATAGAAGGTTGCCAACTACATTACCGACGCGTACAGGTACCATGGGGGTTTTGAGACAGCCATACCCTGTTAGTAATGCACTCATGATTGAGGTTCACTTGTTCCACGCTTGTTCCCTGTAAAGGTCGCATAACACAACAGGCCCCATGGGTCTTGTTCTAGTCCTGATGTCTGTAAACTCATGTGCCATACATGCTGTACATTATCAAACGCACGATAGACCTACCGCCAAGTTCTTGATGATTTCCGTTGACATCGGCGAACCCATCCTCCGCCGATGACTTCGCCTGCTGCTCTCCACCGTGGTCGACGTCTCGGCGCGGATCCGAGTGCTCCCACGACCCATTTCTGGCTTAGCTCTCGGTTTGGCGAAGGCAATTGCCGCATGTACCCCGAGAAGGATCAGTAGCAGGCGGCAGTACGTCACGGAGCTGGAGGCGTCCATCATGGGTCCGCTGTCGTGTTTGGTGAGCGTTTATTGTTTACGCTTTTATGGCAGTTGTGGAATTCAAATTGCTTGGCATTAGAACACGCGGTGACACAGGATCTCTGCGAATGTGAATGCACGGCCGTCAGTGGTCATGAAACATGGCTGACTTTCGTCCGTGGCCCCACCGATTTTTTTTGTTTTCGATATCTTGTCTGGGCTCAGTGGATTTAATTTATATGGTTGTGCAGATCGAGGCAAGTGCAGGACCAGGACTCGCGGGGCTGTAGCTGGGCCGTCCTCCTGTGCCTGTGCTCACCACCAACGGAATACAACGGGGTCACCAACTTCCGACTGCGACCTGCCCTCCACCACTTGATATCAGCTGGAATGTTTTGATTTAGACGATTATGATTGGCAACGAGGTTGGGTAATTGCTGCGCGCACTTGACACAACTTGCGAGTTAAGTTTTCGACGCGCGCTCTGGCTGGCGCAGTGATCATGGTATTACCGAGAACAGCTGTTGGTGTGAGTCACGACCTGACGTCGTCTATAATTAGACAAAGTAGTTATCGCCTGTCGCCATTCCAAGTTTACCTGCTGGACATACTAAGTGGCGTAACTACTGGGGGGAGGCACAGGGAGTACTCCCCCAGCGGATGCCCGACCCCCTCCCCAACTCCGCGGGCCCCCATTTAAAATCTGTGAATAATTTTCGTTGAAATGCAACTGAAGCTTATTTTCCCGCGACGCCCCTTGACATAATAACATGCACTCCTGGGTGCCCCCGCACATTTTAACCCCACTTAAGGCACTGGACTTACTACATACAGAGGGCTAGAATTCACCGCAAGTTGAGGCATCGTCATCGCCATCATGCGGTGTACCACATAACCACAGTCTTGACAGCGTTTACTTTATTTTTGGCTCAATGTTTCTGTACTTATAGGTGAAACCCCTCACTAACATATAATAGATGTAAAGTTTTGTTTTCACAGGACGACCACAACTCTCACTAATAAGCAGAACACGGTCGTGTCATGCTGCTCCGAAGAACTCGCTCATTGTGAAGGCGATTCATACTTTTAAACCGCAGTTGCAGCTATGTCTGAAATATCGTTAATTCTGAAACTCATCAGATTTTCAAGTAAGCAGCGTAAACTAAAACAAAAGCTTGTCGATTCCATTACTAGTTTAATTACAGCCAGGCTAAGAGGTTCATGTTACCATATTCCAAAATTTGGAGATTTTCTGTTCGTATAATGTCGATTTGGATGGAGCGTATAAAAACAAGCTTTTTGCTTGAAATCTGGTCCTGAATTCATGAATGCGTAATGTGCATTGTGTTTTGTGGTAAGATTAAAAAACAAAATGTGTTTGGGCGGATCCCAAACCAGCTGCCCCCACGGAAGACCTTTTTAAAATTTTATTTAAGTTTATACCGTGGTTAGGTTTTAGTCAAAACATCCTGCAAAGTAATGAATCTATACTCAGAAATAACCCTTACGTTAATGTTTCTCTGCCGGTTATTTAGTGCGCCTTTGATGTCGAAACGTTTAAATCAGGAAATCTATCACCAACTACCGGTGACACTATGATTTCAACCATGACTCCGCTGCACTGACCCCACAAACCACTTCTTGTTTAAGGCCATTGGTTTACTCTGTAAATGGTGATAAAACAATTAGTACGGCAACACGTCATGTGCATGACAGGGACAATTACCGGGACCTGGTCAAAGAGTTATTTGTTTTGATCATCTATCGGCTATGAGGCGTGTAACAGCGGACATAAACACACTTTTGAGCGAATACAATAGTGTCCCATTGAAAACTACAAAGTGATTATAACGCCCCCAGTGGGAAGTGCGTGGGCAGATAGGCGATGGGCTAAATGATGTTGGCAAGGAGTTTTGTTGCGACCGCCCTCTATCACCCCCTAAACTCGTGTTACCCACGTCCGGCTTAAAAAACCGTGACGAACCATTCAAAAAAGGGAAATTATTCCCTCTAAATGTGGAAGAGTGGATACCACTCTTAAAAAATCGTGGAAAATGTTCAAAACTGAGTGAAATTTTCACTCATTTAAGGAGCCATATACTTTCATGTATTATATTGACAACTCAAACAAGGGTTTTCTCTCATAATGGCTCCTCTTTCGGAGGCGTTCTCATTCTTTTTAGAATGATTTTCACTCTTTTCCGGTGACTGTTACAAGAGACTCACTCTTTTAGCGTGCTAGTTTTCGTTCTAAAATTGAGAGTGTAAAAGGTTGTCCCTTCACTTTGACTGTAGGGCCTACTCCATCGAACCTGAACATCTCTAAGTTATGCATGTACATTTAGTGAAATAAAAATGTAACTGTTAACTCAATGCTAGGCTAATGGCCAAGTTCGATTGCCTGGTCCGACCATTTGTTGACTGTTATAGGTGTAATGGTCGCTGATCGTACTTAGCTATGGGTATTAACTAGTCGACGTATACTTGGCCCAGAATGAAGTGATTGATCATAAATACAATGTCATCTAACCCAGAAACGGGTGCGGGATCAACCCCACTGCATTTTCTCCGATATCATCGCATTATTGCGCCGAGCCTAGGGGAATTTTTCTGGAAATGTCTTACAATTATTTTGACACCAACTGTATGAAAGTCGGGCATTTCATTCCTGCGAAACGCCTATTTGCAAGACAACTCAGCCGAATAGGCCCTATTCGTGGGGACCCAATATCAGTCATATCCCCCAACATAGTTTATTTATTTGAAATCGTTAAGTCTAAAGAATCAGACTATATTATGTGATTTCATTCGTACCCCCCCCCAAATCACCTGGTACCATCCTATTAAGGGTTTCAAATTTATACTGCACGTTCAGGTTTACGACTGATATTTGGGACACCGCAAATACTGCCTATAGTTTTAACTTTTGCCATTGATGCGCTCAATGCACGCGGACGACACGCGCGTGAGGCCGTGAACAATACAAAAAATCTGCTAGCACAAAAACCTTGTGTCGGATTGAATTGAAATTTCACAAATGAATACTTATAATGAGTGTCTTCACATATTAAGACAGTTGAGATGTTGCCCCCCGCCGGCTGTGCGATGGTCTGAAAAGCTCGAGTCTTTCATCGCTTCATAATACAAAATCATCTCTCAAATTTAATGATTGAAATCGTCTAGACAAAAGGGCATCTTTCATTAGAAAATTCTGCAGCGTCAATGAACTTACAATAGGTACAACTGTCATGACTTAAGAATCAAACGGGACTCAACCAGTCTCAGTTTGTATAAGAGAATTTTATTCCAAAAAATCAAGTAGTGTCACTAAGATTTATACATGAGGTTTGCTTTAAACACGCTGACATGATATGTTATACATGGCGTTTCATTTTTGTTTCTCAGTAATACCTGTCTTTAAACATCTGTTAAAAGGGATGCTTTACTGCCAGATTTCGATTTAATTCCAAGTTTGATTTACCGACCTTTTTAAAATTTAACAGAAGGGGACTTCTTTGCAAGTTTTGAATGATGTCTCTATGTGTATTTCTAAATGTAGGAATATTCTCGATCTGAAGATCGCACTTTCGTTTCGAGAGTACTAAGGCAGGGGATATAGTCTGAATTCAAGTCACGAGATCACTGGCCACAATTTTTTATTCGTTTTCGAATAAGACAAATAATTTGAATACATAACCAAAGTTGTAATTCCCCGATAACTGCAATTTACTTCCTCGGCAGTATTCAGACCAAATAGGGTAAGGTGAAAATGCTCCAAATGGCAGAACACCGTATACACTAAAAAGGTAACAAGTATTCTCCAAGATAACAATGTAAATGGCATATACCTTTTTATTGTATTCTAGAATTCCAGCAATGTATATAATAAGACAATTAGAGCTACCGAGAGAAATGCTCAGCACCTGTATTGTATTTCACAAGAAAACTTTTGATGATTGTAATCCAAAAGATTCTTTCAAATGGACCGCAAATACACTGCAGAACAAATCCATCTTGTCTTCGGCTGTTGATAAATGTGTTCCCAAGTAAACTGGACAACAAAAGAAACCTGCCACTTCTGTCCAAGGCCACACATAAAAATTCACTTCACAGAAATAAACAATTTTTGTACACAGGTATGCTGCAATACCCCTTACTAATCACATGCCCAAAAGCAAGTGATTATCTTTATAACAAAGAAGAAATTGACATGCACAGCAACTTGGTTACTGAATCAAAAGTCACAGAATGTAACAGAATAAGCTGTAAGTTTTACGCAAAAATAAATGCCACAGGCACAAAATAAAGAAGTTGCAATCATTACTTTTCAATAATGTGTATGCATAGTTAGTGAGGATGGCATCCCTATATATGTACATAAACCACTCATGCACATCATTTTGACAAAGCAGGTGTTCACTTTGTCATTGGTTGTTTAATTATAATGTTGGTTGTCCATTCATGGGTCATTTTTGCTTTGTGGAGAGTGCTTTTGTGTGTGACTTTTGATTCAGTAACCAAGTTGCTGTGTATGTCAATTTTTTCTTTGTTATTAAGATAATTACTAGCTTTTAGGCATGTGATTAGTAAGGGATATTGCTGCATACCTGTGTACAAAAATTGTTTATTTCTATGGGGTGAATTTTTATGTGTGGCCTTTGACAGAAGTGTCAACTTTCTTTTACGTTCAGTGTATATAAGTGTTTGCTGTGTTAATCGTTCACGTACAACGTTAACATCTCCCAAATACAATTCTTGTTATACCAAATAAAAACTTAATGTGTATTATATGATACTAACAATATTTCTCATTATGTACATGTACATTGTCACCACGAAGACAAGGATATAGTCTTCCCCAATTTTATAATACATGCACATGTACAAGTCATTAGAAATGTTTCCAGGAATAAATTATATACATCTTATGAACTAATCCACTGGACGTCCGCGTGACATGTTCCAGTGGTCGCGGTTTGTAGGACGAGTAATGGGAGACTTTAGGACGCCGGGTGGCGGCAGACACAAGGGTCCTTTTTGGTTGATGTGGGCGTGCGCGTGCATCTAAGCATAGGCATTAGTTCTGAGCACGCACACAACCGCGGATAGGGACAGTTTATCTGCCGCCACCAAGTGTCTCAAAGTCTCCCATTGCAGGAGAAGTTTGTCAGCATTGTCTGAAATTGGCAGCAGTCTAATTAGGTTTTAAAACAAACAAAACAAAACAAAAAAGAACAATAACGCCCCCCCCAAAAAAGGGAGAAAAACAAAATCACATTGAACTGCCATTTTGTTTTGAACTTGATACTTTTCGTAAATCTGCGCAACTTTGATTCATATCCAATAAACGCTATAATCCATCAACTGACCATTGTGCATACAACTTACAGAAAAGGTATAACCAAAGGAAAAAGGCTAGAGTTAATTAAGACTTAAGTGAAGCACTTTAACTTACAAGGAACTGCCGTCAAGTAGGCCTAACACAATTTATCATTCAAGAATTCAATGAGCAACTGCCGACATTAGATGTATGGAGCTGTACAATTTATTGTTCGTGCCAGTGTTTTATTTTTTAAAAATTGCAAATCTACATGAAAAAGTTAAAATTGTTAAGCAAGAATACCTTTGAAAATGTTTGAATAATATATGAAATACATTCGTGATCTGGAGCATCGGATTTTTGCATGAAGACTAAATACAGTTCGACTCAGTTTTTAATTTATTTTCTCAACACATGGGACCGACGTATTACCTACTATTATGCACTGGTTTTGCACTGCCTGAACATTTGTGATGTGATCTTCAATACAAACTGATTTTGAGCTCGGCCCACATACCAATGCGGATGCCAACGCGATTTACAAGACGCTGACATACGGGCAGACAGCTGATGCAATGAAGCAAAGAAACAAAAATTTAAATAGGCAAGTCTCAGCGCGTGCGTTCAGGTTAGTGTAATTCTTCGCCATTTACAGCCACGGTGTACCGATTTCTATGACACAGGCAGGCTTGGTATTGAAACTTCGTGTTGTTCGGCACCGTTTGGGGTGTCGTACTTTGGATGAATAAAAGCTACGGAGAAATGAGAAAATACCTGGTACCGAAGAGCTCATTTATCACTCCTTTACGCCAGTGTTTCTGTTGAACTGATCATTCGTATCTGTGCACACCACACCACGAGATATCACGCCATGCATGTCACGTCCCCCCTAGCCCTGGTCTCCTGTTAACTGTCATTTAAACACATCAAGTACGAATTGGCTAAGTTCGGGCGGCTTGTTCTCGTATGCTCAAGAATAGCTCAATTTATTGTTCGTAAGTCGACCGCTCGAACGCCGGGAACGTACAATCGGTTGTTGCATGGAACATGGCGGCATCCATGTACGTTCTTTCACAGTAAACTTGGAAAGCTGGGCTGAATTCTATTCTATTTAAAAAGGAACTTTCGTTTTTTTTGCTATGGAAAATGATTATTGTTAATTTTGTAAAACTTCCCATTGTCTCCGGCTCTGTGAGCTATCTCGCTATCTTTTTCGACTGTTCAAAATCAAAATCTCGCGAGTTTTTCCATGTGTTCCTGTAAAACCCTAACGAGGAGGTGGTGTGTGATCCTGTTCCGGGAACAGTGTTCTTGGGTTGTGTTCCCACCGTTCGAGCGCGAGAACAAGAAACCCGTGTTAAGAACCGGCCGCCTGAACTCGACCATTGTGCCCCCACGTGCTGCCCAGTTAAGGAGCGCCCTCTAGAAAGATACAACACATTTATATCAACAGGGCCGAATTCTAAATGAATGAGGCACACTGCCTATACGGCCTACGCAAGATGTCAGGAGCTACGAAATTTACATATAAATTTCGCTTGTATTTAGTTTTGGCGTTTCGCTTGGAATTTCCGATATTGGGAAAGCGTCACACGCAATAGTCACGTGACACTGGTGTCTGCCTACAGTAGGCCTACAGTTAATCAAACAGCGCCAAAGTTCTGAGGATACCATTCGTAATGTGAGTATCGTGCGTGGGCTATACTTAAACTAAATTATCAATTTCAGACAAAAAGGCACAGTCATCGGGATTCTCCCAGTTCTTCTATGTTCAGTCATTTTTGCTGTACAAATCAACTTTACTTTGTTGTCGTTAATGGTGTGGAGGAATAACAGTCTAAATTAAATATACAATCTGCTATCTTATCTATGAAAGTACTTCTCATTACTTGATCCCGTTTGATATGAGTACACTTTTTATCATTTAGTATATCTGTTTTAATTAGTGTTTTACAGTTAAAATGCAACTTCAGAACTCATATTTTCTTAACAATAATTACATTTCGTAACAGAATATACAGAATACATACGAAATCGTATTAAAAATAATAATAAAATGATGAAACACCTATAAGCACCATAACATATCCCACCTCAACTCTACATTACTACAGCCTCTACGATAAGTACACGGTAAGGCTATCTCGTTACCACAGCAGTTGCTGTTTGTCATATTGATGTGAGAGAATAGAATCGGGCAAAAAGATAATGTGCCTTTCCCCTTGATGAAACGCACGCTTGCAAATGACCAAGTTTTTATGTTCAGTGTTAACGTGGCGGAAAGCTGTAGTTATGCATTTAACCTTCAATTTCTCGATGTATATTAGATCAGAGACTAACGAGTCATTTCCAGCTTGGTAGGTTAGAAATATTGCCCAGGCTAAATGTTCGATTTTCCGTGTGAAGTTAGCAGTAGTCGTCTTGGACACGTTGAAATGGTGACCAGCGGCGTAACTAGGGTACTATCGGGGAGCTGAGGGATGCAGCATCTTTTAGTGGGGCTCTGGTTGGAGTACATGCGTATGCATGAAAAAGCAAGGCGGACCTGGGCTTATGGAACAAGCTGCTTGCACACTCCTCTCTGTGATACCCGAGCGTGTCCGAATGCTGTCAGCTGATATGGTCAGCTGACATGAATCAACCACCTAGAGCTTTTAGCACATTTTCTATCCGAGATGATGTCACAACATATGCTTCGATAATAATATGAGACTTTCAGAAGCCGCTACAGGCCCTGTTTAACAATGGAAAATACTTCCTCTACGAGGCGCCTGGGTGGCACAGATATTTCATGGGGGTGGGTGTGCCACCCGTGTCCCGCCCCCTAGTTACGCTACTGTTGGTGAGTATGTGCTTTGGATAATACAACAAAATCTTGCAGCCAGTGAAATCTGGGAGACTGTCTAACCACTTGCCCATTTCCCAGTTAGACGAAGATATTCGAAATTCACAGACAGTAAGACGGGCTGGCGGGGTGCAGAGTATCCAACTCCATCGCCCGGGCACACCATCAGTCCGTCCAAGCCAAGCATTCCGATATAGGCACAGGACAGTTCTTCCAGACTTCCGGACAGACTTTACTGGCCGAAGGGGCAGAGGGAAGGAGAGAGAGAGCAGCGACGGGAAGCTAACTCCACCTCCTCTCCTCCTGCACGCACTTGCACTTGTTCAGGGAAAATCTTCCGTTGGCGCAGTTAGGCGTGGCACATGTTCCTTGTTTAACACACCTGGACAAGATAGAAATCGAGATTTTTTTTTAAAAAGTCATCAGCATGGAAATTTGGTAGGTCAGTGGCAATGGCAGTGCTGTATAGGGGTCTAGTCCACTAATTCAAGCCCCATTGAAAACAGTGTAAAATCAGCAACGTTCAGGGCCCAATAGCATGCCAACATCCCTGAGATTTCTGAAACACAAATGAAATTCTTGTCTGGTCTCTTATCTTTCAATTTCTGTTCAATTTTTTGTGGGTAACCAATTACATTTTTAATTATTCCCACAAAACAAAATCACCCCCAAGTGATTTTTCCGAAGTCTGATTGCAGCCATTTTTCAAGTGGCAACCTTCAACTTTCTCGGGCACTTAGGACCATTTTTCAACCGTAGTTTCTAGCCCCTCTGCTCTCATATGAAAGCTCAAAGACCCAGGGAGTTGATGCCGGCAATGATTTACACGATCTCACCATTTTGGGGGCCAAACAATCTCCTTTTTCAAAAGATGCTGTGGTGGCACTTTTAATGCTAGAGAGCTGGCCAGAAATTCTCACTTGAATTAGTGGTCTGCACCCATAGGTTGAAAAGAGCAGCGTTGAACGGGGGTGTCCATTTTGCTTGTAGCAATGCGACCGTGACGTGTGCATTTCCTAGTCGGTCGTGAACCAGCGAAGTTCAGTTCCAAAACAAGGAGCCTCCGTTGCTAAGAAAATAGCGCCCTCTCTTGGTCCAGCTCGAAGCCCATAAGAAAATCTTAAGACCAAATCACGAGACCATCACAACAGACCATTACAGGCTGAATTCAAGCCACAAGCTATGCAAATTAAATGCAATTAAAAAGCCTTCATTTGTCACTTTTCACAGTGCGACTTGCTACAGGACTTGAGACTGGTGTTGGTATCTGGTCTAGTGTTGGGGGTGTTGGTGGTCTCAACTACAAAATTGAAGATAATTAGGAAAAGTTAAGTCCTTTTAGCCACAATATTCTTTAAGGTTAAGGACAGCAGCCATACATTGCCTTAAATTTAAAATTTATCAATCTGCGTTGATAAAAATTTAAAAATACCGCATAGCTTCCATAATATAGGCTGTCCCATAGGATACCTATGGGCCCTGAGCTTTGACCAAGAGAGGGCGCGATTTTCCTAGCAACGTAGGCTCCTTTGGCAGGAACTTTACTTCGCTGGTTCACAAACGACTATGAGATACATGCATTGTGTGCGCGTCGCTACCAACGAAACGAACATTTCCGACCAAATGGCTCTTTTCAACCAATGAAGGGGTGCTTCTGCTCAGCATGGACAGGGGCTTGCTCAGCAGTATTCACTTTTTTCATCCAGGTCTAAGATACCATATGTTGACAATTTACAGAAATTACTCTTGCTTGTATGGGCGTGTAAGAAGATCTTGAGAATTTTTTCCTGCAAGTGGTTGTCATTCAAATGTCACTTTACATTTCAATTTTAGGAGTGCTACTTTTTGCTGAATGAGTGAAGTAAAACTTGGCCCTTGCAAGAGCGGAGATTCTGGACTAAAGCATGCACATTCAATATTCACCTGGATCCTTCCAAGTAAATTTTCGACGAAATGACAGAAGAGAATAACTTTTCAGGTCGGCACTGAGTCTTCGTCTCCACTCCTCTAGACACTCTCCCTTCCAGTCAGGACAGGGGTTGAGGGCCGGGGGGGAGCTACCCCCCTGAGACATGTATCGTTTTTAAGGAATTGAAGCGCACTGTACTTTAAAAACAGCACTACCACCTTTTTGGGAATGGGGTAGGATTCTTTTACGGAATGAAACTTTCGGAAAGTTGTTTTAGAATATGAAAAACCTGAGACGAGACCTGGATAAGGTAACGACTCACTCTATAGGTTCTCCTTGGACCTGTTTCTGAGGATTACAGTATAGTACAGGGTTACATGGATGACAGCAAACTTACTCGCACTCTTCCACAGCGAGTTTCTGATCTTTGCGGCCTCGTTGGATGTTCTTGCAGACCCGGTTGTTGGTCAAGCAGTCACAGGCGCAGGTGGACTCGTCCTGCAGGAAGGGTTTTGGGCAGCGCTTCCGGCAGCTGCAGCCGCACTGACCGTGGCTCCAGGTCTTGCCGTGGGGGCACTCCGTCTCCGGCGGGGAGCAGAAGTCTGGCTTCTCCACGCACTCGCAGGCAAAGTCCTCCTTGATGTACCTCCTCTGGATCACGGCATCGATCAGGAACTGCCCGTTGCACGTCGACGAGACGATGACAGGAAAACAAAAATCAATTGACCTTTTATTTAGGAGAAGGGGGTCATAATTAAATCTGCGAGACCTCTAGCTGACAGTAAAGAAATTTCACGGGAATCGGCTCATAACTTAACCTAAATGTGTTGCCCAGAATGCAAGGACTTGTCAGGCTAACTAGGTTAATGGTTATCAAGAACAGGGTTATTCTGAAAAAATATTTGGGCAGACTAACCACAAACAGCTTTACATCCAAATATTTTTCCTTACATTTAATACTTGTTTTCATTTTATTGGGTATTTTTCATAGAGTAACAGGGGGTGTTTGTTTATGTTTTTTATTCTTTGTTGCGTTTCCTTTTTATTTGCTTTTTTCATGTTGGTGACTTATTCCTTTCGTGCTGCAGAACGAGAAACCAAAGTAAACGTTTTACATGGTGAAAACAAAAACTGAAGTGACCTGCACTGCATCTTGCCTGTGTGAATACTTTGCCATTTCATACACCCTATATAGAGCTGTTCATTGTGTCAGAATGACACAGTAGGCCTAGTTGTTTTTCACTGTTTCCAAGTACAAAAAAATAGATACAACAAATTATATTTGGACCTACATTGGACCAACTCCTGACGCAATATAATTTTGTCAAAGCTTCATGTGATCTAAAGCCGCCCGACCACTAGTAAATGAAATGACGTCTTCAGTCAGCGGACTTGATTTAACTGTATTCAAGAATTTTTCTACGTTTGAGGGAGTAGGCCCTAAGCAATTATAGTTTTAGTTTCGGAGATTTCTGATCCTCCAGGTCACATCAAAGGATCATAGAACCTACATTAGGCCTATCCGTACACTGCAGACATAATTTACAAATATCTTTTCCAACTAGTCGGCACTCGTTATGCTTATAAACCCTTTGTCATTTCGAATGACAAAGGGTTTCTGAATTACGCAGATTGGACAGGATTCAGGTATACGCTCAGAGTTCTTTGCGATAGTCTAATGTAGATCAGAAGCCAATACTGAGGTGACATTTGCCTCAGGCCCAAAGGGGGCAAGTAAATGGTGATCGGGTCTCATAGATCCAGGTCTGCCGATGTGATTTATGCATATTTTTTTTCAGACCCACCCAACAGTAACACGTGTTGCAGGTTGCCAAGAGACTGTAGCACCATCAACGTTTCTAGAATATCCTGTGGCACACTTTGGATATTGCATAGTGAGACATGTGGCTGTGGGTTTGGGCAAGGCGACCAGAAAACAGCTTCTGTAGGCCATTACTCTTTCGTGCAAGTTCAGAACAACGGCCGTTTGAAATGTTTTTGAATTCTTTAATTTCTGGATGAGAATCCAGGTCCAGATTTATGTCATGAAGTTTCCAAAAAATGGGGGGTTGGCTGTCATCACAAGATTCCAGTGCACAACTGGCTGATTAACCTACGCGATGGTGATATCGGTTCTTCTTCTTTTCACCCTTTCTATATGGGAACAGAGCGCAAATAATCTAGAAAAGTGAATTTAGTTCGAACTGCAGTTGCTTAGTACGGAAGGGTATTGCTGCTAGGGCGATACAATTATTTTATCTCGTTTAAACAAGATACTCAGCCCTTTAAACGAGATACTAAGTCGTTTAAACGAGATAGCTCTGTCGTTTAAACGAGATAATAAGCTGTTTAAACGAGACAATATGTCATTTAAACGAGATAGCTATGTCGTTCAAACAAGATAACTATGTCGTTTAAACGAGATAATTATGTAGTTTAAACGAGGTAATAAGTTGTTTAAACGAGATAATAAGTCATTTAGGCCTAGACCAGTTAACTATCACAAACTGGGAGGTCGATCGGAAACAGCAATGCGTGCGCGCAAGATCTGCCCTTCTGCATTGGCCATGCACCGTCTTGCACGCGCTTTCCTCTCGCATGATCTTGCTTTTTTGAAATAGCGAACTGGCTCATGGTTTGTGTAAAAATAAATTCCTCATTCATTTTTTGATCAAATTTGGGGACTTCCAATGCGTCAAAAAGTAATTCTATGTCAAGCCATTGGGTCGAATTGAATAGGATCTGGGTAGTTCCAGTTCTAATCTTTACTTCAATAAAAATTAATCCGAGCAATTTTTCAGTGTTGGTCACCACTGGAACTCATTCGCCTTTTTTACTTCAGAATTTACCAGCCGCTTGCCCGTGACCTTGGGAAAACAAATACTCACGGGAATAAACCGAAACGGTTCTCACCAGTTTCAGCACGTTCCGTGTGCCGTTACGAAGCGGTTGGCACTCCTGGTCGTCACGGCAACAGCCGCCATTTTTACAGCGCTGGACCACAATGCACTCTGGGAAGACCCTGGTCTCGAAGCCCTTGGCAATGTCAAGTTCCTTGTAACTGTCTAGGACGGTGTCACGTGGCTGGCAACTTGCCCGGGCGCTCTCCTTGTCGATTAGCCTCATGTTGTAATTTGTGTTTGCCACTGGAAAAAGAAAATGAGACATACCATTTCAAAGATTTGCTTTCCAGAGACATCGTTTTCCGAAGAGGACTACCAACAAGGCTTTACACTATCTTGAAATTTCCCAGTCTATCTCTAAATAACAATAAAAAGTTACAGACGCGCCCAAGAGCAACAGGCAGTGCCAATACGATATGCGCTTACGTTTCTTTTCAGACAAGGTGAGATTGAAATGCGTGATGTGTAAACAGGTACTGCATAAACATTGATTTTATATTTGGCATGCACGTATCTCTGTACTAACTCCACGCTTCAAAGCAAGCTCACGTTCAGTTGGAGTAGGGTTAGCCCGCCTGCCACACGAAGATCAATGACAGGTACACATGTAAGAGAAAGGGAAACATAACTTCACACATATGAAGTTATAAACACTGTAAAACGAACAATATTCTCTCCTCCCAAAAAACCAACGACCAAACACAAATGCGCCGATTGTAAATCAAACAGTTTAATGTGTAGATTCACACATCTGGGCGTTAGGCCTATACCTATGGAGAGCTCCAAGTTCTGTTTTTTTTTCCATTCACGTCAATTAAGGGGTTAAAATAAAAGCTGTCAACTCGCCTTCGGTATGCCCAAATATATTATTAAATGATAAAATAGACATATAACCGAAATTAACAGGCTAAAGGGGAATCTGAATTGGTTTTAAAGTAAGGTTTCTTGTGATAAAGGAGTTTACCCCACGCGAATATATCACTACCTCACTATCGCCCCCAAGAAACACTTTTATGAAACATGGCCGCCCTATTCGAGCTCCAACACGAAGCTTGTTTGCCATGCTTGAACAAAATCTGCGGTTTCGAGATATTGCCGCCCGTTTTTCCAATCACAGTAACTTTCATGCCCAAAATGCAATGCTTTTTACCACATCTGTTGATTTGTAAAGTGTTTACGATGTGCACTGACGGTGTGTGGACGGTAAAGTTTTGACTGACTTGTATGTGACGAACCATAACGACATGGTTATACAAGGATGGGCATGTGTGCGTGGTGTTCGCATCGTGGCATCGGTGACTGCAATCGCGACGGAGTGTTGTTTATCCGACCAAATCTCAGCACTTCATTGTTGAAGGAGGAGACCCGAACTTCAAGGTAAATTTGACGACCACTACCACAACTCGAAACCGTGGAAAAAATGCTTTTTTGGTGGGCCATAATTAATCTGCAGATTGACCTCGCCGGTGCGTTATCCAGGCACTCGGGAACGTCCTGTGGCCTATGGATTTTTGCAAGACTGAACTAATTCAAGCTCCACTGAAAACAGTGTAAAATCAACAAAGTTTGGAGCCCCATAGCAAGCAACTGAAGTCCCTGAAGCCTCTCAAACAAAAACAATGTGTTGCTTGGTGCCTTGGATTTCATTTGATTTTCAAATTTTATTAGGTTAACCGATGGGTTTTAATTATCCGCCAAAACCAAACTCACACCCCAAAAAGTGAATGTTCCCAAGTCTTCTCAGCAGCCATTTTTCAAATGACATCCCTCACCTTTCTCCGGCCCTTCTGACAAATTTTCAATCTCTATTTTTTTGGTCTGCTTTGCCCCAAGATGGGTGCCCCTGAATCTACAGAAATGATCCGGTGATCCCACAATTTCCTGGCCCACACATACCCCTCTTTTCGAAAGAATTTGTAGGGGTACTTTTTAAGCACCTCTGGCGAAGAATTATCCGTGAATTGGGGCAGTGCACCAAGTTAAAAATGAATACAATTAGCGCCTTTCTTGATATTTGTCACGGCAATGAACCAAAAAAAATGAAGCAAGTCCATGAAATGATACACAGAGCACAAACCGCCTTGGCCTATTTTCAGAAGGTACATGTATAGTACGGTGCTGTACATGCAATTCGTGAACATTTATAACTTTAAGTCCAAGGTGGGCCTCTCTGTAACTACTGGCAAGCTTCCTATATGGACAACAAATGCTTCGTGGGAGTGACTCCACAAAAGTCGAGGGCCAAAACTGCTAAACTCTAGTTTGTTTTCAGTGATCGCAAAGTTATTCCCTCTGGTTCACTCGTCAAATAATACTTTGGTGGACTTTCAGGTGAACAAAGAAGGGCTGCTTTTGTAACTGTAATTCGAACCACCCCTCAGAGAGTTAAACAAACATGCCTTGCTTTCAGATTTTTGTCCCTGAGGCTGCAGCACCCAAGGACGTTCATTTGACATTTATGAGGTTTAACACTCTACCCTATCACATTATAACTTGTCGAACACCTTCTCTTCCGAGAAATATTTAAGTGCCGGTTGCATTCCGTTTTTTGCCTTTGTAAATGGTCCTGTAATTTGGCTGATGTGAGTGCTCAAAAGTTGCCCCATGCACACGCTGCTTAATTTTGAACCAATTAACCCCTCCCAAAGACGCGAGCTTTACGACCCTTGCTGCGACCCATCGAAAACTCACAAATTACACTGAACAAGGTGCTCAACAGTATACAATGTCAAGGGACGGACCAAGGAAGCCGTGCTCAGAGAGCCCTATTCTACTTCACTAAGATTTACAAACATTAAGAAAGATCTACTTCGAAGTGTTACGTGCAAATTGTACTGAAATTTATACATTGTGAAGGATTTGCGGAGTTTGTGCAAATGTGTGGGATCATGGTCGGATGTGGTCTTGGACGTATGAATCAAGTTGTTGGGGAACCAAGCTGTAACACTAAAGTACCACGGTATACGGGACAGCTGCGTCACACACCTATTCAACTTAATGGAATCTCGAATATTTCGACAGAAACGATATCTGTTTTATAATGAAAACTAGATTTTCTGCAGACTGCAGCCTGGCTTTTGAATGGTACGGGTCACTTGATCAAATCCCCCACAAGGAAGCCAACACAAGCCCGTTGGCAGTAAATTGATAACGAGCCCGTCGCAGTACCGGGGGAGATCCACCAAGATTCAACGGTTGACCCACACCTTTGGGCCCGGGGGATCACCTCAGGCGATTGATTTCATACCCCACTGGACCTCTCGTGTCAAAATAGCAGAGCCAAAAAGCGCATATACCCACTCGTTATCACACAATTATGGGTCCAGCTGGACCGATCATAAATACCACCGCAAGTTTGCTTGTAATTTCATGAAGAGTGCCGTTATGTTGCCATGGCGCTTGAAGACAGCGGAGATTTGCTGTCAGCTTCAATGTGAAAGTCAACTGTGTCCTACTTATAACTGTTTTCTTGTTTGTCCGACCGACTTTACGTTCAGTATTTATGTTTGCTTGCTGCAGAAAAAATAGATTCAAGTGAACTTGACAGGGGCTCTCACTCAACATCAACATAACGGGCGATCAAGAGCGTTTCCAGTCGTTACTGGTTCGGAACTTCACGGCAAAAGATCCGTCTGTCATGAACTTCAAGAGAACTTCCCATGCCCTTTTCCACAGCAGTTCAAAACGAATCCAAGTTGTCCTTTTGGAAAGAAGGTAAACTGCTTTTAAGTCGTAACTTCAAAAGGACAGATCTGATTGGTCTGCTCTAAGAACCAGAAATGTAAGTCTGCTATTGATGGATATTTCTCACAATTATTTAGATCACACTCGGAACACTAGAGTTTTTTAAGGCAATCGAGGCGCCTGATCAGGTTGATACACTAGATCAATCAAACTGTTGTGTCAGTGCCAAAAGGTCCTTACTGAAAAATTGTATTAAAAGGCCTTTACTGAAAAATACTTTCTAAACATGAAATTAGGAAAGCAAAGTTGTTGAAATTTAACTAAGTTGGCCCCAGAAAACCAGTTTAATAAATTAAAGTAATCTGTAAATTTAATCTGTTTCAATACAACATTTTCTTCGTGCTCAGAGTAAGGCCCTAGGAGTATTCTCAACAATGATATTTTGCTGTAATGACCTTTTGGCACTGATTGTTACAGAGGTGAGTACGAAGTCTCGCTCATTGAAGTCGCTTCAACAACCATTGGTGTTGCTTGTTGTATGTGCATAGCGTCACCAACGTCTCTCTTTACCTACATTGTATATTAACTATTATGTATGTTTATATTTCATGCTTTTAGTTCTTTTCATGCTTGCGATAAGCGACGAATCTATGATTGTGACAGTGAAACCAAGACAGAAACGCCTCGTTTGAATGACTGACTGCACTTTGGTCCTTTGTTACAAAGATAAAATCGAATCTCAAGGGTGCATTTTTTAAAATGTCATATTACATGAGTGCATATAACATGACGTGCAGTTTTCAGTAGCAAATGCCTTTACAAAAGCGATGTGTTCCATACATGTCGCATTATTCGATTAAAAAACCCTTTGTTGTCTGGAATGTACCTCATTCTTGGCTGGAATGTTACAGCAAGTAGTGACTGCATGACACAAAGAACCGAGAAACGTAATTATACCAGCTCACATTTTACGTTTTGACCCCAACACGGATGTTTCCCTTTATGGGCTTGGAATCGGTCCTGGTGCGAATTTGCTTTGGAGACTGCGAAACAATACTACAATAAGTGCCTCTTGCTTTAGAAATTTTAACTAGAATGCAAACCAAAGAAGTCTCTGAAGCGGCAATGTACTTTTTCCTCGGGTTGCCAAATCCCAATTCTTTCGCACCCTACCTTGTTCCTGGCCAGAAATCCATGGGCCAAACAACACTGCCTCGTCTTTGTTCACGAAGATAAAGCGGCAGATTTAAATTTTGGGCATTGTATAAACGTGTGATAAAGGAGCGCTCAAACCCTCATTACTGGCCAATGGGGCTGCAACCATCTGTGTTAATTTCCTTATCGCGCGACAGTCAAGCCTGGCTGAGTGTGCAGCAAAGTGGAGATCCCTCGCCAAGTCCCCTTATTCCCAACCGTCTTTCATCACAATCACCCATGACGCCAACTACCATTAATCTGTTTTCTGCTGAATGCCGTTTTTTTCTGCCTACAGCCTTCAAAATATCACTGCATCTGGGTGCCGAGAGATCCTACATCCGCTGAAATGCGTGTCAGACTTCGACCAGTTGGATACGCTCCACGTGTTCACAATGCGATGGTGTGGCAAAAAAAATTAAACAAGAAAGACAAAATCACGACAGGGTAGGCCCAGGAGCTAAGGTGTACCAGAGGACACCTTTGTTAAGTATTTATTTGCAAAGTGGTCATTATAGAAATATTGGTTCCCACGTCATGGTATCTACTTCCCAACAATGATCGTTTACCACTGTCCTGATCTCAGGATTATTGTATGAGGTTTTGGAGGTTGAAGTCAGGTTCATTATGTGAAGTTTATGCACTGGAAGTGGATTTTCCCCCTTTCGAACAAGCCCGGAAAACCCACAGCAGATCACATTTTCGCTGTTTCAACAGGTTCGGCTGAAATAATTGCGCATGAGCAAGAATGATATGATATTCCAACTGCGACCACAGAGTGATCTGTTTGACACATTATCTGCATAGTTAAAAAAGGGGGTTCTGGTGTAAATGTCTCATAAATACGGAGTAATGGATACAGATACTGAGCGAATCGAACACCACGTACCTGGATTTAACATCAGCGTTTCACCCTGGTATAGTTTAACCCCAACTTCCCAGCAGTAGGCTCCCTCCCTTATACAAAACAAAAGTTATGGGCCCCGGTAGGACTCGCGTGTGTCTCTTAATAGCAGTCCTTTATTAGTGTGTGATTGCATTAATGTTTTTTGGTTACCATCTAGATAAAAGCTAGTAGTTTGGACACGTGTGTTTATTTTTATGTGGTTTCTTAACCGATTTATCTAAAAATATTTATACGGATCTTATTGTGACGCTAAATGATGATTGTGACCAGGAAATCAAATTACGTTTTCGTCTATGACAAATGGAACTGAACTGATTATAAAAATGCGGCACAAGTAACGCCGGTTTTAAGTTAACTTTTCGTTTAGTGTTAGCGACAATGGTAGAATTCTCACGGCTGGATGCCGAGAATGACCTCTGTCAGATATCTTAGCAATGTTAATGGCCATCATTGATGATTCTATAGTCAGAATCCTTAATTACCTAATGCATGGAATCGAATATAGCAAGGGCAAATGCCCTTAATGGGATGAAAACCATCTGTCATGGTTTGGGCGCCCTCATTTTTTTCGAACAGCTACGTTCTGTTCTGTTTGGTTTTACGTAAGGCATTTGATGCACTTCATACGAAAAACAGATCTTCATTGCGACTCATTTCATTTCAGCATGTTGACTGCGTGCCTCCGACGCAACTTAACACCAAAACGAATTGTGAAATAAAAAACGCGCTTTATTTTGGTAGAAAATAAATTAAAAGCTATCTCACGTACAGAATTTACCTGTGCCCTCTTCCGTCAAATGTGAATACGGGAGTATTCCAAACCGGGAGTGAATACCCACCTCCGAGCGTGTAGTTCTCCGAAGTGATCTGCACATTCTTGGCGAATTTCATGTGCAGATGGGGTCCTTAAAAATAGGAACAGGACCTACCAACTATTTCCAGCAAACGCTACAATCAGTCAGCGTATATCGACCACATCAATCACTGTCCACAAGGCATCAACGCCATGATGTGAACCTAATGGGCCATAAATTCGACTCGAGGACATTTTTATGTCTTCTCGACGTCACCACGTCACCACCCGAGATTTCCCTTCGAAGATGTGCACGTGCGCGGAAACAGTACACAGATCACATTTATTCAGTTTGTATTCGTTGCACGTAATTTCATTTGTATCCACACGAGTACATGAACATGAATTGCTCGTTTGACTTACCCTAATACTTTCTTTTGCTGTTTTTCTCTATTTCGTAACTGATATCGTCAATTTATTTTAAGTCTGCTTCAGCTATTCCACTTTATTATGTATCTCAACTGAATTGCTCAATCACACCGAATAACTCAGAACTATTGCATGTAGCGTACCCCTGAACGTAGCATGCGTGCGGTTTACAGTTAACACCTGGGAATTTGAACTTCAGCGAAGAGGCAGGGTTGTTTTTTTTATTTGTCTCCAAGCGCGTATATTTATATATTTCACGGGGGAATACCCTTTGGGCAATGGAGAATTTGGAGATGCAGTTTTGGACACTCAAAAACGACGTGAAGCAATAATTGCCGCGCCGGGGGACAAAGCACACACGCCAGGTGTTGCCGCGGTGGGTGCAGGCTTTTTCAGCAGGGTTGCAGCTGTCGAGTTCACCTGTTTAGATTGGCGCGTTCCACCGCTCACTGCCACCCCAATCATCGACTCGTCGGTGAGCAAGCATCCCAGATATTTGGCGATTTCGGGTTCACAGATCTGCCATCAACCTTCCTGAGTTCAACGCTTGCTTCGGAAGACCATGCATGGGAAGCCTCAGCAACTTCTTCCGTCCCAAGACTCCTTCAGTAACCCTGAATCATACACCTCCACCATTTTGGTAATCTTGCATAAAGCTACTTATATTTAAATTCACCTCTAGGCAGTCGCTCTTTCTGATTTTAGCCTGTCTCTTACAAATTTAAAAATCCATAAGAGTTGGGAATTGCTGGAACACACGTATAGTTTAATAGCCATTATCGATAACAAATCATTTTCCTGCAATTTCGAAAGGCCACGATGCCACTCTTACATACAGAAGTAACCAACTGATTAATGTTGGCATATCATACTGTTTAACAGATCTACTAAATGACCGCTCTAAAATTAGGCGTTTTCAGCTCAAAGAGGGCGGTGACTCGACATGTTTTCATCACTTTCACAAAGTAAACACCACAATGAATGAGCGATGCATGTGCACAAATAAATCAGTTGCTATCTTCGGGAGATGAATATATCTGTAACTTTAGACTTCTGGAAAGAAACATTCCTGCCGTGTCCGGAGCTCCCCGGGGTGGTGACAGAGAAGTAGCCCGGATTCCTGCTGTCTTGGTCTGGCCTACGGGCACAGGCTTAATCGTGACCCAAGGGCGGTCCCAGCACCCAACTTTCGGTATAGGGGACTTATTCAAAGATTTGAAAGTTAAATCTTCATGGCCTTTCTAAGGGGGTGGGGCTAATTTGGGTTTTATTTACGTGCTTTGGGGAGGAAAGAAATGGAAACAGTTCCCTCCAACCGTCTTTCTGATTCCTGATATATAGAAAGGCCGCTTATTTTTCGGACATTAGGAATGACCTTGTTGCTCCCCACCGTATTCGCTAATATCAGGAGCTGCTAAGGAAAACTCCTTTGGAGAACTGTATTTCTTTTCAAATGAAGTCACACTCGAATTAAAAACTTGTTAAATACACTACTGGTCCCGGACTTCCTTTAGTCAAACTGAACACTGTTTTTCATGCGCGTTGGGACTCTTTTTGTTTGGACTGCATGAACCTGTGCTAGCTCAAAATGAGCCGGCTGTCCGGGTCTCTTTCCCGGTACAGTAACGCAACATATACATAGAAAACTAAAAGTTTGATTCCAATAAATCGTCAGAAAGGTTTCTGACTATGAAAGTGTCAGATGACAGTACATCTCGTCATTTGTGCTTTAAAACAATCATAATAGAGACCACAAGGCCGTATACGACTTACTTATCTGCGGCTTGGAACTACACACAACTCTTGAAGAAGTGGCTGCAGCCAGAAGCATAGACTGGTGTGTAATTTAAAGCCGCAGCTAGACGCCCTCTACTGCGCAACACTTGCGCATTAAAGTTATGACGTAGACGTGTTTTGGCAAAGGACAATACACTCTGTTAGTCGAAGAGACATTTAAGGTGCGCTTTCGACATAATGGCCCCCAATTCTGGTCACCCAAACCGTCTTTAACCAAAAATGGGACTATACTCGTCGGATACTGTTTGGGATGAGGGATCATTTCTAATTAACATCCATCCTTGAACAGTCTTATCTCTGTTCCGCACTTCAGAAATTGAAACCTTTGCGATAACATTCTGACACTTCATCCTAGTTCTTGCTCGATAGTTTGTCTTAAAGAGCACGTTACCAGGGGTGAGATTGACAAATGATAAAAATAGCTGAAACAGCTGAAAAAGGGCACATAGAAGCTGAACAGTGAACATCTCCTATCCTTTCGTACCCAGCCAGTGAGGAAAAATCCAAAACAAAAAAGCTGAAATCAGCTAAAAAGCTGAGAAATCTCACCCCTGCATTACAAAGTTTCTAATAAATTACAGTATGCCACGCAGCTTCCGTTTCTTCCTTCATACTTCAGTTTTATTTGACATTTACAGGTCGCTGGAGGGCGACACACTGCCATTTGGCAGAAGTTGATATACGGTCATTTTCCTGTTTTGATTTAATACATAATAGTCAATGAACAAAATACACGTCCAGATGTTTTCGGTGAGCTACATTTTGGGTCCAAAGCACGGACGTATATAAAAAAAACCTGGACTTGCAACGCCTTTGTATGAAAAAGAAGCCAACCAGCGGCCATTTTACCGAGCCGAATACAAAAGCGTGGGTCGGCTCCCTTCTATTGACGTCAGGAAGAACAAACGCGGGCATTGCCAGAAAAGCTTTGTATTCGGCTCGGTAAAATGGCCGCGAGTGGATTCAATGATCTCTATAAGCTGATCAAGGGCATTGCGAGTCCAGATTTTATTATACACGTCCGTGGTCCTAACCTCCAAACCGCAAAAGCAGCGTTCCAAAAATGACTGCACAGCAACAGCGCCCTCAGTTGTCAAAAGCAACAGGGTGTTAATCAATTTGGGGGTTCAAAACGCAGGAAACATAAGATTCATGTTATAATGATAATGCCTACAAGCAAAGTAAACTGGACAGCAAAAGAAACTTGCCACTTCTGTCAAAGGTTACACTTAAAAATTCACTCCATAGAAATAAACAATTTTTGTACACAGGTATGCCCCTTACTAATCACACACCTAAAAACAAGTGATTATGTTTATAACAAAGAAGAAATTGACATGCACAGCAACTTAGTTACTGAATCAAAAGTCACAGAATGTAACAGAATAAGCTGTAAGTTTTACGCAGAAATAAATGTCACAGGACGAAATAAAGAAGTTGCAATCATTACTTTTCAATAATGTGTATGCACAGTCAGTGAGGATGGCATCTCTGTACATGTACATAAACCACTCATGCGCATCATTTTGACAAAGCAGGTGTTCACTTTGTCATTGGTTGTTTAAAATGCTGTCCATTCATGGATCATTTTTGCTTGGCGGAGAGTGCTTTTGTGTGTGACTTTTGATTAAGTAACCAAGTTGCCGTGCATGTTTTCTTCTTTGTTATAAAGATAATCACTTGCTTTTGGACATGTGACTAGTAAAGGGTACTGCAGCATACCTGTGTACAAAAATTGTTTATTTCTATGGAGTGAATTTTTATGTGTGGCCTTTGACAGAAGTGGCAAGTTCTTTTGCTGTCCAGTGTATTTCTACTTTATGGTCTATACCTGAAGGCTGTCTTCCCCAGCCCGTATTTACACGCGTATTTCGCACTCACCTCTGGATTTGCCAGCTCTTCCTAGTCTGACTCTGTTGTTGATGGGACTGTCGTTTGCTATTCCGGGCAAAATATCCTGGGTTTCGTTGAATCTCTCGGGAAAGTTCTCCTGTAGGTATTGTTCCACCGTCTTGACGTCTCCTTTTGTTCCATCGGTCCTGTGATGTGACTGTGACGCAAAATTAAACGGGTAATTTATAAACTGGGAAAAAAAGAAAGAGTCACTGGTGAGGACCCTAAAACATCGTGAATGGAATCACACCTCGAACAGTGGAAGACTACTGTCGCAGGACTGAAAAAAGACCCCCCCCTTTAATTTTGTTGCCCAGGTTACCCCTTTTGTATTTAAATTTCTTCTTTTATGATTACAATCCATCCGCCAATCAGAATAGGCGACATAAACGGGACCCTCGTCAGCGTTACTCGAATGCTGACCGGAGACGAGGAAAGACTTATTTATTTTCTCTCTATTTCCCGTTTTCCAGGTAAATTTGTTATTTTTTTTACATTCCATATCTAATAATTATTTGCTTTTGTACAGCTTTATCTACTAGTAGGCTAACGTGGGATTCAGTCCGTAGGCTGTGCTCCTGAGAAATATTTGCAAAGTCGTGAGTATTTCACAGCATTTCCTTCTTTACACCCGTCTTTGAATTATTCGTAATCTTTAAGTTAACTAGATTTAAAGTAACCACTATTGAATCACAGTATAGTAGATCTTGCAGTACCATTCCTGTACTTCACCCATTTTGCTTCTATTGTTGGTTTTGAAGTGATTTTTCTTCAGTTTGTGTAAATTTCAAGGCGGCCTTAAGATACGGTTTGGCGGGAAATCGCCAAAAGCCGCCATTTTTACAATTTATTTGTGTACTAGTTTATACATAAACAGTTTATACTGTGATTTCATTTGTTTTATTTCTTTTGATAAAGTTTGTGAATATTACCGGTAACGGTTATTCGAATGCTGACGGAAGACGAGGAAAGACTTTTTACATATTTCCTCTCCATTTCCCGTTTTCCGGAAATAAACCGACATCACGAAATCTTAGCCCGAGTGTCCTCTCCCATTTTTTCGACTCCTAATAACCAGGGTCACACTAGTAAAGGCCAAAAGGTCATTGGGTTTCTCAGAAAAGGTTTGGTTTTCGGTCATCAAAACGTTCTGCTGAGGAAGCGCATCGCACAGGTTAACATGGCGACAGATAGTGTAGGCCTACCATTGTCAGACCTGCCAACATGCCGTACTCCTTCCTGAGGTCAGGCATTACCACACAATAGAGTAAAGGGTATTTCAATGAGCCTTCACTTCATTTAAAATTGTAATCTATAGTGTGGCATTGCCTGATCTTAGGCTGGACTACGGCATGTTGAGCAGGTCTGCATTTTGCACTGTTCGAGCATTTCAAATACCTGTACGTGTATATTTAATTAAAAGACGTAATATATCCCCTGATACCGATGTAGCTCCCCCCCCCGTTGACAATTTTTGTTGTCAAAAACGAAACGCGTTATTGATGACTGTTTATTTTTTGTCAATTCACGTTTAACAAGAGAGTCACCACTGTCCCACGTCAAATCAGCGCGAATTCCTCCAGAAATCCCTTCGTTTTTTGCTCTGACATTGACCAAGCACAGTTAGGTCCGTCCAGTTGTGAAAACAGACGTTACTTTGGTAAAGACTGCTTTATAGGCTATAGACAATGATTGAAAGTAAAATCTCTTGGCGGAATAACTCCTGCTTTGACGCTGCCATGGTAAGTGGCTGGTGTTATTTATGATCCCAGCTGGGTTATTTTGAGCCAGGACAAAAGAAAAAAAATCAACCTGAGATTCGACGAAGCCCGTGCCACGTTGGGACCACAAAGGGGTCAGTGAGTGGAATCGAGAAAGTAGTACACCATTCTCCAGGCTCGGTCAAGGCTTATTCAAGGCTATCCTGCGTCGGGAAGTATTTTTCCTTGATAGATTTGTCAACAAGTAACGAGTAATTTCCTCTCTCTACGTCTTGCCTCGCTTCCAAGCCTTAGCGGTCTTTGCAATGTGCAATCCTGGGGAGGCTTGGTGGAGCCGGGGGGGGAGGGGGGAATGCAAGGGATGACTAGGGCCCAGCGCCGAGTATACATGTACACAACAGGGCCCAATTTCACGGCTCTGCTTACCGCAAGAGAAAAATCGGCGCTTACTGTTTGTAGCAGAAAATTCTGCGCTAGGACCGAACGTATTTCACGGGTAAGCGAGGAATTTTCGCTTGTGCGCATATCTCGTAACTAAGTATTCTGCGCTTAAAGGGTTAGAGCAGAATTTTTCTGCTTGCGTGGTTAGCGCAGAATGGAGATCGTAAGTCCAGAATTCTGCGGTAAGCAGGGCCGTGAAATTGGGCCCAGGAGGGCAAATGGTGCTTGTGTATAGGGTAACTCAGCAACCATAATTAGAAGGCATTACTGCGGCGGTACAACGCTCGTGAAGAGGCGGTACGCGCGCGTTACATGCCTCTTGGACCAATGGGGGTGTCGCGATTTGTCAAAAGTGTCAAGCTTAATTAGAACGCACGTGTGGGTGCGGTGCCACCGCAATTACGGCGTCTGCTCGAAATAGTCTCTACTGCATCCGGATCTGTTGTCTAGAGCTAGGTCTAGGCCTTCACTCCATTGGAAATACGTGGAGACGCGCAGACAATAGACCTAGCCGTAGCCCTGGAAGCCCGTTTCAGTAACGGACTATGCCCCAAGCTGGACTAAGAGACGGCGCAATTTTCCTAGCAACAGAGGCTTCTCTGGTCGGCACTGCACTTTGCTGGTTCACGAACGATTATGAAATGCACATGTTACGGTCGCGTCGCTACCGTAAACAAAACAAACACTCCTGATCAAAACGGCTCTTTTCAACAAATGAAGGGGTGCTTCTGCTCAAGGCGAGTAGACCAACGCAAAGACCGCCAGTTTCGCGCGTATATCTGTGATTTCTAAAAGTACGGGCAAACAGTTGGCAAAATGTTTTTACTAGAATTTTAAAGACTTCAGCTGGCGTGCGATCCAGCGTGTAAGTGCTTGATAAATGACGGATTCTGGACTGTCGTCAAACGAAGCTAAGTATCAAGAACCCCGACGGTTTACCATAACATCTAGGGCATTTCAAAGAGCTATTAAGTATAGAGCCTAGATGTAAACGAACACTGGCAGAGGCCCTTGTTGTTGTTATTCCAACTTTAAAGCCATGCCATGAACATATTGCATTAATTAATCAATGTCACGTGCTATATGGTGTCAGTACTGTGGATCATTTTGTATGAATCTTCTTACTTGAGTTAAAATTCCCCCCAAACGTCTGGTACATTATTGAAGAATATTTGGTTCAGTCAGGAAATGTCTGAATCCCGTTCGACTTGCTCTGTCCATTGGTCGTTTTGCTATTTTTAAACCACACAAAGACAACAATGCTGGGATGAACCGAATGTTAATCATGAAATCATTAGGCCAACAATTTTTTCTGCTTTTCGCGCGCGGAAACGGGTCAAGAGAAGGCTATACCGAGTGCTGTCAATGGGGGAATTCCCGTCATGAGGTAGTCGCACGGGACCCGACTATTGACGGAGACCGTTGGAGCTGAACAAAGTCAAAGTGTTGAGACAGACCGTGCGCCGTATGCCTTCTGACACAGTGACATTTGCCGCGTTGCCAAGGCAGAAAAATCCCACCAACCTCTTTTTCCCTGGGTTGTAAACTATTCTACGGGCTAATCTCGGCCATTTTGTGCGTGCTGTGTATTACTGTGACGACAAGTATTTCACGTATGGTTGGCCAATAATGAAAAGTCACATTTACAATGGGCACAGCGACATTCAGTCGCGAAATGATCGGAAAATATATAACCCACAGATATTGATTGAATTAAAGCTGGGATTATACACGCATGCATGCTCGCAGTCCTAGGCAGCGGCTGTCAATTGAATAGATTGCTAGGATTAAGTTGTTTTCTGTGTGGCGAGAAAGTGGCTGACAACACAAACTGAAATGAATTAGGCGGTTCGGACACAAAAATGGCCCAAGCCTTCTTCTTTCAAGTACTGCAACAACCTCCACTACGGGATATTTTAAGTTGCAGGTGCGTGGTGACTAGCTGACTCTAACACATGTGGTGGGTGCCTCTTACCAATGATAATGTATCAATACTGGAAAGTTTTATCCTGAAGGTATGAGTATTTGAAGTTTCCCTTATTTCAGCCGGCAAATGGTTCCATTCCACAAGGATCCTGGGTCTGAAGGAGAATTTGTAACAGTCTTTCTATGCTGATCGATGGGAAAAGGGAACAGAATATGTTATCCGTGTTGCAATCCCCTATCTTTCGGACTTAAACCGCATATAATCCATGTCCACTGTTATTTTACGAGGGATGGATTTACACAATAAAATGAGCCTATTGACGGCTCCACGCTCCTTCAGAGATTTCCATCCCAGATTTTGAGTCATTGGGGAAACACTGCTTTTTGGTCGAAATTTTTGGCCGACAAATCTTGCCGCCCTCCGCTGGACTGCTTCTCGCCTGTTTTTGTGATGTTGATGATACGGATACCAGACCAAAACACAATATTCCAGTTTGGGTCTAACTGAGGGTTTTGTAGGCAATCTTTCACCTTTGGAAAGCAGCTGTAGAAATTTCTACGGAGTAACCCAGGCATCTTGTTTGCTTTTGAAGTGACACAGCTTATATGATCAACCCAGCTCAGTTTAGGACTTATTTCTACTCCCAGGTAAGTATGACTATTTGTCTTCTCGAGTGGTTTTCCGTTCATCATATAGGCTGACAACATAGGTTTATTTATGTGGGTAATATGCATAGTATAGGATTTTGCAATGTTAAATTCTATCTGCCAACATGACTCCCAGTTGCCGAGCGTGTTTATGTCATTTTTTTTAAAATCAGGAACATCATTCCTTGTCTTCATTTCCCGGTACAGGATTAATAATCTGCTAACAGCCTAACTTGTGATGCAATTCCTGACGTAAGGTATAGTTTAAACAGCAATGGCCCCAGGACAGTGCCCTGCGGTAGACCAGAGCTTACTTCTGTTGGTAATGAAGAGATTCCTTCCAAAACAACCTCCTGTGATCTTTTTGTAGGAAAGATTCGACCCATTCGAACAGTGAACCAGAGATCCCGGCTTGTTGGAGTTTCAGTAGGAGCCGCTGATGTGGTACGCGGTCAATGCTAATTTGGTTTCACACATGATCGGTCTGAATCCATGTTGTTCATCATTTAAAATGCCATGTTTATTAAAGTGTCTCATTATGCTTGAGTGGATTATGTGCTCGAGGAGCTTGCAAAGGATCGACGTTGAGGATTTTGGTCGATAATTTGTAGGGTCGGACCGATTTCCCTTTTCAAAAACTGGAGTCACGTTTGCAGTCAACCAGTCTTCAGGGAGTTGCCCAGTGGACACTGGACTTCTCAGCTGTAGCAATGGAGCAATAATAGTAGTACATTCCTTTAGTACTCTAGGCGTGATGTTATCAGGTCCTGGTTCTTTCTGTGGTTTCAAATTATTAAGTAATTTTAAAATGCCCTCAGTTGTTTCAGTAATCGGAGACATTTAAGGGTATTTCCTTTGTTTTCCATGATGACAGGGCACTACGGTCCTCTTTGGTAAACACCGCCGGGACTTGGTTATTTAAGGCTTCCGCTTTCTCAAGTGCGAATGTGGCAGATCCATTAACTGTATTGAGAGATGGCACCCCAGTGGAGCTCTGTCTCCAACTTTTTATATAACTCCAGAAAGGTTTGGTGTTGTTTGCGATCAAGTTTTCACCAACACCATGGAGGTACTCACTACGAGATTTCCTTAATTAATCTGCGGTCTAAAGTGCGGCAAAGGTTTCTAAATGACTTCCCAAAGTTCAGGTGAGACTCAATAGCTTCATTAGAAGCTGTCCGTTATTCGTTTGAGCAGTTTTTCGTGAAAATGATTAAACCAAGGTAAACTATCATTTGGCTTCACCATCTTTGATCTTGTGCCGTCAAGGCTTGCTCAAATTTACCCATAATTGTCGTTGAACCCTGCCAGAGTAGCCCTGACAAAACACCGTCAACAGGTTTTGGAGGGTGTGATGACTCTTTTGGCTAGATAGGGTGACCCCAAAGTGACCCGAATTTCATCTCCCTTACAAAAGACACCGGCGAGGGCGCAAATGTGTGAGCTGGCGTGGAGATGGGCAGACTGAGCTGACACGGTGCTATTTCGGTTTACAAAGAAGGTCCGCTTCTCAAGCTTTCAGGATTAGCCCAGAGCAGAGTTCACCGTACGATGTGGGTTAGCGGAAAACATTTCTCGGTCAACCGCAGGCGTTATATTGCCCCTGCTTGACATGTGAAGGGAAGAGCCCAACTAACTAACACAGAGAAGGTCATAAAGCCAGCAGTCTAATTGTTAGTTTCCCCCAAGTACACACTTTCGAAGAAAGCAAAGGCGCAACCAGGCTCGAGAGTGCTTGCTACAGCCTACAGAATTCTCGCCCGACCTGTTAGAAATCGGATCTCTTCGATCCAGTGTTGTCACCTGCTGACGGAGCGAGATGTATACCCGCGGGAATCCAGCTGAGGGCGCTGTCCGAAGTATCGCGACCACCGGTGTTTGTAGTCGTCTGGATACCAGACCCGATGATTCTGACTACTCTACGAATCAAGGGTCCGGTATCATCCAATGTCCACGTGACCAAGACTGGAGGAATTCCTCCAGTTTTCCGGAAAGAGCCGAAATATTCCGAAGTCGTCCCGTCTATATTCGGCATGTTCGGATGGTACCGTACCGGGTAGGTAGGCTAGCTGTTGAACGTAAACTCCCGGAAATTTAGCTGTTTATCCTACAATATTTGACTCTACACTGAAGGCATAATCGAAGGTAGCATTGGCCGAAATCAATGCCAGGCGAAATGCAGAATATATAAATATATATATATAATATATATATAAATATAATATCCACACATACAGGGTGCACCACTGTAATGAAATCGGAAACACCCGGGCTCTCAACTTGTGACCCCTAACCCTTGCGTCATATCTATTTATATCCGTGGGTGATGCCTGACCTAAGATTTATAACAAAGAGTCTCAGGGAATCTTTGGGCAGGGAACCAGACCATGTTTGCAGCGAACTGCGACCTGGAGTGTTGCATTTCTCGACTTCCAGTTGGATGTAAACGAAGCCTGAGATTTATCAGTTCAGGATACAACAATCTCCGTCAATCGTGACAAATTTTGTGCACAAGCATGCTGTCTCACTCTTAACAAGTATTGCGCTACAGTTAAAAGCAACAACAAACAAATCGGGATAACCGTGGCAGAATTTATGTGCACAATGCATCACAGAGGTCAACGTCCGCGATTATATCACACACTACATAATGTCACAAATGCGTTGACAATGTGAAAAGCAAACAATATGAAAAGTTGCATGTGGTATTTTAACAATGTCTAAATGGAATGCTGCTGTTACAAAGAACAGGAAACTGTGGTGTATGTTTCAGGAATCCGAATAAAAAGGCGCATCTGGTTTCATGTTCAATTAGATGTCCCGCGTGGATGAGCGGCAGTTGTGTGAATAACATGTCCACAAAGTTTAATGTCAATTCTCAGCTCAATTTAATTGGCATTCCAGATCAACAATCCGTCGTCTCCAGCGACCGCATCCACTACATATTGCAACCACAAGTCATTTTAATACTGGTGAAAGAATTCCACACAAACTCCGGACTTTTGAAGTTCTTGCCATGGTGGTGGGTTCAAATTAAAACAATGTCTCCAATGCCCTCAGCCCACACTACCGCCCAAAATAGACTGTAATATGGAACTGACTGTATGCATACAGGTCAGTGGCACCTTGGTACAACGGCACGCATTTCAGAGGTCATTCGGGGTCAGTCTTTTCGAGACTGTTGCGCCAAACTAACAATCAGTCGAAGTCGCTAACGGGAGGGTACCGTCCCTTCTCCATCTCGTCTCACGTATCGCTCCCTCCTGATTTCCCCGGATCAACGCCCCACGCCACCAGGCGAACTGAACGACAAGCGTCCGGTCGAGTCTCGTGGGTCACAGCGATCGACACGATAGACCACATATGGATGTCGCCGGGAATACATGACTACGTTTCACAGAATCACTGTTGGTGGTCTTGGACGCTTGGATATTATGGGAACATGCAAATACCTAACCAACTGAAATTTAAGTTTCTGAAAATATGAAATCGATGCTGGTGATCTGCGAACAGCTGTGATGAATTCGTTTTTCAAATAAACCTCTACTGACAGTAATACTTCAGTTCGTAATTTCGGGAAAAATAGCTTTAAACGAGTCTAAATCATAGCAGAGTTTAAGGTCCAAAGATTATGTCGTAACTTCAGTTGTGACCACATACAGAGAAGAAACACTCTCCCAACATTTGACCCTCTTGGTCGGATTCCCCGAAGCGTCAACGGATCCACTTGACGGTCATTTGCCACAATGAGGCTCTACTCCATTTTGCTTCGAGCCCATCATGAGCAACCGTTACGACGTTACTTTTAAATCACAGACGTGGTCGCATTTGATAACCATGGCTCGCTCATGACAAACGACGCACAATTCCCAATCGGTGTAAGCAATCGGTTCACAATGTGACCGTACGGAAAAACCAATCTCCAGTTGGATAGGGTTCTCTTGGGGCAGCAAATCTCTTTTTTGCGCTTTGACAACAAGCGAAATACCTATACTCTTAACGCAGGAGCCATGAAGTTGTGGCAGTACATCTTCCATGAGCAGGTGAGCAGTGGCCTAATTGGGGGAAACTCTATTCTGTCAAAGGGGCGCTGAAAGCAAAATTAACTGCTGCTTGTATGCACAAATTTTGTTGAATATTACATCCGGGGGGGGCAGCTGGGAGTACAGAAATCTGTTTATTGGGGCACATGCCCCCGTAACTCCATTCTTGATGCCCCTACATCTAGTTACGTCACCCCTTTCATAATCTTTGTTTGATTTTCGCATTTTTTACTTACATTTTTCCTTTTGGGGGGTGTCCCCTTACACCTTATGGTGCCCATGAGGGGCGCTCTGTACGGCCACGTTACTCTGCAGTCTACTACATGCACGTATAATACTTGCTGGAAACGATTCGCTTTGGCAACGAGCAATGCCGATCGCTGAAATGAAAATCACTCGCCCATAAATCTCAGCCACCTTCGGTTTACCACCTTCGGCAAGACTAGCCTTCGACGGCCTACGAAAAGAAATGAGAGAGCGGTAAATGTAAACACTCTTGAACTCCGGCTTTGTGGAGATAACCTGCACCATATCAAGTCACAAATTCAGGCTATCCGTGCTGTCCTCGTAAAATCTGTGCTTTATGAGTACTCTGTCAATCCATGTTTCCTACTTCCATGGTCAAACAGCTTGTTTTCTGACCTGGTGCAAGGAAAGCAGAGTTTTTAAAGACGTTCATTAATACATCAACAGAGCTGTTCCTTGGGGAATTTTAGTATTAGTTGGTTGACTTGTCTTCTCGATAATTTAACAAGATTGAACACTCTTCTAGCCGGCAGAACAAAATAGGTTTCTGCCGAAAAGTTTGTCTCAAATTCTGAAAATGGCGGGCCTGTACCACTGAGTGAGAGAAACTTTACTTTGTATCGGTTGGGCGCACGCTAAATTTAACGGTGAAAAGGAGGAAACAACGCTATGGCATCCAACTTGCTCTGTGAAAGCTTCCAGAAAAGGTCATGCTTTCAACTGTACACACTTAAAACACTTTCTGTCGCTTGCCACACACATATACTCTACAATTCAGTCAGTTTGTCAGGTTAGAGTTTCGATGTTATATGTCACTCCGCTTTCAGATTCACATGCCGGTCTCTAAAGGCCAATGCACCCAGTTGGCCTGGCCTGCACTTACAGACGATCCACCAGACGCCTAGCCTTGAACAGAAACACACCTTTTGTGCGTCCAACAAAAGGCGCGAAATGACAAACGTCTAACAACCAAAAAGTCACTAAACGTTGTGAACAGACACACCGTGCCGCCGAGGCGCTGTTTGGGGATTGCGGTAATATAATCGTCCGAAAGAATTCTACTGACCCACATTCAGTTAAAATAGACACTCAGTGCCTCTGGAATTTGGCTGTAATTGGAATGGAAATGATAATGGTTAAACTTTATCTGGCGAAGAATGCGTGTTTGTGGGTTGGATGGCAGTGAGAAAGATACACGGCGCTGCCCAAGAATTCAGTATGGTTCTGCATCATCACCTCTGAAAAGAAGCTGGTGATGTCTTTTTGAAAATAACTTTGTAAACTGTACCCTCCAGTGCCCCGGGATATGAATCGCCTGTTATGGTGAATTCCTCCCACTGTGAGGGGACATGCCTAGAACCACATACACGTACCAGCGGACTCAAGTTTGGAAAGTTTCGCGTTGCAAATTAAAAGATTAAGTGGTCTTTATTTTGAGTTGTTCGGACAGGCGTGTCCACAGAGCCTAATCATGCAACCTATGCATGCTCCGGGTTGAATATGAGGGACTAGATCCCAGCCCACGAACCCCCTCCGAAACGGAGAGTTCAAATTTTGGGGGATGATGTCAATGCACCTACGCACTTGGCGACTGTAACCATATCTTAACTACCGATGATTGAGCGCGATGCCCCGGGGACGATGGAAATATGAAATGAAATACATGGCAAGGGGACGGGATGTTTTCCCCCAGCGACAGATCAAAAGATGCCGAGTACAGCCCAGGCTAGCAAGCCCGAGTCTGCCCTGTCTCGCAGGGGCTTGTTTTGTTTCCTGGCTCATTAGGCCCGAATTTAAAGCGGGTTCCTGATGTTTTGCTGATCTTCGATCCTCACTGGCGGGCTTATTCTGTCGCCTTCTCATTTTTTTTGTCTGTACAGGAGACACCGCAAAATTCAACAGTATAGTGCAACTCGTATTGGGTTAATTACTTCATTTTGTTCTAGACTGCAAGTCTCGAAGTCACCCCTGTTCATACCAAAGTTGCACAGGGAAACTGCCACTTTAATGTTGAAATGTTTGTGTTGCCGTACCATCAATGTATCACCAAGGTGCGCTTTATTACTTCTTTTGCGCGACCGATTCGAAATAGTCTTGACAATAAAAGCAGGTATGTTTCAATAAAAAACAAAGTCATCACTGTCAGCAACGTTGAGCCATTTACATAGATGCCGTTCGGCTCCTTTTGCACAATTTTAAGCGTTCGCGGAAGTCGGCCATTTTGTATCTGCTTCTGCTCGCTTGAGTGTATACAAATTGAATACTCACGCTTAGAATGTGTCAACTGCAAAGCCATCATATCCTCTGAACATTCTGGACTTTACCCTGACAGCATTTTCCGAAAAAAAAAATTCAACAAAATAATGGAAAAAAGACACTGTAATTCAAAAGAGCCATTGATAAGTATCAACGATGTTGAAGGAGCATAACAATGCAGGCGACAAATTCCAAGAAAAACACCTTCAGACGTTTTAAAAAAGCTGTATCGGTAGGCCTAGGCCTACTTAGATTTCATCAATATCTTGAATATCCTACAGAGAAACCGAGAGAAAAGAAACATATTATTTTATTACAGAATGTTGCCAACCTACTCCCTAGATACGCTTGCTTTCTACGAGTACTCTATGTTACCTTGACCTGGCGTCAAGTACAAGTTCACATAGTGTGCACTTTGCTGCACAAGTTCAGGAAAACAAGCAATTAAGGGCTTTAAAGATAGACTGCATGGCCTAAGTCAACACACACACCAGATTCCTTCTGTTTATAACCATGATGTGTTTAGTCATATTGCGCTGATCCAAAGAGTCGTTGTGAGGATCAGAAAACTTTGTTCGTATGTTAACAATCATCCCGACAGAATAAATGAAATACTTAGCCAGGGTGATTGGAACCACCCACACCTTTAAAGCAGTCAGAGAAAATGCTTCCGAAAAAGTGATCAAAGTCTTGTTTTCGGCACGGACCCAAAGTGACTGAACGTTCACGCGTCAAACTTGCAATAAACTTAATTACGTTCGTTGCTTGATATAATGCCACAAGAGCGATGTAGGGGGCGGGGTGGGCTACTTTAATGGTGGTGTTCCTGGCGAGAATTAACAAGCGACTGTTTTGAAGAAAACATCGAAGGAGAACAATGTCTGCCTGAAAAATGTAGACTTGAAACTCAGGACCTCATACGCGCACAGGTGGCGTTGGGACAGGCCCTTCCCTAAAACTTGACAAAACAGCCAGGCTTAGATACACTGGGTATCAAACATGAAATATGACAGTTACAAATCGGAAAAGAGAGCAATATTTTTTTTTGAGGCAAAACGGCCGTCTTACCCTCACCGAAAATGTTTTCGCTCGGCTCTAGCGCTGTCATGGTTTGTTTCATTCAATTACGCCATGACAGTTCTACTAAACGCATGATGAATGACTCTATAATTGGATAAATATTAACTTGACAGGCCAGCCTCCCGTGTGGACCTTAATGGTCAAGTATTTTGTATCCAGGGTAAGACCCCGACAGTTCGTCAATCATCATCTGCCCCCCCTTCCATCAGCTGGTATGAGAGACGATTTCTGACCCTTCTCCGAGAAAGAGAGATGCCAGCTTGTCCCCTCAAATTTAACCGTAATTTTATAAATATGGCGACAGTGGCATTCGTTACTAAACACGTATCCATAACATGACACCAGATCGGATGCAAGCATTCCATACAGGCAAATTACCGACGGTATTTAGGCTAATAAGCGTAATGACAATTCTCTTAGATCATTTCCGCTCGCACAGGTCATGGCCGGGACGTATATTTCGCTGCCTTTTTTCAATGCTTTTGGACACAAATATCAAACGCTTTGTTTTTACTTCACTGAAGGCATTTTCAGTTCAAACAGCCTTGCATAGTGTTGACGTTAAAGTCGCCGAAAGTCGGAAAAAGAGCCCCTTTTTTGAAATTCGGTCGCCCTGCCTCCCTTACCAAAATGTTTTTACTGTGAAATATGGGGCTGTCAGGGTTTGTTTCCTTTTCTCAGTGTCATAGTTCATTATGCACACCAGAATATCATTTTTAAAGGATGCAATTATCACATATAAACCAAAGTCTATTTATGACTGGATCCAACGGGCCTGGGGAATTCGAACCTTCCATGGTTACTGACATGATTTCCACCCTCTGCAACAAGACATTTTTCATGTCAAACTATGTGCCGATCTAACCTGGCAGACTACAGCAAGGCATGTACTTCGGCCCGAGGTCTGGCATTTGTTGGGTTGTCAATTATCGAGACCATAACGCCTGAACGAATTGGGAAGTGTGCTCGTGGACTGTTTCCATTTTTACTATTCTAAGCCGACATTTCCCCCGCAACAGCTTCAGTTCAGACACTGTTGACCTGCCCCAATTTCCCCCTTTCTATCTGGATTCAGAGAAAAATTTTGTCTTAAAAAAGGCATCTATATAGGCCTAAGCGTTTAAATTCAGCTGATGTCGGAAAAACACTAGAAATAAACGTATAAAAGAACCAATTTATTTTATGAGCTGTTTGACAAAAACAAGAAAGAAAAAATCTGTGATTTTTATTCAAATGGCGTCAAGCGCCCTGAGCTTGATTTTCATAAATAAATAAATGCTATTGTACAATGAAATTTCATTCACGAGAGTAAAAACCAAGCGTACAATCATCCGCTTCATGCCCGCTTAAACATTCGAAAGCACCATATTAGAGATTTGCAGCTTATGTATGTCGATTTTAAAATAATGTGCGATAATAATGGAAACAAACGAATCCCCTGTAGTGCACTATAGAAAACAGCTGGTTCATGTTCCCTGTTTTGGGACACCTGCCGTCCCGTGGAGCACTGCCAAATTAGTCGGATTAAGCCTACTACTGTTGCATACTGCGGGAACCGGGAAATGTTAGCTTTGCCAGTGGATGATTAGACAGAGGCGTTTAGATGCCTGGCCATAAAATTACACACCAAATGTGTGCCTGCCGAAAACAATTCGAAAACTTACACTTTCGGGTTCGCTTTGCTTACCTTTTCAATGATTTCTAGTTTTGTTTATTTTAAGGGTCTTTCTCGTTCACTTATCAAAATACACGAAGAGCTAACTCCATTCATGGCATTGCATAATATCTTATGGTTCAGTTTGGTTTAGTGATCCAGGAAATTGTTCAGAACAATATTCAGTATATTGATCAAGCCAGCACCCAGTCCACTGAGCGTCATGCTGATAGGAAATTACTTATAGTTCAACTCCCAGGGGACTGTGGGAAACACGCACGCGACAGGGACGCGCTAATACAAACCTGAAGGGTCTCTGGAATGATTATACAGTTGATAGTCTTTCTTGACTACAGTGGGTAACACAGTGGAAAGTCTAATAGGCCTAACTGCAAGTTACTTTTTATGTGATCATCTTGCGGTTCTGCGTTCGAAACTAGTTTTGAGCCCCACAATGGACCCAGATGTGAAGCCTTGGGTAAGAAAGTAGGTAAAACGTTGATAAAGAACCAAGGCTATGTCGACTGCGTTGAAATATGAGTGATTCGACACGTCTGACTCATTCAGCGAATACAAGAAACTATGTACAAATATTTGTGAAAGGTACTGTATCGGACTTGGAGCACTCAACTTCCTCCCTCACATAGTCAAAAGCTGAAGCACATCCATAAGGTAGGTTTTAAAAATATAATCAGTATATTTACAGCCGCAAACAAAATCGACTATATAGCACTGAGTAGTCTTGGTACCAAACACTGACTACCTTTTTGGCTTCGGACTCCTTTAGATACCGTGCACGATGTGGGGCCGATGGGACACCCCCCTACATGTCCAATCCCTGTACACACTCTAGACTATTGTTACCTAACACCCCCCGGAAGAAGTCTGTAAACAATGACCAACACAAAGGCGGGGGGGGGGTCGCTCCATATGTTCCTTTAAATGCACCGCTACTTGTGAGTGAGGTTTATTCAAGCCTTCTGAATGCAAACTCTCGTGACACTGACTAGCCTCACGTTTAAGTTTGCCTACTGTATTGCATCATACCATAATACATGTATATTACCATCACAGTTCTTGCAGGCTACTTTGCTGCACAGGCCTCACGTATAAGTAGCAGTCGATAGTTGAATCGTGTGCTAAATTGGAGCAACTTTTAACTAATAAAACGTTACGCTGTTCAAATATAAGATTGACAGTATTAGAGATCAATGGTTTGGACCACAACTAATGGCCTTTGCTGCTGTCGCCAGTATAACCCTAATAATGTTGTTGACGGCTAATACAAAAGATCATGGATAGTCAGTCAATGGGAGATCTTGAGACGCATGCTCAGAATAACGCGTACATGCTCAGAACTGGTAAATTAATAAATTGGTAATTTTTTTTAAACAATCCATTGTTTTCGAGATGTATTTTTGCGTTGGGGAGATGTTAATTTATATAACGGGTTTTGCCCTTACCCAACGTATATATTAAACACTGTATGCACTGTGCTTGTCCGAGAGCTTGCGAAAAAAAAATCACAAGCTTACTCGGGTGGGACTCGAACCCACGACCTCCTGCTTACTAGTGCAGACGTCTTAACCACTCGACCACCGAGCTTGCCGGGGTCGGCTGGCCGGTCCGAGTCCACTGTTTGCTGTGCGCAATTAAAGTTGTCAGGTTACCAAGTCTAATTTTGGTGGCTCAATTGCACATTTGCTGCTAATAAATTATGTCAAGATTTATTGGGCGTGAGTGCGCGGACAGACAATAGTTAAGAATCCGTCACGTCTGCAACGAAATGCCACAGACACGTGAGAATTTGTAATAAACAACATTCTAGACCGATAGCTATAGGTAGCACACATCGTTCCAAAAGGTTGCAAGAGTGTTTTGACAAAGCATGCGCTTATTGGATTTCATAAAGCCAGGTATGTCGCCACGCATTCACCGTATTATGCGCATGCATGCAAATTTATTTGTGAAATAGCCCGCTGCTTTGCTTGACTGACGATCCCCCGACGTGCAGAAACAATGACGTGTGTACATATACATGGCTGTGAGTTTTGAAGCACTAAGCAAGTTCAGGTCAACCTTGAAATATGTGCTGGGTTTTGTTAACGAAAAGAATGGTTTTTGTGCCACTTTGCTCCGCCGCTTTCATGTGTTCTGCTTCTTCGCTTTCCATTGTTAGCCAACTCACATAGCTGGGAAAGTGCTAAATACTCAACACACGTAGTTACTTTCATATAATACACACATTTCATGTAACACTGAGACACTTGCACTTCAATATAGTGTCAATTCCAGTTATCACAAATACGGCCCCATATATAGTAAAGCCATAGAGGTTTTTTTTTGGTTAATGTAACTCTGTGAATTGCGTCGGTCCCATTGCGCTTTTAATGCAATCTCGTGTTATCTGGATGTCTCACACGGGTTACAGGCGCGCATCAATTCCCAAGTTCTATGAGATATTATGCGCAAGCCCACCCCTCGCTTCAACCTGACGATCTTCTTGCGTACCTGGGACTCAGACCTTTGAAAGAATTCGAAGGTGTACCATGCCAGGAGGTTACATTCTGACCGACCGATTCCAGGGAGTGAACAGGTTGCAATGGGCTATGCAACACAATGCATACTGTATCCTCGACTCGACTTAGACAGCTTAACAAAATCTCAATTTACCACTAAACATCTTAAACTAAATTGAAGGTGTGAATCCACCCAAATCCTGTACGGCACCTACGCGACATATTTCTAGCAAGGAAATTTATTTGCAAAATTATTTAACGACAACAGGTCAGTCGGCTTACCAAACTGCAGATGCTCACGACTGTACTTAAAAGATAAACGGCCTTGCCTTTTTAAGAGTTCTGTTGAACTTTCTGGTTGCACTTTAATGGGTTTGCCGAACACATAAATCATTCCAAGCACGAAAAAAAATCGTAAACATCAGCTGTAAAAATGCCCTGCAATACCATGTGGTCATTCCTATACCGTCGCTCATCGAGCCAAATGTATACAAAGTGACATGCTACAATGAATTTTATTCAGCCAATATACCCAGCAAGAAATGAGACCGAGGGGTACCCCCCCAACATGTCCAATCCCTATACACATTCCAGACTATTGTTACTTAACACATCCCCCCAAGATGTCTGAAAGGGATTCCCCAGATTCCTGCGCGATAATGACCAACACAAAGCAGGGGGGGGGGGTTCTCTCCGTCTCATACCTTGCTGCATGTCAGCCAATCCTCAATTTGTAATTCAAAGATGTCTTTTTCGCGATAATTTCCCCAGCACCTTGAATTGGACAATGGTGCACAATGCTACACATTAAAGACAGCTAAAGGTACCTGCAACATTAACATAGGAGATTACGAGTCTCGCGCTTCTTCCTCTCTGTAATATTTTATCTACTGTACAGTGCCTCTTTGCACTTCGTTTTATATCTCAGAATGCCGTATATCACGCTTCGCCGGCCGTGCCCTGAGCACACGACTTGATCACGAGACATGGACCCGAGACAAGACAAGAGAACAAAATGCCAGCGACTGATTGCTCGGGTTACCCGATACTTGCAATTTGCCCCTGAATAAACCACGAAAAATATTAACAGACACCAAACAATGTCTGGCAATGAATCACACATCAGCTGAGCGATAGCTTGAAGGCTGTGAACTTTTCTGATCGGGGACACGAGATGTTATTTTAAAGCTTTCGTAGGTTGGATCTCATTGAAGCTTGGCTCTCACCCTAAAATTAAAAGAAAGCCAATCAAGACAAAACCTAGAATAAAGCAGAACACAAATTGAATATAAAGGATATGACGAGAAATGTCTCTATTAGAAGCACAATCTGAAGATCTGCTTTGGTCCAGTTCTGTAAAATACAAGCAACGGTGTTCCTAAATTGAATAACCTAAGGTATGGCTGCACTTTTGCCTCAAAAAACCACGGCGACGCTCTGTGAATTAATGACTACTTCATGCCTGACCCCAATCAGTTACAACTTGGGCCAGCCGGCTCCCTTGGGCCAATGCCCGGATTTGCTAGGCTTCCGGGAGGTACCTCAGGCGAAAAGGGGCGACTCGCCTCATGCGAATATGGCATCCTGTGAGTCCACGATTTCTTTACCTCCCCTTGTCGAAAAAGAATTAAAGAGAGAGAGAGAGAATCCCTTTTGACCTACTTGCCAGACATTGCGTGCACGACATTGGAGGTACATGAAAATGGTGTGCTCGATTTCGCAAATTGCTCCGAGGAGTCAGGCAGCCTTTTCCTGGACTCGTTGGTCGCGAACTCGGTGATTTCATGAAAGAATGAAGCTGAAGCTAATCTTGCTGGCAGCCAGAATGATATATCACACACATTGCATCAGTGCAATCTTTAAAACACTGGAATAACCTTAAAGGAACCACGAAATGAATTTTTCTTTGAATCACATTTTGCGCATCTCTGTACTCTTTTTCCATGTAGGAAGACTGTTTGACATCTTTTTTGAGTTACGTGAACTGAACAGTGCATTTTTTAAACATTAAAAATTGACCAAGCATTTCTGGACAAGCGAGGGCGCTTTTGCTTTGATGTAAATACAGGGAGACATGGTTCCGGTTGCATGTTTTCATGTTCAAATTGTGAATCCCAAATTTGCTATCTGGGAACATTTCTGTGAAAAGGATTTTTGCTGGATAATTGCCATATACTTACACAGCAATAAATTGCCAAAGACAATAAAATCTGCCATAGCTGTGCACAAATCAGTGCAACAGTGAGATGCAGTGCCTTGGATGACATCATAGTTCTGCGCATGAATATGCAAATTTCATTAGCATAAAACCAAAAAAGCATCAATATATGGGTTAAAATTGCGAAACAAACATTTAAAATGAGGTTAATTGAAACCTAAAGATGCAATTTCAAGGGTTTTTAGTAAAATTTATAAAAAATATTTCTATTTCCTGGTTCCTTTAAAGTGTTCTTCGCCCCAGATCTCACAGGAGCTGAACATAAAACAACCCCCAAGGATTCTATTTCAAAATATGGTAATAGTTACCGTGGTCAATCATCATGGGATTTATTTATCGGAGCAAAAAAAATTGGAACCTTTAACCTCAAATGTTTCCAATCAGAAATACAAGCAGTAAAGATGTGGGATAAACTGATGATCTAAGGAAACGGTTCGGTCGGAGGGCCATACAATATCCTGTACACCGGAAGACATGTTCTTATTAATTGGTTCAGGAGGACACCATACACATCCTAAAGTGTTGCCCAGTGTCTGAAAACAACAATTTAAAGTATTTCGTGGCTGAGGGTTAGTTGTGTTTGCGAACTTAAGCACGACCGCAATTTCTTCCACTAGTTGTATGGGTACAAACAGGGGCGCTGCTTTTACACACGAAAGACTCGACAATCCCAGACCACACGGCTTCCTTCAAAGTGGCTACGTCATCACTTTGAGAAGTTCAGGAGCCCGAGTCAAGGTCGGCATGCACTTTCCTGCTCGTTTCGAGGGGCAACGTGATGGAAACGAGACTGTTGCCGGCAGTTTGATATAATCGGCAAAACAAGGTGTTGATGTGGGTCTTTCAATATTGTGGGTAGGGGTTGGGGGGATAGAACCGTGACGTCTAGAAATAGAAACCAGTATTAAAAACGTTCAGTCTAGAAGCAGAGTAGAGCGGGGGCGCCTTGCGTGCCTGGTAGTCAATGCTGAGTATGATTGCCTAATTTGATGACTGATGGCGTTTCCCCACCGGCCAGACAGCAGCATTGCAGGAGGAACAAGGCTTGCCCTGCGGGTCCGGGTATTTGCGACAGTTTATCGCATCATGAAAATCCGAGTGCTTATCCGCTGATTCCTGGCGATTATCCTATTTTGGGGGAGGGGGAATCATTTTGCAGGCACGACTTCAGACGATGTCGTACTTACGGCAGGTGCATGTTGTTGCGTTCCGCTACCGCGGAATGAGGTTATATATTTGGGATCAACTTACTGGAAAACGTAGAGTTGTAAATTAACCCTAATCGCATATGTCTAGCGGTTTGACAAATTTATAGCCTGGTGTTACTATAAAGCAAATATTGTATATATTGGAGTGTACACGCACATGGCTCTACATAATTATGTCAAAACACTGGGCTTTGTTGAATGAAAATCTGTGCTTTTCCAGAACTTAACACACAGTGCTGTGTCGATTTTCTTCCTCTACGTTGTCGCGTATTTCCAAGGTCGTGTAACTTCCCTTCCCGAGATTTTAGGGTTTTTTATCTTTCTAATTCTAGATTTTAAATGCATTTATACGTGTACTACTGTTGGGTTGACAAAAGGGTAGCCTTCAACTGCGGTGAAAAATTAACTGCAAATTTTTATTTTTCTTTCTGCGACCGTAATGACCTCGTCAGGCGAAAATCTCATTTGCACATGGCCTTGCTTGGGGAGAATTATTGGGCTTAACAACCCCCATCAGACCCATTTAAAATTTCGCTCAGCCATTTGTGTATTGTGTGACAACGGGTGATACAGAATACAGCGGACCCCCAAGATGAACCATTGGGTAACCGTTTATCGCCCTAAATGGACCGCTCTAGTGAAATACATAGTAGGCCGCTAGCCCGCCTCCGACGTGAGCCAAAACAGCAAATGCCATTTTGTTTTCAGGAAACTGACATGAATTGTGACATCGTCTGACCGCCTGAAGCGACTGGCTACACACAGAAATCCTAAGTATTGTAACTATTTCACAGGCATCGATAAATGATTAATCGTTGTCGATGGAACAAATCTTATATAAAGCCTGGTCTCCCAGGGAAATATTCAGTCATGATGAAAATTTCCCTTGTGGTCTTGACTTTTTCCCCCTACGCTGCAATCCATATAAGTATGATTTACGATCAAGCTTTGTGAAGTTTGTGTATCATTTTCGGCGGCCATGTCTGTTTATCGAAAGCGACCACTGTTGCCTTTAAAGTCTGCTGACTTTTTCAGCCCATTTCAAAATACATGTGAGGGTTCACAATTCAAGTAAGTACACGCACTCATTTAGTTTGTATACTTTGGAACGCTTTTACTTAAAGAACTGTTCTAAAAACGGTTATTTTGTACTTGTCCACTGTTTATAGTCTGTTTACTTGTTGCAAAGGCTGATTTGTTTTACCGAAGGAGGAGACGGAATAAAGAGTAAAGTACAGATATTTAAATGAATTCATCTTACCTGGCGTGGATTCTCCCACGCGTGTGAGAGGGAGCAACCGCTATGGAGAAGTATGAGGTAGCAGAAAAGATAAACTATCCAACCTCCGGAGAACAGACGTGACGACATCCACGCCACGGCCACAGTAAACCACCTCTGGAGGCAAACCAACGCGCCCAATTCCAAATGAATCATACTCCGGGGTCGAATCCGTCTGGCCTCGCGCCAATTCGGCGCAGTGGTCCCAGCGCTTAACCTCCCGCCGGCCATGCCGGCTGCTTCATCGGGACGCCGACCCCGGCCGGCACACGACGGGCAAGGGCTAGCGGACCTCGTCACCAGGGGTCCGGCACCGCTCTTGCCACCGGTCCGTTGACAGAAGCTGCTCTGCCTGTCCTCACTCCTGATGCACCCGCGATGATGCAAGCGCCGGAGACGATGCTGCGCACCTGACCCACTGATCACCGCTGCTGAACTGTCGGCACTATCGTATCCACAATCTCTATCCCGTTTGTAGCTTTGGACGCAGTCCGCCGAGCACCAATTTAAACCCGTCTCGCTTCGTTGCTCGTTCATCTTTGAAAATAGAAAAAAATGGACATCAACCTGTCACACAGAAATTCCAGTTAAATATTCTAGGATCCTCCCTTTGGTTTAAAACGCACGAGAGCAGTCTACTTATCCCACAGTACAGATTCACTGTTTCCTGTAAGACATTGGCTGTTACCTGCTGTCGTGCAGCCCTGGAGCAGAGTGACTCCTTTCTGCTGTATATTACCCCGCTGGTTGCCACACAAAACGAAATGTACTGAAAAAGAAATATCCCCGCAAACAGCAGACAACCGCACAATGGACGCAGCTCCACCACACTGACAATTTTTTTTACTCAGTTATGCATCAATTTCGTGTGGGGAAAAAACCAATTGGCCTTCTCGCTTGACGGGCCACCGTGAAAAAGCAACTAGCGATCACTGGTGCGTCACCTACGCAAACGCATCGCTTCCCCGTAGCCATACATCACTGCCAGAAGCACAAAACAAGACGGGCTCTCTCTCTTTCCTCTCCTCTCCGCTTCCGGAAGTCGATCTACCTAAACGAGGGAGCTATTTGTTGTGTCCAGGACATCTCTGTAGCGATCCAAGCCACTCCCCGCCATCTGAATGATTTCCTCCTCACAAATCAATTATTTGTGCAGCTCTGAATCATCCACGACACCTTTTGCGTGTGCATGGCACTAGACTCGGGGGGAAAACGAGTTGTTTGACTGCCACCCTAATTTTGTCCCCGATGCCAACCCCCCTGTTCTGCGCGTGTGATGCAGGCAATATCTGGATGCAGAAATGAACCTGCTTGTATACGAAGCGTATAGCGTAATCAACTCGGTCACCCAAGCCTCAGTTCGCAATGGTCCGGTCCTTAACGTCGCAGCCACCCGAACGGCCTATGGGCTTGAAGCAGGAGGGCGGGCCCCACGGTTTGTCAGGTGACACAATGCAAATTGCAGGTCGCCGATAGACGGCCGAGATGCGCTAGTGCAGATTCCTTTAATGGAACACCGAAGGAGAGGCCCTCCGGTGCGACACCTTAGCAGGCCTGATTGGGTGACAGGCGGCGATACACCCGACCATTCATGTTGCGAATGAAACCCCCCGCTCGCCAATACACAATGTTACTCGCGGCAAGATCACGTTAGGAGGCTGGATACTGGCGATACATCTCCAACCGACTCCATTATATACCATGCCGTCGGCGCAACTAGTAGCGTGGCCAAAGCCACGGGCACCTCATAACAAGACAAAAAAAGTCACCCTAAGCCCAGCACGAAATACCTCTTAAAACAGAAAAGAACATAGGGGGTATATTTTTAGAGTGCCGAGCAAGCACAACACTGCCCTGGAGTCTCCCGCCACTGCGGATCCTGGCAGGAGAAAACAGATGGAAATGTATGATCGAGGCTGCCTTCATTGATTGCCCCCCGGTTCACCTGGGACTAGCAGGTAGAAAGGCTTGACATGCTCCCACGTTCCGACCGAGACCCCGAGAGCACGAACTGTATTATTTAGGCAATTTGATATATAAAACGACCAATGCCAAGGAGCCCCAAATGGGGGGAAAGAGTTATGCCTCAGACATCTGGCACAGGTTCTCTCTCTCTCTCTCTCTCTCTCTCTCTCTCTCTCTCTCTCTCTCTCTCTCTCTCTCTCTCTCTCTCTCTCTCTCTCTCTCTCTCTCTCTCTCTCTCTCTCAATTTTTTTCTTTTCTGGGGAAATCTCTCCTTCCGAGTAAAGTCACATTTTGACAAGCGGGGAAGCCCTGAGCCGGTGGTGAAGATACAGCCGTTGCACCGCAGTCAAGATTGCGTGCAAAACCAGCCCAAGATGCTCCAATCCCTGTGATCATAATAACATGACTAAAAATGGACTCTTCGTCCCACCAGAAATTATCCTCAATAATAGGCGTACATTTAATAATGTATACACAGATATATCCAAATGTCAAATGTGTTGGAGTACCGAATAAACTTATAAAAGTTTGGAAAGAAAGCAGGTGTAAGTCGATCAATACACTCACAGGAGAGAGTCAACATTCGCATGTTCTTTTTGTTTCGAATTGGACTGATTGTGTAGTGACAAAACCGTCTTGACCAGTTGGAAACGAGCCACGACCAGCCAAATTATCTCTTTGAAAATAAAAGCAGTGCTCCTTTTTTTCAAGAGTTAGACAAAACTTTAAAAAACAACTTAGAGTGCTTGTACGTTTTGTGCATGAAACGCTTAATACCATCAAAGAGGCAAAGCAGGCAAAAACGTGGCACAATAATCCCTACAGCGAAGCCGCCGAGAGTCATCTTTAAACAACGAAGACACCGCACTTTTTTCGTAATCAACGATGCTACTTCCCCACGTGCTTCCCTGAACCGTGGCGATGCTGCACGCAAAGGGAAGAAGAACGGCAAAATGAAGGTTAACCCGGTTAACCCAACTCCCACTCAGTAAATACAAAAGTGCCCACGCACAGGCCAACTCGTTTAGCGTTATTTCCTCGTCGAAGTCCAGACAAGTCCAACGGCCTGATGGAGAAATAATCCATATTTAGCTCGGATAAGAATGAGCTGCTGATAGCTTTCTCAGATGCCTCGTGGCTGTGGCAGACACCCAGAAAGAGCTGGTTAAAAGAAATTCGGTCTGTCCTTATGTGGCTTGTCCGGTAGGACATGTGCGGGTTGCAATTTGACTGATTTTGTGATGGAGAACATCTTAGTAACACACAAGCACCCACCCCGTCAACACAGGGAGCTAAGAGAAGTTTGCATTATAGATTGTTGCCACGGTTATGTTGTTCCAAGCGTTGGTAGGAAGTTGATGTAGGTGCGTTCCTTATTCGGGCCTCGTGGCCATCCCGCGAAATCCTAACCCACCCACGTGACAACTACTGGGTTGCGCAATACGTCCGAATGCCGGCCCAGCGAGACCGATAGGCTGGCTAACCTTGCCAGGTCTTTCTTCCTTCCAACCTGGCTCGTTGCGCTTTACAGCCACTCCAGTTGCTGACCTCAAAATCAACCCCATGGTTTCTACAGCTAGGACCTGATAGAAATAGACAATAGAACCTGTCGTATTCTGGTCAGTACTTCCATCCTTACGATCACTCGGCCAGTTCGAAACATTTGAGACATTCGAATGTGCCGGGAAGAAAGTGAAACTAGTTCCGGCCCCATCGGGAGCACAGAACAAGATACATCCGTATCAGACAGTGGGTTCAGGGTGGAGAACGTCGTGGACTTATCGAAGGAGAGTTGCTCGAAGTGGCGGCGCTGTGGGGCAGGGGGGTTTTCACCGCCAAAGATTAATTCTGGTTTATTTCCTTCGTCGTTCAGAATCAGCAATGTATTGGAAGTGGAGGGTGAAAATCTGATTTTGGGCACACATTGTGTCCAGAATGTACGTCAAAATTTGGAAATTATTTTTTGGCCCCCAACGAACCTTCCCCTACTTGCCCCACCCTCAAAGTATCAAATCTAGCCCTGGCACTGTTTCTGGAGGATTTCCTTGGGTACGCCAGCGACGGCATCTATTTGGCGGTGGAAACTGAGTGCAAATATTGAGATACACCGACCAATGATTGAAAGAAGTGGATGTCAAGGCTGCACTGACATCTCCAAAGGGCACTTGTACTAGCTTTAAAGCGAAGTACCTTGTTTACAATATAAAAATCGCGTGTTTGAACTTTCATGTCTTTGAACTTTCATGCTCGTTGCAAATATGAGAATGGTTAACCACCGTTGCTCATGCGTTTTCAATGGCAGCCCTGTGAGCGTGGGTGTCGAAGATGCGTGATAGATGGGGCTTAAGGACGCATCATTAAGCACCGCTCGGTAAATAAGGCATACTTAATCGGCCTGTCGGCATGAAAGACACAACTTACATCCGGCGAATGTACTGTTGGTGAATATTGACATTTTTTAAAACTTAAAGTGGCTACTTAAGCGCCCATCGAAAACGAATAGAACATCTGCACAGTTCAAGAGGGGATCGAGGGGGGACGCCTGGCTTATGGTTGGGTTTCTGACTGCTGTTTGAGACAAGGGTTCGAATCCAGTAGATACGTGCTGTGACCTCTGACAAGCCACTCATTACCCACATTTTGCCTCTCGCCACTGTTGTTCGTATACCCGTGCCTCTGATGGCATACGTTGATATCGTCCATCGAAATCTCGTGGCCTGATGGGCGGGGATAATAATTGTAAAACGCTGTGCCAGCCTATCACAACTTTCATTGCTCCCTTAATATGTATATTTTTTCTCGAAATTTTCATTCCCATTTCTACTTTCTACTGCCAAAAAATCGAGCCGAGAGGGTCGTAAAGCAATGTTTTATTTGTCCAAGCAACGTCAGCTACTGTTGTTTACTACGTGTTCGATATTGTTCCATCTCATTTTTCTCCTTGTAACTTGGAAACACGGGACGACCCCCTCGGAATCGCCCTAGGAGGTAGCGAGGAACATGGACTACCGCATCGACACGACCATGCTCAACACTGACGTATGTAACCCATCCGCCAACAACATAACACAAACATGAATTGTGATGGTCGTTTATGGTGTAACGAATGCCGTGCTAGGGGACCCAGAACCGTGCTGACTGTTAAACAGAAGTGGAGAGGTTGAGAGGGGATCGGGACTTTTTTGTCAGTTTCGGCGGTCACAATTTCTAGGGAGAAAAAAATAACACACTGAAGATCTTTCTTAGTCGAGTTCGTTGGACCGTGGAGATCGATCATAATAGAGTGCTCTAAATTGATTTCCTCTATCTTGTGTCGTTCATGTAACAGACGGTTATTGCTGCTACGGGCGCTGTAAATGTTCTTCTTTGAGTTGTTACTGACGCAGTGGCCGCCTCATGTTCGAAATCGGGGCTGCTGTGACGCGAGTGCAAGCACGAGGAGGGGATGGGATTTCGGGGGGGGGGAATTGTCGACCACTTGATTACTCTTTAATATTCAGATCTGACCGGTGCGTTGCGTGGTACTTGAGCGAGGGGAGGGAGTCTTGTCTTACGGTTTCACAGGTTCGGTGAGGGGTTGCCAAGAACATGATGGGAAACTGGAGATGAACAGACATCCACACCGATCCGGTGGGAAACTCGACCGCCCTAAAGACTTGCCTTGGCCGCCCTTACCGGCCCACCCCGGGTGTCCTCGGTCGAACTTTGCCGCTCCTGTCCTGATTTTTTTTTCGGTATACTCCTTTGTTTCGGTTTGATGCATTGTGTGATTTTGTGGTGGCAAAAGAATTCTGCGGTTTGGCAATCATCTCACCTACAACCAATAACTACAGATTTTAATGGAGTAATTATTGTGTTGATTCCAGGACTAGATGCTATGGTAACCAAACATGGAGTAAACTTGACATTTGAGTTGACTTTGTTGTTGAAATTAACACGATGTGAAGAAATTGTTCCGCTGCTTTGCCACTGGTTTATGATTTCTAACAATGCAAGTTCGATTTTTTTTGCACCATCCACCCTTTATGACTGATTGCATGATCAGTTTTATTCACGGGAAAGACCGGTTGTTTACGCTCAAAACGGGCCATTTTCAAAGCGTTGCTATGCATGCCTTCAGAAATTTGCCGAATGCAGAAAATTCTAGCTTTGTAGAACTGGGTCGCCAGCCAATAATGGCACATAACTTGAGAATGTTCTAGAAAGACATAATCTCTCCTCCTTTGAGCTCTACAGTCTAATTAGGAAACTGGTTTATCAAGCCTTAAATGGTGTTGCTTCGGGTATCAAGAATCTCTGTTATATTGACCGAGCATTTTCGTATATATTTATGTACCGGAAAGTGTTGCTAGATCCTGCCAAAAGCACCAGATTCCCATGGAGATAATCAACCTTCAGATCACATTACTAATCTGGAAACTTCTTCACATTCAGTTGCTAGAAAAGTGTCCCCAGATTTTTGCATGTATTTGTTTTTTTCACCGGAAGGCGTATTTCTTTCATTAGAACGGTGCCATGTTGGCGTTAGGGTACAGCCAACAAAGGGAGAGGAGAGAAGGTTACTTGGAATGATCTGCAACTTCATGGATGATGGCTGACGTGCCATTGGGCATTCGGTACGCACGCCCCCTCTTTGAAATGGGGGGGGTCAAGGATCAAGCATTTTTAACCGCAAATTTTAACCCGGTGCATGAGCGCGTTTGGAAGTCTTCTAAATAAACAGAATACCATCTTGATCAGGGGATATTGTGATTTCGTAGTCCCACACAATCGACCACACCGCGACAAGCAAAAACGGGAACTGTAACCGTCGTAAATAAGTCGGCAACACGGGGCGAATCGACTCTTGAACAAACTGTGGCTATGTGCCCCCCCCCATAACCAGCGGCAATACGAGGCCACAAGAAGACCCGTCAATATTTTGTTGGATTCGTTTTCAACAATGAAGAGGTGGAGCAGGGGAGATCGACCGCCACTGCAGGAGGCGATAAGTTGGAATCAATTTCACCCAGTGTCTATGGTCCAAAAATGTGTCATTTGAAAAGCCACGTTTGTAACCAAAAAAAAATATCATGAAGTCCGCAGATCTCTGGTAGAACTGACTAATTGGGTTAGAAATATCTGGTTTCGAGGGGCAGAGCGACATTCTATTGTCCCGTAATGATACATTACTTCATCTTTTGTGACTCTGTGAGGGTCCCATACCGGGCAAAGAGACAGACGAGGGTGGAATTCTGCGCTCGCAGTTCGTTGACCATGAAGCCTGAGCTGTGTTTGTGAAAACATGTCTCCCGTTCGATATGCAAGGAGTCAGGCTTGAAATTAGTCACTTAGGACCTGGTCAGATTTACCAACAAGCCTTGATCGCCTCCATTACATTTCCAATTTCAACTAAATCAGGGATTTGACCCCCCTGTCGCACGCGGGCAATCACCCTCCATCCCCACAAACGAAATATTTCCTATTCAATTTGGTTTACACTTTCCCCCCTCGGTTTTTTAAGTAAACAAATCTCCCCAGAATGTGAGGAATATCACAGTCGGGGCCGGGGCGGTCTGTGTCTGGCTAGCGGGAGTCACGGCGTCTGAGAGCGGGCCAAGAGGTGCTACTTTCCAGAAGGCCCGAATCCTTTCGGCGGTGTCCCCCGTGTGCCATTGCCCGTCCCTGCTGGTGTTTTCGGGGGCGGTCTTGCACCATCTGTTTGGTGGTTCAAGGGTTTTTCACCCTCCTGGCTGAAAGAAAACCGAAACCATTTTTTTTTCTATTTTAGCAGATGGTTTCGAGGCCTTTCCTCTCCAGGTGAATAAAAAAAAACTGACAAAATGGCCAAGCCGATAGTGCGTATTTCCCCCCTTGCGACTGCTCATAGGCCAACTACGACTGGGCCGGTAGCAAACCTTAGAACACTGAGAGGATACAAATTATAAATATTTTCTTGCCGCCCTTGAGGTGGTAGTTTATAACCGATCATTAAGACAGCGGGTGGGTTGAGCTGGTGAAGTGTGTAAGGAAATCCGCCCAACCCGGAGAAAATGTACCATATGGGCCTCAGTGATGGACGCCTTTCCGTCACGGTATAGTAAACCATAACCGTGGTTCTCGTCTTCGATATCCCCTCGGGGCCACTGTACCTGATGACCTCTATTTCTCTCGGATACCTTTTTTACAATTACATTTCTGAAAGGAATGGGCCTCTTGCCCTTCACCTACAAATTGAGTGCAAACCTGTCATTAATGTTTGGAAAAAGACCTGCATTTCAATTTGAACTGTTACATGTGCTCTCCCATTCTTACAGTAATTTATTTCTTTATCAATGTTTTTGTTTTGGCATGAAAGAATGGCTTTGGAAACCATTCAGTGTTTTTAGGGGATTTCTTACCAAAATTGGAACCCCTCTCAGTACGACAAGTTTACTGGTCGATCCTCATAGAAAACTTCATGGAAATTCCAATTCATTATTAGGATCATTACTGTCCTGTCAAGGGGAGATATAAGAATATTATCCGAAATGATTTCCTATCCACCGGGGGCTTGTTTCTGAACAAAGAACGAGATACTTTTAAAGAACGAAATAAAAAAGACAAGAGTTTGTTACTTTGGTGGACCCGCGTTTCGTAGAGCGACTTGAAGGATCGTTTCGTCCTTGTCTCCTTATTCACTATTCGATCCATCAAGTACTTCAACTTAGGCACCAAATTTTCACGTTGCTGTTATCAGATTACCCCATCTGTGTGCATTCCTTCTCAACATTCTTGTTGATGGTTTCAGAAAATTCATTATTCTAAATGGGCCTGCACGGGCACCTGACGATCTCAGTCAAACAGTCAAAATACCGGAGAGTGGTGACGAAAATTGATTAGGAAATTCTTCGGCTCCATGTCTCTCTGAGGAGACGGAAATAGAGACAATTTTTTTTCTTTACTCTGGTTCCTCTCGGAGCAGAGATTGAGTGTGACGAGTGATACTAATTTCGTTCCATGTCGGGGGAGCACATTCGAGCATATGCCGCTGTGACATTTTGCGGCAAGGGACAGAAGGAGAGGCGATGACGACAGTCACTGGGGGACACTGTTGGGCGACGGCGTTGCTTTCAAATCTGATCACCCGCAGCGAGTTGTTTTCATTGAAGTCCCTTATTTACGCGGACCACACCCTGCATCATTGCTCTTCGATGGCATGTAAAAATGGTCCTAGTTCGGCCATGCCACGGGTGTATGTCTTCGGAAGTTAAAATCCATCCACCGGTTCAATGGCCAGAGAACTCAACAGAAGATGCGTATAGGCAGACGTGGACGCGGGTACAATAGTGCCCAGGAAGCCAGTATTCTGCCCCCTTTAGTCAAATTATAAACTGTCTGTGTCTTTTTGCCCGAAAAGCCTGAGATTTTACACCAATAAGTCAAGAATCATTGACCAAGCCGCATACCAATGTTTCGTTCGTGTGAAATGGTTACGCTGATACAGTATAATTACTACACCAGCGATGCCCCATACCAGAAGTGCAATTCCATGACGCCCATCTGGCACCTCAATTAGACACACATTCGACAACTGCGAAGGCAAGTTGGGCTAAAAAGTGCTGCATGCATTCATTCAGGAGAAACAGTTTTAATTAAACTGTGAAGTTAAGAGCATGCGGCCTTTGGGTGTTAGTCCCACAAGTATCTCTATACACTGGAGAAGCAGCTCTGCTCTGCGAACTGAAGTGACTGCGCGGCCATCTTGGGCTATTCAGTACGATGGTATTTTCCAAGTCACCGGCTTTAGCGCCGTGATTGAATGCACTTTATCTGAAGTTGGAAGCCATTTTATTGAATATCCTAAGATGGCCGCGCGGTCACTTCAATTCACACACACTGCTGAGCTGCCTATCCAGTGTATAGAGATCAGTGTTTGCAACCCAAAATTCAAAACTTTGACAATATGCAGCTTACCTTTTCTTCTGAACTGTCGTTTTCACATGATCCTCAAAACCGGCTGTGCCATCAAAGACTATGACGTCAACCTATGGTTATAAATGTTAGATGACGGAAATTATGAGATTATATTAATGATATGAACATTTTCTCCATTTGAAGTAAAGCAAACATCTTTAAATGGAAATTACATGTATTAAAATGCATGTATCATAAGGAGAAAGTGCAGCACTCCAATAGGTGCAGATGATGCGATAGTTGGTGGGGAGATAGAGCGTCACTGGTAACACCTCTCGGTGAACCCTGGTGCTGGGCTCGTCCTGCACCGTGTCAATTCCCGAGAGGGAGGGCTGTTGTCACTACCTCAATGCGGCAGTGTCGCTTGATCAGCCCGGGGTCGATAGATCAAGCTCTTCGGAACACGTTGAGCGTCTGTCTCTCTGTGTGTGTTCCATACCGCGAATGTCTTAAGGCGTCCAGAATGATCGAACGAGGTACAAGATGAGAGGGGGGGTGGGTTCGTTGCACTTGGTTACGCCGGGCCGCCCCGACAGCTTGCTTATTTTTCTCTGTGTCCCAGTTGGTGCATGTATATATTTGGAGAGCTCTCTGAGAGCTCAGAGTTCATTTGTTAGTAGTTGATTGGTTATAGCTTCTGGAGTTGTCCTCAAACTAACTCCACAAAAAATGAACGGGAAATCTCAAATTCCCTGTCGTAGGCATCATCAGTACCCGTAGCAAAAAATCCAGTTTGTAACTTACAACTGATGGAAACAGGCTAGAGTGCAAATGAAGGAAACTTTTTACTTTACCTTGTACAAATATCATATATTTCCAGAACTGGTTCAATTTATTTTCAACAACTTCCACATTAAAATGTGTGAGCCGATAAGGAATTAATTTTCTACGGACACCAGATTTAAAGCCTATTTGTTCACAGCGTGAAGAAGCTTTACATCACATCTCCATACCCATGTCCTATCATACGCTGTATGATAGGCAGAAACTTAGTTTCGTTCCGCTAACAGCTCGGTATGGAGTAGAATCCGGAGCCTCTACCAAGTGAGCCAGCCACCAGCAACCAGAATCCAGCATCTACCACTTCGCACTCCAGTATCTTCAAGCTAATCCTTCTCGAACATTCCCTTCGACTCATACCGATTCCACGCTACCTGTATATATAAATCAGCGCTCACCTCCAGTCCGGCATCTCTCCTATGGACGACCGGAGAGCATCCTGGTCGAAACGTCGAGTTCACCTCGGAACCACCACTCAATACAGAAGGGATCGATTTCACATGGTGTAACAACAAACCTTCTCTTAGCCTAGCCTCCAGCATGTAAATTTTCGAATCTCACTTATGAATCTTTACGACTTAGGCCTCTACATACTTCCATATATGAACAACCTGTCGAAATTTTAGGATCCAAAATGTCAACCGATTCCAATCTAAGTCCCGTCCATCTCTTTGTTTTTTCCCGTTTTTATGATTAATGTTTCCTGGTGTTAGACAAAGTAAATTTTATTTCCGATACATGTAATTGACCACATTAACATCTGTTTCTCATTGTAATGATAATGTCTTTTCTTTTAACGCGTGCATCTTCATTGATGTTTCTAATGTAATTTCAATTTAATTCATCTTGTACCTGCTGTGGTCGAAGTCAAAGTGAAATCAAACCCTTCAACCACCTGACTCAGCAAACGCAAAGATTTTCGTTTAATTACAGAGATGTCAACATTTTGTCACTTCTGGAACGCGCAGAGCCGTTCAGTGCATGAACCACTTTTTTCAAATACTCGCACGTTTGCACCATTACTTTAAATCGAAACAGAATAAAAAACTTAACGCGTGAATTACAACAACTTGGATACGTGAACTGAGATAACACTACAGCCATATTCCCTTACTCGTAAAACATTATTTTCTACCAAATTTAATTACCTCTCCTTAAAATACAAGGTTTTTGAAAGAAACATATCATACCTTTGTATATTGCCTGGTTTACCAGTTCTGTCTTTGTACATTGAAGTGTATCGTGATAGGGGAATGCACGTGATCTGTTCATAAATTCCAACACAAATTCAAAGAAGTAAATATTACCAATTTGTATAGGTGCGTTAAAATTGCCAATTATCATCAGGCATATACCTTTTTCCTAACAAATGTTTTTCCTTTTGCGGTAATAATTAGATTTTTCCTGCCTCACATTTTCTCACTGAAATGATCCAGGCGTTATTTTATCATTTTCGGTCACAAAAATCCCGTAATCTGTATATAACAAAACATCAATAAACCAGAAAGTTCGATAATAAGGCTAATGAAAGTGAAACATTTCTCGGACGCCAGGGAAATTGCGCTAAACGTTCGGTCGACGTAACAAACTTGCAATTTAAATGTCATCATTAGGACCTTCAAAGGAGATTTCATTGGAATTTTTAAAATCAAATCCATGGACTACAAGCAGATATTTTAAGTTATAAATTTCAAGTTATAGCACTAACGCACATTAGCTCCCTTCTTACATTATGAAAAAAATTCTTTCAATCAAATTTTTACTGCGGTTGTATTTCGAAGGGAATGAATGGGCACGGTGATCTTGTTTAGTATACACTGTCTGGTCGTAGTAAGTCAAGTATAATGCTCTTGACAAAGTTCGGGTTTTACTTCAGTGTCCTTTTTATATTCGATATAACGTGCGGTTGTGTGGTCATAAATGCCTATTTGAACGCTAGGCTCTATGTTTTAGTCCTACCTCTATCAAAACTTAAGACCAGTTATTCAAATTTATGGGATGCTTAGATTTCAAACGCTTTTATGATTGTAATCATAAACACGTTAGTCTGCTTAAAGCTGTTACAGACTATAAACGTGTGGATGCGTTTATCAGTTACACGTGTCAACGTCTTCTGAACAGTTTCTGTGTTTACGTTAACCTTTACACATTGAACATTTCCCCGATAAACATACAATTATATCGGTTTTAGAATTAAAGTTACTGTGCTTAAATAGTACATGCGATCGACAATTAAATCCTTCATGTCATTTTGTTAACATGTGTATCAAAACAATATGTAAACACGTTAATCCATATTTTGATGTTTATTCACGTGTTAATTCCCAAACATTGAGTTTTACAGTGTATAGAGGCGGTACCTGAGTGCCTAAGGCTTCGATATGGAGCCATCTTTCAGAAGCTCCTTTATCTTTGAAAGGCAAGTCATCGGTGACAACCCATGAGAATTGGAATGTCCAAGCCAATTTTTTTGGCTGTATCCACGATTGTCTGAAATGAACATCATGCACCTCAATTTTTACTTCACCGTCCACATAAAACATCCTTCCCGAAGACTGAACTTTGAGATTCACTTCCCTGATTATCATTTCACAAGTTGACAGAGTGACATGGCCTATAATCTTTTTGTCCACTGGCAGGCCGATCAATATTGAAAGGTGTGAAAAATATGCCGAAAATTTCCAGCCGATGTGTCCTTTGTGAACGGTGTACGTATATAAGGCGCGGCAAGCCCTAAAATGGGACATCAGGTGATGCGCCCACCAGCGAACTGAGGTCATCGGGCTGGCAGTTTTGTAACAATGGAGCAGAGAGCTACAAGTGACCCAGTCACATCGTCACGGGACAGTGATGGACAAATTTCTGCCTCGGAGAAATTCATGGAAGAGGGGACATCGGCACATTTCTACTGGCCGCAGGTCTGCTCGTGTCTGACCCACTTGAATTAGTTCACTGGCCAAGCTTGGGCCGACTAGCAACCAATATCACTGGTACCCGGACCACAGTTTGCATAGGTTACCGTGCAAACTGGACACGTGGTGAACTGAAAATGAAATGGTCGTTGATCGTTGTCAAGCACGAACTACTAACAAGAAAGGGATGAAACTTGGTATTTGAAAATTTGGCACAACGAGCATTCTCATCATTTTGTGCAATCTAATCCACTACTCACTGAACATGAATGGTCCCATGACCCCATTGACTTGAGGAGGGGGAGGGGATTAAACACTGCTAGAGGTGTGAAATTACTGCAGAGGCTTTTTGCCTCGTTCTCCAGACTTTAGCTGCCGGAACGTTGTCGACCCAAGACCCTCTCCGGCCAAGTTGACACCTTCGGAGGTTACAAGCTTCTCGACTCGGGTTAATCAACTCTATACCACGCTTGGCGCTCGTTTTCTACCGCGGATCACTGGCCTTGTGGGCCGATGATGGAGGCGCATTACCGGCGTGTTGTCGGTGGGTGGTACCAACGGTCCACAACCATCCCGTCTTATAATTGAAAGAGACACCGACAAATACCCTCATCTCGGTTCCCTTTCAATTTTCTAAATTGTACGGAGGAGGATTTCACAGGTCATCAAACGATCTCTCAAACTGCAGTCAGGCATTTCATATAGAAAGTTAGGGTTGAATGACGAGGATGATATTGCCGAACCACAAAAAGGAGATTTTCAAGAACATTGTTTCATAATCACCTCAGAGTAAAAAAAAGAAAAAGATTTCAAGGAAATTTTCTTCAATGCGCTCATTCTTGTCTTCTTTTTTCAACCGTTTAAAAAGCAGACAAAAATTCCCGTAACTGACCTTCATATTCGTAGTTTGATGGAAATAATTTCCAAAGAAAATTAGGCTCATACTTAAAAGCATAGCTTTCCAATGTCACAAAATAAAAAATATATATAGTTATATAGTTAATTAGATATGAAGCAAGGACACAAGTTAAATACACGCATAAAGAACTGAATTATTAAGAGGAATACAATCAACCACACGGCATCATTACTCAGCCGACTGTTGGCGGACTTGGAGGCGGTGAGGGGTCGCCAAACTCCAACTTAAAAAAAATTCTTTGGATCTCCCTTTATAGGAGATGTGTCCAAAGCAATCTGGAAACCCTTGGCCTCCTGTGACTTGCCACGACAGCGTTTGGCAGTTTTGCTGTTTTAACAAATAACCGAAGAGCATTTTGAATTAAAAACTGTGCTTGAATCCAGTTTCGAAGTTACGCGCAAGCACACTGCCTTCGTTTCATACAGGGTGAGGGTATACGAACGTACGAGCTGACGGTCTCCAGCATTCCCCCCGATAGTCGACCGCTCGTAACTTGAAAAGCTTTCTCTTGAAGACGGTTAAAAAACCAAAAGTCTGCGAGGTCTATTAAGGCGATTCCTAGCCCTGGGCCTTTATTGACAAAGCTAAATCTTGTTTTGTATAAAGGTGACCGGTGGAGTTAGATTGAGCAAGATTGAGAGGGTCATGAAGTGGTTTGGGGACAAAGCAAATCGGGGATTACAGGGTCGGCAGTGAAAAGACGTATCCCCATCTTGAGGTCAAGCGGAGAATGGAGCTTTCCTATTCTGATTATCGGGGATTATCGAACTCACCACCGGGGAGGCTTAGCCTTTCAGTCGATGCTGGAGCAGGTTTTCTTTTCAGGAGAATGTCGTCAGATTTGAGGTTGGGACTTGGATTGCAACATTGCGCAGCACGTCGAGAAGTTCCAGGCTCATGGGTTGGGCCTTTGTGTTGGCCCATCACGCCAAATTTTATTACTTTTTGGAAATTACTCTAATCTAGGCCCCTATTTACAACTCATTTCACCAGAACAACATTTCGAAAGAACAGCACGCCCCAACTTTTTCCCAACCGATTAAGTGTAAGAAAGAGTCGAATTCCGCCTGGACAGTCTATTATGGTCAAGGCAAGATCACAAACGATGCATTCGACGACGTATATTGATCAGTCTTTGTTTAAATTGTAACTACGATGCACTGTAATTCTTGGTATGTTTAGCCTATACAAGTCGTAAGTACGCGAGACACGAGCTATATGTCGTGAGCACGAGATATTTAACTCATGCATACGAGTTAGCTGAAGAGGGGATTCTTTGTACGAGGTGTCCCTGCTTTCTAGTATACAGTCCTTAATGCGTAAAATTGCCGAAATTGAGCCAAAGCGTGTACAACACGGCGGTGTCTAGCAGAATTAGTTACAAAGCCACAGTTATGCAAGCAAACACAATCTCCTTCAATTCAAAAGGTCACAGCAATTATGAGTGAGTTTGTGATCAACACTCACAAAATCGCCAAGTTCAGCCGACTGTTAGGCCTTGTGTCCCTGGACTGCGTATTTACACAATCAATTTGCAAAACACACGTGACATTAACAGCATTTGACGGCCGCATAATAACATTTGCCGCACGGGCTGCGTAGGCGAATGCGAGAAATCAACGGCGTAAATTGCCTCTATGCACGCCGAGTTGCACCCTGGTCACGGTAGTTTTGTCTTTGAATTTGTTCCAACCGAGTTCCTGCGAGAGAAAATACAACAGAAAAGTTGTCCGAGGTCAGAATCTGAAATATATGTGTCAAGTGACATTCCATCGTTTGGATCTTACCTTGGAGACCAGAATTTAGACATGGGTGCCTTTATCGTTGCGTTTCAGTCCTCAGACTTAACAAGAGTATGATAAACAACCTTTGCTCCCATCACTGAAAATAAGAAAACGCAACATTATCACACAAAGCACCGTAGTCTTGCTAATCAAAACTTGCACTGCTAATCTTGAACGCCTGCATAAACCCTCATAATATGCCCACATCACATGGTTATGCCACTCGTCTGAGAATGTTCCTTATTTTCGGCGCCTACATCAAATTTCCGTTCCGGGTAAGCCTCTTTTAAACAAGCTGTCTGAGGTCTGGATACCAAACTTCACCGCCCGCCCCGGAACACGCCGTATTAGTACCGACGCCAAGGTGCCAGCCTCGATCCAGTCAACAGCTCCAATTCCCCCTGAGATATTCGGCGCTGCTGAACCCCTACCAAGAATTAAATCCAATTTTTAATGAAGGGGCTCACGCTAAGGAAAAGTTCAGGTACACTTTTTTTTCGTAAAATTTTTGGGCATGTCCCCCATTCAAATAAAAACTGACCTCCGGCAATGCAATGTGAAAAAAACAACAACGCGCCCATTTTTGCATTGCCACTTAGAAAATCAACTCGTCAAGGGATGGAGCAAAAGGCGCTGGGTGGGGGGGGGGCTCTCTGTTACACACTAACCATTGTTACTGCGAAGACCATGGACATCAGTCTTCATATTTTGCATCTCATGAGTTGTTTCGGTCATGAGCCCCGGGCATATCTCACTCCTTAGCCCTGCAGTGGCATTCTGCCAGTGATTAGTGATTTCGTGCATGTCAATTTGCATAAGGAAAGGCCTGTCTGTAGTGGTGTATCCGGGTATTGAGTCCAAAGAAGGGGCAAAATGAATTGTTTCGATTTTTCTTTCTTTTTCATCCTTAAAAAATCCTCCCCAGCCACAGAAAGGTAGCATCACTGTTTCTGACATGGTGGTGCTTAAATTCCCAAAACAAAGTATTAATAAATTAAACAAAAATAAATGGTACAATGTCTGGGGTGGCGGGGGTGGGCTTGACCCCGCCCCCTATTGGATACGCTACTGCGTATCTTGCGTCATGGTAAAAACAATATTTATATTATTGTCTGCTTCACAACATTGACTATCTGAAAAACAAACAGCTGAAAAACCTGTGTTGGTTAAAACACTTGGTATCAACGTATAAGGACGACATCATTCCTGTGATATTGATTTTAAACCCTGTTAAGCTTTATGAAATTGAATAGGGCTTTCCATAAGAAACTGACACCGAAGTGTTAATTTAACACCAATTACAAACACATTTTTCTCCAGTGACTGTGGTCACAAATTCCAGTTCCATCCTGTAAAGATAAACAAAAAAATTACATAAACATCCACGCACGTCTGTTATTTTAGGGGTATTCTAAATAAGCATCTGTTAAGCGTAAAATGAAGATTATGCACGAAGACCACGCAAAGATCACACTCTTGGCCAGGTGCGCAGTGGGTTATTTCCAATGCAAAATCGACGAGGCAATGTTACAGGGGTGTTGCTCTTGGCGAATCATCGTAAGATTTTGTAACTGCTGAAACGATGCCGCAATTTATCGCCTCCAGTGTACAATTTCTTCAGGGCAGGAGAAAAAAAATGAGGTCTGACCCGAGGCAGTAAATCAGTGGAACAAAACGAATTACAAGAGAGTTAGGGTAAATCACACCGCAAAGTCTTGCACTGGGCTGACATTCTGACACAGTTACATATGTTATTTCCTCCGATAAGAATCTTGATACAATTCACAATATTCTTGGTAGTTTCGATAATATCTGAAAGGGCTGACGGCGGTTACCGCTTCACTACTCAAGCTGAGACTGCAAGCGCTCTAGCTGACGGGGAGTCGTTAAGATCAGCGATACCGTGACAATCGAATGATAAATGAAAGTTTCACGGTGGGTAGTCGCCAAAGCGAGCCAATTAATATCCATAGAGCATGCAGCGTGAATAAAAATGGGACTTTTCTCTAAGCCTGTGTCATATTACAGCAAGTCCGTTTTGAATTATAAAATTGCACCTGTTCATTTAACATTACAGTTTACACGAAAGGGTAGAATTGAACAGTATCTTTTCCACTGCCGTATTTAACACGAAGAAAGCGGCTCCAATCGCGAAATTTTACGCCATTTTTAATACTTTATGCCCACCAAAATGAGACGTCCTTGAAGATGGCCGACTAAGTTCTGTGAATCGGCTTTGGTTACAGTGAAGAACTATTTGTTGAAGCCAGTCTCCGTATACTTAATCTTTTCATTTTGATATTGTTACAGATTTATGTTGCCTTCTCTGTTCTTGTGTCAAAAGGAAAGAAACCTTTCATTTGGTTCTATTGAGATGAATAAAGACGTGACCAAATTTCAGTGGCAGGATTAGGCCTATAGGAAACAAGGCTTGCGAAATTATCAAATATCTCCAAATCTTGCGGGTAGGGACGAGGAGTAGTACCAACACTATAGACCAGTCACGATTTTGACCGAGGGAGCCGATGTTTTGGTAGACCCTCTGTGTTTCACCACGTATGGAAATTTCATCAAGATTCCATGTCTTGCCGGGAAAATAAAGACGGATAAAAAAGTGTCCAATCTTCCCCGAGGCCTTAGGGGTCAGGTCGCGACGGGGAATTCTTTAACTGGGTCAAAAAGTTTGTTTATAGGCTTTTGCAGATTTACTGAAAACGAACCCTCTCCCCCTACAACAGGGTCACAATGAAAGGAAAAAGAGAAAAGAAAAAATAGCCCCCCCCCCCAAAAAAAAGAAAATCTAAAGTAAAACAGTAGCCTGGAAACAGGTCAGGGGCCCCAGCAATCTGCCAGACGTTGACGAAGTGTGACAGACTCGAGTGATTTGTTGACTTTCTGGACGAGACAGCGCTGAAATATGGATCGAGAATCAACTTTCCGCGGATTAGAACCACTCGTATTTCTTTTAAGCAAAAATCCACACAGCTTGCATGGAAATATGAAAAAAAGTCAATACGCCGAGTTATGCGACAACAGTGTGGATTTTTTGCCACTTTGTTTCGTATTATGTCGAAAACGGCACTTGCACTATAGCAGTGCTCTCAGGCATGCTCTTTCCAACCCTCAACCTCGTATCAATTTGGTCAGATCAGCCGAGATGATACAATTATGTAGTTCGATAGTGTTAAAAGAATAGCCCAACTATAAATGGCGTGCCTTTCAAAGTGCTGAGAGGAACGCATTTATGCAAAATTATAAACCATACTGGCAGCCATTTTGCCTGTATGAGACATACCAGGGTTTTGCCTGCTGTTGATACACCGAATACTTACTGCATTCCGAAATACAAGTAGGAATTGAAGGCTTTCTTCGTCCTTTTCCTGGTTCTTAAGAGGAAGCATTACAACATAAATCGTTCTGACCTCAGCCTAGCTCCGCACTACACGCCGACCTAAGCCAGCATTATGCTCGGGTAAAACAAAAATACGACAACATTTCTTCACAGCAGACTAACAGAATAACAAATCTGAGGTGCCTGGGTCCTTGAACAAACAGCAGTAGCGGAGGAAACATAATAGGGCCCAATGACCAAGGGACGTGAACATGAGCGAACATAAGGCAGACACATGGAGGGTTCAGCACCCGGGGTCAGCCTACCGAAGCACGGGAGCGAGGTGTGAGGGTCGAGGTGACTGAGTTAACTGGTTCCATGTACATGTATGTATAGCCTACACGCAGCCTCTCGATCACCCAAATAACGATTTGCTGCGCTTGCTCATTTCTGAACGATCGGACCTTTTGTTTTCCTCGTATCCGACCAGCGAACAGAATGATGAGAAAATGATCTAGGGGTTGGTTGTGGTTAATTGTTTGCTTCAATAAAATAAAGGTTACAGAGGTACAAAGGTGAAGATAACGCACACCAGGAGCGCCAACAAATTTCTTATTTAAATCCAATGTTGTTATGGGAGGACGATATGCTTGTCGATTTTGAAACCTACTAGGGGATAGGCGCATCGGTCTGTTGGTGACAGGATCATAACTGACTCGCTTAGTACAGATTATATCGCTGAATCTGTTGACTACAAACTCACTTACCGATCTTTTCCCAAACCATTAACCAGAAAAGAAGGGAATACATATTTAGAAAATTATGGGTCATAGGTTTTCGCTGAAGAATATTATTTATAAAGTGCTATTCTAATTAAAAATCGCGCTTTTGCATGCATGTTATTAGTTAGACAGCTAGAAACGAGGACTTGTACAATCTATTTCCTACTCTGTGCACATCATCCGTATACTAAGTTGTCCCGAGTCAACCATAGCTGTCTCTACCCTTATCACCGACAACGGAATTTGGCAAGCAAGGACCTCATTCTAACGGACGGGGGACGAGGCGCGATTTCGCTCCCCCGACTGACCATCCATCACCGCTGGATGAAGTGTCAACAGAAACGTCGTCCAGTATTCCCCAAAGCTCATGAAAGTTACAGGAGCTACGTAGCCGGCAGTTCATCTGGAACGACTGACCTATAATTATTAGACGGGGGGAATGTAATTTTCCCCTGAAGATTCGTGACATGGAATGTAACCGCCTGTGGCGATCGATGAATTTTTGCCAGTCTGCGCCAATAGTCAGGATCGGTACCCTAGCTTGCAAGCAGTGTTACAATCGAGTCCGTAGCAAGTCCCTCCGGTTGAATTCATCTAATCTGAAGCCAAGTCACGAAGTGTGACGAGCATTTTTGTCTATTGTTTACAGAGTAACATTACATTGCACCTGTGACAGGCCTTGTGACTTGACTTGTGATGCAATCGACTGTAACAGCTTACAAGAGGTTGAACAGTCGATAGTGATGATTTAAAAACATGACGTTTGAACAATTGAGTTTATTTCTGATCAGCTACCTTTCAAACTTACTTTCTTGTCCAGTCTCAAACAACCACGGAAACTAGTGCGGAGCGGCACAAATATCAAACTGTTGTGGTTATAAATTCGATTACAGATTAGCAGAAGAAATGGGTCAGTGGCGTAACACGGGAGCATTTTGCAAGCGGGGGGCACTCGGGACCCTCAGTTTTTGGAGGGGCTACTCAATGGATTCGGTCGCAGCTAAAACACCGGCTAAGACGGACTATAACACAGTGGATTTTCCATTAGTGGTGGCTGGTGGCACACGGGGGGGGCACAGGCCTGATCAGGGGCCTCGTGCCCCACTGCCGGCCCCCTCCTTGCTATTGGCACATGCACACTTGCAGCATCATCCGTCATGACCTATACAAACTTCACTCGCACCTCCCATGATATCCATCGTCGATAAATCCCAGATAGTTAATAAGGCTGATGGATCATGCGAGGACTCGATCAGTACAGATCGGAAAGGCTCACTTTGCCACCGTGCAGCCAAAAAATAAAAACAACTAACGTACTTCATTTCACTCGTGCTTTGCAATAAGGTCAGAAGCAAAACAATGTCAGGGAACTTTACGCAATCAGTATTCGACTACTCTTTCACCACATTCTGGTGCGCGAGTTTCAGCACAAGGCATTGATCATGAGGGCTACAAGGTCTAGAACTGAACTTCAGGTTGGAACTTAATGATATTTGCTCGAACTATTGTCTAGACAAGGACAACATTTCTTCCCGTGTTTAATGGATTTTAAATTCTTGTTCGAAGATATAAAAGAACAGCATGATGAGTAGGAACTGAGAAACATACGCAACACATTAATGCTGTAATTTTGCAAAGTCAGTGTAATCGGCGTTTAAGTCGCACAATCAAAATAATCATAGATGATTGATCCGACTACATGCACTCCGTGAAGCCCACCAATGATAGTGGTCAACGATAACTTCGACAAGATATATCTTTACTACAGTCATTATGGTTGTTCATACCCGCAATGAGAAAACTGAAAGAGTTGGTGCCGCGCCCAACTCAGCCGCCGCGCCGACAAAATGAGACAAAAAATGAAAAGATTTCCTAAATGGCGGGCAGAAATTATTTGGACGTTTTGTTTTATTTCTTTATGTAGTCCTAAAACGTGATCGTCCATGTCAAATTTCATTGTGTTGTTGAAAAATATTAACGTTACGCACCAGCGACAGGTTTGATATATTTATTCATCTGAAATATAACCCTATTATCCGGTTCGTAAGTGACTTCGTCACAAAGGTGAACGTGCTACGATTTGCAGGCTCCCATTGGACAATCACTGAAGTTGCGCGTTAACTTCCAGTTCCAGGGTTCCATAACGACGATCAACACATGTAACCCTACGTATGTGCAGTGCATGTGCAGTGGGCGTGGTTTAAACTGAAGTGACGTCACACTTACGAATCGGATAGCTATAGAGAGCCAGTCTGGTATTGCTGACGTGCGACCGAGGTCATTCGGGAACAGCACCACGCACGCGCAATTATTGTCTGCCCATCAGTGCTGCCATGCCACACACTGATTCACGCGCGCACTTTGTTCCCGAAAGACCTTGCCTTTATGAAATACCAAACAGGCTCATTGTCGAATAAATATAGGCAAGGCGTGAACTTATGCATTAGAGAAATATGGCAGGGCTGCGTAGCACCCTGATCAGAATATCGACAAGAATATAATATCAAATCAGGGCACATATTTCAGAGCACTGATTTGAGTTTATACATTGTTGCGTAAATGCTCAGCTGCTATTTCCTTTACGGTCAACACTCACTTAACGTCTTTATAGGCATACTTTGATTTGAATTGATACCCAAATGCCTTTCTGTATACCGGTTTTGCAGTAGAGAGATGACCTAATTAAGTCTCTTTTGAAAGCACAGGACAATGAGTTAAGTGCGATCGAAGCAATGAATACACAAGTATAAACTTTGAAATGGCAGCTACACATGTAAGACACGATAAATGATAATCTCCCTTCCTATACAGGTCTTCGCTTCAAAGGGACCATGAAATAGAAATATTTAACCAAAAAACCCTAGAAAATTGTACATTGGGGTTTCAATTAACCTTATTTAAAATTTTTGTTCTGCATTTTTAACCCATTTTTAGAGCATTTTTGTTTTTTATGCTAATGTAGATTTGCATATTCATGAGCAAAACGATGATGCCATCCAATGCACTGAATCTCAATGCTGCACTTATTTGTGCACACACACACAAAATTCTAGATTTTTCAAAAACAGCTATCGTAGATTTCATTTCCTGTAGCAATTTATTGTCGTGTAAGTGTATGGCAACAAGCCAGCAAGCAACCTGTCCACAGAAATGTTTTCAGATAACAATTCGGAGACCCCAATTTGAACATGAAAACATGCAAATTGAACCATGTCTTCCTGGATTCACATCGAAGCAAAAGCGCCCTCACTTGTCCGGAAATTCTTGGTCAATTTTGAATGTTTAAAAAGTGCACTTTGCAGTTCACGTAAGGCAAGAAAAGACTTCAAACAGTCTTCATACATTGAAGAAGGTTAAAGAGATTCACAAATATTGCTTCTAAGAAAAATTCATTTCATGGATGCTAGCAATTCTAATCAACACTGAGCCACATCTGTTCCTACAGAATGAAACTGATCAAGTTACAGCATGTGTCTGCCTCGAAACGGCCAAGTTGTCAGTGAATTTAAAGCAACTGCTAAATGCAACAGAATGGTCGTTTCGTAAGTCGTTTGTTGGATCGTTTGTACCTGCTAATTAGGCGACTGGCTTGGTGATCTGCATACACGATACGGTAAGGCGCCATGCTGAAAATGGAAAAGTGTAAATAACTATGCAATGTTATTATTACAAGTTTGAAAAGGTAGAGCAAATGAGAGCGTAAAAAACACATGGGAAAAAAGTAAAGCTACACTGTTGACCTGAAAAAATGTGAAGAGAAAGAAAAGAAAAAGGAATCGAAATGCTTTGCTTCTGATTTGTATCTAGCACAATTCAAGTCCACGTCGTTCAGTCTACCATAACGACATGAGTTTGCAAATTTAACTATTGGAAAACAAGCCAACATTCCACAGTGCAGTCTGAAGCCGGGAGGAAAAGGGCATGATACCCTGTCCTTGAACCCACCTCCCGAATCTGCCGGGAGAGTTGCGGGAAATTAACTGTATCAAAGCCAATAAACGCCAAACTATTTTATACGGGGAAAACTGCTAAGAAAACCGTTTAATTCCTGGGGGGGGGAGCAGTACGGTCGGTTTCTCACAAAGGCGCTCATTTTGAACCCTGGCCGTTTGATGCAATAGACTGCATTCACAAGGAAACCATATTGGCCCGTGCTCCCTCATGCTATGTCTTTCATTTTGAACCCTGGCCGTTTGATGCAATAGACTGCATTCACAAGGAAACCATATTGGCCCGTGCTCCCTCATGCTATGTCATTCAATGTAACCTGGCCGTTTGATGCAATAGACTGCATTCACAAGGAAACCATGTTGGCCTTGCTCCCTGAAGCATGATGAGTGCCTCATTCAATGTAACCTGCCTCACTATCATTTTTCAAATGTTGCTTCCAACATTTAGATACAACAAACCACAAAATTTTAATTATTCATCATCAAAAATTAAATCAATCTGTAATGAACTCTTGCTTCATTGTAGACACTGGCAGACACATCAGGACATTTCAAAGTGCTTCTGGTTCGCGCTCTTTCGCAAAATTGCACTTTTTTTACCATCGTTTGAAAAAAGAAATACTGTGTTGCCATCTCATAAAATGTGCCAGCATAACCTTCCACAATGGAAGGCTTTCCTTTATGTTTCGATAAAGGCATGAAAACCTGCAACAGTTAACAGCAACTTGGTACTTTAGTTCTTTATATAAGCCGAGATTTTCCTTCTTCTTCCTTCAACTTCAAGTAGGACTACCATCACCGATGCTTTGCGTGCGAAGCTGTAATGCCAATAGGCCTAATACGGATTGATGAATTACACCTGAAGGCTTTGCGAGACGTGTTGGTTATCAGTTAGTGTACTTTTTCCCCCTCTTGACACAATATAACGCTCGTATTGGTTGTAAAGTCGGTCCACAGACAAGTTGCCATCATCAATTCTCACCTGTTATGCCATGGGGCCATCCATTTTCTCATCATTTTCAAGTGTGTATGTAAACTGTAGACCAAGGGTTTGGCATGTCCGGTACGGTTTCACAAAATATGAAAAATAATACTAATAAATCATCTCTTTTTCTTCTTTGTCTGTTAGCTGAATGGAGGAGGGGGTCCAGAAAAAGAGTAAGCTTTGTAAGCTCGTAAAAAATAGACGACCCCTAATATCGCTGGTGGGAAACGACCCCGGTTGAATGATTAAATAAGCCGAATCGGGAAGCCCGTGAAGAAATGGCAAGCACACTGTGCACACCGAACGCATGGTCCCGACTTTTCTGTCTATTCTGACCTACATGTATATTGCAACAGCAGTTTCCCGAGTGTAATGTATTATTAGAACACGTGCACGGACTCCGCCCCCCCCCGCCCTCAGAGCTAACAGGTTTCGTCATCCTTGTTGGCCATGCAAAAATATCTGCAGGCCCGTTAACGATTGGACCGAAACGAAAAAGAGCTCAAGTGTTTGCTCTCATGTCATCCGGTTTGATGCTCATGCAGCAAGAAATCCATCCACAATTAATCCTGGACCGTCAAAGTCTTCCCCAATAAGCCCGTTCGGTTGGACTGGTTCCCGTCATTACATAGGGACCAGTATGCTAGCTGCGCGGCGGTTTAACGTGTGCGATTAGCCCTGTCAATTGGATGCTGAATATCATAACTTTCATCAAGCCAACAGCAATGCTCTGATACGTTCAAGTAGTGAGGTGGTTGTTATTGTTTTGTATTGATGGCGATTTCAGCTACTCAGGCTATTTGCACCAATAACTATACGTTTATACTTAATCTTTGTTAATCAGCATCACATTACAGAGTTAGGAAGAAGATCCAGTTTTAGAGGCAGGAGGAAACCGGAGTACCCAGAGAAAACCTGCGAGAGCGAGTATGGACTGGAAACCAAATGCACTTAAAGCCTGGGCCAAGCCGGGACTCGAACTCGGGCCTCATTAGTGCAAAGCGAGGAAAGAACCGTTACGCTTCCCCCAGGAGGTGAATAATACACAAGTGACTATCACTGTTCATCCTCTTTTGATGGAAGTTTATTCTTTCAACGAATATCATCGATAAATTATTTTACGGCAATTTATTTCAAATCAATGGTTATTTTGTTAAATTTTGGATAAAAAGACATTATAGAGTGAAGTTATTTTCGGTAACAAAGAAGAAAAAGCGACATATTCTATCAGCTCCTGTTTGATTTGTGCATTGTGCGGGCTTCGTTTCCTCACATACGATACATAACCTTACCCGCTGCGCTACCGATCTCTGCGTTCGTAGCAGACTACGTACAGGACGGGAACCAGTTCACCAGTTCAGTTTTTCAACAACACATGCCTAGTCGGGGAGAGCTAGCTACCGGTACGTGCGACAGTTTGTTTGTCAAACCTTGTGCGTTGGTGCATGCATGGGGAGAGCGCAAGAAAAACAGCGCGCATAAAGAGCTTGGATTTTTTGTCGGTCTGGAGCGCCCTCATCGGTGAGTACTAAACCCACCAATAGGACCGAACAACGTCAGAGATTCGTGAAATATTCCGCTTTACTGTATACCTGTTTTGTCACTGTGTTTAATGTCAACCGCAACAAAATACACGTTATCTATGAACACTAAATATTACACTCCATCATGCAATAGTTTTATCTACGTATGAAGGACAGCGGTGTTAGTGTTGACAGTTTAATAATGAAAGCAAAACTTCTGCGATAATGCCCATCGCTTGTTAATTTTCGCCGATTTGCGGCACTTACTAGAGCAGAACGAGAAATAAATTCATTTTCAAAACACACTCTTAAAACAGTTTTATGGAGGAGGTATTTTGCCTCAGGCAAGGACAGAGATTTTTCACAATGGGTGAAATATCTTTCTGTCAAATTTCAAAATCGACCTGTCCTTTGAGTTTTTATGTGAAAGGCGGTGGAGAATAGCTTGGGACAGTCAAAGTGCTAGGGCTTCTGCATTTTTTTCCTAGCAGTTTGTCAGCATGCTTCTGTGCACAAAGACGAGATCGATTAGATCGCGGACGAGTACGACTCATTTTCTGAAAATCCGCCAACGAACTAGACCTATATTGTCCGAAAGTGTCAAATGAAAAATTGTGGGTGTCCTTCAAACCTCAGCTGAAGTCGGTCTTGTAAAGTGCCAAAGGGAGTAGAATGCATCGGAGAGACGGTTTTTCAAATGAAGACGAACCGGACTATTCTTTTTTTTTTCATACATGTACACTTCCATGAAATGTGCGACTGAAACTTAATCGCAATAACGGTTAGTAAATCACCGCTCTGGTCCTGTAAGATATGGACAATCCAATCCAGCCGCGTCAGACCACCTCAAAAACAGTTTCCTGAATTTGGATATTATGCTGTCTAAAATGTTCTTTTCTTCTTATTGGTGATCCGTTGTTCTTTCAATAATGATCGCAGGCCTGTAATGAACAATGTTTTTTCCCTAGTATTTTCAATGAGCGAAGTTTGGGCTCACCCTTTGCACAACAAACCCCCCCCCCAAATGAACAGTGTCTGGATCCATGAAATGACATCACAGTACCAGTGGCTTATTTGTCGGGAGAAGCATGAACAATTATAAATGTTTGGCAGAAAGTGCATTTTCAAGCAGATTAACCGAATGGGATGTCAATTAGTTTCAGAGTTGAAGAGCAGTAAATTAAGTTCCTTCATGAATTTCGAGTTTTAACTTGCTCTTTAAGCTTATCAAAGTTTTTGCCTTTCATCCAACCCTTTGAACAAGCTCAGAATATTGCAACAGTAACGACAGTGACAGGTCAATGCTCTGACGTTTTCCAGGATAAAGGTCGAGACAAGGTCACAGAATGAAAAGAGGCCCCAGGGACAAAAAAAGAGGGAATAAAAGTGGCTACACGGGGTCGGCTGAAAGAACAGAGGACACAGGAGCCTGGCTACACTCCTTGATTTCACGGACAAGCTTGAGAGGAAGCGAAGAAAATTGACGACTGACCCACGAGCAGCTTGATTGTTGAGGGGCAGCCAGCGTTGACTTGCCGGACAGGTTGTTGACAAGGCACGCCTCCCCGCGCTCGAATTCACCGGTTCCACTTCGGTGACATTCCGCAGGGCCATTTATGCGATAATGAAAATTTCAGGGCAACTCCTCGCGACTAATCGAGCCACTGTTTTCACAGGTTTCTTTAGGCCTGTTGACAAGAAGAAGAATCGACCCACAAAATTTCCATCTAATTCACGAGCCGATGGACGGTAATTGCCAAATTATTTTTTGAAGGGAGTACGTGTTTGGTATGGCAGACACCCCGTAATAAGTCGCCGCCTTCCCAGCAAAGGACTCACACTGCAAATGAAACTCTTTGGAAAGGAGACCTTGATGCAGCGATGGCGCCCATTGATGCTCCTTCATGGGTTGCGAAGCGCAACTGTCCAAAGTGGCCACAAAACTGTTATGTGGAGACCTCAAGCAAATCTGAGATTCGATTCTTCGACCAGAATTACTGATAAAAGGCCCTAATTAAGTCGGTTGGGAAATACTCTATAGACTAGCTGGCAGCAGTGACGTACCTCGGGGAAATTTGGAGGGGCACCCGGGGCGCACACATAATTTCAGGAGGGGGGGGGATACCGAATAAACAATGCCGATGGCCCGCGGCTTGTAGGTTGGGTACTGTTACACTTCCAAATTTCAAAGGGGACACTCGCCGGGGAGCAGGCCTGCTCTGCATCTGAAGGAGGTCCAGTGCACCCGTTCTTCCTCCCTGATTGTGGGATTTTAAAATCAACTTCTTCAGTATGGTCAACTGAGGGCGGTTTCTGTCGTAAAGCTGTAGATTATGGGACTATCATCTGGCAACACGAAGCTATAGGCTAATATAGGAAATCGGGTGAACACAAACTTTGGTTTTATTGTAGGATTGCGGACGTATGTTAATCTCTTTTGTTTCATGTTAAGGACTGCGATTTGTTCTTGACAAGTCCCATACGGTCTGTACACGATCATGATCGATAATTAATCTTTGCATGAAAACAGCATAACAAAACGGAGTGGGATAAAAAGCTCTTGCAAATTGAAAATTACAGTACTTTAACAGCATTTGCCAGAGTGCAGACAGAGTGGCGCGTCCAAACTCTCCAAGTCACCCTGCTTGTCTGTAATGCCATTGTAGAGCACCAACAATCCACGGAGGGTGCAGCCTACTAAATCAAGTGAGAATTTCTGGCCAGCTCTTTAGCATTAAAAGTGCCTCCCACAGTATCTTTTGAAAAAGGAGATTGTGCGGCCCCCCAAATGGTGAGATTGTGTAAATCGTTGCCAGGATCAACTCCCTGGGTCTTTGAGCTTTCATATGAGAGCAGAATGACTAAAAACTACGGTTGAAAAAAATTGGTCCTATACGTGCCCGGGAAAGTTGAAGGTTGCCACTTGAAAAATGGCTGCAATGAGACTTCGGAGAAAATCAATTTTTCGGGGGGTGATTTTGTGTTCAGGGAATAATTAAAAATGTAAGGGGCTAACCCACAAAAGATTTTAAAAGAAATTGAAAGATTAGGACCAGACAATAATTTAATTTGCATTTCACAAATCTCAGGGACGTTGGTATGCATGTTATTGGGCGCTCAACAGTGCTGATTTTACACTATTTTCAACATGGCTTGAATAAGTGGACCGTACCCGAAGTGTCGGGTGTGCATAAAAATAGGACTATTCCAGTCCGTCGCTGAAGGATTGACCACATTCCAAGAGTCACAACCCTTATATGACATTATTTTTTGTCCCATCGCCAACAGGTCAGTTGCCATGCCTGTTTATGGGTTCAAGGGCGCATGCGTATTTTTGGTGAAATATGCCAGGGGCTCCCATCTTGTGTTTCAAGTTTGATTACGGGACACCTGTGGTGACGAAGTAGACATGCAGAGGACCTCAATTCTCAAGATCGTCTCATAAAGAGACGCCTTGCTGGTACAGTACATGTACCTGCCATCCGGGCCAGGGTCTGTACTTGTACATGGTACGGTGTACACGTACGTACACAGCATCTGTCAATAACAGCAATTTCGCTCAACTTGAACACCCAACTTCCCCTGCATAAGCTGATGTCAATCTCAAAGCTGGTGACACATCTTTCTTCGTATTTCGTCCACGCAAAATGTTACATAAATCCGAAAGTCTTAACGCAAAACTGGAAGAGAGTTTTCCTATGGAAAATGTGTTAACTTTGCCATCCAAAATGTGTCGAAAATTTGCGCCAATATTCTTGAGTACCGCACAGTAATGCCCCCCCCCAAAAAAAAAACGAAAAGCGAATTAGATCGCGTGACCAACATTCCCACGGTGTATACTGAACGCCTTTGGCTGCAGTTGTTTAACAATGGCAAAAGCACCCTGTGTTAGTTTATTGGATATTTTTGGCACCACTCAATCAGCAATTGAACACAAGTAAACCAATGGTAATGTGTAATCTGAACAGATTTGGTGCCCAAATCCACTAACTTACACGTAGGCTGTATCTAACATTGCAATATGCGGACCCTGATTGCGTACACACCACCGTTTGTATAACGACAATAACAGTACCACTTGGGTTTAAGGTGGATCAAGTCATGATCAAATCAACTGCCAAGAAAGTCGCGAAATGTATGACTAATCCGTCCAATCAAGCAGGATTGATCTCGATATCTTTTTTTTCCTGATCCTCAGGTGCTGTTACATTCGATCAAACGCCGTGAAAGTGTCCAGGGTGCAAATTGACTTGACATGCAAAGCGGAAAGTGCGCAGTTGATGTTAACCGTTACAACCCTCCCAGCGGCAGTAGTTGGGAAATAATTTAGGCCAATTTAAACGTACATGACGCCATGGTATGCCCTTTGGGGCGTTCTCTACGAATTGAAAATACGTGGATTTGGATCGTTTAAAAGTAATGTAACTGTGTATACAACCACACCATAATGATGTGCTGGTTTTGCATGATAGTCGAAGGAAGGAATTTCGGAATCCAGAAAATCGAGTAGACCCTATAGTTCAATCGCTTGTTGGAATTCCAGTCGCATTTATGTTTGTGTCAAACACGTTCAAACAAACGTGTATGTGCTCGTCGGTTTAAGGTCTTCACTGGGTTAAAATAAACAGCTAGTCTCGCTTTATTAAATGACAGAAGTTAAGACTGTCTTCCATTGTGTTTAAAGCCGGGGGGGTGGGAAGTTGCCTATCCTACTGCGGGTGCGCATACGCCGCTGGGCCTCGTGGCGCCGGTGCCGTCTATCTTTTCTCGTTGTGCGATTGTCCATAGCGCCAAATACATGTACAAAGAAAGGAAGCATGTCAGAATCTGATGAAAAGATGACCCAGTCAGCACCTTTCATGAAGAAAAACTGGTGCACTTCATTTTCTGTATAGAGTATAACATAATGTGACAAAGCATAGGCACAAATGACTCATTCTGCTTGAACCGACGTGTCAAGTGCCCTAACAAGCGGATTATCGGCCCTAAACAACTCTCTGTAAACGACCCCCTGGGTAGACGATATATCCCAAATTGAATAAGTCAAGAAGTAAGTCAACAGTCACAATTTCTACTTCTGAATTGAGCATAATCCAAGTTTATGTGTAGACATTTTGTCGGGAGCCACCACTGCGGTACCCTATGGCTTACGCATCGATGTCTTAATCGCACGGACAGGACAAAAGCATTTCTCCCCACCGATCTTTCATCGTCCGCAGGTTTCATATTTTGACCAGTTTTGCCTGCAGTAGACAACGCGTCTCCAGCACTCTGTGATCAACAGTTTCGAGCCGCGTTTGATAGATGGTGTTTATGCCGATCTCCGCTGCCACCGTTCTTTCCGGGCTGGGAGCGTTCGCCGGGCATCGTTTGAATCAGTCGGCATCCCATCAAAGGGGTACAAACACTCTTATTAGGAATTCGTCTGACAACTCAAGAAGCATCTTTCAATCATTCGCATTCAACATTTGAATCAAAAATATCCCGCAACAATTTTTCATTGGCAGCTCTGGCTGTATACATGAATTAAAGTGTTTGTTTATTCAGTTCAAATCGTTCTGGGAATGGAACCAGGGGTTACGCCCAAAAGTGCATGGTCACTGTATCTCGACAGAATGGAAAGAAATCTGGGAAAGTGGAAAAAATAAAGTTCAAATTTAACGAGAGATGGAAGAGAAAAATCCCCGGGAAAAAAATTATTTCAGGGAAGACCGGCGCAATCAACTTGAAAACCCCCATCCACATCCGCGGGATTCGAACTAGGGTCACAGAAGTAGAAAGGCGCATAGAAGCGCCACTGCACCAAGTTAACGCCCCTGAAAGTGATGCAAAGTTTGGAAAAACGTTAACTGATGGGTGCTCCAACATGATTGTACGCAATATTAGGGCCTACAGGCAGGTGTTTCACACTTTCCCATCCCACAGTCTCTCAACCCGGGAACTCAACCCTGGGCGAGCCCAAGACCGCCCTGGGTTGGAAATTTGATTTTTCAACCATGTGTTCAAACCGGAATTGTTTCACCCTATAATAATTGTTTTGTGCAAACTAAGCTTTTAATGGGGGTGAGTTCAACCAAAAGAGGAGCATGTGCGATTTTCGACCCGGGTTGAAAAATCTCAACCCTGGTCCGGAGCAGGGTTGAGTTCAACCTAGGTTGAAGTCTATCTCGAGGTTTAGGTAGGGTTGGCACAGGGTTGAAAATTGAAACGTGCGAATCATCACCAGTTTTCAATCCTGCGTTACCCAGGGCGGTCATGTGTTCGTCATAGGGCTTAGACAAATTCACGTACCTTGGAACAACGGATTTTATGCCTGGAATTGGATAATTTTACAGGGCAATATTTGAAGTCTTCATCAAATATGATTGACAAAACGTTCAACGACGAGACCCTGTGGATCGACACCTACATTCCATTAAATCTATAGTTAACAGCAGGAACGATCTGCCATCCCTTGGTTTATACAGAACAAGGTACAAATTTACATCCAAGCATGGATCAACCACGTGACATAGAAACATTCGTAGGGATTGTGTGAAAGATCCAAACGCCTCAAATATCGGGTCTCTCACGCGTCTTGTTAACTGACTACACTCGACGAAATCCAAAAATGCTGCAAGCTCCACCGACCGGAGGGAGTATTGCTCCGCCCCGATATTGCTTGTTGAATTTGCCACAATTGTTTTCCACCACATAAACCCAAGAATGGGCTAATTCTCCGTCCCAGACAGGTTCCCATCCTTTGGGGAAGGCAGGAAATTGCACCTGACACGTCCAAGGAGGTCCGGGGAAATTGAGCAAAATCAGCCCGACCGAAAACAGCGCTGGACACACGCGGCCTCTGCGCGGCCAAGAAGACTTCCACCCTGCCCCTTTGCAACACACCAATTAACCCAGTTCGGCCGGGCAAAGTTAACCCGAAATGGCAAATTAGTCAAAATAATCGGGGCCAAGTGGAAGGAACTCGGACCTAGGTTTACCCGTGCATGTCTCGGCGCGGCAAATCTAATAACGCGAATGTTGCAATTGTGCGTTTCAACTTAAACGAATTTTGACAGCGGAAAGTAACATGTTTCAGATGTTTGTCAAAACTGAGTTATTGTGTTATACTGCAGGGAATACAAAACTCACCATGAAGTCCTTTATTAATGGAGAGTAGACATGCTCCCACGAGTCTGCTATAACCTGTAACAACATGAAAACAAAATTGGGTACATTATTATTAGAATTTCAAACATTCTTGAAAACAATTTTCCAATTTTCTGGTCTAGCCCAATTGACAGTAATTTCTTCCCTTCTCATGAATTTGCAATAAGTAAGGACCATTTACGATTGATGCAATACTTTCTTTGTGTTTCCGGATAAAGGACATTCGGATTGTTGAATTGAAAATTGGTTGGCTGTCATGAGGTTCAGTTTAAATCAGTTGAAATACTTTGGTTGAACATTTGGTCACTTCTGTTCTGATCTATCTGCGTGGTGTGGTCAGTGATTCTTCTAAACGCCTATAGCTCTTGGATACGATGGGACGAGAGGAAGATAACTTACATGTTAGACAATGGGAAGAGAAAATCCGGAGAACAGTAAATCAAACGTAGTCCCCAACTGGAAACCCTTGTGGTCAGCGCAGGACTGTAAAAAGCCACGTTGGCAAAGAAAATAACTGGCAGGAGTCGAATCGTGGTCAACAAAGATTAAAAGGAAATGAAAACTACTATGGAAACTTGGCTTTATTTATAGTTTCCACTCTACATTCAAAATCAATCCCATAGCAAACATATTTGTTCAAAGTGTACAAATATTTGGTTTCATATGTTTTTGTTCTTGCAATCTGCAAACTTATCATATTCAACGGGAATTCCAAAAGCATTTTGATGGGCTAGGAAAGGTACGGTCCGAGGCCGGCGACAAACTGTGTTTGAACTTCAGTTTATCACGCCCAAGAGACGAAATTACTCGGAAATATGGTGTTCTGTCTTCCGTTCCAAGGTGCCACTTTTAATAATTTGACGGATTGGCCCGGATATTTAGTTAATTGCCCCGTGTGGGCGTCCGTAATGGGACCAGGTGTTAGGTTCAGGCTTGTCCAGTCAGCGTTAATTTATCGGCCAGTCTTCCCTTATAGACTTGCTTCAGAACGGTGTACCTCTGGTCACAAGTGTCGAAAGGATTTTTGTCCACTGGGGGGAGGGGTTACGCGTTACACTGAGATGGAAGAGGCTCCATTCAGAGGGCTTTTTGCCAGCAAATTGGTGAGCTTCGTCACCTATCTTCCCTCTTTGTCGTTTCTCTCACGTTTTCTTCTTGTTTATTTCTATTTCCTACCCTCACTCTCCATCACGCCCATGCATCTAATCTGGTGCTGCCTCTGGAGGTAGATTTTCTGGGGATGTACTCTTACATTATCCAGAAAAAAAAACATCCAGGAATGGATTGACATCTTGTAGTGTACAACTGCATGAGTGGTGCCCACATTTTTGCGGGGCAAAAGGCATTTGTTTTTCAATCGATACTATCTTAGACGATATCATTTAATGTTGTAGATTATCGCATGGTTCTATGGACTAATCCGATTAGACGCCATAACTGCGGAGGCGCTGCACTCAGGCGCACATTCTTCAGCTTGACGCGCGCGTGCATATGGCAAATCACGACACCCTATTGGTCGAAGAGGCATGTAACGCGCGCGTACCACCTGTCCACGAGCGTTGTGCCTCTGCAGTAATGGCTTCTGATTCTGCTGGTCGAATTACACTATAGTTGATTATCATATTCAGCTCACAGCAACAAACAACCAAACAAAAACTCTTGATGGTGTTGTGACACTGACCAACATAAATGTCTCTCCCTTTTTCTTTTCTTAACTTTGAACAGGAATGTGGCTTGAAAATTTCGCACCAAATCTGTGACTGGACAATTTTGAGTATTAACGGTATGATACGATTCAAGTCGCCCTTCACATCGTTTTGCACGAAATTCACGTCAGAATTATTGTAACATTATTCTTGAAAAGTGATGAAGTAGGGATAAAAAAAATGCGAGCGACTCTGGACCTCCGTCTCAACGTACACACACACAGTAGCAACGCGGACTGGGCAAATATTAGGGACAATAATCACGTTATGAGTGGGAATATTCTCTCTCTATATAGGGCCTATTGATGACGTTTGAATGAATTTGCTAATGCTTCAAACAAAGGTCGATTGCAGAAATTACAGATATATCTGAGACTTGTCATATAAGGTGCATTTTGTTGAGACAATGCCTCGATAACAACCCGTTTTCAGGCATGGACCAAATTTCTTGAACGATCCTCACAGAGGTAGGCCCACCTGCGCAAAAACGACAATGAAAAATTCAAGGTGTGCAGTTTGGAGACACGTAATGCAATGTAGGCTATGCTGCAATTAAGGTTGGCGAAAAACAGCTAGGAACCCCCGGGCAATAAGGACACGAACATTAAGTTTGTAGTTAAACATGCCATGCAGTACGTAAAATAACGGAAAGGGGTTGGTCATTATATACTAATAACATCAACTTTGATCAAACGCAGACGGTTGTGTGTCATCCTTTCTGAGCAACTTTGAACTGAGTGGGATTTGTAATATTGTTTTGTCGCACAAGGCCGGATCCGCCTACTTGGGAGGGGGCCACGTTGGCCCCGCTCATCCGATTCAGCCCCGCTCCTATTGTTCCTCGGCTACATTTTGGGGTCAAAGGGGCACGGAGTATTGCATTATGATTGCAACAGCTAGACATCAAAAGCTCGCCGGTGGTACAGCCCCAATTTGCCCGAGAAAACACATTCACTGGGATCACCCAGGGCTGAAAAAACACCGTCACGCTGGGAGCCAAAATTGCCCTTGCAGCTGCGGCGCGGCATGCTCAACGCGCAAGTTTTACACGCTTTGATATTGCGGCATTTCTGGGCGAATAAACTAGGAATTGTTGTTGCAAGAATCTAATATTTTTGTCTACTCTCTCTCATTCAGGTAAAATGATACTGTGGCGTTTGAAGGTGACAGGCTAGAGTCGAGGAAGTCATGTGTGGAGAGCTACTATTCCTGGAATTATGCACGCGAGTGAGGGCGCTTCATAATAAAACCAGGCGTCACCATCCTGTCCAAATCGATTGACTTGGCAAGGATATAATCATTGTGTAGGGGTAAATACTGGCGTTGGTCATTTCCACGGCGACAGTGATGGTTTTGTGCTTATACGGAGGTGTTCCTCTCAACTTCCCAACTTCCCTTTTAGATCTGCTTCTGCGTGGTATCATCTTGCGTCTTTCTGGGCGCTTGGATTGTCTGCAACTGGTTGGACAATTCAAAACTACCACGGCCACCTAGTCGCATAAAAAGGCCCGCTGGAATTTCCGCTCTTCCTATTATATTTCCCCCGATATCAGCGGCAATATTTGTTACTCAATCGGGGTCTATCTTGGAGTTTGTGGTGTGTTGTCTTGTGAACTGGATGGGCCATTCTCTGGAGACAATTAGTTACATTTTCTGAAGAGAAAAAAGTGCTCATTCACAAACGGCGCACAGAGTAAATATACCACACTAGTATACAATTAAAAATGACCTATACTCCAATTATGGGGCGGATTCAAAATATTTGGGGAGGGGAATACTTTTGGGGACAAAAACTTTGGGAATTTCTTTATTTAACCTTTTATTGGGGCGTTATACATATTTTGGGAAGGGAGGGAAGTTGCATTTTTGGGAGGGTCGGGGATGACCCCCGCTCAACCCTCCTTGGGTCCAATGGTCCGATTCAGTCAAAACTTTGCAGGTGCAACAAAATGTTTACATCAAAATGTGATTAAATAATGGAACGAGATCGGAAGTGTCGTGAGATGATAAATTAAAGCGGCTCGTGTTAGGGCACCCAGTGAACCAAATCAGGGAGCATTCTTGGCCTTCTGGTCCAGCTGCTGGGGCTATAATGTCTTTTTCTTAAGGTGATATCTGCGTGCACATAACATTGATCCTGGACTTGTCGGTTTGTTGCTGTCCGGACTAGACATCTTTTCCCCGTACCCTGTTTAGATACAATCTAGATCCCAATCCACTCGTCTTCCTCTCCAACCCCAGCCCGCTGTCTTGGAGCTAACTCGACACAATCCGGTCACCTGAGCGTTCCCTGCCCCTACCACGTTGGAGCCAACATCCGCCGTTTGTAATATGCCGCTGCAGACAGGGCCTAACCTGCCCGTAGCTGACAATAGACTTGGATTCATGTTTCGTTTTGCTGGTGGCCTTTTAACAAAAACCGACAAGCTCTGTATGTCTGCCCAACGTCAATCCCGCATTATTTTTGGAGGGAAGTCGTCCCTTTTTGTGCGGGGAAAAAAGTGGAAAAACATAATTAAAGTTGATGGTGGTAGAACTGCTGGGATACGCTGATAAGAGTCAAGAAATTCCTCTCATGAAGAAGGACAGAGGCTCAGATCATTCAACGACTCAAGCTGAACGGGAGACTTTAAATTAGCATAATTATTCAGCTAAAAATACGAACGTTAATATTCTCGCGTACGTAGGACCGCCCTTGTTTATTCCACTGCAATGGAAATATTATCAATCCCGTTTCGATCAATATTTGTGCAAACCTGAAAAAACTTGGCACACAGAAACAAAATCGCTACAAATGTGACAACTAAATCACGCTGCACTGCTTGTATCACGAATGATAAATATTTGTAACACCGTGCAGTTTTGAAAATTGCATAAGCGCTGATTAGGATTAAGCAAGGGTCGGGATGAACTTTGGAGTTGGATATTATTTCTGAACTGCGCGCGTTGGAGCAAAAATACATGTATATGGAAAGGCCCCGTATGATAGCTTAGGAAAACGGACAGATCGGGTAAATATTTCCAGCAGGATAAGTCTTCTTCAGTCTTCTGCCTTCTGCCTGTAAGACCAAGTATCGAACATCAGTAATTGCTAGAACCCAGCAAACTCCTTGCCCGAATGTTGTAATGAACTTGATTAAAGTTCTGTATGGGGGCCTGCATGGGGCCCAGCGGTCTGGGGCGTAGAGCCCAAGATCTGTGGGGAGTTTTTTTTTTAAATGTGGGTTCGAGTCTATCGCAAACGTTAATGGAGAGTGTGTGTCCATGGGCAAGACACTTTACAATATGTGATGCCGGCTGCATGGACGGTGATTTTTTTCCCTAAACAAATCATACCCGTGTGAGTACGGGGTCTGTACAACATTATACAAACGTGAACGGTGAGGGCGCCCATTCATGCGCTCGGAAATAGTTTAATTTCTCTCCTTAAGGCAAAGAGCATGAATTATTCGGCAGTTCTTGTTATACTGAAGACACACCTTTTCCAGATGTATAAAACGTGTTTGGAATTCAAAAGTTTCAGACCTACATTTCCAAAGTGTTTTTTCGTTTGCACGGTTACTTCCAGCGAAACTCGGGGTATAGCTGCTGAAGTGGAGGTGAAACGTATTCACTTGCATGGTGTTTGAGTTAGGTTATCTAGGCCAAACTGTGTTGGGGAATGACATGCAATAATTTACTTTTAAACCATCATTCTTCCTTATTAATGACTGAGAGCACAGCTGAAGGGCTTTAGTTCAATCTAAGGGTATATGATAATTGACACACTTTCCTGTTTTCCCATGTCACTCTCCCTTGGAGGGATCGTATTGTTGGATACAGGGGTAGGACTCTAGAGTGTTATTTGCTCGCGCGTAAGATGCAAGACGGTCAGATCACCCTCGACATTATTTGTGTGGCTTTCCTTGTTTTCTGTTATGATTATTTTGTAGTCTGAAACAGCCATCAAATCTATTTGAATTATAACAAGCCACTACTTCCTTCGAGTTTGATTCAATAAGCCCGTTAGCATATCGAACTTAACCCACAAATGCTGCCCTGAGTTTTTGAAGAAAATCCTGAAAATTGAAGATTTGAATATTAGATGTTCAGCGCAATCTGGACTTCTGTGCAAATTACTTGTACTCCCCACCTGCGTTGATTATCCTACAAATGGATTTCATTTAAACCGGGAAAATCAACACTGGGTAGAGCACAACTGAAATCTGCGCAAGATTCAAGATTGCGCTGAACAGCTGTGTCGGACAAAGTAACAGTTTAACACGCATGTTAGCAGTGGGCCTATTTTTATGTTCATGAAATTACCAAGATACTAATACAACAATATACCCATGTATACAAGTCGAGTAATCGAGGAAGTATGACTCGATCCAGACCACTCTCAGTTCTTGGTCACACTTAAAGTCTGACACCGACTTGAAGTTTGTGCGCGAAACGACGAAACGCCCGTGCTCTCGCGGCGCCCTGTTCAGTGAAGGTTTCTCCAATGTGTGACCTGACTTTTCCAAGATATTTTAGCATGGCTAAACTAACTGACGGAAGGCCAGCTTCTAAGCAAAATTTATAAACAGGCACTAGTTCAGAGGGCAAACTTACCCGGTTACAAATCCAGTTTTCGTCTAAAATCTTGTTGTACGCGTATAGTAGGCCTAACATCATTATGACTCTGACATGTCTGAGTCTCGCTCATCAAAAAGCCTAGCCTCTCGCTGGGTGTGAAGTTCGCTCGGGACTCCAGGCTCTACAGTCATAGCGTCAGTCTGTATCTCTGGATTAAGGACTCCACAAGGCAGTCTGAGTTATTCCACTGGACGTCCGGGGCAGGAATGTATCAGAACTCAAAAGGAAACACAAGTCAGCGCATCTCGCGCTCACGGACTTGGAAGTTCCCTTTAAGCATATGACCTTCGTTGACCTCCGTGTTTACCGCACTGCATGCCGGTATTCAAGATGGACGTCCAGCGGCACACATGATTCTACCGAACGGTGAAAATGACGCTCGTAAAATGCTATTTTTCATGAAAAGACGGATCCGATTCGGAGCTTCGATCATGAGCAAGGTAGAAGATTATATTTACAACTGTTAACGTTGAGAGAAGTGATTGACAGTTACCTCAGTTATGTGATAGTGTTGCGTGAAACTGATGTCCCGATTACCAATACCAGACGCAGAACACTGTCCTGTCAATTCATCATGTCCGTGGTAATACTTGAACATGATTGATAACATGTAACGTTAGGCTTACGTAGCCATGGTAGTCCTAACATGTATACATGTCATGTAGGCTTACAGACTACCATGACTACAGTATGTAAGCCTAAAACTAATTGTAAAGTAGATTAGCAGGTGATCAAACCTGTTGTGTTGATGTTGGTCATGAGCGGGTGATTGGCATGATTAACATGATCGGGAATCCAGTGTTACTCGACTCACAGTTAGGGCCTAAGCGCTATTCACTCTTTGCAGACAGCCATCATAGGCATGCAGAGTCTCGAACTGGCAGCTCATACAGTCATGTGAAAATCACGTCAACGGAGCTTTTGAAATAGGTCTATCGTCCGATCGCGTGGTATGGGGCAGCGCATACATTCGGGAGTTTCACAAAATTGCGGGTAGCAACCATACCGTGCCGATGAAACCAACCACAACGAGCACCCTCGTACATACTGATCAAAGAAAAGACTGTGCGGCCTGATCCTCGGACTGGCTGGTGCTTTTTTCACCAGCGCGGTACCTGCCATTTTGCAAAAATTCCAGATGTCCACGCTGCCCCAGAAAAGTTGATGCAACATACGCACCAATCACTGAACCTGCTACATTAAGCTTCCAGATCGAGGCTGTGCATGCCTATGGCTGCAGCGTGCAAAGAGGTGAAATTCTGCTAGCTGTATTACTCTCTGATTTTACTTCCCTGCTGCTAAGCCTGTTTTGAGACAATTCATCCTATATCCACCATTTTCACCAGTGTTGGAGTCGAATCCTCAAATCCAAGTTCAGAGTACTCTGAGTACTAATTGCCAAGTCCTTGGCATGTACATGTATCTCTGTAGCCTGCTTTTTACCCCAGTGCACCCTTCCTCAAGGTAAACGAAATATGAGAATCGCGGAATTAAAAAGGGACACCCTTTAGTGGAAAGAAAGTCTGAGATACACATGTACGGTACATTTGTTACAGACAGGTCTGGTGTCTATTTCCAGTGCTTCAGATTGGCGTAATACAAGTAGACAACAACCAGTCTAAATACGCCTTTCGCGAGTTACATTTGAATAAAATCTGGTACACTGAGTTCTTTAAAGTCACATGAACTGTTGAATATAACAATTTGAAGTCTCCGTAAGACACTGTTGCTATGTACCTGTACTTTTTTTCTGATAGATGGCTCTGTTTTATTGAGGGTAGAGCTAAGCTCAGAAAAACTGCAGGAGACACTTCAGTTGTATAATTGTGACCAAAAGAATGAGCAGATCATCTACATTCTTAGAAAGATGGTAAGTTTGATTATACATGTACATGCACAGGTCTGCATCCAAGACTTAATTGTACTTCATGTATCATGTACATGTAATTGGAGAAAGTTTCTGTCTTTTTGTTAACACTTAAAAATGTATTCTTCGTTTCATTTAAAATGGTTCAAAAGAGGTACACATGTGCAACGAGTGGAAACTTTTATACCCAAACTACAATATTGGTTCCAATTGTAGTTGGGGTGAACCCAATATAGTCCTGCAGTTGAAATGACCCAACCATACGCACATGGTAGCAGGCAAGTTTCGATATGAACAAATGTTTGTCGTTTCCCTTGTTTTAGTTTGTTTTTGTTTGTTTTGTTTCATTGCTGCTTACAATGTGTAGATTTCATTAAAACATTCCACTTTGTTGTGCCATCCATGACACAAGCATTGAACTGTGTTCACTGATAACTCTTGTCATCAAGCACCTGTCCATGTGATGGCATGGTAGATGGCACATGCTATCACGCTGTGCAACTGTACATGTCATTCGATCTAATGCTGTAGTTGAGGCATGTACGAAGCAAAAGATTAGTTTCGCTCAAACATGTGATGGCAAAAAAGTAACTTTCTTTTTTGATTTGATATTTGTTACTTTTCAGACATCAGAGTTAGAGGAGGCTATTCAGAAGGCCGAGGTTTGTAGAACTCTCATTACAGTATCATTTTCTACCTGAAGAATCTCTTATTTTGAACCCTGTATTTTCCTGCAAAGCTTACTGGCTCAGTTAATGGCAAATGTATGGGAATGAGGAACAAAATCAGGTCAACTTCAGTCACTGTTTAGCCAATGAAATTTAATTTTAACTTGTTGACTTTTTCTTCAACATCTGAGACAGGAGCCAAGTAATTTCAATTTGAGGCCTACAGCAGACTAGGCTCGTCCTTGTCTAGAAAAAATGACCATTCCATTGTCCAGTGGCCTTACTGTGGAGATATACAGTACATGTATTTGTAGAAATGGAGACTACCAGATGGGTACCAGATGTTGTTTTGACACAGTTACAGTATCTAATTGTTGCAGTGAGAAAAAGAGTGTTAGACAGATGCCAGTCTATTTTCCTACATAGACCGCTCTCATACATTGTAGGCAGCCATCTTTATAGGATAATTGGAACTACATGCATGTGCAACATCATCAAGTGCCTCTGTGCGCAGTGTGGAAAAACAAACAGCCATATTTGCATGTCAATGTGTGTCACAAAAAATGTTACGTGAAAAATGCTGATGCACCTGATAGTTTGTTGGAAGTGAGGTGGTATTGTACATGTAGGTTTTCGTAACCTTATATACTTTACAATTCAATATTTTGTCCAAATCAAATAGAATCTTGCCAGATTTTGCATGGTTAGGGTTTAAGTTAAAGGACAGTATCTATATTTGTTACAGATTGAGGGAGCATACATAACCTCATGTAGCTCTTAGACATATCTGCCTCCTAATGCTCTCACTCTATAGTAATCGTCTAGAATTTCACACCTGATCATTCTGAGACAACTCTTCATTTTCCATCCGCTTCAGGCCATTCTGCAGCAAGTGGAACACAAACCGCCTAAGCCCAAGACAGTAGGGAGCAGGTATGTTCATTCAGGTCCGAGTATCCCAGACCTTAGAACGTTAGCTTGCCTTCTGATTGGAGCTGCATTTAGGTGTATTCTCATTGGAGTGCCGTATGTGGAGATGCTCTGTTGCAAGGGTAGATCCAGAACCAAATATTTGGGAGGGATGTGATTTTGGGGGGAGGGGGCCTCGAAGAATTGGAATTTCTTGAAGTTTGAAGCCTGTTGATGATGAAATTAGACAGAAATGGGCTCAATTCAACAAGTCTGAGGTAAGAATGCATCATGTGATGTCCCTTTATTCTTACTCCCATTGTGTGGAATACGAATGGTCCCTTCTTTGTGAAGTGCAGTGCTGGTAAACGGAGAATTATGAACTTTTTGAATTTTGTAATACATTAGCCTACATGTTTGTGCTGTTCTGTTTTCTACAAAAGCGTCACTGCAACTTGTATGACCGTTTCCTTTCAGGAAGTCACTTCATCACAGGCTTCATGAGCTGTATGCTGAAGAATGTAGCAAAGCACCTGGCAATAAGGTCTGGAAATATTTTCCTTTTTCCTGACTGGCAAATATGTCGTGTGAAATTGCCCTATTGATTGAAAGGTTTTCCATGCGTGCATACTGATCTGTGCAAAAGTATGGTGCCTCTGTAGATTAGATTCTATTTCTGGTCTTCGGATTAGTTTGTTTGCTCAAAATGAAAGAATCATACTGGACTTCTCAGATAATAGATGTATCGGTGTGATTCACTTGATTAATAAAATCTGTCACGTTTGTTATCTGTAGCATCTGAAGACAGGTGTTCATCTTCTGGACAAGCTTGCCAAGAGGGAGAAATTGACATGTTTGATTGTCAGCCTGGGTAGTGAGGGGTATTCCCTCATGCTGCGTGGGGAAAATGGTGCAGGTAGGTGCCGCCCCCTCACAACAAAATTCCTTTGCTTTGTAAAACAGAAATCATCTGCTGTGTTCACTTTTTAAGAGAATGCAGTTGCAAGCACAACATTTCATGGTGTATGAATGTGTCGGACAAACAAAAAGAAAAATGCATGAATCAATGGAACTAAACAAAAAACCACAAAACAAAAAAATTGAGAGATTTCATTGAAATTTACTTGTTGAACTGCAGTTTACGTCTTGAATCTGACCCTGTCTAAATTAAGGCACTTTCCTTCAGAATAAAGTGCAGAGTCTTTTTTCATAACTGACAGTTCCAACTTTCTTCCGTTTTCCTTGTACAGAGACTGAAACTATGAGGCTTCCGTATGAGGTTAGATCCAAATGTCTATTTGACAATGTAGATAATGTAGCATTCTTAGATAACCAAAATATGTGGAGTTACATCTTGACTACAACCATAAAAAGGAATAGTATTTATTCCCCAGCATATCAGCACCTGCCTAAAAGTGATTGAAAGGTTTATTTACTAATGCTAATCCGTTTGCTTAAAAGACAAGGAAGTCTTGCAAAACCTTTAAGCCTTGTATGTTAACACAGCATTTACTTACAACCTGCAGTTCATGTACTTGTTGATTTACAGACAGAAGGTTTAAATGGTAGAAGACAGTACTCCTTTGCTGGTCATAGAATTGACACAAGTACATGTAGGATTATTCTAAATCTGAAACAGTTACAAAGTGCATTGTGCTTGTATATTCCCAAATACAGGAATCAGAGCTTCTAGAATATCTGGATGCCGAAGAGGTGTGTAAATCAAATACATGAAGTGGACAGGCAGATGATTTTTAAGATTGTTATTTCTATAAAGCCTAATATTAAAACCTTATATTTGTAAAGCAGTTAATATGAGGGCATTTCTAAGCATGCTGTCTGCAGTGTACAGCATACATGTGAATAAAGCCCATGTAGCAAAGTGAAGCAGCGGTGATTTTAAAAGTAGGATGTCGTTGTATTAAGACTTCAGCCTCTTTCTCAGAAATCATCAAGAAAAGTGTGAGTTTCTCAGGTTGTGAAGTTTTAAACAGATCTTTCGGATGGAGGTTATTATATTTTGCCCTGCTGTGCTAGGATGTCGTTTTAGAAGTTCCCCAACCCCTGTCTGTGAATTTCCTTTACAGCTTCCACCTGTACTTGTGGACCTGCTGGAGAAATCCCAGGCCAACATCTTCTACAATGGGTGCGTCATCACAGAGGTCAGGGATTATCGGCAGTCGGGGAATGGACAGAACTACACCACCCGCTACGTGCTGCTCAGACCGACGGCCCAGGTGAGTGCAGACATTTTGGCGGTTTTGAGCCAAGCACCTCACATGTCATTGTCAGAGGTTACACGTTCCTGAAGAGGAGAATGATTGGAGACTGGCTCGTTTGTCTTTCCCATTTTATTTCAGACTTTGCTGTGTGACATCAACTCCATTGTGAATGAAGGCCAAAGATTCACCAATGTAAGTTCATTACGTAGCTTCAGTCAGGCTCTTCAAAGAGTCGTGGTGATTACATGGCATCTGAATTTGTGACACGCAGGTTATTTTAGGTTACTTTAGTCAAGAGTTCAAAATTGGCAACACGTCAATCTCGCGTCGCTGCGGAAGACAAAGTCAAAATATTCAACCTCGTGCGAAATTTGTCAGTGAATTAATCTTGTCTTTGTCTCTGCTCAGGATGAGAAACTCCATCTGGAGAGCCAGTTACTTCTAGCCACTCAAGAACCTCTCTGTCTAGAGCCGTCTGTAGCAGTGACCTGCATAGAGAATAGGTTTCATCAAGACAGGCACAGACTGAACGGAAGACCCCTCAAAAGGTACATGTACCTCAGCACAGGGAGTCAGGGCTTTAAAATGGTCATTTACCTACAGAAACGTAATTGTGTCCCAACATAGCAAAAAGATTGGCTCGTTGCCAAAGATAAAGACGTCTCAGAAAATACAATCCCTAACATGTTTTCAGCCCTATACTGAATTGTTTACTTTGATCAGGACCCCAAACTGTGTAATACCTCAAAACAAGGAGTTCATTTTGCTCTTTCTAATGTAAACAAACAAAAATTTCCTTCAGAAAATGGCCTAAAGACCCCATTGTTGGATCCATTCTTCTCAACAGCTGTCAGATGTCAAGCATTTTTTTACTGTACCGTTCCTCGCAAACTGCCTAACTTTATGTTGCTACAAGAGAATGCACTGGCAGTCACTGGACCCAAGCCAGTGCACTTCCTGGATGTAATGCAGTTTCTTCTTTATCAAATGTGACCCGCTCTGCAAAAAAGGGTAATAAGTCGCGTAATTCCAAAATATTTTATGGCCTGTTCTTTTTGGAGAGGGCAAAATGTCTTCAAAAATGTGGTCTTGTGTTTTTTCCTCCATTAGCTTGTATAACATTTATGTTTTCAGAATTTGTGACTACAAACATGGATACTGATGAATAAAGATGACAAATGGATCATTCAGCAGGAAATCCTACATAGCATTGTGTTTCCAAGTGCTACACTTTCTGAGCTTTTTCTCAAAAAGTGCTTTTATTGAATCCGAAAATGTGGATATACAAATGTCTAAATACCTCTGGAACGCAGTGCACTACAGGGGTCATTCATAAATCAAATTGTAGCTTTTGATGTACTCAATCCAGCCATATCAAAAACTGATGACCTGAATCTGGCGACTTATTCCCTATTTTTTAGAGCCGGTCACAATTTATTACTTGCGATTGTTCAATATGACATGTTCTTCCCTTTCAGAATAGTTTGATCTAACATTGAATGGTTTTGGGGTTATAAAACTACTCCACACCCCACCCCCCATCAATTTGCTCTGGAACCCACCATATTCGTTTGGGTATCCCGCTCTCTTTATCCCGCCCTAGCCCGGTCGCATTAAAGAAACCCAAAGCACTTGCAGCGAAGACAGGACTGTCAAGAATTTAAACCTTACCTTTCTTGGAAGGTGTGCACTTAACAATTCGATGTCAATATGTGTTTGAAGGTGTCTGTTCTTTTCAAAAATAGGTGTATGAAGAGGTATTCGCACATGTCCAGGGCCCGTCAGGCCATCCTAAAAACCCTCCCTGCTCCTAAGGAGCTGGGTCTCATTGATTTCCTCTCTCGTCGCAAGGACAGAACACCAGCTGTGCCCGTCAACTTGAAAGTTGGCAAGACGGTAAGCTTTTCTTCATTAAATGGGTAACTCAGTGGATTAAGAAAGTGGCATTGGAAGCAGTTGGGCTGTGCTGCTTGTTTGTTCCTTTCCCAATTTTTAATTTTGAACTTGATTATTTGGCAGTGAAAAAAAGTAAAATAAAAGGAAATCAATTATATTATTTGGGTAAAAATTACATTCTAAAACATATTGCAAGAGGTAAATAAGACAGCTGAATGCACATGACCAACAGCGAGGCCAAACAGTACTTTGTAAAGTTTGGTTTTACCCTTTTGCAAAAATGTGCATAATTTGTTTCTGCTTTAGAAGGAATTGGCTATAAGCAAATATTTGATTGTAAGAAGATCAAATAATAAACTGAGCCTTGGGAAAAATATACCTGAGGGGGAAATTTTTCCAACAACACAAAGACTTTTCTCATTCGGTAGGATTGTTATCGTGGCATTTCCCTCATCTTTCTCCCCCTCGTTCAGTGCGTAGACATGTGGAGGCAGCGGGAAATCGACCACTCAGCTGCTGATGTGTCTGTGGTGAGTCTGGCTTTCTTCTGTCAGTGGATTGGAGACAGGATTTTTATGCCCTTAGAATCAGCAAAGTCCAAATTTTACATCAAATTGAGTGCCGGTGCAGTATACTAAAAGTGAACTACATTTGTACATAAAAATAGTGTACAGGCACGAGTCAAGTGCTACTCAAAATATGACGTCATCAAATTCCATCTGTTGGCGTCAAAAAGCAATATAATTCACTTGGATTAATAACGTTTTCTTTTCACTTTACTCAGAGTTTCAGTTGAAATTAAAATGATGAAGTGTCTCATGTAAAAAGTCTTTTCTGAGTTTATCTTTAAATAATGGGGATGTACAATTTGGGATTCAAATAGACTTTTACAGTTGCATAATGGAAACTACATGTATGACATTTGTGACAGATTGAGCAGCATGCTTTATGTCAAGAGAGACCACGCCCCAAAGACAATTCACTTGTAAGTAAACTTCCCATATGCATGGAATTAATGCACATTTCCTTGACACGTCTATAAACAAGACTGCTATTAGATGTAATCTTGCATTGGGTAGATTTTGGATGCAAACCTTGGCAAGCATGATGGTCAAGTAGCGAGTGGTCGGGGGTTCGAGTCCCACCCAAGCCAGCTTGTGAATTTGTCCATATAGGTTCCCAGGTGGCACAAAATGTACATAGGTTTAAATCACCTAGCGGAAGGTCAACACCTGCTTCGGGGTGTTCATACGCGCATGTGCATTTTTCACAGCTCTGTCTACAAACTGTAAGATTGAACTAAATGCAAGTAGCACATATAGGGCATATAACTTATGCTTTGATTTTTCATCAGGTGTTTTTGTGGTTGTGTATGGTGTATGATTGCAGTTTGAAATTGTGATGTTCCATCAAGCCTCAGTGTTACTTGGATCAATTGTTCTAGGTTACAACAGTGGAGGAGATTTTGGAGACGGACAGGGGCAACGGCAAGGTGCACTATGCCCGCGTGTCTATCCATCAACACCAGCTGGACCAGAGCTACGTTGGAGAGCTGTATTATGACAGGGATTACAACGTTCACGAGGGCAAGAGGCCAGGGGTCACTTGCAGGTATAGGGTTTGTGCCTGAACCAACGAGGGCGCTGTGTAGCCTAATAAGAGCAAAGATAACCTGGTTCCTGGCCTCTTTGTTGTGTGGTAGACTTTGAAAGGGGGTTGGGGACCGTACGAGAAATTGAAAATGTATCACTGCTTAACGTTTCAAATTCCTCGGTAACCAGGGAAGAGCCCTGAATTGAGAAATTGGCAACAAGCTTTTAACTTTTTGCAGTTGAGGTGTAGTTTTGCAAAAAGGTCAGAGTGTGCTGTCACACAGATCATATTTGTAACTCCAATTTTTTATGTTACTGCCATATCTCTGACATGTGTTCACTTACTACACAGCCGAAACAGCCAGAAAGCACTGTGAATATTGTTGCTTTGGTATTTAAGGTTACTGGGCAGTTTCTGGAGAGAATTTTTAAAAAATGGACCTCATTTTCAATTGTGGCCGGTGCTTGTAAGAAAGGTAAAACATTGAATAAAGTTGATTCTAATCCCCAGGAAATTTTCAGTGAAAGTTTGTTTTCCCTTTCAATGGGTGGAGGAGAATATGTTTCTGAAATAAGAGTTAACGAATCTGGTTTTATTTTCAGAATGTTTTTGATTTGAATTAGTAACATGTGCATAATCAATTCAATTGTTTCACCCACAGGTTTTCCCTCGGTTCATTCAAAAATGCACAAATGTAAGTATTTTGTTAAAGACATAAAAAACTAGACGTATTTTTATTGTTTATGAAGAAAAGGGAACAATCCGTGGAGAAGATTGGTAAAATGCCAAGGGATCATTGTATAAAGTGTTAATGAATCTTTCTCCACTGCAGGTATTTGCATCAGTTCCGAGACCTGTTCACCGAGGAGGGTCGGCGGCAGGTCAAGATTACCCGCATTGTCCCCGGCCAGAACCAGTTTGCCAACACCACCATGCCGGGGCCGTCAGCAGGTGCTGCGCCCCAGGGAGCCGTAGTTGGCGTGGCAAACGGCAGTGGTGGTGGCAACAGCAGCACGGCCTCGCTGCAGCAGAACAATAGCAATAACCAGACAGGCCAGACTGCCAGTGTCGTCATTAAGGTCAGCCAAGATCTTGGGCCCAGTCTTATAGATATGTAGGAAACAGTGCTTGGCAACTTTTATGTACCGAGTGGAAATCACGTGAGAACCAGCCATGAAAATTTGTAACGTGTGAAATTTTGACTGGTAAACGCAATGAAGTGGGATTGAACTAGCCTATCCTATCACACATAGTAACATCTCACTTACAGAAAAAGCAGTGGTCATCCGAACGCAAAAGAACACAAAATTCTATTTTTGCACTTTAACCCTATGCTAGAAGATAAAAACATCTTTGCTTAGTAAAGACAGATTACCAACCAAAATGCCATGCTGAGGATGTTGCTGGTCGCAGTAGGCTGGTGTTTGCCAAGCACTAGACTTCCTCAGTTATTGTGCAACAAGTGACAAGACTGACCCAGCCAAGCTCTTATTTCAAAAGTGATTGTGCCTCTGACCTTTGAATTCGTAACCTTTGCAGACGGAGCCTGGACAGCCAGACGGCAATACACTCAGGTTGTCTCTTGGTATCGGCAGCTCAGGTAGCCTGAACTCCAACCTGGCCGGCCCGGTGGCCCAGCCTTCACTGCCAGGTAAAGGAAAAGCCAGGCTAGGGTTAAAGCTCTCTTGCATGGAGCATCTGCCTAGTCTTCCTTCTTTGAAATTAAGCAATACCCATAATAAGTAACAGAATCATAATGGAAGTAGGCAGAGACTGAAAACTTTATCCACAAATTGGCATCAGTACGAAGAAAAATACCCTGAAAGAGCAGTCCTGTTATTTGTTTGAACAACCAGGTTTATGCTCCCTAGCTCTCTGTAGTGCGTAGCTCACCACTCTGTCACAATGAAATTGAGATATCCCCTCACTCAAAGATGCAGAAGTAAGTATCTTCATTTAATGGGGCGTTTATGTGGATTTGCAGGTCAAGTGTTTCCTACGAGTACAATAGCCCTTGCTGCAGCAGCGCAGCAGCAGCAACAACAGCAGCAGCAGCTTCAAACTCAGCCGACGGTGCCTATACTCAGCCCACCACTCAGCAGCGGGCGACACAAAGGAGGCAGGCAGCCACCAGCCTACCTTAACCTGTCCAGGTATAAAGATTTCCCAGCCTTGGGCTACGTCCGAAATAGGCCTCCAGAGGCTGTCGTGGCTACACCATTGTCACTCTGTGTCCATGTGTTAGCAACCAGCGAAGACTCAGACCTAGCCCTGGACAAGAATAGGAAGTGACTTCTTTCAGCTTCTCTACTTCACCCAACAGTTTGATTGCTCTTGAAAAAGTTCAACCTTAGGAATGACTAGGAGCTGCAATCTTCCCACATCCAAAGGCAAATGCCATTTTAGAGAGATTGTGCTAGGCTTGAAGCACAGGGTCCCGGAACCCGCTTACGTGGATTTTCCTGATAAAACCAGATTGTTTCATTCTCATCGCCTGCTTTTTCACCTGTACCCTTTTGAGATGGTGTTAGACATATTTCGGATCACAGAACCACATATCTGTAGCAATTACTAAGTGCCACAGTACTCTGATCTCACACCACAATCTAGTACAGTTTACATTCACTCACTGTACTCTGACACGCAACTGGGAGCCTCCTGAACTTCCTTGAACTTGTGGCGGTGGAAAGAAAGTCAAAGGTTATCCAATAATTCATGGTGGGGATGACTGACGATGCGGCAAGACCTTTGGCGTCCATGTATAACCATTGTTTATGTTTCTTTCAGTCAGTAAATCATTCAGTTGTGGTGTGATATTTCTACAGGGCTAGCAGCGTTCCTGCAGATGGTGGTATGATGATTGCCTCCCCTCAAGGAACCCCAACATCCCTGCCGGCCTCCTCACCATGTAAGCTGCGCAATAACTCGCCCCGCCCACCTTCTCTTGAGAATTGGTATATTGGATCCTAGTCGGGAGCTGGTCGTTGCCACTGCATAGTTATTGCTTGTTGCCATAGCAACTGATGGCGATAGAGACTTTTACTACTCTCTCAGTTTTTTTCCTCAACTTCGCTCTCTAACACATCTCAGTTGAAAGTGATTCTTCCCTACCACTGTGACCTGGCATCACGAGATAATACAGCAGTAGAGATGCTGCCAATTTTCCCATTCATTAGAATATGTATTTATGTGTGAGCGGTGTGCACTTATTTAAAGTATGAAAGTCACAAAAAAACACAGAAGCAAGTGTACAAGATATGAATGCAACAAGCAAAAAGTAATATGCACAGTCAGTGATGCTGCAGATGCTCACCTTAGTTTGCTCAATACAAAGTGAAGCTTTGTGGACGTTGTGCATGGCAGCCATCTCTCCGGTAACTGCTTTTGTCGCGGAGGGATAGCTCAAAAGGTCTACTCATGTGTATCCCTCTGGAACAAAAGCTCTTACGGGAAAAATAGCTGCCACGCACAAGCTCTTATATTCATTGAAATTCCCTTCTTCTTTACCGTACAGTGTCTGGTTCTATGGCCCCGCCCCCCACACCGCCTCCGTCCTCCACCCCATCGGCCCCAGTCACGCCTGCCTCGCCCTCCCCGAGCATCATCCCCAACCCAGTCCGGGTGACCACACCCACCCTGGAGGGCGTAGCCGGAAGAGTGACCATGCCCACGGGGATGGTGAACAGCCAGGCGGGTTTGTTGCCCCACAGCGTGGCTGTGACAATCACTATGGCAGGCGGGGGCAGTATCACTGTTCCTGTCACTATGGGACTGGTTGCTCCATCACAAGCAGGTAATGTACTCTCTGTACTTTAAGACGAATAAGCCGGTGAAATACCATACTTTCAAACCTCTCAGTGAATGCATCATATGTTATGAAAAGTGTCTGATTTTTCATAAGGGAATAAATATGTGCTTGGCCGGTCTTAAACTACAAGTTGTCCAAAAGAATCACCTTATATGGACTTGGCGTGCGCGTGGTGAACCTTGTGCATAGAGACTCTTGACCAATCAGAATTGATTAACCCTAACCCTCCTGAATCCTTCACCTGTTGGAGGATTGAGGAGGGTTAGGGTTAACCTGTCTCGTATCCAAGTGCCAGTGCGTTCTTTACGCAGCGGGCATAATCACTTCTCAGCAGGCATTATCAATGTTAATACACGGTCAAGTTGGCACGTTTTGGAATAGAAAGACTGTCTGAGGTATTTATGAATTTATATTTATCTTTCCCTGGAAAAACCCAAAACAAGTGGCCACTGCATTTATGTGCTGTTTTTCCTCCTTTATTGTAATGTCTGGATTGGTGAGTGTAAATCATCTTATGTATTGTAAGAAATCAGACCATTTTCTAAACACAGTATGTGAATAAATTTGATGCCTGTTTTAACAGCAGCAGGCATAATGCCTCATCTGCCATTGCGACTGCATGTTTAAATGTATGGTTTTTAAAGTTTCCTGAATCTTTCAGCAAACAGTGCAGGGATTGATAATTAGTGATAAAATCTGGAAAACTGTGAAACACAGTGTTTGTCTGTGTTTTAAGTACGGCAAATGTTAAAACCGATGACAAGACTTTCGGTTGGTAACTTGGACAGGTCTTGTGCAGACAGCTGGTGGTCTGATCAGCTCCCCCATCAGTGTCATGACCACTCTCTCGGGATTCCCCTCCGACATGATCAATCTCTCGGCTGCCACCACCACGACCGCCAGCATGGCTGCGGCCACCACAGTGGCCACCGCCTCCACCTCCCCGACCCAGGCTGGCATCATATCTGGCCCCGCGGGGCTACTGACCGCACCCATCAACATCATCAACACCGGTCAGGGGGGTTTGCTGGGGACCGGGTCGGTCAACCTGTCCACGGGGACTCAGCTAGCAGCAGCCACAGGCATCACGCAGGCCAGGCTGCCCCAGCTGAATGTCGGCCTGAAGGGAACCAGTGCACTCCGAAGCCCAGGCCAGCTCTCTCTACTTCCGGTATGTTTATATTAAAGGTTGAAAAAACGGTGAAAATTCTGTTAACAGTAACCAAAAATAATCAACTTACTCTTTGACATCCCAAACAGTGATAACGACACCTTAATGGTGACTCCCACAGGCGCTGCAATGTCGTGTGTTCAAGTGAGCACTGAGTGCATGTTAGCTGTGACCCGGCATGCAACTTGGACTTTGACAAAAATGAGGATATTCTAATCTTTACAAGACTTGGTAGTGTTTTTCAATTTACAGTGGCATGAGTTTGATGTGATAACGAGGAAATCAGCTGATTCGAGGAAAGGTTGGGTGCCATTGTGTTGTATGTCTACCAACCACTTCACACACACTTGATGTATCCAACAACTGAAGCTCTCTGTAGTGTTCGTGCAATGCCATCCACGGTTCTCATGCATCGTACTTTGATTTCCAGAAGATAACAAGAACAGAATAACAGACCCATGAGCTATTCAGGAATCAATCTTGCGCCGAGTTTAAATCGATATCTTTAATGCTACCCTTTCAGTTTTTCCCTCCCTATTAAACACAGCAAGGACAGCAGCAACTGCTGTACAACGCCACCCTGCAGCAGCGAATCCAACAACAGCTGCAGCAGCATCTCCAGCAACAGCTGCAGCAGCAGTCAACGGCGGCCGGCCAATCCCAGCGCCAAGGGGCCAATGTGCAACAGCAGCAACATCAACAGACGGGCGGCAGTGCAGGGGCAAAGGCTGCGACTGTGCTGTCGCAACTCACCGCCATCCAGGTATCAGGAACACTCCAAAACCAACATTTTTTACAGAATATGCTTTGAGGAAACCAAAATTTTCCCCAAGGATAATTTTCACTGTCAACTTTAGGTTTCAGGTGAGAGTAACTTCTTGAAATTGTAACACTTTTGAGTTTCGCAAAAAGCGTAAGTTTACACACCCCTTTGCATGTCATACTGAGAAAGTGAATGGGGAAGTTAACATTTTGGGTGACTTGTTTCAGAAAAATGGCCCTTTTTGCATGAACAGAATGCCCAATTTTCGTAAAATTGTTGTCAAAAAGGTCACAAGGTTTACCGGAAAACTCCTGAAAATTGAGCCAGAAAAAAAGGCATTGTGATGATGGAGGAAATGTCAGTGCAGAGCATTTGATGACTCGCCCTGTAATTAATAGCAGTGTTATTTTTCCCTGCAGGCGGGACTACCTCAGCTGGCCACTCACCAGCAGGCCCTGCAACAACAGCATCTGGCGCAGGTGGCCTACCAGAAGCATCAGCAACTCCTCCTGTGCCAGCAACAACAGCAGCAACAGCAGCAGCAGCAGCAAGCCCACCAGCAGCATGCCACCAGCAGCAAGGGGAAGACCAAGAAACGCACCACGCCCACTCCCCCCAAATGAAGCATCCGCCTGCTCAGTGCAAAACTTCTGACAACATTCGACACCCAAGCCTAGGTTCGCCTAAGTGGCACGATGGACACCTTGGCCGTTTTCAGTCTGATTTCAGTCTGATTTTTTTTCATATGATGGTACCATTCGCTTTCAGTGTGAATTGGTAACTGTGTTCTTCATCGAGATGTTCCTCTGCAGATAGTTGAAAGTAAAATTGGTCAGTTCAGCCAAGTCTTGATTGCTGAAATAAATTTACATTTATATGTAAACCAACCTGAGGCAGCTTCAAAACCAACTCAGAAACCATTTTGGAGCAGTGTTGCGGAAAGTTGTTTGTAGGGTAAAGATCTTTAAGTAGCATCGAGGGAGAACAAAAAGTATTGTTAGTTTCAGGGTTTATCCTGAGCAGATTTTGTGCGGTGTATGGTCCAAAAAGATCTTTACAATGTAGAATCATGTTGAAGGTGTGATCTGGACATTGGCTGGCCACAAAAAAAAAACGACCTTGTCCAGACTTTGCTTCATAAGCTGACTTTATTGGCTACTATCAGCTTTGATGTAACAGATCAAGCATGTCTTATCAATGCATCGTTGCAAAACGCAGCCTCATAGAATGTAGTGTGTCCTGACCTTGTCCAATCACTGGACACAACAAATACCAGGTCAGCTTTCCATGGATTCGGTCAACCAACCAAATTCCCACAATTGCTTGAACTCGCATTTGTACCGATACTGTTGAGAAAGCACACGAGAGAATGCAAGTGCAGATGACTTCCTGGAATGCCACAGAATGGATACACCGGTGCAGTTGTTCCACATTCACAGTGTACAGTTGGCACAAGATTAGTACATACCCAGGACGTTCACTCTGCATTCATTGCCTTTTTCAAAGTATATTTTATTTTTCTTCTAGAAAATATTGTCACTGTAGTATTTTTTCTTAGAATTTATGATGCACTATCGAAGTACATGCAGCAGTGATTTTTGTCACACGTATTAGTAGATATGTATTTGTTATCATGGCAATTTCTGTATCCAGAATATTTTATAATAATTTTCAGTGGTAATGGCATTTGTAACAAAAACGAAGGCACAAGGTACAAAAATGTGTTCCTGTTGAACGATTCTCGTTTATATCTTTTTTATGGATCAGGATGCTGATTCATCACGGTCAGCTTGGATTTTTACAGTCAGGGTTTTTTATATCATTTTTACCAAAGTGAATCTCTGTGATCACGACACAAGTCCATACACGTAAACTCCAGTGTGTAGAAAGGACCGTCAAAAAGGGCATCATCCTTTGCAATGTTTTAGAGAGAATATGCATTGTCTTTTGGTTTTTAACACATTAACATAATCGGATCAATACCTAACTCAGATCGGCTGTTTTCATTATTTGTGTCAAGCATACAAGTAACAGCACAAATGACAACCAAATCGGTGTTCTCTAAAGGCCTTTGAAGAATCCCACATTTAAAAGGGAAGGATTTTACAATCCTACTTACGCTATAAGTCCCCTTACCTCAAACGGAGTTTTAAGAAAATTACTACATGTTTTAAGAAAAATCAAGTGCACATTCTTCAATTGTAGGTTGGAAAGAGGGGATAGTAGATCATTCAGTTGTCATCAAACTTTGAAAACGGTATTTAATACCAAAAGAATGTCTTTAGGTCTGACAACTCTGACCTATACATACAAATATACAAATGCCATAACTAAGACATTTTTAACATTTTAAGTGCCAGAGTATGTGAACTAGTATGTTCAGAAGCTATTTACTTTACTTCAGTAAAATTTTCAAAATTCCCCCCCCCCAAAAAAAATAAGCCACCACATAGGACACTAAATACTGACAGAGGATGAAAAGTTTGGTGCCCTGAAATAAGATTTTTAGCAGTGAAAATATCCAGTTTCTTTCTATTTTATTGTTGAATGCTTACGGACTATTACCATGATTCTGGTTCACAACCAGGAAATATCTTTTTTCAAATGAAAGTAGGGGGGAACACCAGAACATTTTTAGCTTAGCCCGAACCTTGAAGCCATTATTATAAAAACAGCCTTAGACAAGGAACTGTAACATCAGAACCTCTGACAATAAAAATGGGAGAATTGTGAAGACTATCTTTCCACACTGTCTATTGTATCTTGTATCAGCCTCCGTACGTCTTCGGATCTTGTCTGAGTTCTTGTAATGCAGTCTTGAAGTTGGTCTGGCGACAGTGGGCTTCCTCCTGAAAAATAAGGCACAAGAGATATCCAGCGTGGAAGATGGAAACTTGGTATCTTTTGTTCACTGTGGGAACCTTTAATTATGCATAGAATATGAAATCACTCATGAATCCAATGCATGAATTATTTCTTGAATACTTCCATTTGTATGTGAAAGTTTCCTGAAGCATTAAGTTGTAGGGCCTACCTGGTTTGTGGACTGCTTGTAGCCGTCCATCCTCTGTCATGACAATTGTCACCTCACCTGTTGCTATGCTCTCTTCCTCATTGGTTGGATCGGCCAATAAAACAGACCTGCAATCAACAAGTCACTTTAATGGTTAGACTTTGGCAGTAGAGCATACAGATCACATGTCCATACAACTATACACACAACCGTGTACAGCATCAAGTGACAGGCTACTCAAATTTATGGTACTGCCCCCCCCCATTTTGACTTGATATCCCATTACTCGAGTCCACACTAAATGGCAAAAACCATCAACACTCCAGTGGGACCTGAACCCAAGAGTTGTTACTGTGTAGTCGAGTACTTTTCAAGTACCAAGGTTCTCCGCCAGATATTGATAATCACTGATGGATGCAGAAGTCTTGCCACTCGACCTTCCAACTTGCCAGGGTCAGCTGGCCAGTTTGAGTCAGGTAAAGCAGCAGGTACTATACCATGGCCATAATCCAGAATGTATCAGAAAAGAAGATCTGAGAACAAGACTAGAGGATATGCTTAGCTTATAACACCTTTGACGGCATGGGATTCTTGATCGATCGCTTTTGAGGGTAGGGGTTTTGGGGGACACTGCACTTACTCGTCAAAGATGGCAAAGGTGGTGGCAACAGGTGTATTGTGGATGCTAAGAGAAACTGTTTTGTCCGATGACGTGACTGGGAGCTGTGAGTCTTCCTCTATTGTCACCTCTGGCAGCAACACTGCCGTGCAAATAATGTCCGAGAGGGCAACGAAATGAATGAAAAGCGAGTTTGGGGTTGGAAATTTTCAGAGACAACCCAGGACCTAGCTTCGGCCTCGGTGTAATAACACTTCCCTCTACCATGTCTACTAAATGTATATAGATAAGGTACTACAAAGAGGAGAAAAGTTCAGATTAACTGGGTCACAATTTTCAATCGGTGCTTGAATATTTGTTGTTTTAAGGCCCAAAATAGTCTAATGATTATAAATACATGAATTTGATAAAGCCAAGCATTATTTTGCAACAACTCAATTAACAAGATTTTGGTTACATGTAATTCACGATGGTAAAATCTTTAACAAATAGGAATGACCCCAGTTCCCTTGACGTGTAAATTCTAGGTGGGTTCATACAATCGTAGTCACAAGCTTCTGCTGGGATTGAAAACTGAGGCATGTGATGAACTCTCACAATCCAAACATTTGAAATCTGGAAATGATAATGAAACTTATTAGGCTCACCGTTTCTGAGGGCAGCCACGAGTGCCACTAGGCAGGCATCCACAATGTTCCCGTCATAGTCAAGACAAACAATGTCACAGAACAGCACCCAGCACAACTGTACAAAGAAAGTGTTGATAGTATCCAGTTTATCAAAAGTATGTAGGCGTAAAAATGGGGGCTGTACATCACAACCGGGTACCCAAGTGCCTGCTCTGTTATGTTTGGAGCCAGTTTAACATTACTTGACCAAGTACTTGCAACCAACTTTAGAATTACAAAGTACAGCGGTCAAAATGAAGGGTTTGAAAGTTTCCGAAAGGGAAATCTAAAACCAGTGCATGTGCATTTGGGAAATTGTTAATGGTAATTCATGAGCTCTCATTTAGTATGGACGGCTTACAAATATGGACAGCAGTTAATTTAAGACCATTTTTTATCAGTGTCAACGCCAAGAACGTGTTGTACATGTGTATATACATGTACGTTATAGCCAGACTTTTCCAATTCTGTTACAACCAAGCAATGTACAGTAAATGAATGGAACATTTTCTCCTCAATTTTCTGAACATTCTTAAAAATTTATAAGAGACAGCAGCAGGGTTTATGGTCCTGAAAAACCTACATCTGGATATTGATGGATCTTTGGAAATATTAACCTCACCTTTGCTTCCACAATGCAGAGCGATTCCAAATCAATGCTTTTGGCACTGAAACAAAATACAACCAAACAAGTAAATGTCCCACATAAAATGGCTGATTTGCAATCGAGGAATTTTTAAAACTCATGAACTAAACATTCCAAATGTGCAACAATTATTTTCCCTTGGAGAGGGAGATTGTGCGGATGTTTTTCCAGGGAGTAGGCAGGGAACATACATGGAATGAGATTTTTGTTAGTTTGCCGAGCAAATCCACTCTTGAGGTTCTTCAACTGTTCTTACAACTACGGGAACAACTCACTTGTTGATGACATCAGCAAGCAGCTGAGTAACAACCTGAGCTTGTTCACTGGGAGGGCCTGGCTTGAAGCGAGAGGAACACAGCGGGGGTAAATCCACATTTGGGACTAGAATGGAAATACACACAGGTATCAACGAACGATGGATTTCACATCAAGTCAAAGTCTAAAAGGCAACCCTGGCCAATGCTAGGTTTGGCATGGTTCTGATTTAACAGTTATCAATGAACGATGGATTTCACATCAAGTCAAAGTCTAAAGGCAACCCTGGCCAATGCTAGGTTTGGCATGGTTCTGATGTAACAGTTATCAATGAACGATGGATTTCACATCAAGTCAAAGTCTAAAAGGCAACCCTGGCCAATACAAATTGATCAAACTTACAGATGTATCATGCACTCTTACTCGGTACTGTAGCAAGCCACCTTTTGACCATACATGTACATTATAAAGTGTGACAAACAGCCGCCATACAACAAACATGATATTCCACATGTGGCGTACAGTTCCGCCAAAACTGCATACATCATGTCCATGAAGAAGAAGAAAAAGAAAATATTTCAAAGTCCTTACCCACAATGCCACACTTTGGCAGATCTTCCTTAGGCGTACAAAATTCCTGAAAGAATGCAAATTGAATACATTTCTAGCAGTAAACTCTAACTTTCTGGGAGGGGGGGCGACTGGGGGAGAAGAGTGAAAGACAAAATCACATCAACATTTGCACATTTTTTGTGAAAGGACACAGATTAGACTATATGTGCTATAAGGTTCACTTACAGCCTTGATGCCACAGATGCAGGTCGTGTTCCCAAGCTTAACCAGTGCTGAGCCATCTGCAGTGGTTATGGAACCTGACCCAAGGAAGAACAGCGTGACACAGATCAAATAGAGACTGTCACATTCAACTAAAAATGGATTTAATTTTTAAAAAAGAAGCAAGGTGGCCACCTTTCCTAGCTGCTTCCCACATCAAACAGGCCAAGCTTCAACTTTTGGTGTTCTTTTCTTTTGCATTATACAAGAAAAAAAAGGGAAATTGGTATGCAAGCTCATGACAATTATCATACCAATCTACAAGAGTGTTTCCACTTCATGGTATTGTATTCAGAAAACAGTACATGAACATCAACCTGTTTAGCATCAATCACTGGACAATCAGCAGACCAGTTGATGCAGAGGTGTCAACATGGTAGCTCAGATTGGGAGGAAAGTAAATTTCATTTCAGTCAAATATAAATGTAAACATTCACACGAATCGTACAGTCTTGAACACAGACTCACCAACATTTAGGATGGTTGGACGGATTTCCCCTAGCTCCCTACCATCAGGACGAATATCTTCTTTCTTTTGAGAAAAAAAAATGAACAATTTGGGAATCATTATTATACCTCATACATATTCATGACGGATTGCCAAACACTCATCAGTGCATTCAAGGTCGCGGCCCAGCCACTATTTTTGCTGTTTGCCTAGCGCACACGCAATCGTTCACGAAAGGAGTAAATATGCACATGTTTTTAACTGTCGCCCGGCTTACCCTGTTGACAGTTAAAATTACATGCGTAGCAGAAAATCCAAGAACTGTTGCCCACCAGGTGTCGTGTGTCGCCCGGGGGGGAGTAGTTGAGTGTTTGTGTTTCAATGTTAGGAACAAATTAAAGTTCATGGAAACAAATTAATGATGACATTTTTATTTTCAGAGGTCATTAAATGAAATATGTATGAGGTATAGTCAAACAAATATAACACGGTTTATTTCATTTTGTTCACCTCGAGAACTAGTTTGTCAACTCCCAATACCTTGGGGAACAAACATCGACTGTCCAACCTCAAAGCATGTTATATTTGTGTACTGATGAATAACTGACATAAAAATATATGTGAGCAGACACCAGTCCAAAAGCTCTAATCCACTCCAAAAGCTCTAACCCACTCCACTTCATTACGAGATCATGGCAAAATGTATAGGCCTACTGAATTTCAACTCAAACACTGTGATGGCCCAAGATGGAATTCATTCCCCAGGACTTTATACTGAAAACAAAAGTCTGTTTGTGCATAGGGCATCAAGCGGCATCCGTATGTGTGGAATTCTTTCCAGTACATGTACAAGGCTACTTGGACATGTAGATCGTGGCTGCAATGTAAATTATGCCAAAGTAAATGAGAGCATGTTATGTACACCCAGCACTTATGATTTTTTCACCTGTTCACACTGCATCAGTACCCAAGTGATGTCAGTCATATCAGTCATGGGTGGCAAGGCCCAGCATTGCTTAACTGACTGACAAGAAAATAAATTGATTTGACCAGACCTAACCAACCTCATTCCCATGGGTACGATCTTGCCACACTGTGTTGGTTCCCAACATACCTTACACGATCTCAACCCCTGGTATTGTAAGATTTAAATATCCCACTATATGGGAGATTTAAATTAGGATTGTAGTCAGTGCGTTTACGCGTGACGCAGATAAACACGTGTGACGTGCAGGAGAATACATAGGTCTGAGGGTGTAGGTTTTGAAATACACGGGTGATTCACTTTACATTTATGTATACGTCCTGCATAGCCAGTCAGGGTCATTTTCATATTCTTCACAACCAGGGCTAGTGAAGCCTAAGGAGTTGAGGTTGAAATCTGATCATGAATGATGACGATCTACCTAACTGATAAGGCCTGTGCCTATGTACTTACAAGAAATTTTCTGTAGTATTCAACAGGTTGAGCAGTCCTGTGATACAAAAGCACAAAAGGATTAACACGTTGAGGCAGAAATTGAGGGCAAGCCTAGTGCTTTGTATCACTGGGTTGGGGTCAAGTAAACTTTTGCGCATTCATTGAAACATAGAGCTAGCTCTACGATTAAAATAACAAATATGACAAACTCACAAAGTTTGGAAAATGCATAAAGGAGTGAGGGCGCTGTTTATTTGGAAATTTATTTTCTAAAACAGGAAATTGTGATTAATTTTTTTGGGTCTTTTTTGCAGGGTGTAGCTCCTTAACTTAATGTCCAATTTCAAAATTTTTGAAATTTGAAGTGAAAACAGCATTTTATTCATGAAATGAGGCACTAATGAGAAATATATTTTTTAAAAATATGAAGAGACTGAGGTTTTCAGTGAAAATCCACACTCATTTTTGTGTACAAAATAATAACAGTTTGCTCTGCATTACACGTGTACAAAAAACATCTCAAAACATCCCTGCTTCAAACCAATTCTTCTTTGCTTTGCAGAGTTTGATGGAATCCAAATTTACATCAAAATAGGGAAAGAGTTCCATATACGGACAACACTTAATGCCCCTATCATGCCTGTGCACAAACCTACCTATGAGACTAGCCTGAAAGAACGTTTCCTAGAAGTGTTTTCTAAGCAAATGCTTTGTAATTTTCTCAGCTAAATTTCACTTTTTATGACATGTTAGGCTTACCACTTTCTGATGCTTGTTATAACATTTTAACTTTAAGGGCAATTAGTGTAGTCCGTTTATCATGAAACTCTTTCCCAAAATGGTTCTTATGAAATTCTCTCCAAGATCACTTCAAAAATAAAACAGAAAAAAGTGAAGAAATTATTACCCTTGCTAGAAAAGACATAACGTTAGGGCATACATGCACATGAACGTAGCACCCCACTCAGCATAGCAATGCATAACATTTCGAGAAATCGAACATTTAACATTAATAAGAATGATAATATTATTAGTAGGCCTACTCATGAACTTTGTCAAAACTCTTTCGATCATCGACCTTCTGCATAATTTAATAAATGTACTTTGCAATACATGTACGGGAAATTAGGCCTTTCTGTGTGGCTGGTTGGGTGCCAACTACTCACTTAAAATCGGCGGCCATCTTCATGTGATCGAAACTGTTTATGTATTTATTGTACCACGAAGGAAGGAGGGGTACACAAAACAGCCGTAATATTTTGTATTTTTCCAATTGGAAATTTAAACATGTAGATCGGCCTCAAATGTTTTATTGTAAAATCACAATATCCAAATACACGTGAGTTCATATTAGGCAATAATAAAACATGGGACGAAAGTGTGAGACAATGCACGAAGGAACATTCACTTTTTTGAAGGAGAATATACGTATAATTTTCACACAAACTATACGAAATAATTACTTTCTTTGCGCCATGTTGCCTCTATATTTACAAATTCAAAAGTGTGCACGTGTGCATGGCGCGCGTGTGATCGACCGTCAAGTTATCCAAAGAGAAACTTGAAAAATGACGGTTTATCACGACGAAATTGAGATCGAAGACTTCGAATATGACGAGGAAACGGAGACTTACCACTATCCTTGTCCATGTGGGGACAGATTTGAAATAACCAAGGTAGGCCGTAGGTCCTATTAAATCCTTGACCGGTCGCAATATTACATGAGCCCCCCCCTCGCCGTGCCTGTAATTACAGTCAGTGTATTTTCTCATTTAAAAGATATTACATCAATACAGAAGCTTGGGATTGTACATGTATATTTGGGGTCTCCGTTCAGAGCACAGAAGGGAGGCCTACATATTAACTTTTGGATGCACCTTAGTAGATGAATAGGATAAAACATGATGTAGGCCTATAGGCCCACTCAGTGACTGTACATGCTGTAGGGTTGATGTTGTGAAAAGAGGGCAAGGTTTTGAGCTCTGACAGAAATTATGAGGGGAAACTGTGTTTTAAACAGGAAGGAGTAATCTGGTAATTGCAGAATACCCCACCACTCTAAAAAATGACCCCTTATCAGTAAGAAAGCCACATTTTCTCACAATTTACACTTTGAAATGTCCAAAAAATAGGGTCAGCGCAATAAAGAGAGTGTTGCCTTTATTTGGTTTTTTCTGGGGGGAGGGGCTGACTAGTTTTTACAAGATTGAAATGACAGTAAACTGGGGGGTCCCCAAATATACAATCCCCCAGAAGCTTGTAAAAATAAATATGTATGATCAAACAGCCACTGAGTTCCTGCAAAATGCTGCGAAGACCTGAAATAAAGGGACCATGGTGACTAGGCTACTGACTGTACGCAGACAAAGTTGATCACTACCCCCAGAACAGTTGTGGGGGTTCGTGGAAGTGAACCCCACAGTTCTAGGGGTAAGTCAGTCATGATGACTGACAGTTCAGCTTACTGCAGACATAACTGTTGGGAGCGATCCAGCCCAGGTTGGATGACATCTTCATTACACTGCAATTAATGTCCGGATAATCAGTTCATTCTGCTATAGAGAACTGTTTTATGACACATTTTATTCACACTTTTAGTTGACGTTTCCCTGCAAAAATTAGGGTCAAAGCATCCATAGGTTGTTCAAAAAGATCAACTGATCTTTCAATGTTCAGCTGATCACACAACAACTGCTTGCACTGAGTATGTATAGGCCTTGTTAGCATAATTGATCCAAGCCCTTGGCTTTTTTACATGCATATATTCTTACACTGTTGGATACTTCTCTGAGACTAAATCTTGTTTAACTGATGTAGACGCGTTTCATTTTCCACGTCTAAATATCTGTAACAAGGATGTCAATTGAAATAGCCTCAGAATCTCTACTGCAGTCTGATCATTTGGTAATCTATATTCGTGTGCACCATGACCAATTTCATGTTTCTAGGAGCAACTCAGTCAAGGAGAAGATGTTGCTACCTGTCCAAGCTGCTCTCTCATCGTCAAAGTCATTTACGACCTGGTAAGCGTAAAGTCATCGCAAGTGATTTTTGGAAAAAAAGAATTTTGAGAAGGGTTGATGCAGTAACAGGAGTGGTTGCCAAAAGCTGTCCCAGTGAAGGATCAAGATCACGGCCTAGACCATGCTGTTACCTAGACTGCACCCCGGATCAGCAAAGAACTCGTCTTTAGATAGGTTTTGAGCATAAGATCATTCTTCCGACCTACACATGTTCAACTCTGGCAGTATAATTGTAATTGTATTCTTATGCTGTGACTCTAGAGAAGTCAAACCTGACAGAAAAGTCAGATTCCTTTATTTCTGCTCCAAGGCTGTAACTTGTAATTCAGTTACATAGAAGTACATGTGTATGTTGAAACTTCACAGATAAGGACGGTGGTTTTATGCAGTACTTTGGAAATGTGTGTTTCAACCTTGAGTTGCCAACTTGTTTTCAGAGATGTTGAGGATTTGAGATGAAATTAAAAAGGAGGGATATTTTAGTTTCCTTACATCAGCCAAATCAAAATGCATTAGCGCACATTGTCTTCGCAGCTCAGTGCAAGAAATTTGATACCCAGCCCTTGTTCTTCGGACCAATGACGTACATGTACTTGCACAAAAGTCAGACACGCATGCACATAAGTTTGCACAATAGAAGCATTCATTATGACATTTTGGGGAGAATGTATTAGTTACTCACAACTGTCAGTAGACAGGGCTTTCTGGATCAGTCTGCCAGGCTCCTTGTCAATCTTGTAAGCGATACCATCTCAAGTCTTTTCACAGGCCTCTTCACAAGTTGATTGAAAACAGGGGTTAAGTATTAGGTGTATGGTAGCACCATGGGAGATGTGTCATTCTTGAGTTTGTGTGTGCGGTTCTAAAGAGAACCAGAGGGCTTTGAACGCTTTGGACAGCATGCTGTCCTTACAATGGACAGAGTACACTGTTCATTTCAGAAAAGAACATAGTCACAAAGGTTTGGTGCTGCAGCAAACCTGTTACTTAACTTGACACCTTCACCGTGAAATAAACTTCAGATAAAGAAATAGATTCTGACTTGGTTTGAGACTGGGATGACTTGTGATGCAGTTTTGATGGGCACTGCCCAATCACGTACGGAGTTAGGCGTTTCATAGTAGTGAGGCTAACGAGGTTGAATGAAATACATGTCAGTGCGTGAAATATTAGTATATCCTCTTTTCTTATTCATTCATTTCATTTTGACAGGAGGATTTCATGACTGGGGAGGAGGTTGCGGCACCCAACCAGAAAGGACTCCAGGTTGCGTGACAGAAACTTCTCACTGAATACCAGATGATCTCAATCATGTACTTTAACATTTTACATCAACCTGTAAATGATCTGTGGATTGGCTGCAGTGTTGACCATGCTTCACCCCAGCCTGTCTTTTTGTCACCAACGAGGGGGTACTTTTGCACGGAGCAGATGCGTTGGCCGACTTTCATTGGGCATCCGATGGCTGACATGGGCCCTTGCTCCTACTGAGGGTATCCCTTGGTGTCAGTAGCTGACACCCTAAGGTTCTCTTCAGGAAGTTAGAGTGGATTTTAAAGTGTAACTATGGACACTCGCACTTGTGTTTGTGTTCAGGTGCAAGGGATGGTCAGCTTCCTCCAAGTCGGCTACATTTAGACTTTTTAAAATCCTTTTTCACTTTTATTCCTAAATGCTGCGTATGAAAAGTGTGGAGACAGTCACAGCATAAGTTAAGTACATGTATACTACACAACATAATTATGGGGGGATTTCTTTTCTTTTCTTTTTGCAGCCTTTAATCGTCAACTTTTACATGCATAGATATAGGTTGTACAATTGTAAAAACTTGTTTTAAGGAAATGTTTTTTGTAAAACACTTATTTATTAATATATTTTAAAGAGTTGAAGGCGCTCAATTTACAGTTTCATTGTGGTGACTTTAATGTTTATTTGTAATAATCATCAGTTCATATAGGAGTTTACATAGTTGTAGCCTGCATGATGATAGCAAAGGGTTGATCACATCAACGATTCTGAACATTTTACAAGTACTTTACAAAAAACCTGCAGCATAATTTTAATGCTAAGCTAACATCTTGAACAAGTCAGTGAGGGTGTCGCTTACTTAAAGACCAGTCTGATGAGACGCCAGTAATGCAGACTAGTATCACACTCGCGCCTGCTTTCATAAACGTGACCCAAATACATAAATGGCGAGCTCCAATACTGTACTGGTCTGGGATGAATTTAATGCCTGATGACCACCTGTTCTTGACGGGCATGCCACTGCAGTAATAGTGTCAGATTAGTGCTTAAGAGGGTCAGACAAGAAACTCGAGGGTGTTATCTTGAGAGAGGAACAGGGGATGCTGTCCACAAACAGTTACTCATTTAATTCTATAACTTTTTCATTCATTACTCACTTGGAACGATCAACAAAATGTAAAGATAATACCATTTTCAAGGGCCGTATGTAAACACTAACAATAAGCAGGAGCCCTCTTTGAGGTTGAGGGGAGGGGGTGCTTAGCAACCTCCATCCCCTAAAAATAAAAACGACCAATATAGAAGGAATATAAAATGAAGTACAGACAGTAACAAGTGCATTTACATTTAATTCTAATTCATTGAAACATTAATTTCAATTCTTAAATCAAAACTATAGGTTTCACTTTCAACGGATTAAAATTATTTTTGGAACTCAGCAGTTCTGCAGTTACAGTTTCCTTGAATCATATTGTTTACCATGGCCGTAAGCTGTTTAAAATTCATTGATTTTGTTGCTCAAAAACCGTTCACGTCGCAATTGTAAACTAAAATATGCTGAAACTTCCAGTTTTACATGTACGCGCTTTTGGGGATCCTGCAGCATTTCACATCATTTCATTCCATCATATCCAGTTTTCTTTCCACAGGTGAAGATAAATATACAGCCGTCCTGTATGGGAAAAAAAATAAGCAATTGGAAAACACTGTGTATAACTTAAAACTGAAATTTTAAACAATTTGCTGAATTTGAATATGAAACTTGGCTTTTCACAATATGCCATTTAAAAATGAGAATCTGTTTAACTCTTGCCCAAGTGAAATACTAAGTATAAATTTTAAAAGACCATTACATATAATGTTTAAACTTTTCTTTCTGTTCACCTGAAAATCTATTTTCCAAGATTTCAAACTTTCCAAATTGGACACCTTTGAACAAAATCTGGTGATATGTCTAAATCCTAATTTTAAATTTCCTAGACACCCCGGTTCCTGAGATTGGCGGAGCCAATCACAAACGTCTTACCCTGATGGAGCAAAACAAAACAATCCAGATATCTCTATTGGGTATTAGGTCTGTCCCCTCAGCATGGCGCGCAAATTTCATGAAGAGAACCCCCGCAACCAGGTAGACCACAACCAACACTGACACACTGGAAAAATAAAAATTGCTTTATTTTACAAGAATTTCTGAATTCTGATAAACTGGCTCACGTTTAGCTTTACGATTCAATCTCTTGGCCCATCAGATCCTACAAGATGAAGAATTAATCGTTTACAAATAAAGATGTGGTGAAGACCATACAGACACACAACCCGAAATACCTAGCTTCCATGTAAAATTTTCGTTTCAAAGCCGAGAGTTAGTACGAAGCACCTTAGACCATAAAACGTGACTTTCACGTGTATACGGCAACAGATGTACCGATTTCGTACCACTGGAGCAAGCACTACGCTTTTTCGAAGCTTTTCCAAAACGGAAGTTTTGTGATAGACACTGAACTATATTTTTCGTGTATGCATGACGTTTGGTGTTTTTGTTTCATAGAACCCGACCGTATTTTAGAGACCCTGAAATTTTTCGTATGCCATCAGCACACCAGGTTAAGGTTCACTTTATTTTCCACGTAAGTGTGGAGGGGAGTCTCTAAAAACACAGGAGCGATGAAATTCGCTGAACTGTCTTGTAAATATACGCAGGTACATAATTTACTTGGTGCATAAGGGTTCCAAGCCGGGTATAATAAATATGAGTATTGAGTATTCTCTCTATATGGCTAATGCCACAGCAGCCCCAGGCAAGCATTCCATATGAAAGGTATAGTAGAATCAGAGTATTATACAAAGTTAATAAAATGTTTTATGGAAGATATATGTTTTAAGGTGACATATTATTCCCATATTCCTAGATATTATTGAACGAATGTAATTATGATGTATGATAGATCTTTATCAACATACACTCCCAGAAGTTTAGTAGAGTAAGTTTTCTGAATTTTAGTATTATCTATAAATATATCTGGAATAGAATGACAAGGGGGCATTTGGCCTAATGCGCATTATGCTTGGGATTTGTAGCTTCTGATCATAGGGTGGTAGCTTCTAATAACTAGCTTCTGACCATAGGGTGGTAGCTTCTAATAACTAGCTTCTGACCATAGGGTCGTAGCTTCTAATAACTAGCTTCTGAACATAGGGTCGTAGCTTCTAATAACTAGCTTCTGACCATAGGGTCGTAGCTTCTAATAACTAGCTTCTGACCATAGGGTCGTAGCTTCTAATAACTAGCTTCTGACCATAGGGTCGTAGCTTCTGATAACTAGCTTCTGAACATAGGGTCGTAGCTTCTAATAACTAGCTTCTGACCATAGGGTGGCAGCTTCTGATAACTAGCTTCTGACCATAGGGTGGTAGCTTGTGACAGGGTCGGGGTTCGTATCCAGCTGGTATTAGCATGTTGTCATCTTGGGCAAGTCACCTTACCCATACGTGCCTCTCTCCACCCGGGGGGAAATACATGTGAGGGCGGATATGGTTGTTCAGCCGTTTGTGCCCAATGGTAGCATCGGGTTAGTATATATCTTTAGAAAGCTGAGATAGTTTCAGGAATTTTCGGATGTTGCGAGCCCAAGGTGCAGGGATAATGATAATATATCACCTCCTTTGAATTATGGATACTGTGAGTGCGCCTTGAAAATAGTTCGATGTTATAAATATTTTGATATTAACGGCCTGCTGGCCTTGCGTGACTTACATGATACAAAGGACAGATCCTGGACTGAGGCCATCTTGGAGACCTGGCAGGTTTGTTGGTTCGGATTGACAAATCCCTAGACAGGCACACTTCGATGTTAAGGTGAAATCCTGTTCAGTTTTACAACCCGAAGAGCAACAAAATAGGTGACAGGAAGATATCAGTGTATTCTTCCAAGTGTCAATTTGTGTATAATCAGATTCAAACAACCAAAATGTGAGTGTCTTGAATTTGTAAGAACTGTTACAACTTGACATTCATGTGGTTCGTTCAACACGTTACATTTCCCGTATAAGCCTTAAATTATAGCAATTGATAATAAAAATGCAAATATTCCAATCCAGCTAAGGCCAAACAGGTGTACAGACGTTCAATGTCCAAAGCAAGCTGTACATGCTTACATACGTCACAGGACTTTGTTGTCTAGAGCCATGTCTTTGTAACACAGGTTCCTCGGCATTTTCGTCACACACCAGTTTCACAACTGATGTCCTGTTGCATAGAATAAAAGAGCATGTAGGTTAACTTAGCTAACAGACTGCCCATTGAGGTCGACGACCAGTCGCCTCAAGTTGACGCTACCTTTTTTCTGTTCTGCAAAGCACTCCGTACCTCCATTTCTGAACCAGTCTTTCACTCACATCATGAATTTTCAAAGGCATTTATTTCCACACAAGTAAAAGGACCTTCCACGCGTTACTTTTTCTCAAAATTCAGTTTTTGTGGTTGTTTTGCCAAAAGCAGATAGGCCCTATGTGTCGGCATAACAACTCCAGTGAACGAGCAGCTTAATGGTTTCTGCGTGGTATGATGACGGACTGGTTTCCTATAGTCGCAAATTATGATGATGCCATGGGCGTAAATCCCAGGGGATGGGGCTATATATTCCCCTCATACACTTTTTGAGGGGGTGGACTATTGAACCATCCGCCACTTTCTTGTGGGGAACAAAAATACGAGTGGATTGTGAATAATTTTTCAGACTTCCAAAGATTAAAATGCACTCAGTAGGCTTATCACTCAAAAAGGGAAAACAATTTAAATGCCATAAATATGTAATTCTCAGTACGTTACGAATGTACATTGATATCATGAACATCAACCTCTACATAGAGTCATACTGTGTCAGCCTTCCCACCTTTCCCCATCTCCCACGCCCCCCAATTCCAGCACAGATTTTTGCCACTGGATGATGCCAGCGCTTATAGGGCCTATACGCCAGTTCGTCACCCACTCTGTCAAACTCAGAGCTTTTGTGCATTGCGGCACCCGACCATAAAACTATGGAAGTACCTGTTCCATTGGGTTGAAACTTTGCGGACAATTAGAAAGGAAAGTGTTTAAGGAGAAATATGACCTCGTGTGATGATGACGTCGGTAGGAGACAAGTCACGTGATATTAATGGTGCACTCTTTACAGCCTTTATCTCTTGAAGTACACATGTCCCACCATCGGCAGTTTGAAACTTTGCACATAATTAGAAAGAGAAGTGTTCTTGACGAATATTGAACTGATGTGATGATGACATTATCAGGAGACAAGTCACGTGACATTAAAGGTACACTCCCAATATCTTCTGAAATACATCTGTCATTCGGTTGAAACCTTGCATATAGCTTGAGAAAAAAGGACATGATGGAATGCTGTCGTTATAACGTTCGTGTAGTTAATCAGTCGATCAAAGTAAAAAAATAAAGGGTACGAAAAAACTCTGTACTGTTAGCAAACAGACAGATGACCACGTGCGGCGTTGTTGTTTGAGCCTGAAGCCATGCACATGCGCCGTCAACAGCGCGTAGTCGTATCGTACCGTCGCTTCGTCGTGCCGTCGCATCGTCGCTTCAACTTTCTGTGATTTTCTTTCGCTAGTATGTTGTTGGCGCTGTTTTGATTGCCACCACAGACTTGATGACCTAATTCTATCCAGTAAACGATTCATAAAAATTCGCGCAATTACTCACGTTGTGGAAAAGGGTCAAGCCTCTTGCGATATAAATGATTTATGGAGTCTTTTTAGCATTTGTCGTGTAGAACTAGTTTTGCTTGAAAAAGATGAACACAACTTCATTAGATTCCACATCAAAGAACACTGCTTCGTGCTGACACGTGGAGAGTATCCTTCTGTGACGTCATGCAAGAAGTTCTTTGGTGCCTATCCGACCAACTTGACTGCAGGGTTTTTTCCATTTCCCTTAAAATTATACATTAATTTTACTCTTTTTATGGTACTCTTTTGTGTATGACTGATAAAACCCTAAAATGCTAAGGAGAAATTAGTACAAAGATACTTGAATTGCATGAGTCTGGCTGGCATTTACCCTTTAAATGATTGAAAAAACATCTTGCAGAAAGAACAGTCCTGCCGACAGTTGATACGGTGTAATTATTTTCCCCTCTCTCAACTAAACGACCTTCTTCAGTACTCTACAATTGCAAGATGCCACTTTTCACTCCATAACTCATGTAACAGTTCCTGATCAGTCCATTACTTCGATTTTAAGATTTTGTTTGTCGTGTCGATGCGACGATTCAACGCGTAAAACGGCAGTAATGGAATTCCATATAGAACAGATTTTAAGACAAAAAAGAATTTTCAATCTATCAGACCACCACAATTTTCGAGGGTATCAACGCCGATAAGTTTTAAAAGAGGCGCCTAGTTACTTTTTGGGAGTGAATTTAGCGGGGGACCGGAAACAGTGTACAGGATCTTATTAATGAGCGGAACTTTTACCATATAGCACAGCATTTGGGTATTATTTGGAACATTTTCTGCACCGATAAAATGACCACACCTCGTTTTTTTATCATCTCCCACGCTAGAATACTCAATATTGTAATTGATGCCATCATCTTTCCACGTTGCTGAGGGATCGCCAATAGGGAATTCCGAAAGAGAATCGATGCCCTGTTGGCAAGCCTAAAAGAAAAAAAGACAAAACAGCACCACATAATTTACTATTAAACAGACAGAGGTAAAACAGTCTGCCAGGGATATGGACCAGCGTGCCTTTTAATCTTTGAGGTTGGTACGTATAATCAGCCTTCCATCTTTTGAAAATGTAAAGTGAACCAAGTAAAATAGCCTTGAATATGAAATGACGCATTTGCTTTTATCGTTCTATTATGACTTATCTGAAATGCACGTGTTGGTTCTGTTCACGTTTGGAGTTTGTAGGTTAATTTCTCCCTCATTTAATTTTTGGGTTGGGGGTGTGGGGGAAAACAGCATGACCCGATTTCCCGAACGAGGCCTTTAAGCCGCAAACAACCAATATCAGGACCCTCATTACATCTAATTTAATGTACATGTGATGGTATTCACGAAAGGTCCTGGCAATATTGGTAATCACAAATTATGGCCCTCAAAATAAATGTACTCACGACAACGCCTTGGCACTTGCTTGAAGCTGTCCAAGCATAGCAAGGGTTGTATGCATACTTCCATGCGCCAGCTTGTTCAAACCCAAACCTATAAACACGGAGAAGAATTAAATATAAAAGATTTTTCCCAGCTTTTCTCAAGTTTCAGGACAATTCTCTTGGAAAATGGGTTAGAGGAAATGAGCAGTGGAAATTCAGCTCAACTTGTGCTCAAGCACATTACTATGTACAACAATAAAAAAAATTAGGAGCGACAAGAAGGTGGTACCATTCTAATCGTAGAAAATCCTTTCATCAATCCATATTTGAGGGCACTATTTTTCTTTTGTCACACAAGGCGCTCCTCAAAAGGAAAAAAGTCACCCTTCAAAATCACACACAACAACAAAAATTAAATCTATCGGCACACTCAACTACCAAACACTAGGCCTAGACTGTTTTGCCTTGGTTGACTTCACGCTTTGGTCATGAAATTTCATTAACATATAAATGTTTAATAACCATTATTTTGAAATGTCGCCCTTTTGCAGCTACAAAGGTGGTGGAAAGTCACAGTAACATTGCATAAATCTTCCCTACATGTAACCAATCATAAATATCGTATTTCATGTCTCCTTTGATGAGTGCTACATGCAATTAAGGTTCATGTTTAAAACAGGTCTAGGATTTGTGACTAACACACAAAACAAGCAAACAGAAAAACAAACCTTGGGGCTCGGTTCCCATTATAACCCAACGATCTGATGTTGATCTCCTTACCGTCGGGTATCCGGCACGAGCAGTCATCAATTTTAGTACACTTGGGCACTGCTGCGTAGCACATGCCAATTAAGCATACGCAGGAAATCAAAGCCACCGTATTGGTCTTGGAAAGTTTCATAATTGAAAATGATTTGTGGTAGAAGACCATGGAGCTAAACACGTATGGACCACCTGTCTGCGTGTAAATTTGCAGAAAATGTGATTGTCACATGATAGCGATGGATCGTTGTCAGAACATAAAATCGTTGTATGTTGGAATTGAACTTTAAACAGGTCGCGATTGTTTGCACAATTACCCTGCGCACAGGGGTGAAAAGGACGACCTTGTACGTGGAAACGGTACGTTGCACCAATAGAGGGATTGCACATTAGCGCCGTCTGCGCATATCTGCATCGCAACCGAGGCCATCTGTGTTGAACTTCTTCGCACGCGACCGCGGAGTCCACACAGTACGTCGAGTATCCGGTTCGCAAGTGTGGCGCCACTTCAGTTTAAACCACGCCCACTGCATAAGTTACACGACCATCGCCGGTACGTTAGTTCGCGGTCAATTGTCGTTATTTTTTCTTTTGATTGTACGAGTCAAGTCATCCTGAAAGACTCTTCCACAAAAATTTGCAGCCTGAAAAGTCTGAATTTAACATACCTTTATGTATTTTGTGTCTTGACTCCTTACTTTCAATCGTCTGATCGTATTAAGAATTGAATTATATGACATATATGACACATACGGCCTCGTTTTCAAACGCGGAAGTGCGCAGATCGACGCTAAAAGCGTCGTATTGGGATCCATCTATAAAGAACCACAAATTGCCAGGTATCGTATTTTCAAAAGAGGAGCTGCATGGAGCAGGATAGTAGATTTAATCACCCGACATGGTTCAGTTGGAGATTTCAAGTTACTCTCGTTTTAGTCCGATCAAGTTCGTTTCCCTTGCGTATGATATAATCTAGAGCAATTATTAATCCTCACCGGTTTCTTAAACTAACTGCACCTTCCATTTTACCGTAGAGGAAGGACACAGAAGAATTTGCAGTCTGGCACTTCAAAGTGTTCAATGACGGTCGCTGCCGAGTCAGACGAATAATAGAAAACATTCCCAAAATGCTTGATTCCTGCCTGCATCTTAGCCGGACAAGCGGGGCCAGTGACATCCTAGCAATACTTGTAGTTTTTGCTTACAATTAAAAACACATTATCGATGTGACCAGGATATACCGACAGAAGAATAACCCTTGATATTAGACCTACTTTTTCATTGTGAATAAACTTTTCCAGTGTTGATAAACTGTTCCATAATCCATGCAAAGTCTGTAATTTTATTCTCCTCCCTCCAATACATCAGTGTTCAAAGACTGGGTACGAATTTGGCTAAGACTGGCCAACAAATTGTTGACTACTAATGGAAAGCTCAGTTCATTAGGAACAAAATGCGCTATTTCATCAATGGAAGTGATCGCGAAATCTCATAAAATACGCTTTTGTACAAATGACATAATAAAAATGATTCAAACAAAACACAAAATACTGTAAGCAACGGGACTATTTATTACCAAAATAATTCCAGAAGAAAGAGCTCATAAAGGGCAATGACTGCTGTCACAGTTTGATTTCATTTAAAAGAGATTTTTGTTTTATGATAGAAATGTGCCGTGTTTTGTTAACTTAAAATTGTGCCAAATTCCAGAACGTTGTGGTTCAAGGTATTCACTGGCGGACGAAATGCCGAGGCCAGTGCCTGTGACGTTACATCAAGTAGTTAGTGAATGGTTGAAAAGTATGGACTGGACTCTGGTCAGTAGTCAATAGTCGTTGGACAACAAGAAAAGAATGTTCATTGGCCGCGACCATTCCAGTTTAGTTGGTACGGTTTTAAAGAATTTGGGACAATGCATTGCGTTTCCGTATAAAAACCTTGGGAGGGGCATCAGCTCGGCACTTGGTGACGAGATTGACTGCTGGCACTACGTTGGGGCATTAAAGGCCCGTCTAACCCGCTCATCCCCCAGGTTGGACCGATACGTTTGATCAGGGATTGGTTCGTTTTCGCAAATAGTGCGTCGTATTGGGGAGTTTGAGAGCACCGAGCTGCCAGTGAGAATGCCAGCAGTATAGAAGTCTTGTCACCTCGTCACCCACATCTTCAAACTTGACAGCCATGCCAGGTTACCTGATCAGTATTTTATTTTGTATAAAAACTGCAACAAAATTCCGTGAAGTCCTGTTAATTTATTATTGGAAAGAACGTTGTAGATCATGGGTCCATGATGAAGTTTTGTTAAAGCAATTGTTTGATTAAAAGGAACAACACGTCGTAATGTTTTGGGAGATCTTTATCAAATAGACACTGTGGCAAATTATTCAAGTGATAATCCGAAACTTTGGAAATGTAGTGAAAGTGATTGGTCAGAAATCGTTTGAAACTGTATTTAATCGAAATGGATTTTGTATTACAAATAGGGCTTTTTATCTTGGAATTGGGTCTTGCTTGACGGGTAGACGTTCCCCCTCTGATGTGCCGTGCAAGGATGACACTAACCCCGAGGACGACAGCAGGACCCGCCTCAAACCGAAACCCGGACCAAAGACCACAAGTGCCTATCAGTATCTTTTAATTTTGATATGTTCTCCTCGAGATTTGCTTTGAATGTATTTAAGGTGTGTAATTAGTGGTATTTAAAGGGGGATTCATATATTAAATGTGTTGAGCTATATTTCATCGTGTTTGGTCCTATATTTTCTCTGAGTCGTTCTTTTCAGAGTTTTAGTTCAAAGGTACCATTTCCAAGGCCTTTTAGGAGGACTTGTGACAACTGCACATGTACATTTAGGGCACTCGGCGTAATATGAACAATTGCGCAAGCACTAAATTTGATGCATGAATATTCCGTTTCCTATACCTCTGTACACAAAGGTTTAACGGATGCAGATTACCAGCGAAAAATGTTGCCCCTATAGCGTTTTGTGCTCTCGCCCACAGAATATACCTGAACATTTTTCCATTTTCCATACTCAGTTTTCTTCACCAGTTTCTTCGCTGGTAGTTCACCCGCACGCCCTTTAAGATACAGCGAAAATGTCAATAATTTTGGAGGACCCTTTCTAAACCGACGTCAGTCGACTGTATTCATTCATCTGGAACTGAAAGTGAGGTAAAACCTTTCGTTTTAGGAACCCCAGATTAAAAATAATAGCGGAGCAATGAAATAAAAGTTCATACAAATTCATGCCAAGTTTGATTTAGAATAATTCAAGAGTTGTGATAACTTCTGTCCAAAGGTTTCAAGCATCATTAGCAAAAAATACAGAAAATCAGAAAACATAAAAACAAAGTGAGATTTGAGCCTCAACTACATGTAGTCTGGAACCACCCCATTTCACACATTACATCCAGTACGATGGAATAAAGCAAGGACAAAAAATGGCTTCCCTCTTGAATAAGGTCTAATCTGTTGAGATAAAAAAACCTCGAATTGTCACCAGGTTACAGTTTTCTTGAAAAGTATTGTTAAACCATTACCGTATGTGAGTTTACTTCTCGAAATCCATTCATGTCGCACACGATAATTATCAGCAAAGGGCCTATACAGCCCGTCAAATTATTTCACTTTGTAACTTGTCATGTCCAGGCTTCTTCCCGCTGGTGAAGACATTCTTGCAACCATCCTAAGCAAAAAAGGGACAGAGCAAAACGGAGTATTGTGTACAAGGCAAAATAAGTCAAATGTTTGTGATGAACAGAGTATTCTCACAGCTTTGCCAGTGGCCTTCGTCTACTGTGGAAATACGCTGGTTAAGTATTTTATATTAAGGGAATAATTGGCAAGTCTAAACGTGCGTTCAAGGCCGACTGTGGAGAATAGACGCGACTAATGCTTGAGCCGCAAGCGAAGGCACTCGGGGTTCGTTCTCCTGAGCAAGGTCTTAACGATAGGGACTGGTCAAGCACATATTTATTCCTATTCATAAATACCTTTTATTCAGAGTCAAAAGAAATCAATATGTGATGGATTTCCGATGATTTTGTTCTAAAACTTTATTTTCATTCGTTGTACAATTGAACCCCCTTTCAATGAACCTGGCGTGCGCGTTGTGCGTCGCGTGCACACAGGCTCCTGACCAATCAAGCCCAATTAAGTATCCATATGCCAGAGCGTCATTTACGCAGCGGACATTATCAAAATGTTAACACACGGTCAGGTGACCTGTTTTGCCGAATAGGAATAGAAAAACTGTTCCAGGTATTTATGAATAAGGATTAAATGCATTTGAAAAAGCAATTGGGGCTTTGCGTGGTAGCCATCATGTAGGGCAGTTCTTTTGTTCCACAGGGAAACCTCGTTTGTGCATGCATGCACTGTGGAACAAAAACACTGGCCTGCAATATGGAAGCTATGCAATCCGTTTCTGTATAGTGATTTTCAAACCTTTCTTCCGTTAAATATCCACCCCCCCTTTATCAAATGGAAAAAAAATCGACATATAATTCCCGGAGGCATCCTTATTCCTTATTTTGATGGAGCTGTCACAAACGATTGTCCTACCCGAATGCTGCCGAACAGATTAGTCCGTATGTCTCTGTTGGGTATTAAGTCCGTCCCCTCAGCATGGCGCACGAATTTCATGAAGAGAACTCCCGCAACCAGGTACACCACTATCAACACTGGAACGCTGGAATATAAACATGGTTGCAAATACCGAAGTGTCAGGCTGGACTCCCTGTGGAAAATCTGAAGCTCATGAAGCTATAAAACGGATTATAGTTCCACGATTTGATAAACTTATTGTCTCAGTCTGTCAACCCCCGAGGTAGGGAGGGGGGCGAAAAATATTAGTAAGTAAAATACAGCCTTTTATGTTACTGTATTTTACGACATTTTTTTAAATACCAGGCAAAGACAACGAGCTGAAGTGCAGTTAATGTTCATAATAATGGCCTAAGATTATTTTATTATGACGCATTTACGCCACGGCCATCATCAGGCTGCGGCCGAAGTAACAAATGTCCATACGGAGAGGGCTTCTGCAGTCCAAAGCGCTCGAATACGGCCACAGATAAAGATACATTCTATTCCCTTGTCCAATATCAGACCATTAATAGACTTGACGCCAGCGCCCTCAGCTGGTAAATATTTAAAAGAAGTTTGAGTTATAAACCTGTTGGTGTTAGTTTTGCAAAATTTTGTAGCCGAAGATGACTCTTACAACTTGGCCAGAATAAGATGCAAATATGGAAAAGGTCTTAGCTTGAAAGACCAAAAACTTGACTTACATGATAAAAAGGACAGATCCTGGACTGATCATGCCACAATGTGGGGGATTAAATGTTGGCTTGTTTGTTGCTGTAGAGGATGGACAAAACCCTGGGCAGGCACACTTGGATGTTAAGGTGAAATCCTGGCAAACATGAAACAGCAGCAAAAAGATGATTTTATCCAAACGAAAGAAAGAGGACGTACCGGGAGGTTATCTTTTTTTAATGTTTTGATCGTGATTGTGTGGAGAATTAAAACAACGGAACGACTTGTTGCACAGAGACGGTAGCCCACTAAAAAGTCATATCCATGCATATATTCCCCGGTATTTCTGATTTCTTACAGTTAATGTTTGTATACGGACATTTTCAAATCGTGGGGAATGCAAAAGTAATTGTCTCTACGTGTAGAACTAGTTCGTGCTGTCTGCCATGTGGAAGTTGTTGGATATTTCACCAACCATTTTCCCGTCTGCATCGGGATATTGCCGAATGATATCAATACAGCATGCAACAAAACAAGTGAAAGGAAGATATTCATGTATTCTTCCAAATGTCAATTTGAATGTATTCAGATTCAAACAAATAAAAGGTGTGTGCCTTGAATATGTAAAACTTTGTTACAACTTGACATTCATGCGGTTCACACAACACAAACATTCCCAATATCTCGAGCCTTGAATTTCAGTTATTAATAATAAAAATGCAAACATTCAAATCTAGATCCTAAATAGACACACTTACATACTCCACATGTGCAGGACCAACAGGCGAAAAGCCAAACATTTCTAAAGTGGGCTCATCGGCTTTTACATCACACACCAATTTCACCACTGATGTCCTGTCGCATAGAATAAAAGAGCATGTAGGTTAACTTAGCTAAACAGGGTTTGTGTTATGGAAAGTTACAGTTATTAAAATCTTTACCCCCCCCCTTTTTATCGTGCGGCTCACTCCATGCCAACTGTCAAACCTTTATTATCGTCCTCATCCACACCTCAGAATGCCTATTGAGGTCGACGAATGGTCGTCTCAAGTTATGTTTTCTCAGAATTCAGATTCTGTGGTTGTTTTGCCCAATCAGAGATACATATCAGTTGTGAACGCGCGGCGTAATGGTTTCTGTGTGGTATGGTGACGGATTGGTTTCCTAGTGGCAAAATTATAATATACCATGGGCGTAAATCCTGAGGGATTTATCCCTCCACGTTTTGAGATGGGGAATCATGGCTATTGAATCACTTGTTAGTTGGGAACAAGAATTAAAGCATATTATGAATAATTTTTCAAACTTCCAAAGACTAAAATGCATTCAGCAGGCCTATCACTCAAAAAAATGACAACCATTTAAAAAGCCATGAACATGTCATTCTCAATACATTACAGATGTACACTGATATCATGAACATCGACCTTTATATAGAGTCATACTGTGTCAACCCCCCCTCCAAATTTTCATGTCACCCCCAACTTTTCCTATCACGCACGCCCCCCAATTTCCAGCACAGATTTATGCCGCTGAATGATTCCATCATCAACAGCACTCCATGACCAAGGCCCGCACCGTCGGTTAGCGACGCCAGTTCGCCATTCATTCGGTCAAACTCACAGCTTAAATGGATTGCGGCACCCGACCATAAAACAGATTTTAAGACAAAATTCTCTACAAGAATTTTCAATGTATCAAACCATCACAATTTTCGATGGTATCAACGCCGATAAGTTTTAAACGAGGCACCTGTTACTATTTGGGAGTGAATTTATCGGGGGACCGGGAACAGTGCATGAGCGGAACTTTTACCATATAGCACACTATTTGGGTATTACATGCATGCGGAACATTTCCTGCACCGATAAAATGGCCCTACCTCGTTATGTTATCATCTCCCAGGCTAGAATACTCAATATTGTAATTGCTGTCATCATGTGTCCACGTTGCTGTGGGATCGCCAATAGCGAATTCCGAAAGAAAATCGGTACTCTGTTGGCAAGCCTATGGGACAAAAAAAGATAAAAGAGCATCACATCATTTACTATTAAACCGAGGTTAAACATTCTGCCAGAGATATAGACCACAATGGATCTTGCCCTTTAACCTTTAAGCTCTGTACGAATAATCAGCCTTCCATCTTTTGAAAACGTAAGGTGAACCAAGTAAAAATAGCCTTGAGTATGAAATGACAAATGAGGGCTTATGTCTCTAAATTATACTGTTTCTTTCATCAGATTATCCGGCAACGTCTTGGAAATACTGTAAAATATTCCATTTGGAAGTTCGGTATCTTTGTCGAATTTCTTTTTTTTTCCTTTTGGTATTTGCAAAACTGGCCCTCGGTTCTGGCAATAAAAAGTGACGTGTTTTATTTTAACGTCTAATTCTCTCGATTGATAGCCGGGAACGATAGAATTAAATCACGCATTTGCTTTTATCGTTCTATTATGACTTATCTGAAATGCACGTGTTGGTTCTGTTCACGTTTGGAGTTTGTGGGCGAATTTCTGCCTCATTTATTCTCTTGATTGGGGTGTGTGGAGGAATACAGCATGACCCGATTTCCCGAACAAGGCCTATATGCCTCAAACAAGCTATATGAGGACCTTCATTTCAACTAATTTCATGTACATGTGATGGTATACATGACAGATCCAGGCTGTACTGGCAATCACATGAAATTATGGCTCCTATATAAAGGTACTTACAACAATGTTTCTGCACTTGTTTGAATCTGTCCAAGCATAGCACGGGTTGTATGCATACTCCCAAGGTCCCCAAGCTTGTGCAAACCCGAACCTATAAACTCGGCAAAAAGAATAAATATCGTGAAAGAACTTTCCCTTCTTAAGTTTAAACGAAAAGGCAATTCTCTTGGAAAATGGGTTAGAGGAAATCTGCAGTGGAAATTCAGCTCAACTTGTCTTCATGCACATTACTATTATGTTCCATCAATCCATATTTGAGGGCACTATTTTTGTTTTGTCACACAAGGCTCTCCCCAAAACTAGCAATGGAAAAGATACACACTGAGCTACCGAACACTAGGCGTACTGTTTTGCCTTGGATGATTTCACGCTTTGGTCATGAGTTTGGAAATTTCATTTAAAATTTGTCATGTCTAACCATCATTTTGAAATTTGAAAATTTCAGCTGCTGCAAAGGTCGTGGAAAGTCACAGTAACATTGCATAAAGTCTCTCTAAATGTAATCAATCATAAATATCGTACTTCATATCTCTTTTAATGCCTCCTGCAAGGTCATGTTTAAACGGATGTAGGATTAGTGACTAACAATAAAATGAGCAAACAGAAAAACAAACCTTGGGGCTCGGCTCCCATTATAACCCAACGATCTGATGTTGATCTCCTTACCGTCGGGTATTCGGCACGAGCAGTCATCAATTTTAGTACACTTGGGCATTGTTGCGTAGCATGTGCCAATTAAGCATACGCAGGAAATCAAAACCACCGTGTTGGTCTTAGAAAGTTTCATGATTGAAAATGATTTGTCGTAGAATACTATAGAGCTAAAAACATGGACCACCTGTCTGCGTGTGGATTTGCAGAACGTGATCGTCACATGATAGTGATGAACAGTAGTTAGAAGATAAAATCGTTGTATGTTGAAAATGAACTTTAAACAGGCACAGGTCGTGACTTTTACACAATTATCCCAGGATGGATGAAACTCGACTCTGTGCGTCACACATATTCACGGTGGCCATTTAGTTTGTACACGTGTGCGCGTAAAACTCGCCTGTCCGGTTCGTAAGTGTGACGTCACTTCAGTATACACCACGCCCACTACACACGTGCACTGCACATAGGGTTACATGCATTGATCGCTGTTTACATGGAACCATGGAACCGGAAGTTAACGGGCAATTTCAGCGATTGTCCAATGAGAGCCTGCAAATCGTGGCGTGTCCGCCTTTGTGACGAAGTCACTTATGCACCGGATAGGCACACAGCGACGAACATCTGCTTTTCTTGTTGTACATTGTTGACTACGGAGGTGTAAAAGCGCCAATTGAAAAAAAAAATATTTCGAGATTCTACCTCGCCGCGGGGAGTTACTATCTCGCTGCTACAAATTAAATTATTGAATGTGTATCTCGCCGCGGTGAATTCTAAGATCTTACCGCGGCGTCAAATTGATATCCCGCTGCAGCGAATATTTCAATACACTGAAAACTGCATGGGTTAAATTTTATCCCAAGGAAGGGTGAAAACTGCAACTACCAAAATATGGGCTGTCTTAACCCAATTTGGGGTTGAGAATTACTTTATGTATCAGTTTTAACCCAGAAAATGAGTGGATACTAATCACTGTTTTGTTAAAACTATCCAGAAATTAATTTCAATCACCAAAGTTGGGTTGAAACAATCTAAACTATTGGGTAGTTGCATTTTTCACCCTCGCTTAGATTTCAACATAGCTTGTTTTCCAACACAAAGACAGAGCAGCGGTACCACTACATCATCTGCCACACGTACAGAGACCGTGCATAAGCATAACAGTGTGTGTTCGTTTTCCTTTCAATTCACCTTCACTTTATTTTTCTTTTTGCCGGCTGAAATCTCCTAAATCATGGCAGATTTTAATGTTAGATTGATATGAGCATCGAGGTTTGGTCTGAAATGGCAACACGTATTGACTAAAAATATGCATGCTAGTTCTCGCCAGAATTTGGGGAGCAGTCGACAACCGTATAGTTAGAACTGTAACATTTAACTGCTGGAAGAGGTTTGATTTTTCTCTTTTTTTCTCTTTTTTCTCTCAAGCAAACAATAAGTTCTACTTCACTGCTAATTTTCATTTCTTTGGCTGTTTTCTTTTCTTTTTTTCGTTCTTTTTAGGGTCCCCCACCCGTGGCCCTCATGTAAATATGATTATTTACAAATGAAAAGGCACCGTAACCCTTTCAAAAGGCTGTCTACCAGGGAGTCAATCTACCCCACTTGAAGATGTGGATATTCATACCCCAAAAAGAGATTTCTTTTGTTTTCTTTTGTGTTGTAAATCAAGCTTGGAAGAAATGTAATGGAAGGATCCTCATTTTTCACAAGAATAATTTCCCAATGTTGAGCCCTATAGGGCGCCCTTTTGAATCGGCCTCTAATTCTTATTGCCACCACGGGTGAGGCTAAAAGCAAGGCACTCTGGGCGTGACGTCACTACGCGTGTGGCTCCGTTCAACTGCCCATTTACGAACACCCAATTGTATCTCATCGTGCACGCGTGACCTAGTCGTGAGCGTGTTGTTCCTTCCTCCATGTTCACAGTGTAGTCGGTCCACCATATCTGTGTTAAGTAAATGGGTTTTCATGCAGTGATGTTTTGCGTAGTGACGTCATGCACGGAGTGCCTGGCTTATAGCCTCACCCTTGCCACCACAGACATAAATAACCTATAGACCGACAACAGCGGGCGCCAGAGTGTAATTTTACGGACGACGCCATTTTCAAAAAACCATGGGCATTGGACATGCGCAATACAAACACAACCACCGTGGTTTGGCTTCATACGTATGATTGCAGACGTATGGTCGCAGACGTCATGATTGTTCTAGCGGAATGATGAGAAATGACTTGGACACAGCGGCACATCAGGCTGGCGGACATGGGCTGCATGGAGGATTTATTGCATGACCTATGTCCTGCATGTACATGGCTGCGTGTCACATAATATACATTTGCATATTACTACATCCCCCATTTTGAAAAAAAAGTAGGGTTTTCCCCGTTTTTGACAGATGTCCATTTCTGTTTGTTTAAACCAACACAGAATAATATAGCAATCATAACAGTGCTAACATTACACAAACACTTCTAAACTGATCTCTTGGCAACAGGTTGGCGAAAGCTTGAGACAGTTTGTTTGATAACACGAGTAACATCATGTCATCTGCATAATGTTGCTCAACAATAAACTTCAACCTCTCAACTAGTTAATATAATGCATCATCTGCAGAACAGTGTTTATCAAAAGGTTAATCAGAACAAGTTTTGTTCACATAACAGGAACACATCACATCATCTTACAAGCTAGGAAACTAATCATCAGTGTATCTCGCTGGCACGCGTGTTGTGCGACCAGATCTAGTCGTTTGACTGCACGGCACAGGGGGTGTGCGCTTGGCTTTCGGCCTCTGGCTGCCTTGAGGAGGCCCTGGTGCGCTATCGTCTGGTGCTTGTGGAGGAGTTTACATAATGCGGGGAGGGCGGTCATCAAAGCGAACGCACTTGGCAGTTGTCGATGCATTTGGGTTTGATCGACCGTCAGACTGATTTGCAAGAAGTTCATGCAAGTGAGAACGGTTGCGTCTCACATTGGTGCCATTAGGAGTTATAACCTCGTATGATCGTGGTTGTTCACAGACCTTGGTGACTGTGCCAGGGGTCCATGTGGTTTCCACTGAGTGCCCAACTTATAATGGTGGGAGATCTGGGCCAGCATGCTCATCATGGTCAGACTTCATCCTCTGTCTGCGATACTCAAGGCGATCATGGATCTGTTACTGTTCTGGATGGGGCCTAGAGGGTTGTTGCTAGGGTGTATTGTTCGGATGGGGCGCCCAAGCAAGATTTCTACAGGCGAAGGAAGATGGGAATCGACTGGTGCTGGTCGAAGATTGAGAAGCACTGGTGCGACATCCTGGCCTGACTGGTGGCACTTTGTCATGACAGATTTGACCGTGCGAACTATTCGCTCCGCTAATCCATTTCAACGTGGATAGCGGGGGGAGGAGGTTGTCTGAATGACTGACTACTTGGAACACATATCTCTGTATGCCTGGCCAACAAACTGTGGGCCATTATCAGAGATGATCCCTGTAGATACTCCGAGTAGGCTGAAGATCTCTACCGCTTCACGCGTGACCCCTTCACTGGTGTTTGACAATTTACGAACAACAGGGAACTAAGAGTGATAATCCACAACGGGGAGGTATGTCTCATTGGCAAACATGAAGAGATTTGTGCCAAGCTTAGTCCAGGGTGTAGTCGGGACTTCGTGTGGTTGGAGAGGTTCGTTGTGTTGTCGAGGCTGGTGTTCCTAACAAGTTCTGTATGAGGAGCCATCTGTCGTATGTGGTTGTTTATCTTCGGCCAGAAGAAAGAGTCACGTGCTAGACGTCTGCTCTTTTCAATGCCTCAATGACCAGTGTGAAGGTCGTTTAGAATGCCCTCACGCATGGACTCGGGGATCAACACTTGTCGCCCTCTGAAGATGACCCCACATGACAATCCTAGTTCCTCCTGGTAGGACCAATATGATCGTAGGTCACGAGGAAGGTCTTTGACGGAGTCTGGCCACCCTGAGTAGATCACTCGCTGTAGTTCTGAAAGAACTGGATCGTTGGCTGTCTCTTGCTGGAGCATGTCTTGTCGGGCTCGCCCAAAATGGACGAGATCAACCTGTTGGATGATTGGATGCCTATCTGTGTCCACCTCGGCAGTCGTTTCATCAAGCAGTACATCGTCCAGCTTGGAAAGGTTGGGTAGTCTGCTGAGTGCATCTGCGATCACCATCGTTGAACCTGGTTTGTAGACAACGTTAAAGTCATAACCTTGCAGCTTGATGAGGAGGCGTTGCAAGCGTGGTGGTGCACTTGCAAGTGGTTTGCGCCAGATTGTGACCAGCGGCTTATGGTCAGTGTAGACGGTGAATCTGCATCCAAGCAAATAAGTATGGAACTTCTTGATGCCGAATACAAGGGACAGAGCTTCTCTCTCGATGTTGGAGTATGTGCTCTGAGAGTCGGAAACGCTCTTTGAGGCAAATGAAATGGGTTGTCCTTCTTGAGTGATACACGCTCCAAGCCCACGTTGAGATGCATCCACCTCCAGAACGGCATCGATCTTAGGATCGTAGAATCGCAGGCATGACTGTGGCGAGATACGGTACTTCCTTCTGTAGAAGGTCACGCAGGGGAGAAGCCTTATCTGCACATTTCGGTATGTACGGTGAGACGAAGTTCACTATGCCAAGGAATCGTTTGAGGTCGTCCTTGTCCTGTGGTGTGGGCATAGCGTGGATATCTGTGACTCTGTCTGGATCAGGATGGATACTGTCAGAAAAGTAGATGGAGCCAAAGAAATGTATCTGCTTGACCTTTATCTCACTTTTGGCGCTGTTGAATACCACACCCTCTCGCTGAGCGGTTTCCATCAGATAAATGACGAGTTCATCATGCTCCTGTTCAGTGCGCACAAAGACTGCCACGTCATCTGCGATGCCCACACATCCGGGCACCTGGCTTGTGATGCGATCCATGTGCTGCTGCATGAAATATGTCCTGACTCACAGATAGGCCAAAGGGTAAACGACGAAAGCAGTAGCGGCCAAAGGGAGTACGAAATGTTGTCAGCTCCTCGGATTCCTCTGCTAGGCGAACTGACCAATAACCTGATTTGGCATCTAATTTGGAGAAAAACCTCGCCTGTGCAAATTGTGGGTTGAGTTCGTCCATAGTGGGTATCTTATGTGGACACCGCTTTAGACTGTTGTTTAACTGCTTTGGGTCCAGACACACTCTGAGGGAGCTGCCCCTCTTCACGGATGTCTTGATGGAGCAGCACCAGTCTGTGTGTTTTGAAATTTTACCGATTACCCCCATTTTGCTCAGCTCGGCTTGCAATGTAGGTTTGACGTGTACACTGCATTTCCGAGGTGGATCAATGTGCAGTTCAGCATCGGGCTTGAGGTGCAAGCGAGCAGGTGTCTTGAAGTCACCTAAGGCATCAAACTGCTTCGGGTAACGCTCCCTGAGAACTTGGATGTCTCGAACTCGGGCATTGGGGCTGGCATGTGGCTTCGCACATAACAGTGTGGATCGTTTAAGGTGCAGGGTTTGGCTCGTGGGGAGACCAGCAATTGCAGGTCCTGGCACATCTACGACAAAGAACTTCTCACGAGATTCTCACTTCTCACGTCAAGTGTGGTGAATGCCTCAGCTGGTCCTCGCCGATACTCTGCTGCCGTACATAAGTCTGACACAGATAGAGTAATAGAGTTGAACATCTCAGGAGGTGTATCCATTGTGGACTGGTCATCCAGGTAGTCTTGTTCTTCAGTAGCACGGTTGGGGTTGCATTCCTTGGAACAACTGCGAGTGGAGGCGCAGCTGCGGTTACTACGCCTTCTGGATGTGCTACGCGACTGGCGGCGTTGTCTGCCAGGTGATTTGCTTGATGAGCGCCTTACTGACCACACCCTATCTGGATTACGTTGCTCTTCTTCAGAGAGACCTGAAGCATTGAGTCGCCTTAAGCCTTCAGTAACCACAGCAATCTTCATTTTGATGACCTGTTTTTCAGGCTGTCTGATGTCGCTATCTTGAATGTACAGGATCACGCGTTGTTTGAAAAGCTTGAACTCCTCTGGCACGTCCTGTGCTTTGCCAGTTCCTTTCTGGGAACTTGGCCATTTTGCCCCGTTTTTGGTTCACCACAAATTCGCTACCAACAGTGTACGCAATGCAGTTAGCAAGATAATAAAGACTGCTGTTGCTTAGCAGATACAGTACAGCGTTATGTGTACACAAGTTGGTCACCAGTAATAAACTTGCAGTTTGCAGACTAATGTACAAACACTCATGACATTGTGAACAACTGCTCAAAATTATAAGGAGCCCTAGACAATCTCAAACTTACACAGTTTTGATAACTGCATACAAACTATCAAAAGTTCAAAAAAAATATCAACAGTTTAGTGTTCGACAATTTAATCCAGTTCACTGTTCGCACAGCCCACCAGTCCCTGGATACAGTGTCTTGGGTAGACAGGGTAGTACCACAGGATGATTCACCTGGTGGGGCCCTGGTGTAGTATATTTGAATTAAAAATATTTTATGAAAGATGAAGAATCATTTCGGTCATTTGCAATTCCTAAACGTCCGGAAAGTGTTTTGTAAGTCCACTTTTCATTATTGGCAGCAATTGTTCGCCTGAAAATACATCTGAAAAATTGAATACAATCGCGTTCTTTTTTTTTTCTACCTGTTTTATAGGGTGGATTTTTTTCGTTCAGTGCCCCTTCCAAAAACGTCACTGCCGTGCGTCGTCTGCAGTACGGGCAAACTGTAATGTGTGCTTCTTAACTGTATCATGCACGCACAGTTGTAAACAACTAAATCGTCACTAACACCACGAACTGACACACATCTTCACTTTTGTGCCAGTTCATGAAAAGCGTGATTAGAGCAGTTTTGGTTTCACGAAGTGACACAAATGTGTGCGCGCGCATATTGTACACTCGTGCACTATTGAACAATCTCGTTTTCCCGGAGCACAAGTGTGTGTTTTGTCAATATAGCATAGAAAAAAGCTTTAAATGTCTAAAATGGTTTTATTTTCCCCGTAAATGGCTGACTAAACTGAAAAAATGCTCTTAAACTCGTAACTGTGTAAATTAAGGAGAACTTCGATTTCTGAATACAGCAAATCACGGAGCACGTGACGCAAGACATTTGTGCCTCTTCGTGAAAACGAAAATATCATATTTCTATAAAATACGCGTTGAAGCGCGCACACATCTATAGATTTGTGTTACTTCGTGGTGTTGGTGACGAAATGTCCGTTTCGGCAAAGGGACTTGAACATACGAGATGGAAACGGTAGGTAAAGAACACCGATAAAGAACCGCAAATTGCCAGGTATGGTATTTTCAAAACAGGAGCTACATGGAGCTGGTTCGTAGATTTAATCATCCTTCATGGTGCAGTTGGAGATTTCAAGTTATTACTCTCGCACCGTATCCTCATCAAGTTCATTTTGCTTGTCTATGATATTATCGAGAAAAATTACTTAATCCTCAGCGGCTCCTAAAAACTGCATCTTCCATTTTACAAAGAGAGATAAGAATACCATAGGGCTTCTTGGTATCCACGTTTCACATTCCGTTTGGAGATCAACAATGAGATGACTACACTGTCGATCAGACCGCCCATTCACGGAGGATTTGCAGCATATGTTATCGTACGTATACACACATGTTGCATTTATAGCGTTTTGTGCTCTCATCCACGGAATATATATGAACATTGTTCCATTTCCCATACTCAGTTTTCTTCGTCAGTTTCTTCGCTGGTAGTCCCCCCGTACGCCCTTTAAGATACATTAAAAAAGTCAGTAATTTTGAAGGACCCTTTCTGAACTGACGTCAGTCGACTGAATTCATATGTCAGCCATCTGGAACTGAAAGTGAGGTAAAACCTTTCATTTTAGGAATCCTAGATTAAAAATAATAGAAACGCGACGAAATATAAATTCATGCCAAGTTTGATTTAGAATAATTATAAAGTTGTGATAACTCTTGTCTAAAAAGTTTCAAGGGACATTAGCAAAAAATACAGAAAAAAAAAACACATACAAAGTGAAGTTTAGAACCTCAAATACATGTAGTCTTGAACCACGCCATTTCATACACTAAATCCAGTATGATGGATTAACGGAACAAGAAAAAATGGCTTCCCCGTGAATAAAGGCCGTTGGGATAAAAAAGACTGAAATTGTCACCAGTGTACAGTTTTCTTGAGTAGTATTGTGTCAAACCATGACCATATGTGAGTTTATTTCTCGAAATCCATTCGTGTCGTGCACCATGAATTTCAGCATACGCAGCATGTCAAATTATTTCACGTTGTCATATCCAGACTTCTTCCCACAGGTGAAGACAAATATGAAACCATCCTAAGTAAAAAAGGGACAAAGCAAAAAGGATTATTGTGTACAAGGTAAATAAAGTCAATTTTTTGTGATTAACTGAACATCAGCACAGCTAATGCCAGTGGCCTGCCTACAGTCGAAATACCCTGCTTAAGTATGAATAAAATATGTGCTTGGCCGGTCTAAACGTGCGTTTAAGGCCGGCTCAGGAGAACAGACGCGACTACATGCCCGAGCTGCAGGAAGGCATTATCAGGGTTCGTTCTCCTGAGCAAGGTCTTAACGTTTGGTTGAGACTAGTCAAGTACATATTTATTCCTATTCATAAAATACCTTTTTATTCAGAGAGTCAAAAGAAGTCAGCATATCACGGATTTCCAACGATTTTGTTATGAAACTTTACTTTCATTTTCGCAAACAATCCCATCTATTTTATGGTAGGCATATATTGCTTTTAAAAGTTGTCCAATAGAATCCCCTTCATTGAACTTGCAGCGCACCGCGGTGAAGTAGCCTTGGTCAAGGCGTTCGTCATTCGTTGCAGCGCAGTGCGCACCTGCCGCTCGAAATCAAGGCAAAGAGTGACCTCAAGCGTTCGTCCTGGTTCAGTTGATTTGCAAATTTCTTAAACCGCGTGAGGTCGCTCTTCGCCTAGATTTCGAGCGGTAGTTGCGCACTGCGCTGCAACGAATGCCTTGACCAAGGCTACTTCTAAGCGGACATTATCAAATGTTAATACACGGGCACGTGTCGCGTTTCGACCAATAGGAATAGAAAAACTATCCAAGGTATTTATGAATAAGGATTAAATACATTTGAAAAAGCAATAGGGGCTTTGCGTGGTATCCATCATGTAGGGCAGTTCTTTTGTTCCACATACAGGGAAACCTCGTTTGTGCTGTGGAACAAAAGCACTGGCCTGCAAACCCTTTTAAACATTTCTTCCGGTTTCCAGCCCCCTTTTATGAAATGGAAATAATTTGACATAAAATTCCCGGAGGCATCCTTATTCCTTAATCTCATGGAGCTGTCACAAACGATTGTCCTACCCGAATACTGCCGTAGAGATTAGTCCAAATGTCTCTGTTGGGTATTAGGTCTGTCCCCTCAGCATGGCGCGCAAATTTCATGAAGAGAACTCCCGCAACCAGGTACACCACTATCAACACTGGAACACTGGAATATAAACATGGTTGTAAAATACCGAAGTGTCAGGCTGGACTCCCTGTGGAAAATCTGAAGCTCATGAAGCTATAAAACGGATTATAGTTCCACGATTTGATAAACTTATTGTCTCAGCCTGTCAACCCCCGAGGTAGGGGGGGGAAATATTAGTAAGTAAAATACAGCGTTTTGTGTTTCTGTATTTTCCGACCATAATTTTGAAATACCAGGCAAAGACAACGAACTGAAGTGCAGTTAATGGTCATAACAATGTCCTAAGATTATTTTATTATGACGCATTTACGCCACGGCCATCATCAGGCTGCGGCCGAAGTAACAAATGTCCATACGGAGAGGGCTGCCACAGTCCAAAGCGCTCGAATACGGCCACAGATAAAGGTACATTCTATTCCCTTGTTCAGCATCAGACCATTAATAGACTTGACGCTAGCGCCCTCAGCTGGTAAATATCCAAATAAATTGGAGCTATAAACCTAATGGTGTTAATTTTGCAAAATTTTGTAGCCGAAGATGACTCTTACAACTTGGCCAGAATAAGATGCAAACATGGAAAAGGTCTCAGCTTGAAAGAGCCAAAACTTGCTAAACAGGACTTACATGATACAAAGGACAGATCCTGGACTGATCATGCCACGATGTGGGGGATTAAAAGTTGGTGTAGAGGATTGACAAGCCCCAGGACAGGCACACTTGGATGTTAAGGTGAAATTCTGGTGAAGGTGAAACCGCATGTAAAACGATGATTTTATGGAAACGAAGAAAAGAGGACATACCGGAGGTTATCTTTTTTTTTAATGTTTTGATCGTGATAGTGTGGAGAATTAAAACAACCGAGCATCTTGTTGAATAGAGACGGGAGTATGGCATGCAAAGTGAACATTTAATCCGCGTATAGAGATAATATGTCTATTCTTAATAGAGATGTCTCTTATTTTGTTTCCAGTTCCACACACTGGGCCAACGGAAAGGTCATTGTAACGTAACGCAGCAAGTTCCACTAAAAACAGGGGGTTGTTTCACGTTTCTTAGTTAAATATGTAAACAACTACGGGAGTACAAGTATTAAGACATGATTCGAAACCCTCAAGGTTTTTAAACACAATACGTCGTGGGCGACCTGCTGACCTCGGAAGCGGAAACTTAATACAGATGTATCTATTGGTTAATAGAGATATCTCTATTAGTGATAGAGAAATCTTTATTCCGGGAATAAATGTTAGCTAGGCACGTCTAGGAATTGAGATATCTCTATTCCGGGATTCAAGTTAACTTTGCACGCCATGCAGTAGCCAACGAAAAAGTAACACCCACTAATATTTTCCACGTTATTTCATAGGAATGACGAAATTTTAATGTTTGTATATTGGCATTTTCTAGCCCTGCGGCCTGCAAAAGTACACATGTAACTGTCTACGTGTAGAACTTGTTCATGCTGTCTGCAATGTAGAAGTTGGCAACTGAATTATTGGCTATTTCGCCAATCATTTAGCCGTCTGCATCGCTGGATGCTATCAATACGGTGAACAGTAGCCTAGGATTACTTGAAAATCATGATTCTATGACGCTCACATATGTTGTAGGGTTTTCATTTCCGGAGCCGAATGTGTCTAACTTGGGTTCATCTGCACTTTGATCACACACCAGTTTCACCAATGATGTCCTGTTTAAAAATGGAATTAGATGGCATTTGTTTGTTAGTGGGAGCCCCGCAGCCAAGCAAATTATTTAAACTATTATTCCAGAATCAATCAGTACTGATAACAGTCTTTAAAGTCACGGTTAGTTAGTTAGTTAGTTAGTTAGTTAGTTAGTTAGTTAGTTAGTTAGTTAGTTAGTTAGTTAGTTAGTTAGTTAGTTAGTTAGTTAGTTAGTTAGTTAGTTAGTTAGTTAGTTAGTTAGTTAGTTAGTTAGTTAGTTAGTTAGTTAGTTAGTTAGTTAGTTAGTTAGTTAGTTAGTTAGTTAGTTAGTTAGTTAGTTAGTCAGTTAGTTAGTTAGTTAGTTAGTTAGTTAGTTAGTTACGGTTCAACGATTAAAACCTTAGAACCAAAAGATATTACCGAATAACTCCTTGATCCACGCTAGAGTACCGAATAAAGTAATTATCGGTATCTTGCGTCCATGTTGCTGTGGAATCACCAATGGCAAATTTCTGAGATGGATCATCAAGCCCTTCTTGGCAAGCCTATAACAGGAAGAACAACAAAACTGGCGCACATGTATTTTGTTTTCTACCCTCCATTTTTATTGTCATGAAGTGCAGCATTTGGTACGAGAATGCATGAAGCCATGGGCGTCGCTAAGACTTTTCCCGGGGGGGAAGGACTCATCGACAGTGAACTGACCAAAATAATACGCGATTTCCATCCCTTACTCGATCCCGTTCCCTATTTTTGTGTTCCCCTGTTTGTACATTTTTTTTTCGGGGGGAAGGAGGCGCCCAGGCTGTGAAGTCCACAGAACAGTACTGTATGTCCTAAAAGGTTGTCCAGGAAATAGATTACGCTGTGATCAATTTGCAATACTTACAACAATGCTTTGACAGGCACTAGTATCCGACCAGGCATAGCATGGATTGTAAGCATACTTCCACGATCCGGCTCCAGCTTGAACGTATCCAAACCTGAAGGGGTTAAGATAATGTTGAACAGATATTCAGTAAACTGTGTCAAGCAAAATCCAACCAGAACCATCAGTAGCGTATCGGTAGCTTTTTGGGTCTGTGTGTGTGTTGGGGTTCAAATTCATAAGGTTTGGCTTCGGACTTCGGGCTTATTTGACATGATGTTGGGGGAGAAAATGATCAAAAGACTTACTCGCGGTCCCGAGAACCCGGCGTTCATTTCATGATGTTGTTTTTCATAGGGTTTGGGTGATAATGTTTGATAGATAAAATAACATTAAACTAAACATTCGATAAATGAATATTAAAATGAAAATAAAAGTGAAAAAAAAAACCCATCGAGGGGCAAGTTGCCCCCCGCGTGGTTACGCCACTGAGAACTATTATATCAGAACATCAATAGCTGGTTTTGTGAAGGCCTAGTAGTTACACTTTGCCGCTTCACGCTGTGATTAGCAGGCAAACAACATAAATACGTGTATTAAATCAAAATCAACGTTCCCTTGATGATCCAACTAAAAATCTTACAACTACATGATTGGCAGATAAGCAGTAACAACTAATCACATACAGTGACCACGTATTACACTGGGAGGACATTTCTAAAAGCAATACAAAGCACAAACCTTGGAGCTTGGCTCCCCTGATATCCCAACGATCGGATGTTGATCTCCTTACCGTCGTCTGTCTTGCACGAGCAGTCATCTACTTTAGCACACGCTGGCAAGTCTGCCTGGCATGTGCCCATTAAACACGCGTAGGAGATGAAAAGCAGTATTCTGTTCCTGAAACGTTTCATTATCGGGTAAAAACGATCTGTTGCTGAAAAAAAAACGACCGGAAAGTGGACTGGCTGCCAGTGTGTGTATACATGACGGTGAAGGTCATATGACGGTGGCTAAAAAGGGACTGTGTAAATAGTATTTGAGCATTGAACTTTATACTGGGACCACTCAAGTCTAGTTTGCAGAACACCGTGTAAGGCTAAAAGTTCAAAATACACTTTGCGGTACTAGAGACCATCACCTCGGGAAAGAACGTGTACCGTATACATGTAATTGCAAAACGAATTTCAACGTGGATGGGGTTTCTGATAATGAAACGTCAGATCTGGTACGGTATTGTAACGAAAGAACCTTAGGAAACAAGAAAAGACAATAGAGATGGAAGAAATTCTTGGGGAAAACCTGCAAGTGACCTAGGCTTGATTCGAACCTATCTTACCAAGGTGGAAGGTGAGAAAATTATCGCTGCACTAAACCGAGTGCCAAGAGAAAAACCTGAGTACGTAGTCTAGCGAAACAGTCAATGGATTGATACAAGTTTGGTTAGAAATATCTGGTCCCCCTGACGTCTGCTGCACTTAGTGGTGCGTAGTCAGTAATTTTCTAGTTAGTTCGTCTCCAGATGTCAAGAGGGAAGCATCATCGCGTATTATTAGCGAGTTTAGTGTTCAACCTCGTTTAAGTTTGGGCTGTGCTTTAAATTTTGTCGGCACCATGTGGACGGCTGCGAACGGTGAGACTTTAGAGTAATTATTAGGGAGCTATCACCTATCATAAAGTGGGAGGGAGTACCAGCTTGAGAGGCCGAAGGTTGAGCAGAAGTGGCTGGGAACGTAAAGGCTCGTGGGGCTTGTGCAACGGTGTTCCCACTGCGGTCTTGTCGCGTGTAGTCACACTGAGGCTTTCTCAAAGCTCCGAAACCTCAGTAAGCCAATAGAGCCTGAAAGTTGACCCCTGATGGCGCGCTTCTGGAACCCTTGGATAGGAAAAATAACGTGTAAAGATTTTAGAATTTGTAATATTTTTTCGTTCAGTTACTTCTTAAAAGATCCAACTCAGAAAAAGGGCTTTGGAAAATATTTGCTAGGCTAAGTATATCAATTTATAGAAACTGAAAAATTACCTGACCTAAAAGAGAAATATCCTGCCAAAAATAGACCCATCACTTACGACAATCTAAAATTCATGAAGATCAGTGCAATGCAAAACAGTCCTTTAATTTATAAGTAGTAAATCTAAAGCAATATTCTAATTCACTTACGAAAGATTCTAAATTTTATCTAACCTTTGCTGACAACAACTGCATGGTGTCAACTCAACAGAATCTGGAAACCATCGACTGGAAGTAGGTGAAGTTTTGCAACGTTGTACAATCTCATTTTCACGTAAGCACGGGCAGTGAAAACAAACGTGCATGAACATGGAGACCTACATGTAGATACGATATCGCCAGAAGTGAAAGGTCGTTAAGAAAATTTGTTTTGTACATACATGCATCTCAATGTAACTTTTCCTAAATATTACTGAGGAAGACAAAGGTAAAATTCCAACATGAGTGTAGGTATAAAAAGGTATAAAAAAAGTGGGGAGGGGGCACCAGTGTTTTCCATCCTTTAAGTGATCAATTTTTGCGAAGCCATGGCGTGGGGTTCGGGGCCCTTAATCGGGCCCCGGGAAATTTTGGATTCTAGATTCTCTCTGGTGCAATCTTGAGGACTTTCCGGGCCACTTGCTTCTGTAATTTGGCCCCAAATTTGCTTGCATTTACAACGTGAAATAATGACAAGAATTTCCAGTAAAACCGTAAACCAATATACACGTACGTAGGCCTACGTGCTGTACCATACAATTCGTTTCATTTGTGTTGCATATTATATACATTAGCACAACTCTACCGATTCTGCTAATGTGTCGCTCCCGGTGGCCTTCATGAGGCTTCTGCAAAAAATTGATATGACGTATCGGGAAAAAAATACACCTTCAGTAAGTTTATGATGAAAATTGTATCGTGCGTATTTATTCAAAATGACCACGGACATCGTCAGCATACATTACACGCTGGGTTTAAAAAGATACCTTCTTTAAAAAAAATACTAATGCGATATTTTTTTGTCATGGAACAGTCAAATAGTAAAATCCGAGCAGTCGACTGATGTAAGTAAAATTGTCTGGCTGTTTTATTGCGGGAAAAAATTGTGTCCAAAGTTCCCGACAATCTGCACCAGGGTTCCATACAAGTAGGGCTGTAGGCCTACTGGCGACAGGATGTACGGCCCTACTTGTATGTGTGGCGCTAAGTCGTGCCCACTGCCCATGTCAGGTGCATTTCGAATAGTTATTGTAACGGTTCTTTAAGTTGTCATTCAACTTATTACAAGCTGGAATACGTAAGAACAGTCATACCGTTAGAATTCTTTCTAACCAGATTGAGGGGTGAGAGTTTATGATTACCACAACTAAAATTTCTTTCAATATTGCCCGCCATCTTGTTTTGCACCTTGCGTCCTAAAGGGGGCAGACCATTAATTCAAGTGAGAGTTTCTGAAAAGTGCCCCCCACAGTATATTTTGAAAAAAGAGATTGTTTGGCCCCCAAAATGGTGAGATTGTGTAAATCGTTGCCAGGATCAACTCCCTGGGTCTTCGAGCTTTCATATGAGAGCAGAATGGCTAAAAACTACGGTTGAAAAATGGTCCTAACACTATGAATTTCAGCACCATGAATTTGCAGTTAATTTGCAGTTCCACTGTGAAATTGTTTTTTCACTGCAACTTCATGGCAGTTCACGTGGTGAAAACATCGTGAAAATAATCCCGGATATGACCCCTTGCCGACACCTTGAGGTCAAGTGAAAACACCATGAAAATGCAGTGAGCCCATTTAGGGGGCCTTCCTCGTTAACTTTGCGGTGGGGCTAATCCTTTAAATTCTTTAAGGACCCATTGTCTCATAAAAAGTACCATTATCTGTCTTCTTACTGTGGTGGTGACAGGTGTAAATGTACACTGAACACCCCAATCACAATGTTCGCATCCTTGCAATGTACATGTAATCCCGGCCAGGTTGTTCATACACTACATCATGGCCTGTAGCTGAATGAGATCATTGTAGGGACTTCAGCAAAACGACTCCCCACAAATTATGTCACCTCACAGAAACATTTATTTCAATTTTGTGGCATATCTGTGATTTATATTTAATTTGCTTGAGTAGAGTTATACTCATGAATATTCTGGAAATTCATATTCCCATGGCCATTTATGATCTTACTCATCGACAATTAAACAACAGTCAGCACCGAGTGCACACTGTTATGCATGATGTTGGAGCAGAAAACACTAGTGCCAAAAAGAATGTTGACATTTGGGGGAAGACGCAGACTAGTGAAAATTCTGCTTAAAGACTAGTAAAAAGCCATCACTGCTGCTTGTTATTCCACCACTTTGTATACAGTTTCACAGTCTTTTGGCAATTCCATAATTCGATGTGGTAACTTCACAACTTCACCACTCAATGTGCCTTTTGCCCACAAAAGTTGGAAATATTCATATGTCTTCTGGTATGTGGTCAAGGGGGGGTGTTGTGACATCTAACACCAAGTTTCGTGGAATTTTATGAATCGTGTCACAGTTTAGAGCTGGGGAAAAAAAACTTGTGTCCTTCCTCCATGGTTCTACATAAGCAAAATGTGCTTATCAACTGTTCAGCTGCATCCGGCAAATTTGAGCCATCGTACGTGTATCCATCTCTTCTCACAACTCAAAAAAGGAAAAATCAATCCTGTCTTTTCTAGGAAAGACAGGATCCTGTGTTCACAAAACACCTGCTTTACATTCACAACATGTGGAAAGAAAGTTTTGTGGTTTTCACAAGTTCCCTTCGCATTTCGCTAATCACGGTAGTTCGAAAACACGCACGCAATATTGCTTCATGCAAGGTTTCCGCTGGTTCCCGGAGGCCCAGACCTAAACAGGGGTATTCAATCGCTCCTTTTGTTGGTAACCGGTACGCTAATTCCTGGCTGTCTATCACAATAATCTTTTATTACGCTTTGACAGTTAAACCGCTGTTTTCCCATCTTCCACGGTGGGAAGCTGGACTGGTGTACCGTTATGAATAACAATAGGACCATAAGCTACGAAGATGTTGACGTGAAAAGTCCGTGAAACTGCTGTGAGCTAATCCGCTCCCAAGCTGATCAACTTTCCACCGTGAAAACGGGCTTACATTGCCTTGACAAAAATTTCACGGTGATTTAATAGTAAAACTGCATTTTCACGGTGTTGAAAGTTCATAGTGTAAGTGCCCGAGAAAGTTGAGAGTTCCACTTGAAAAATGGTTGCAATCAGACTTCGGAAAAATCACTTTTTTGGGGGGGGGGTGATTTTGTTTTGTGGGAATAATTAAAAATGTAATTGGTTAACCCACAAAAAAATTGAAAAGAAATTGAAAGATTAGTGACCAGACAAGAAATCTCAGGGATGTTGGCGTGCATGTTATTGGGCCCTGAACAGTGCTGATTTTACACTGTTTTCAATGGAGTTTGAATTGGACTGTACCCCTAATCATGCATGCCTTCAATGTGGTCCAACACTCGTCACTAACGTTGACCAACGTGCCACGGGCATGGTGAAATTGGTCCCTCATCAAGGCCGGACAAGAACACACACCCCTAGTGCGTGCCGAGGTGTATACCAGTAATAAACAGGGGTCGCCGCGTTCGAGTTAGCTACAGGTACTCGTAATATCCCAGGGCAAATGACTCCAGATAATGCGCACGCATCCTATCAGAAGTAGCCGCTCGAGCGCACCATGGGTTTCCAGCATTTACAAGAACACGATGTAATTTGATGCGACGTCCAAGACGAGAAAAGTCGGCTTAAAGTGTGCCTTTCCAAACGTTTTGAAAACTAGCCTTTTCTGAACAAACTCAGAAAAGATGCTGTGTAAATATCGTGCTTCATTATTTTTGCGTCTCACAAAAGTGGGGGGTGTGCCCCCGCCCCCGGTTCCGACAGCCATGCTTAAAGACGCAGCGTGTTCTGAGGATTACAGTGACATTGTAGGCTGTTGCCACGTTCATTGCCATTTCCTTCAGGGTTGGTATATTTCCAACAAACGGACAGGCCTAGTACTTGAGTCCTCCGTTCGTGACGTAGTCCCCCGTTATGTGCACATATAACCGGTCGTATGCGTGTGAGGTGTAAGAAATATGTTTGTGGGATAGTCAAGGGCTGCTGTTGTGGTGTCCCCGTAATCAACCCCCCCCCCTCCATCCGAGAGGCGACAGTTAGCCCAGTCCGCCACAATAGGATAAGCAGCACTTTGGCTGCATAATGAAAGTCTAAACCGTAAAAACGTTTGTAAGAGTAAAATCCACTGATTTATACAAAACTAGTTTTAAGCCTGTATGACAACATCATACCCCACAAGTACATTACAAAGTGCAATCTTATTATCTACCTGTTATTTACTGGAAATAAATCTATGTGTATCAGGGGAGTATTCAAGGGACAAGAGTAAACAAGAGTTTCCACACACTTCAGTACAATCAGCACAATCGGATTTTTTTGGTGTCGAAATATTTTGGGTTTCAATTGGTAATGAATTCTGCAGCAACCCCTGCCTTTCTCGCTTAAGAAGGTATACCGGTTAACTGAAATGAGGTCCGCTTTGGCGTGATATCAGACAATTCGGCATGTCCAAAATTTCCTGAGATCTTTACAACAGTCAGATACAATTGAAAAAGAAATGAATTTCTTTTCATAGCAACGACCAGTCTGTTTGACATTTATTTAAAGAAAAATCAGCTTCCAATATAAAACTTTTATTGATCATGTCATAAATTAATTGAACTTTACAAAACTATTTGGAGGTTCAAATTTGCCGCTAAGAATCAACTCGTGTCAAAGATAATTAAGCAAACACGATTGAAAGTCATTCTATTCTTAAAAAATAGAATAACACAGAATTTGGTCCATTCGCAAAGTATATGTGTATGTAAATTGAAAGGAAATTAAAAAAAAAACAGGATCCCGGGGAAAAACATTGATAGGTCAATTACCTCTCATTAAAATCAATAGGTGTTGATGCATTGTTTTCTTTATGAGTACAATGTACATTGTCGTATGTAATAAGTGGAGACTAAAGGGGCCTGCAAAGTATACTCTACATATATAGTTAACACAATTTAATTAAATTTCATTTTAATAACACGTAGAAGCAGATTAAATCGTCATAAATCTATCGGCTCGATCTGTTCGTTCCAAATGTACTCCTGACAAATTAAATTACAATGATAATCGGGGATGTCTCCATCTATCTAATTGGTTTGGTAACCCTTTTACGGAACGTTATCATACATGCAAATTACAACTGAAAATCCTGGCAGAGCAAAATTGAGTTAAGTCAGGTAATGGAAATTAATTGCTGGACTTGCACGATTGCCAGGTTGTCAACAGTTGAGTCAAGTGCCAAAAGTGATGACAATCATCCAATATACACGAAAACGCACAGTTTGCACGCAATAGACTCATCGATTCCACGTCCATGTATGAATCAACACAGACATTTGAAATATGACAATAAAATATTCAAACTGTATGAAGGTCGCAAATAATAAACTATCGCCATTTTACAAAAAGTCACGCATAATTTCATCGTACAAAGTCTAGTGTTCAAACTCGTGTACATTGTTTATACCTCAAATTTAAGAACACACCATGAACTAGGTAGAAAGAGTCAAGCATTTACGTTGATTAGTGGTAAAAAATTCGAAACAGATGATTACTGAACGTTAAAAATGAAATCAAACGTGGGTTTTCTCTGTGTCCACAAACCTATAATTCAACAGAAATGGCTAACACGTGATAACAAACTGAAAATCTATTTTCATTTTCCTTTCACACAACTCTCCCGCATCTTTTGAATACCAGTTTACCAGGAGATTGGGGGATTTTGCAGATTTGAAAAATGTACAGTTTGGCGTTGTCCTCGGCATAGGTTCAACTAAGAACAGCCATTGGTTTCTTGCACTGTGAAGGATTTTGGAGGACTGAGGGAGAGTCCTGTAACAGGGTCATTTCAACTACATCTTGGAGGAAAACAAACAGCTTATATTTCACTGTATCATGCAGAGTGTTTGCCACAAGTGACGACAAATAGGAAACCATCCTACAAAAAGAGAAGAAAAACAAAATAGGAATTACATTACAATTTCACTCAGGTAGTGTCATGATCAAACACCCTCAGATGCTAGTTGTTTGCAGCGCTTTAAACATTTAGGTCGGGCTGCACCGACTTAGCCTTGTTCATTTGTTGCAGCGCAGCGCGCGGTAGCGCGCGCCTGCCGCTCGAAATCAAGGCAAAGAGCGACCTCACGCGGTGTAAGAAATATGCAAATCAACTGAACAAAGGTCGTGCGCATGCGACGAATGACGAACGCCTTGACTAAAGGGTGCAGACCACTAATTCATGTGAGGATTTCTGGCCAGCTCATTAGCATTAAAAGTGTCCCCACAGTATCTCTTGAAAAAGGAGATTGTTTGGCCCCCAAAATGGTGAGATTGTGTAAATCGTTGCCAGGATCAACTCCCTGGGTCTTTGAGCTTTCATATGAGGGCAGAAGGGCTGAAAACTACGGTTGAAAAATGGTCCTAAGTGCCCGAGAAAGTTGAGGGTTGCCACTTGAAAAATGGCTGCAATCAGACTTCGGAAAAATCACTTTTTGGGGGGTGATTTTGTTTTGTGGGAATTATTAAAAATGTAATTGGATAACCCACAAAAAATTGAAAAGAAATTGAAAGATAAGTGACCAGACAAGAATTTCATTTGAGTTTCAGAAATCTCAGGGATGTTGGCGTGCATGCTATTGGGCTCTGAACGATGCTGATTTTACAGTGTTTTCAATGGGGCTTGAATTAGTGGACTGGACCCTATATTTCAAAATGGCGGCGTCCAGGCAGTAGTGGCGGCTGGGTTTAAAATTTATCCCTCTTGTTTACGTTGGTCCTGGCAGTGGTGGAGAGACCACAACAAGCCATGAATAACAGTTTTATGGATTATGAGACATCAGAAATACTGGATTGTCGGACACAATAAATATCCAGGTAATCACATGAGAATTATAACTGTTTTCAATGGGGCTTGAATTAGTGGACTGGACCCTTAAGGGTACACCATGCAAAAGATTAGATTTGCTTGTTTTCACCTTGATGTAGCCTGGTAGGTTGACCCAGATGTCTTTATTTGGAATTACTTCCAACCCTTCAGCGTGTTTTACAAACTTCATCAAAAACATTCCCCCGATCAGGTACACTACAATCAGCACAGCAGCTCTACAGGGATACAAATGCAACAAATCTTAACGAAGTGTAAATTTCAGGCAGGAATTAAATAGTCCCTTAAAAAAACGTACAACCTCGTTATCTGGAGCTGATACACGCAACCTTGAGTAAGTAGTCGGCTTCCGTTGTTTTTTTATCCAAGCTAGTTGGCTGGTTTCAGCAAATGGAAAGCCCTCTCTTCATAAAGTTTGCAAACTAATTAGTCTTCTTGCAGATGGGAGCCTGTTGTTCCAAGTGATTGGTTGAGAGGAATTGATATTGATTTTTCCCACTACGTGTACTGAATTCATCAGAAAATGAGTTGGTTAAGGCATTCCCAATTGCGGGCTGTGAATATAACACTTCAATGATAGTCTCTTGTAAAGAACTGCGCATGTTACTTGCGTGGATTATTAAAAAGTAATGGCTATGATCACCTTGATTAAAGGCTACGGTTCATTCAAACAGCTTGAGACTAGAGTAAATTGATCAATTAATGCATTACCTTGGGATAGGCTTGTTACAAGGTTGGCAGCCCCTTGAGATCAGATGCAATACTACATGCCCTGCAACATCAAAACTTCCACTGCAGCATACTTACACGATACAAATAACGGAACCGACACTGATAGAACCTCTTGATGGAGGGGTAGGGGTAGGGGTAGGGGTATGGCAGGTCCCAGGACAGCAGCACTCTGAAGTCAGGATGAATTTCTAGAAGAGTGTAAGGTCAGAACTAAAGTTGAGATGTTATAATGAGATATTAGTTCAAGAAAGAGTTCAATGTTGTGCACAATATTGTGATTATCGTCCATATTGATGATCGAATTGCAAACAGCACAGCATTTTTACAGTGGGGGTAATTCTATCTAGAACAACATTAATCAGACTTTCTTTGAGTGAAATCTCGCAGTATATACCTGTAACATCGTTGTCTACACAGTGATGTGCAAATTATCCTTTCACAGACTCATTCTGCACAATGTAACATGCTGAGTTTGATACTTTGGTGGAAATAAAGTTGCCACAAATCAACGATAACGTCATGTGTGTTCGATGGTGTGTCCCCGATTGACAAATGTGTACAAAACATATGGGTGGTCTTCTAAAAAAGTTAAAGTACAAACAAAAGAGGAACAATAGGGGGTCCCCAGTTGCAGGCAAATACACACTTACGCGTGTGTGTGTGTGTGTGGGGGGGTATACCAGTGTGCCTTGGACACACCAATGCTCAGCAACTGAGGACTTATGCAGGTACTCAATATGGTCATTTGGTACTGGACGGAACAGCAAGGGACCAATAGTTTGTCAACAACGCATAGCAAAATATTACAATACTTACATATTTATTTTCAATTTGAGAAAGGAAGCTCAGTGTGGGAATCTTCGCTGTTGCATCACATTTCAGTGTAAATATAGAGGTCCTGTGGGGAAATGAATCAAGCTGTGATCGTGTCATTGTAAAAGGATACGTTTCAATAGGTTCCACAAGATGGTTAACTCGGCTTCAATCACATCCGTACAGTCTGGCTTAGTTTGGCACAGCACACCATCCCCAGTGTTGCCCAGTGTAAGTGACTTGTGTGCACCCATATAAGTGAGTTAACAAAACATTCCTTCTTGGGTATTGGCCGAATACATATATAATTCATGCGAAAAAACGAACAATAATGCATGCCTCTGAGCTGAAGCACATCCAGTCTTGGGTTAAGTGTGTGAGTTTGTTTCTTCATTCAATTCGGGACCCTGAACAATAGCGGACAATAAGGTCCCCGATTGACAGAGGGTCCCCGATTGACAACGGTGTACAAAACATATGGGTGGTCTTCTAAAAAAATTTAAGTACAAACAAAAGAGGAAAAATAGGGGGTCCCCAGCTGCAGGCTGCAATACACACTGCACTGTCTGTGTGTGTGTGGGGGGGGGTTGGAATGGAGATTTTTCTTCGCACTGATTGTAGATCATTTTTGATCCCAACTAAGGTAATTCTTTCCTCCTCTTGGAGTGATGGACTTTCATCAATTCCTAAAAAACAAAACAAAACAAAACAAAACTGCAACATGTCCTCGGAAACGGGCATATCCCCCAAACGTACGGATATGCAATAACTCTTGTTAGCGAGGAGAGGGTTTTTAACATTATTATAATCACTTTGGATTGACTCACCACATACAGGGAAATTTGTACATGTTTATGTACTACAGAGGACAGAGTACAAAGGTCCTCATTGGTCAGTCTACTGTCCTCAGTGGCAAAATGCATGCCCATGCTTATTGTTGGACAATAAAAGAAACATTTCCGTCTCTTCTCTAGCACAACAATACTAATGTGTGTCTTTGCATGCGTAATGTTGAAGTCCACGTTAAAGTGATTTGGTCCATTTTGTGCACCCGGTAAACCCAGAGCTGCTTGTATCCTTGTTCACCAAACCTTATCTCCTAGCAGTTGTGTTTGGACGTTGGGAGATTTTGGGAGCAATGATGAGAACGTGGAGAAGTTCTGACTGGACGTTTCTGAGGCATATATTACACACATCGCAAACGGCATGGGCCCCAAGGCCTTACATCATTATCCCAAAACTCACATTAGACTGGCTGCCTATATGGTTGCATACACGACATCTTACTCCCCCCCCCTAAAATGGAAGTTCTGCAATACGAGTTACAACACAACACAACACAACACAATGCAACAAACTGCAAAGCTATTCCCTCTTAACTATACAACACGCACAATTTTCCATGGGGTTTGCAAAAGCATACAAACGTTCCAAATAGAAAACTTATTCTGAAACAGAGTGACAAGCCTTCCTACGGTCATATATGTACTGCAATGTTTGAAAACACTGTCCATGCTTTTGTTCCTTTCAAACAAGACTCTTCCAATATTTTTTTTTTTGGGGGGGTAAAAAACAACTTCAAACCTTTACTGTTAACACATGAATGCACAACAATGTGTTCCATAACTTTAAGAACCGTGACATGACACAACAACAGCAGCTTTAAGATTAACGACAGTAGGGCTTTAGACTTAAATCAGCCACAGTCTTTTACATAGTCTCAATGAGTCTTTGTGGTGGTTTGCTGACTCTTGATGAGCGATGCTAAGGTTTAGGAGGGTCCCTTGCGACTGTGGTCAAAGCTGATGTCTCTGGTTTTGCGTAACTTTCTTTGGCCATGGGATATTCCTGTGTCTGATGCTTCTTCATCGGGGAAGTTTGTGTGCCTTCTTCCAGACTAAGCACTGCGGGAAAGATTACACCTGGGTCAAACACTGGATCTGGTTTTTCCTCTGGAAGACCTGGGAATGTGTCGCAGTTGTTTGGACCGAGACAGTTCTGATCTCCTCATCTGGTCTACATGCCGTTTCCACTCACTGTTATCTTGCGGAATCACGACATATAACTTGGGTGCTGTTCGCTCAGCAAGCGTTGCTTCCACCAAGTCTCCTTCTGGCGAAAATCTTTCACCAAAACCTCCTCCTCTGCGTAAAACTCACGAAGCCGGGTTTGTCATGATGTTACTTTTGGCTGCTTTGCAATTGGTTACTTTCCTCTCTGTGTCTGGGCGTAGCAAGGACACGCGAGTACGCAGTTCGCGTCCCAGGAACGAACTTGCCGGAGTGCGACCTGTCGTTGCATGTTTGATGGTGCGGTAGGTCAACAGGAAACTGTCAATGCGCTGCTGCAAACCCCATCCACTCGAGTTGCACTGAGAGCATGTTTGAATGACTGTATCATGCTCTCGGCTGCACCATTGCACGCTGAATGGTAAGGCGCAACTCAAGCGTGCTCGACACCATTCACCTTGAGGAAATGCTGGAATTCCCCACTGATGAACTGAGGTTTACTAGCTGGAATGGAATACCGTACCTGCTGAATATGTCACGTAGTACCGTTATTGTAGCTTGTGATCTTGTGCTAGTCATGTGAAAGATTTCTGGACATTTTGCGTATGTATCCACTATCAAGAAGTGGCTATCTTTTTGTGCGAAGTCAACGGGAATTCTGTGCCAAGAAGAACTGGGCCGTTGAGAGTTAATTGGCACAGAACCGAACAGTCTGTTAAATGTCTCGATCAATATTTGGCCACCAGACATAGCTTCTTGCTATCTCTTTCATTCTGACCATACCTGGATGAGCGATGTGCAGTTCCTCCAAGATATCCTTCTACCCCACAGCAGACAGTCTTGTTCCGTGGACAGCTCGTGTCGGCGACTGAAACAAGTCGTTCATCCTCCACTTTAGTCGGCCAACCGCTCCTGGTATACTCGAACACGTGTGACAGGACTGGGTCTGTCCTGGTAGCAAGCGAAATCTCCTTCCTTGTCATTGAAAGGCTGTCAAGACGCTTGTCATCAATGTTGAATATATGGTGTCGTCGTCATTATCTTATATAGCTGGTATTGGAAGACGTTAAAGCGCATCGATCGGCAAACCCATTCGGTGAGGCCAGGATGAATTTCAATTGCTGACAGCATTACCGCCCATCGTTGCAGGCGTTGTGCGGCTAGAGATGTAATCGCAGTCTTGGAACCAAGAATGCGCTCCAACAGCTTGTGATCTGTAATTCGTATGGAGAATTTCCGCCCGTATAGGTATGCACTGAAACGTTTGAGAACAAACATGATTGATAAGCATAGCACTTCTCATGTTTGTTGAGAGAACGTGAAGGTAGGCCTCTGGATGACCTGAATCATCTGCATAGATGTGAAGCATGCATGCCCCGACGCCATACGGTGATGCGTCAGTGGCTAGCTCAAATTGTAGCATTAGGTCGTAGTGTGCGAGGAGCTTATCTGAACTGATAGCTTCCTTCACTGCATCAAATGCAATGGAGTACTCGTCAGTCCACTACATTCCAGGGCCGACCTCCCAGCAGTTCATTCATGGGTGGATCATTGTTAATAGATTGGGGAGAAACTGTGTCTGAAAGTTCACCATTCCCAACTATGAGCGAAGCTCCGTCACATTCTGCGGAGTTGAATCCTGGCATGTCGTGTCCACCTTGTCATCAGTCGGTTGAACCCCCTTTGCATAGTTACGACGTCCCATGTAGCTGACGCTCTCCTGTATGAAGTGTCACTTCTCCGTTTTTACACCGTTAGCCAAACTTCCTGAATCTTTGGAAGACATTTCTTACATTCAGGAGATGTTCCTCGTCGTTCTTGCTGGTCACGGTTACCATCACATCATCAATGATTGCACATGTGCTATCAAGGCCTGCCAGGACTTGCTCAATGAATCGTTGCCAGATTGCAGGACTTGAGGAGATACCGAATGGCAAGCGTGTACAACGATACAGTCCCTTGTGAGTGTTGATGGTGACGTACTCCTGGGATTTCTTGTCCAGAAGCATCTGCTGGTATGCACATTTCAAGTCAGTTTTGGAGAATTTCGCACCTCCAGCCAGCTTACTGAATACTTCCTCTGACGTGGGTATGGGGTATTGGTCGGTATGGATTGATGCGCTAACCTTACATACCTAGTGTGGTCTTGTGAACAAGAGATATTCACACGATGCAGGAAAGGAAGACGTTCTGTGGACTTACACACGTCCACAGGACGTTTCCCCTTCTCTGAGAAAGAAGTTTAGAGGCATTTTAGGGTAGGGGTCATCTGTCGTAAAAGGAAGAGAAACAGTCAAGAAAACCTTGTAGGCCTACGAAAAAAACCAGCTGATAATAGTGTTCCCAGTTCAAGAAAAATGAGTATTTTCACTGAGTTTTCTTAACTGCACGAAAAGAAAGGAATGTCCACAGTAGGTATGTAAAGTAAGTGTGGGTGAGTTCATCGTGTTCTTATAATCCCCACACAGGCACACTGTACCATATCAGCCTTAGGCACACACCAAGGGTGTTGCCTAAAGTCAACTGGATAGATGGTAGTCTCTTGCTTCATTTTTGCGAGTTAATTCCTTCTCGACAGCAGGGCGAAGAGCCAACGGTACTGGCCGAGCCTTCTGGAAAACTGGAATCGGGTCGTCCTTGACATGCAGAGTTGCTTTCATCAATCCGCGTACAGTGCCTAATGCCGACTGGAGAATATCTGTGTACTCTTGTTTCAGCTCAGCAGTCGGGTCAAACTTGACTCGCTACTGACCCCGAGAGAGTCAGATTGGCCCAGTCCAGATTTAGGATCGTTAACCAGTCTCTGCCCAGCAAAGGAGGTGCTTGTTTGTCTGCGTCACTGACAATCAAAGGCAGTTTTGCCTGCTGCTCGTTGTACTGGACCTTTACTAGCAATTGGCCCGCAATTCTCAATTGGGCCCCAGAGAAGGCGTGCAGGACACGATTTAGCGGTTGCAGTGGATTGCCCCCCCCCAAAAAAAAAAATTCTGTGATAGTCCTCCTGGCTCATTATCGAGGTAGAAGCACCGGTGTCCAGTTCCATCTGTATTGGAATGTCTGCTATTCGAATAGGGACTTTGATGGTTGGGGTACGTTTGTACGTGTGCGTCTCAGCTCGCGCGTCCGAGTCAGTCCTGGCTTCGAACTGCTTGTCTGCATGTGAGGAACTCAGAAAAGTCCACAAAGTCAGCATTGCCGAGCGAACACCACTGGCAAGCGTGTTTTGATCATGATCGGTATCTTCTACGTAGCGAACACGCCCTTTTTGTTTATAGTGCATGGTTGGGGGCGTGTTTCACAGTTGGCGTTGCAGTGTCTGAACTGGCCCTGGACCTGCAGTCTGTCTGCAAATATCCCGCCGTCTTGTATTTGTAGCATGTTGCCCCTTGTGTCTGAACTCATCGCAATTGTGATTGCTCAATTCACAACGGTCACAGGGTTTCCTACTATTCTGCGAAAGTCTTGGCTTCTGTCTTTTAAGTTCCCCCTTGAGGCGTGAGGAAAACACTCTGTTCAATGGTTTACTCTCTGTGGTTCGTATGTGGCGTACATTCTTTGCAGCCGCCTCCTCTGCCAGAGTGTCTGCTGGAAACTGTAGTTGCGTGTCGACAGTTTCTTTTGGATGCTCTCCGACTGCAGACTACAGATAAATCTATCGCGTAAACTGTCCTGCAGCTGGTCTCCTGCAAATCACAGTACACTGCCAACTTCTTCAAATCGGCAGCATAGTCACAAATGGACTGGCCTGGAAAGGTTCTGCTTAACATTATGAAATCTTAATCGTTCTTCTACTGCCAGTCTTTTGGGCTTGTACTGTCCTTTCAACAGAATACACATTCTGCAAAAGTCTTCTCTCGAGTTGGCTGTTGTGCAAAGTCTTTCAGTGTCTTATAGGATACCGTGCTCCCGATGCTACTCAACAAAATTGGTTACTGCATTTGCCTCAACGGAAGTACGTGTGTTCGTACGTGCCGTGTGGAGAGAGTCAGAAACTTGTCGGAAAATACCACTCAGCAACGATCCCTACGCTGTCTCCTGTATCACCGAATGTCGAATTGAGTCCGTAAATCCTCGTCGCCACTGTTGTGTGTGTACGTTGGGAGATTTTGGGAGCAATAATGAGAACGTGTAGAAGTTCTGACTGAACGTTTCCGAGGCATAGGCCTATATCACACAAATCACAAACGGCATGGGCCCCAAGGGCCTGCATCATTATCCCTAAATACACAATAGACAGGCTGCCTATTAGACATGTTGCATACACTGTATTTCCTTTTGTAATCAGAATAACCAGGGGTTCGTCCCCCCTGCAGGGAGACCATTGCCTGTTCTCTTAGTGAGTACAGTTTGGATGATAATCACAAAACCTGCCAATTTCAGCACCCCTATGAAATTATTCCCTAGAGCAAAGCCAAGAATATCCCCCCCAACTCTAGATTAATTGTTACCTAACACATCGCCTATGGATGTCTGAAAAATTCCTCAGCTTCTGGTCAAACAATGACCAACACAAAGGGGGGGTCTCTGTCCCGTCTCTTGCTTCAAATGTATGCAAGTGACAAAACTGACATTTACTTCTCTCCATGTTTATATTCAACATAGTAGTTTGTTGCATCATTTGTCCAGGAGGCAGTCACATCTCCGACGTCAAAGGTTTCATCGTGCTTATTGTATGACCTCTGGCACACCTGTAAGTAGTCACAAAAATGTTAAAGGTCATACAGTGCAACATGACTTTGTGTTAGCTGAGTCTCAACAGTGAAAGTACAAAAGGTTCAAGAGCTTACTCGAGTAGTATACATTACAACAGAAACAGCAGTCAGAAATCATGAAAATAATTCAAAATTTGAACTATGTGCATGTATAAGTTTAGTGCTTACAATAACGCTTTTGCAGTTTGGTGTGCCATCTGACCACGGGTAGCATGGATTGTAGGCATACTCCCAGGGGGCCTTGTACAGCTTGAACCCAAACCTCAGGACGTGAAAGTAGAGAGAATAAGAGCAAAGAAACCCGGGTAGCTTTTTGGCAAGGGGTGAATGTGCTATCTTCAAACTTGAGGCACAGGAATTTTACTCACTGAGTCAGTTGTCCACTCAGTTGATAATCTGCATTCAAGGACGGATCAAGAACAAAATGTTTGGAGGGGGCATTTCTTTGGGGCCCCAAAATTTGTAAATTACTTGATGTAACCTTTAGATAGGATTTCTGCTGGGTAGCTGGGCTAAATTGGGGTGGGGGGCTTTTTGAGTTTTAGTTTTGGAAGAAAGAGAAATGAAATAGCAACTGCAAACTGCCTTTCTCTTTTGTTTGGGCTGCTATGGCCCCCTGTTGCCCCCCCCTTCCACCAGTATCTACATCCCACACATGTACGATGAAACCACGGGCTATATGCCTTGCTGCATATGGGTTTGTGGTCTGACTAGCTGTAGAAAGAGGAATAATCAGCCAAGCTGTGTGATTACGAAAGAATCAATTCACTACCAGATGACGCCTACTTAAGGTCACCTTCCAAGGAGTAGACACAATAAACTATGTGTCCCTGCAGTTCCGTCATATGCAGCAAGGTATGAGACGGAGAGAACCCCCCCTGCTTTGTGTTGGTCAATGTCTCGCAGGAATCTGGGGAATTCCTTTCAGACATCTTGGGGGAATGTGTTAAGTAACAATAGTCTGGAATGTGTATAGGGATTGGACATGTTGGGGGGGTACCCCTCGGTCTCATTTCTTGCTGCGTTTAAGTTCCGTTAAGCCTAGTGATAGTGACTGTTCTCTGATGTGCAGTGGGTATATTTCTCCCCAAAACCGAGTTACGTCCCAGGGTTTTTCCGATAGCTGATCATCGGAAAGGGCCTATTCTCCAGCGTCTGTCTGGTGGCGCCTCAGCAGGTGTGAGGGTCGACAGTACGTTACAATGATATAATGTATTATTTACACATTGTGGACCACTAACCTCTAAATCTAGCATGAGGGTGGAAATCACCTTTCAGCGGAATAGCGCAACATAAAGGTATGCACACACAGATTAGTGTGTACATATTGCAGTCAACATCGTATCAAGCATATTGTTCGACTGTAATGTAGCATAACACTTACTGAATTTTTAATTTGAAGTAACACTGTACACACATATATGAAGACGAGAAACTGGACTACATCCAGCGTTGATATTCTAATTTGTTACAGATATAATACTAAAATTGCTGGCAATTGACACTTCCAAAAAAGAGCAACTGTTTAAATGTGTTAAAGGAAGCCGCTTTTTGTGCAGATTGGCTCAACTAATCATGGATCTCGAAAACTTAGAATGAATTTATCGGAGATCCAATGCTGTTAGGCCTATATAGCTACATGTACCACTGTTTCATAGAATGCATCACGCATGTGGTAAGTTCAGGTCTTATGGATGCTCCTAACTATGCGATACAGGAGGTATGCCTTACCTTGGAGCCTTTGTTTTATCACTGTAGCCTAAAGACCTTATATTAATTTCTTGGTCGCTTTTACCACCGCTACCCTTTATCCGGCAAGAACAGTCGTCAACTTTTTCACATGAACTGAGAGCACCCAGGGCATATCCTAGGAGAGACAGGCAAGCAGTGACAAGGAGGAGGCGGCTCAGAGAGTGCCATGGGGTTTCAGCGAAAGATCGCATGGTATAAGGTTTCCCCAAGAGAGACAGAAGTATACAAACTTGTATCCCAGAACAATGAACTGGACTGGTGTGTCCCTGCTGCCTCACTGTCACATGCCTGCAATTAATGTTCCGAGTACACAGTTCAACACAGATAATGCCAACAGCCTACACGCTACGTGGGCTTTGGTCTCGAGCTGCCTGTTATTTGTACACTATCGCGGCTGACAAGTTCAGTCTAGTGCTGGTTTCATTTTGTTCTGTTCCATCATACACGACACACAGACAATGCTAGAATCAGAATCAGAAGTGCCTTCCTTATAATCAACTGAACCAAACATTCTAAACAATAAAATCAGCTTGATACTCGGTCATAAGCCCCTCCTTTCCAATATAATGTGTGAATGACCCAAATTTCCTTTTCTCTGTTTTACATCTACTTAGGCCTGAATAATCACACTTTAAGCCAGATTTCAACAAATCCAATAGTCATCAACATTGGCACGTTTTGGGGGCAAGTTTTGCCTGATTTGTAAGCTCCTTTAATCTATTAGTCCCGGTCTGTAATGTACATGGCCCGGCACTTGGCCAGTGCAGAAAGCAGTATGAAAGAAACAGGGAAAGCAGAACAGAAGCTGTCCAGCTCCATTACTTGTGGCCCTCCGTGTGTTTGCTGTTCCACCAGGACCTGCGTGCTTGTTCTCCCTCCCCAGCTGTTGTGAAATTTGTCCCCTGGCCTGATCGGGCTTACTTGCTGTATCCTGGGAATTCCCCCCCCCCCCACAACGCTGCTGACCAGTTGCCCCGCCCCCACTTGCCCACCTCCTTACATAAGTATGTAAATGGAAGGGAAATATTAAAAAAAACTGGTTCCTGGGATAAAAGCATTGGTAGGTCAATTACTTGTCAAAATTAACATGAATAGGTATTGATACATCGTTTTCATTATCAGTACAAAGTACATGTGCACGTTGTATGTAATAAATGGAGACTAAACGGGACTGCAAAGTATGGATTGTACATAGTTTAATACAATTTAATCACATTTCATTGATAACACGTACAAGCAGATTGAATCGTCATAAAATCATAAATCTATCTGCTCTGTTCGTTCCAAATATACTCCAGACAAATTAAATTACGATAATCGGTGACGTCTCTATATATCTAATTGGTTAGGTAACCCTTTTTCTGCACTTTATTATACATGCAAATTACTGAAAATCCTGGCAGAGCAAAGTTGAGTCAAGTCAGGTAATAGAAATTAATTCTGCGACTTGCATGATTGCCAGGTTTGTCAACAGTTAAGTCAAGCGCCAAATCAGTATACACCGGTATACACGAAAATGCCCAGTTTGCACACAGTAGTTTCATCGATTGCACGTACATGTGTGAATCAACATAGACACTTGAAATATTATATTAATTAAAATGTTTTAAGAAAATGTATGCAGGTCTCAAAAAACCCAACAAACCAACCCTATCGCCATTTTACAAAAAGGCACGCATATTTTATCGTACACAGTCTGTGTGCAAAAAACAAACACACGAAAGCATAAGTTAAATAAAAATACACAAACCGATTAAGAGTCAACACAACTTTTTAAAAATCACACACATTAATTACACATATTGAGCAAAATTCATCTGTTTAAATTGATTCACAAAACTATGCAGACTTAAATAAGAGGATTTCATATGTTGGAGGTAAATTGTTCCATGATTGAGCAACTCGAGAATTAAAAGTTCTTTTTCCATTTCTGATCTAGGATGCGGGAGAACTACGTTACCAACCGTGCTTTTTCTCGTTTGGTAACAATGACAATCACTGACTCGAATAAAAAACACTACTGAGATATTTTAGTGCCTTGCCCGTTAAACATTTAAAAACCATAGTATTTATATGGATATCTCTTCCTGCCTGGAGTATTCCATCCCAATTGGCTTCGTACTACTGACGCTGATGTTCTAGATAGAACCTTCAGAATAATTCGTTCAGCCCATCAAGCCTTTGCATCGTTGTTTTTGAGGCGTAACTCCAAACCAGATCACGATAATCAAGCAGAGAAAAAATATGGCTTTTCACGATGAGATTGAGTGTAAATACAAGAAAGACATTTTTAGGTGTGTTTAAAACACCATTTTTTTCAGACACAGAAGTTTCCACATGATCAATATGATCAGTCGATTTCATTTTACTGTCAATTTACACTCCAAGATATTTGTAAGTAGTGATTTATTCCAAACGATTGCCATCTTCAAAAAATATCAAAGTATGGATGTTCACACCTGGCATGTTTTGGGCTTAGCCAATCAAGATGTTTTTGCACTGAGTAGTATTAAGTTTTAACCTGTTGTCATTAAGCCAATTGGTACTTTTTGCAGGTCATCATTTAAGCACTGGTTAATTTGGTGAATATCTTTACTTGAATAAAAAAATCGATGTGTTGTCAGCCTAAAGGACAATTTTGGAATGCTCAATCACAGATCATTAATGAATACAGAAAATAATAGTGGACCCAAAATGCTTCCATGTGGCACTCCAACATTGATCACAGATTTGTTTGACAAGGTGTTCCCAAGTTTAGTTACTGGTGTCCTTCCATTGAGATAAGACCGGAACCAGTCGAGCTCCAGACCTCTTACGCCCAAAATGTAAACTTAAAGATTCATCTGAGAAAAAGCCATTGGTTTCCTGCACTGTGAGGGATTTTGGAGGATTGAGGGAAATTCCTAATAAGATCATGTCCAACTAGATCCTGGACAAAAAAAGACTTATGTTTCACTGTATCCAGAGCGTTTGCCACAAGTGAAGACAAATAGGAAACCATCCTACGAAAAGAGAAGAGAAATAAAACAGGGATTTCATTTCCACTACACTTGAATAGTGTTGAGACCAAACGTGCCGAGTTTCTAGTTATTCACATTGCTTTAAACATTTAGGTGGGGCTGCATGGCCTCTGAACATAAACACCTCTTCATGTGTTGGCAGGGAGAACAGTTGGTTGCTCACTTGAATATCATTGGTGCTTAGTGTGTCCCTAGTGCATGTACAACAACCTATTATGGGTTTGTGTATTCACAGATTCAATTAAGATGTGTATAATTCACATAAAGGAACACGCGGGCAGTCTTAATTTTAGGATACTTTTCATTGAGCTTCCTTACTTACCCTTCTTTAAGTGTGAAAATTGGACACGGGTAATTCCAGAAAGTAGGGGTCCAAAAGTGTGACATTTTTGTGTCCCTGTAACATCTGACCTTTGCTATTTAAAGAGTTGATTTAAAACTATTACTCTTTGTTTGGGAGGTAATGTGCATTAATTCATTGCAAAATGTTTTGCTCTGCAGAACATCTTTCAGGTAACGCTTGGTGAGGATGGAAGAAGATTTCCAGCAAGCCGCCTGGTGGATTTCAGCTAAAGGAACTCCTCTGAAGTACGACCAGCATGCAGAGGCGGCTCGCACGCCGTCAGCCCTGACGTGAGATCGGGTCGTCTCATCATGTTGTGCCGGCCAGTGTCCGTTATCGAAGATAATGGCGGAGACCGTCTATAGGGCAATAGTGTCCTTCGACGCCAGATGAAAGGGTTTCGTCGTGGTGATAAAGAGCTGGGAATTAGATTCTCGCCAATGCTCAATCCTGGCAGGATACCACTTGAGAGTCCGGACCGGGCACCATCTCTTGTCAGAGTCGTCTCCTGAAAGTGGGGCTATGCACGGAGCGAATATGTTGGGAGGTCGAAAGGTAGGCATCTGTTTTTTTATCAGAAACCTGATGGTTGGGATAAGGCGAACCCCGTGGCTCCCAGCAAATGTGACCATCGGCAAACGATAGGGCATGAAACTCGCTACCTCGTCTCGATGTAACGACCACAAGGAGGAAGGCCAGTTGATGCTGAGATGGAGGTCATATGCATGGAACAGCAGATTGAATGGGGGACCAGCGAGAATGCGTATGACACTTCCAAGGCCCCGGGATAAGACAAGGCGATTGACTTGGGGACACTTGACAAACATTCCTCGAAGGAGATGGTGGATGGCAGCGCTGTCAGAGACAGTCGATCAATCACTGAAGCATAAGTGAACAGCCGCCAAGGCCGACCAGTAGTTCCGGATGGTGGCAATCTGGAGGCTCGAGTAAAACAGATACGTAAGGAAGTCTGCAACGGAACTCACAGGAGCTTCAATCGGAGAAACATCATGGTCGTCGTACCATCTAGTAAAATGTTGTTGACGGCTGTTGTAAATTTTGTGAGTGGACAGTCGTCGACCCCGGGATGCCATAGACGCAGCGTCTGTAGGTCATATGCATGGGACAGCAGATTGAATGGGGGACCAGCTAGAATGCGTATGACACTTCCAAAGCCCCAGGATAAGACAAGGCGTAAAATGTTGTTGACGGCTGCTGTAAATTTTGTGAGTGGACAGTCGTCGACCCCAGAATACTACAGATGCAGCGTCTGTAGAAAGGCCCAATGCCCTGAAGGATTGTTAGACGACGTCCTGCACGTCAAGTGAAGACTCTCCGGTACTGGGTGGAGGATCCCTGACTGGGGTTAGTGAAGGATGTCCTCCCTGACTGGAAGGACCAGCGGCTGTCGTGCCAGGAGTCCTGCCAGTCTTGGAAACGACAGTTGGCGAGGCCAGCACGGAGCGATAAGGGGGATCCGACATCTTGGACAGGACGTACGGGATACTGACGGAAACGCATACGCCAGAAGGCCCGCCAGTCGAACTGTAGAGTACCTGTCGCTCATGCCCGTGGGTGAGGGAACCTGGAGCAGAACTTCGGGAGATGGGTCCTGTCGGTGGAAGCGAACAGGTTGATATGGGGACGCTCGATCTCCGCAAAAGTGTATCTTGTGGGCGAGAGAGGTGAACGCCTCCGAGACGGAGTGGAGGGTCGTCATCCGTGGTGGTGGATCTGGATCTCTTAGCCTTGGACGAGGAACAACAAGCCGAAAAGATGTCTTGGCCTTGCGCACCCTAGCCTTCACTGGTGCAGGGGAGCAGGATGCTGGGACGATTGGAGGTACAGCCGGGCGGGGGTCCCCCGAATGGTCATTGTCCCAAGTCAGGATCAGTGGCGTCATGGTCTGAGTCCATCGGCAGACAGGAGCTGCGGATGGGGTATGGCGGACGAAAGCCCCGGCAGCCTTGGAAGCAGTCCAAAGGGGGAGGCATCGTCCGATGCAACGGGAGGCTGAGTGCCGTGCTGAATTGCAGGACTCACACGTGGCAGAAGCAGTGGAGCGTGGCGAACCCACTGTGGAACCCGTTGCCTGCTTGGAGGGAGTTGACTGGCCCGGCTTCCGAGCGGGCACCGCCCAACAGGGGACCCTGGGCAAAGGGCGGACCGTCGCCCCGCGAGCCCCGCTGGGCCATAGGGTCCCCTGAGGATGCGGTAGGTAGCGATGCCCAGAGAAGGAACCGCTCATCATTCTCTGGTCACCATGCTATGATCAAGGGTAGTGTTGGAGCATGGCTCGCTCAACCCGACCTGTAGATACATGTATGTAGAGCGGGCGTTGATGACCCAGGGTAGTGTTGTGGCCCAGCACGCTCAGCCTGGTCGGTAGGTGTAAGGAGCAGTCGTCAGTGATCACGGGCAGTGTTACAGTACCGCTCGCTCAGCCCGATCAATTCCGGTAATGGCCATCAGTGATCAGGGTATTGTTGCGGCATAGCTCACTCAACCCGATTATGTAGATAAAGGTCCGGGGTAGCGTTGCGGCATGGCTCGCTCAACCCTGGCCTATTTATTCCACTGGGGTTCTCCTCGTTGAGGCCGTTAATTAGATAACGCCCAGAGCGTCTTGTACGCATGTCCACAAAACTTTATCTCCCTTTGTCATCAGAATAACCAGCGGTTCATCCCCCAGCAGGGAGGACCATTGCCTGTTCTCTTAGTGAGTAGTTTGGATGATAAAAACAAAAAACCTGCCAATTTCAGCACTGACCTCCATGAAATTATTCCCAGGAGCCCAGCCAAGAATACCCCCCTCCATGTCCAAACCCTTAGAAACTCTAGACCCAACATATTACCTCTAGATGTCTGAAAAAATTCCTGAGCTTCTGGTCAAACAATGACCAACACAAAAGGGGGGTTCTGTCCCATCTTGCTTCAAATGTATACAAGTGACAAAATTGACATTTACATGTACTTCTCTTCATGGTTATATTCAACATAGTAGTTTGTTGCATCATTTGTCCAGGAGGCAGTCACATCTCCGACGTCAAAGGTTTCATCGTGCTTGTTGTATGACCTCTGGCACACCTGCATGTAGTCACAAAAATGTTAAAGGTCATACAGTGCAACATGACTTTGTGTTAACTGAGTCACAACAGTGAAAGTACAAAAAGTTCAAGAGCTTACTTGAGTAGTAAACATGTCAACAGAAACAGCAGTCAGAAATCTTGCTTACAAAAACGTTGTTGCAGTTTGGTGTGCCATCTGCCGACCATGGGTAGCATGGATTGTAGGCATACTCCCAGGGGTATGAGGGATTGTAGCGCTTGAACTCGAACCTCAGGATGTAAAAGTAGAGAGTATAGGAGCAAATAACAAACCTGGGTGACTTGTTTTTGCAAGGGGGTGTATGTGCCATCTCCAAACTCGAGGAACAGGAATTTTACCGAGTCGAAAGTTGTCCATTTTCAGTTGATTAGCTGCAGTTATTTATACATGGTGATGATACATGATTAGAGCAACATTGAATGTAATGTAGTACATCTGCATCCAAGGGCGTATCAAGAACAAAAGTTTTGGAGGGGGCATTTCTTTTGGGGCCCCCCAAATTTGTGAACTTAGATAGGGTTTCTGCTGGGAATGCCAAATTGGGGGGGGCTTTTTGAGTTTCAGTTTCGGAAGAAAGAGAAAAATTCTTTTTACACCACATTTTTTTTCTCTTTGGGTTACCATGGCCCCCGTTCCTCCATACACATTGCTTGTCGGAATTATTTTGTGAGGGGTTGTTTGTTGATTCTTTGATTTTGAGTCATGTCGTCGACTGTTGTAATATCTTTATATTAACTTTTAAATTGTTTCATTTTGTTTTATTAATTTGTGTTAATTACGATTTATTGTTAATGTTTTCAGGGAAAGCACGTTTGAATACATATGTGTCATAGACTTTGTGCTATAGAAGTCTATAAATTACCATTGTTATTATTCCCCAGTTTCCACCACTATCTACATCCCACACATGTGCCTTGAGGCCAAGGGTTACTTGATAATGGGGCACAGATGAGCTACACTATTCTGAGTCTCAAATATGAGTAGGCCTACAATCATGCCTACTACTCATGCCTGGTATAATGTATTACTTGAACATTGTGGACCACTTACTTCTTGTTTAGCATGAGGGTGGAAATTGCTTTTCAGAGGAACAATGTAAGGTAAGTGTGAGTGTGTACATATTGCACAGTCAACAAATCAGATCAAGCAGATACTTTGACAGTAAAATGTAGTTTGATGCATCTAAAATATTCAAGTAACACTGTATATATATACATGTACATGAAGACGAGAAACTGGACCATTGAATACATCTGATATATCCTAATTTGTTATAGATGTAATTCTAAAACTGTGGAAATGCTGGTAACTGACACTTCTAAGAAAAAGTGACTGTTTAAATGTGTTATGAAGGCAAACTTTCTGTGCAGATTGCCTCAACATGGATCTCGAAAACTTAGAATGAATTCAGGAGGTGCTAGTGCTGTTATTAAGCTACTATTAAACCATGCATGTAGTCAGTTCAAGTTTTATACATGTAGATGCTACTCAAAACAATGCAATACAGACATGACAGAAGGCAAAACCATGCAATAAACTAGAAGATACAATGTATTTCTTACCTTGGAGCCTTTGCTTTATTACTGTAGCCTAAAGACCTCATGTTAATTTCTTGGTCGCTTTTACCACTGCTACCTTTTATCTGGCAAGAACAGTTGTCACCTTTTTAACATGAACTGGTAGCATCCAAGGCACTTCCTTGGAGAGACAGGCAAGCAGCGACAAGGAAAAGGCGGCTCAGAGAATGCCCTGGGGTCTCAGTGAAGGATCGCATGGTAAAGCTTCTTCTTTGAGAGAAGTGTACAAAATTATATCCCTGAACAATAAACAGGACTGGCATGTCCCCACCACCTCACTGTCACTTGTTTTCAAGTATATACATCATGTATGAATGTCTGCAATTACAAGTTCAGAGTACACAGTTCAACACAGATAATATAACTACTGTAGCCTGAATGCCACGTGATCTTTGATCTTGAGGTACGCGTTATGCAATACTATTGTTTAAAGCTGGTGAGTTCAGTCCAGTGGGCTGATTTCTTTTGTTCTGTTCATGCATGACACATAATGCTAGAATCACAAGTGCCTTCCTAACAGCCGACAGAAAGCTTTTTTGAGCTATGAAATAAACTTGAGATTCAGTCATAAGTCAACCCTTTTATATAACGTGTGAATGTCCTCCAAAATAACAAATTATGTGCAGCCCTTTCTCTGCTTTCAAAGTTCAGATACAAATACACAAATAAATTGGTGGATCTAATGTACTTGGGCCTGAATTATTCAAGTTTAAACCAAATTTCAACAACTCGGATCCAATTTCATTTGTACCAAATGCCACGACAGTGATGTGTTGGAACCTTTTTACCATAAAGCTCTGGTTTTCATTATGTACCGAGTTGCCTTGTCATTAAAGTGAAGCAGCAATGAAGTTTTCTTTAAAAATGTTAAGTTCTGCAACTTTGTACTCATCTTCAATGTCTAAAACCTCTTACAGATTCCTTTTTGGTTGAATGCACTGAAAAGTTTACTTATTTTATACATTCAAAATTATCCATGCTTTCCAGGACAACCAAGGGCATTGTTCCTGTGATGTCATCCAGGGAAGACATATGTGTACATGTAGTTTGGTGCATAGGTTTTTTCGTTCAAATTGTGAACCCAGATCGTGAGATCCTGAGGTACGTGTTATGTAGGCGTTATCCTTTCCGAATCATTTCTGAGAAAGGGATTGATGTTTACTTGTTGCTATTGCTCATAAACAACAATCAATAAAGAAGAGAACATTTAGTCCTGCAAAATCTACAGAATTGCAGAAGCTTTTGTGTAAATACCAATGTAACAGTCAGGATTTTCTCCTGGGATGACATAACAGTCAGCAAAGTATCCTTTGAAACAGTGAAAGTTGAAACTAAGGTTGAGATGCATGTGGGTACATTTTGAAGGCCTGTATTAAAACAAATTGATTGTGGCTACCATTATAGGAGAGGTTTCTACCAAACAAGGTAAGCATTATGTCGAAATGATTAAAATCATTTTGTATTTCCAGAAAATCAAGGTTATTACTAAAAACCACTTCTCTTAATATATAAAGTCAAAGGGACATATTGGTGTATTTACAGGGTTGGGAGGGGGAGGTACATGCCCCTCAGCACTGAGAAGCAGGTGCCCCCCTCTTTACCCCACCTCCATTTGAAATTTTGTACACAGTCACTGTAAATATACATGTACAAGCCATACTCAATTTGCTTTCAGTGCCCAGCTCCTTGACAAAAATGCATGCACCCCCACATGTAAATGCTCCCCATCAGAAATTGCAGCCCTGTATTATATGCCACTGCAGGAACCTTTATACAACTCGACCAAAGAGAGCGAGAGCACTAATGTGAATGTATATACATGTACTTGTAAAAACTGCATAAGCATCTGACTTAATTAAGCAATTGCTGATTAGTTGCGCAGTGGAGCATGACAATTTCTGCACCAAAGAAAAACTTGCATCTGACAACCCCCTCCATGACGCATTAGCCATCATACCATAGCAATGAACAGTCATTCTGTTGTATCACGTCCCATGAATGGACGGAGTGAGTTCAGTCCAGGCGTGTCTACAGAATAATCTGTCCAGACACCAACACTGCAGTGGCAGAACCCTCATGCATTCTTAAACTTGCTGAGGCACGTGTGAATTTTGGAAGGTCATAAGACCCCATCTGATTGTTCAACAAAGATGGATTTTACATGCGTTTACCACCCATCTATAAGCCTTAGCCCAATTGCATGTACATGGAGCCACTTAACAGTTAGCAGAAACATCACGCTTAGCCGAAAAATTTGCTGACCTAATGCATGATTTCAAAGGGGCGCTTGGCTTGGTTGTGCTAACAGTTGCACACATAGTTTCTGTACATACCAGTACATACTAAGGTAAGCAAATTTCCCCCCAGGTAAGCATGCCTTTTGCTGTGTTTACTGTTTGGGTCTCCATAAAATGAAGCATAAAATTGTGCACTTAGCAGCCCCATGGAAATGGGCCCTGGTGCGGATTCAGGATTGTTAGGGATGGAAGCACACAAGCAGTGCACCCATTGGAGCTTTGAAATTCCAATCTCATGAAGATTATGTTGATTTCTTTTACTATAAATGTTAAGTACAGCTGGGGTTTAACATAAAAATGAACTTGAAATAATGTACCCGGTATCGGTAATGCTGAGTAAGAATATTATACTGAATAAAGAGGATTAACTTGCAATATCAAACACTTCAGGCATGCACATTTTGAACTTTTAATAGTCAACACATTCTACAGCTAAAGTGAAAGCACATCATTAGAGCAGCTTGGGCAATCATCACAAGGTGTTACTGTTATTGGGATCTTGCTCAACCGCTCTGGTATATGATGCACCGTAACCCGATCTCTTCCCACAAGAGAAGACGAAGACACATCCATCCTGGGTGAAAAGGAGTATTAAACAGAGGAAATATACAATGCTCTCCTAAAAGGAGGTATTCAACATGAAGTATGCTCCAAGTGTTGCCCTCGAAAATGGCACTTGCCAATTTATCAGCTGATCATCAGAGCATCCACCCTTCTTTGCATTGGGGGTACTGACACCATGGATGGGTATTATACATGTACTCCTGCAGAACCTTACATCAACATAACTTTTGTACAAAATGTTTTTCCTTTCTGAGTGCAACTGAATACATTTTGGTTGATGGGTGGTCCGACCACGATCCGCCTTAGTTTTTTTCTCACCAAGAAAAAGTGGGGGAGGGGATTAATTCAACAGCCCCCAATCAAAACATCAAAAATGGAAGGGATAAATACATGTACCATCACTCAAATCAAGGCCCTTGGTACCGACCATTGTAATTCATGGAGGAAATTATTCGGAACTGCATAAAGACACTGATGACCGTCATAGCAGGATTTGGTCCTGCAACCTCTTGAACCCTATAAAAGTGCTCTACCTGATGATGACCTATCCAGCCCTGTGATGGTGGATCCATGTAGCAGATCCAGATCTGGGGTGCAACCGATGTGCCCACCCCCCTTCCCATTTAAAAAACGATTTGTCTTTTTTCCCTTTTCTCCCCTGCTTTTCTTCAGCTCCTGACTAGTTAATGATAATGCAGATGTTATCACTGAAATTCATGATGCCCTGTTCCTATTTAGTGGGTTCAGCTCGATGTGGGGCACCCCCCCACGCACACATGTATAAATGTGTGTTGGGTGCCCACTTTTATTATTTTTAGTAAATACTGGATCCAGTACTACTGGATCAGCAGACCACAACTGGACCCTCTCATAAATAAATTCCACACAAGTAACAACAAAACAAACTTTGATGCACAATGTCAATGCCACACACAGAGACGATGAAAAGCTTTTCTGATGTACAAATATTGACTGCTTTGATGAGTGGTGTGGCAAAACAAGCCCCACAATTGGTCCGTGGAGAACTGAATTTTCCCGACGTGAAGGCAAGGGGAAACTTATGGAAAGCAGTCACCAGATAAAGCAGTCAGTATTTGTTTTATTACACATTTCCCACAGATTCTGCTTGACTAAAACAATGAGTGAAAATATGTAGTTTGATCATAACTAAAATATATGTAGTTTGAATTAATGAAGGAAAATGTACCAGCATTGTGCTGTGAGATATGTGTACATGTACTTCCCCAAGTAACAAGATCAGCGAGTCAGTCGCTGGGCAAGGCCCAAGTACTGTAATTAAAGCTTGAGATATCACAAGTAATCACGAGGGAAGTAACTGAATGCACTGTGAGTAGATAAATTGCTGCACCTGCCACTGATGACTATAGCTCGCCTGATAAAATGAGCTTTGACTTACTCTGATGTTGCGGAACAGACTGCTCCAAATATCTACATTGGGTACAACCTCCATCCCCTCAGCATGACGGACACACTTCATGAAGAGCACACCACCAACCGCATAGACAAGTAACAACACAGACACTCTGGAAGTAATTGAAATAAAGTTCTATGCACTCAGGACATAATTCCAAACAGTTGCCCAGTGTTCCCAATCTTGGAGAATCTAAAACTCATCTGTAATTTTCTTTATCAGCAAACGATGACAAAAAATAAAGTATAAAGTGATTATAGTTTGAATGACAGTAGATTCGGAAGATTCCAAAGTTACGGCTGCAGTCATCAACATTTAAGGCAGGTTCATACTACAGGCGAATGAGAGTGCGACACGTCATGACAACTTTCCGGAGAAATTCACTCGAGTTAGAATGTGTTGGACTTTAACAAATTCACAACAGAAGTATTTGATCTGATGTCACAAATGTGCAATCACTTTAAAACTTGGCGTCCGTGCGAAGTATGAAATGGCTTTTAAGCATAATTTTTGCAGTACCCAGTGGGGCCACCTGAACGTTTGTTAAAAGATACTCAAATACTGGCATAGGCTTCTTATGGATATAACTTTGATAACTGGAGAATAAAAAATAATCAGGAACAAAACAAATTGGAAAAACAAAAAGCAGTTTTGCCCACTTGTGACAAGGGGACATATGATATGTGTGCTCTGACGAGTTCCGGCTGACGATTACTCATTCTCCCCCAAAAAACCTGGACAGAATCATGAATAGGACTTACACAACACACAGGATTGAGCCAATGCTAAGGGTAGAGGGCGTGCTTCCTGTAGGTGGGGGTGCAGTGGGTGGAAGGGAGTGACAAGTCCCTGGACAGGCACACTCTGTTGTAAGCGTGAAAGTCTAGAAGTGCAAGGAGTGAAAAAAAAAAGGTCCCGGAAGTATTTACCTCTGTGAGGGCTAACAGGGACCCATCAGGTCTGTTAGCCCTGTGAGGGCTGATGGGTTTAGAGGTGTTCTCATTTCCATCAGCTGAAAACAGGACCCGTCAATACTACCGGTACCATTCACAGGTAACACCAGCATTACCAAAACACACATGTACATGCACTTGATTGGAGAGTCAACACATTTACGGACAACACTGGCTTCAGAAAAATCAATGCAAAAATCAGAAACTTACATATTCACTCGACTGATCTTTGTAGTAATCAAACTTTGGTGTTTTGGCACTTGCGTCACAGCGCAACTTAATATAAGTCGTCCTGTATCCATCAATAAAGAGGAGTATTAGAAAAACAAAGGCTTTACCACAGATGAGTAGAAGTGTTTATCTATGCGTCAATGCCCTCCTACATGTAGATACTGATAGGTGTCCTGTGCATTGCCAATCATTGCTTGTCCTATCTACATGTATAGTGATAAGCGTCAGAGTAAAATGGTTCATTTCATATTTTGTTTCTGCCTAATTTTGTGAACATTTTAGATACGTACAGGTTTTTGATATCTTTCATTTGAGCTGGTGGGTGAGGGGTACAACAATTTTCACAGGGTCAATCAGACATGCGTGTAGCATCTTTCCAAATGCTGATTTTTGCACTGGTGGGAGTGAACAACACAACCCGACCCAATTACCACAAAACCAACAAATGCCATATAGAATAAAGGTCAAAAAAGCTATAAAGAAATCCTTATCAATTTCTCACTGTCAAAAAATGTTGCATTGCTTAAAACTCTGGATACTACTTCTCGACACCCTGGTAGAAGTAGAAATTACATTGATGGAAATTTAAAAAAAGAGGGGGGGGGTAACCCCCTTTCTCCCTCCTACATTCCACCACTGTTTAAGCTAAGCTTTAGAAATTTGGAGCGTGTTCTGAGTACTGTCACAAAGACCTGTGGACCTCCTTGCCCTACTATCTGACTATGCCTACATGTTTATTATTTCCAACATTTCCTTCCTTCCTGCTTCCCTCCATTTCCAGTTGCTGTTGGTGAGGAATCCGAGGTCACCTACAGATCAGCAGGTCTCTCCACATTTCCTCATTTATGTTTCTCTCCCTGAAATCTACTGTTTACTTGGCCCATTGAGCCCCATACCTGTCCCCCTGCCAACCCCTTCCCCCATCATCTTTACATTCTTGTTGCTCAAGTCTGCTCTAGGTTATTTGCCTCCCAAGAAAGAATCTTTCAGGATCTTTGCCATCAGGTCCTCCTTTTTCTTAGGATTTTATTTTAAATCACTAGAGCGCTTGCCTGGCATTTCTCATAAATCAAAGACAGAGTGAAGTTTATTTGTAGAAAGAATAATTCACGATACATCACAACCTTGAAATTTGATAGAATGGATATTGTTACCTTGTGGTGTGGGTATGAACAATGTAATAGTGTGTTCCATCATCTGTCCAGTTTGCGCTGGCATCCCCAAGACCAAAGGTTTGGTCAGGATGATAGACTGATCTTTGGCAAACCTGTGAATAAAGTGATACATTTATTTCAAAGTGTGTGAACTGAACTGTCTGAGAAATAATTGTTAAAACAAGCACCCAAGATACTGGTTTATTTTTTCATAAAACTGCAGTATTAATCAAGATTTGCACTCTCCAATTCCTAGACCCGAGTACATTTAGTGTCGTGCATTGTCTGTAAACGTCAGTTGAAATCCATCAATGTGGCTCTGGCATAAGTAATAAAATTTGCTAAGTTTTGACGTATGGTTTTTACTTGTTGGATGATTGATCATTCACAAGTTTGGGGCAACTCAACCAACGTCCCAATACAACGGTAGAAACATGCGTATTATCATGTGGATAAATAAAACCACGTCAATTACCGAATTGGCCCGAAGTGTAAAACAGAAAAAGAATGTTTACAAAAAGACAGCCCCAATATACAACTGTAGCATCTAGTGCCTATTACACTGTAATTCACATAATTATGGGTGCTGTTAGTGACAATACAGGGATGAGATTGACCAATGATAAAAACAGCTGAAAACAGCTGAAAAAAGGCATAAAAAAGCTGAAACTGTGAAAATCTCCCATTCTTTTGTCCACAGCCAATGAAGAAAAAAAGCTGGGAAATCTCACCCCCTGTATATACATGCACCTACCACTACATCTTTACAGTTGGTTGTCCCATCTGACCAAGGGTAGCATGGATTGTAAGCATACTCCCAGGGCTCAGCTGGATTATACTGCTTAAAGCCAAACCTGTCAAAACATATACATAAACAATGATAACACAAAAAATAGAGCTTCCGTGTACATGTGTTTTTTTCAAAAAATATGTACAAATACATGTTTGTACAAGTATCACTTGACTTACTCCTTACAAGCCAGTAAAGCTTTCCAGATATTGGTAATTGCTGTAAGGTAAGTGAGTCAACATGCATTGTAATCAGTCTTTGAAAGATATGCCCCCCCCCCGAAAGATACTGTATATTCACCAAAGCCGGCAACTACATGTATCTGCTAGAATCAATAAAGGACAACTGTTCTTTCATTCAGTCTTTTTTTCCTAGACGTAGAATGCACAATGGTCCAGTTCATTTGTAAAACTCATATCAAGGAATGTTGTTGTACACAGGTACATGTACATGTTAATGTATCCCCTGTGTTCCACTGCCCTGACAGAGCTTAAATCTCTGTCTCATGTTGGGCAGGAAAGCTTAAAATTTACGATAATGAAGAAAATGCAGTTAATTCTTGATTTCTTGTGGAATGTATCATAAGTCAGACCTTTTAGGGTGTAACAAAAAATATATACACATGTACGGTACTCTATGAAGGCAGAACTTTTTTTCACCCCTCGAAGACAAAGTACATGAAACCCTATCGCCATATTATGCACTTTACCCAACTCAGGAATAACTAGAGAAACGTGTTTGTAAACAAACACAGAGCTGGTTCGGGACTGTTTTACCAACAAGATAAGTATTGTTGATCAAAGCTCTCAAACTAACCCAAATGCTGGGTTGAAAACGTGTACAAAGTCAAGGGGCTGAAATAAATATTGAAAAAACAAGAGTAAATCACATGACGACGTCATCATGACGTCATTTATATACAATAATTTCTGTATCAAGATTTTTGTTGGCTGTCACTTTGAAAACGAGCAAACATTCGAAAGGGTTCAAAATTGTGCCTTGGAAAGGTGTACAAAGTTAACGGGCAAAAAACCCCATTTGGAGAAACACTGCTCTTTTAAGTTCGTGTCACGTGATTTGCGCTTAAACTGAACAATTTTATGAAATATTACTTCATATTCGGACCCTTAGGCATATTACAAATAAAACAACACAGCGTAAAGTACCCGATTTCTCCTTTGTTCTTATAGTAATCTTGCGCCAAAGTTAAAGACTACTTGTTCACTTTTATTAAGTAGAAAAACGTGTACAAAACGTATGAGCAAATATTCAGGTCATCGTGACGTCATCCCTTTGAAATAAGTCGTGCATCAGGGTCTTTGTTGGCTATTACTTTGGGAACGATCAGAGACTGCAAAGTTACCGAAATTGTCGCTGAAAAACGTGTACAAAGTCAATGGGCTATAAACTTGTTTGCAGAAACACTGCTCCTTTAAGTTCGTGTCACGTGATTTGCGCTTAACCTGAACAATTTTTATGAAATATTACTTCATATTCGGACTCTTAGGCATATTTCAAATAAAATAACAGAGCGTAAAGTACCCGATTTCTCCTTTGTTCTGATAGTAATCTTGCGCCGAAGTTAAAGACTACTTGTTCACTTGTGTTAAGTAGAAAAACGTGTACAAAACCTATGGGGAAAAATGAAATATTCAAAAATGAATATAAAATAAGGGGATGATGTCATCATGACGTCATCCCTTTGCAATAAATCTTGCATCAGGGTCTTCGTTGGCTATCACTTTGGGAACGATGAAAGACTGCAAAGTTACCGAAATTGTCGCTCAAAAGCGTGTACAAAGTCAATGGGCTATAAACTTGTTTGCAGAAACACTGCTTCTTTAAGTTCGTGTCACGTGATTTGCGCCTAAACTGAACAGTTTTTATGAAATATTACTTCATATTCGGACTCTCAGGCATATTTCAAATAAAATAACAGAGCGTAAAGTACCCGATTTCTCCTTTGTTCTGATAGTAATCTTGCGCCGAAGTTAAAGACTACTTGTTCACTTGTGTTAAGTAGAAAAACGTGTACAAAACCTATGGGGAAAAATTAAATATTCAAAAATGAATATAAAATAAGGGGATGATGTCATCATGACGTCATCCCTTTGAAATAAATCTTGCATCGGCATCTTCGTTGGCTATCACTTTGGGAACGATCAAAGACTGCAAAGTTACCAAAATTGTCGCTCAAAAACGTGTACAAAGTCAATGGGCTATAAACTTGTTTGCAGAAACACTGCTTCTTTAAGTTCGTGTCACGTGATTTCCGCTTAAACTGGACAATTTTTATGAAATATTACTTCATATTCGGACTCTTAGGCATATTTCAAATAAAATAACAGAGCGTAAAGTACCCGATTTTGCCTTTGTTCTTATAGTAATCTTGCGCCGAAGTTAAAGACTACTTGTTCACTTGTGTCAAGTCGAAAAACGTGTACAAAACCTATGGGGAAAAATGAAATATTCAAAAATAAATATAAAATAAGGTGATGATGTCATCATGACGTCATCCCTTTGCAATAAATCTTGCATCGGGGTCTTCGTTGGCTATCACTTTGGGAACGATGAAAGACTGCAAAGTTACCAAAATTGTCGCTCAAAAACGTGTACAAAGTCAATGGGCTAGAAACACATGTGTAGGAAAACTGCTCCTTTAATTTCATGTCACGTGATTTTTGTCTAAACTGGGAAAAACTTATGAAATATTATTTAATATTTGGACACTTGGGTATATTTGCGATCGAACGGAAGGGAAAATTTAGTCTGATTTCTTCTTCGTTCTGGTAGTAATTCTGGGTCGAAGTTGAGGACTGCTCACGCATTATGCGGGACAATGTGTGTACAAACCCTATGTTGTGCAACAGCGCCATACATGGTTCAATATGGGACAGTTTCTTGAAAATTGAAAGCCCATGCAGGTGTGACCGTAATTCTGCAATAGCGCCCTCATAGCCTGATATACGACAGTCCGAAAACTGTGTGCAATCTGTGTACAAAGTCTATGGGGGAAAATTAATTCTTCAAAAATCAATAATAAATAAACTACTTAAGTTATCACTGTGAATTTCTTCTAGGACCGTCCTTGGATGATCACACAACTATCCTCCAAGTTTGAAATTCTTCTGATTTTCCTAGGTGCCAAAGTGTAGGGGTAGAAAAACTTGGCTGAAGAAGAAGAAAAAAAAAAAAAAAAAAAAAAAAAAAAAAGGAAAGAAAAAAAAAAACAGAACGATTTCAATACCTGGTTCGGCTGAACTGCCGAACCAGCTAAAAAGGCCATGTCCAGCAACATACACGTACCCGGTAGAAGTCAACAACTTGTGCACACATACAGTTTTATATCTCACCTCGGAGCTTCAGCTTCATCCTGGCTGCCCAACCTCCGGATGTTAATAGCTTGTTCCCCACTATCAGTTATTGTTTTACAAGAGCAGTCATCGACTTTGACACAGGGGGGAAGAGCAGCGCTAGCAAGCCCTTGCAGACAGAGACAAACGACACCACCCACCAAAAATCTCAGTATCAGGCCCATGGCTCATTATTAGAAAGCTGTATGAATATTGTTTCCCAGGAAAAATAAAAGGTGAAAAATATTTAGGGGACTGAACAGGTAAACCTTGTGTCGCAATTCGGTATGTTTTCGTCCATTACTAAGATAACATATCAACTTATCAGTCAACACAGAAGTAGGCTAGGTACGCAGTATGTTAAGATCCTTGGATGCCCAATTTTGATTTTGGAGTTCACATGCTTCAAGGTTCCCTGGCTTACATGTACATGTACAAGAAAAAGCTAAGGGACAAATCATATTGTGAACAAAAACAAGAACATCTTTTTCAAAACAAAAATTTAAAACCTACACGGTCTTTCTATCTCTTAAAAAAGTGAGCAAAAGGTACTGAAGATTCAGTATTTACAGATGCATAATTAGTCTGGAGTAATTAATTACCAATACCATATTTGGATGGCCTATTACATCACAAATCTTGCGCAATCTGACCAATCACAAGGCTTGCTCTAGCAGCCTGCAATGGATTGTATGGGTGTTTCCATGTTACGGGGTGCTTTTCTTAAATGTTGCAGCACATGGAACAAAAACACTAACGAAAAATTTCACTTGCAAACAGTTGATTGGCTGTTCAAAAAAACCTGACCCCATACATGCATGTAAACTACATGTAGAAGTTCTGAAACATGTTTGTACCTGTGGGATTTAAAATTTGTCAGTGCCTACTTGAGCTACTGGTATTTAAATTTGAATTTGGACAGAAATTGCTGTATCCAACTAGCAGCAGGGAAAGGTCGCTATGCCCATTGTGGTACTCTAGACTGATAATGTGGTAATCACGACTTCATGTACATGTACAAGTACATCAATGAGCACAATTGCCACAGGTGTGTTTATCACCCAAGTCTCCGAAGCTTCAGACCATAATTTCCCTGTCTATTATGATGTCAAGCTTTGCAAGTGTGAGCAAACCAGGTTTCATCTGGACATGCATGCATAACTGTACATGTATCTGATGATAACACATTGGTTTATCAATAACAGAGTAAGACTATTGTAACTGCAGAATGACTGTGATAGAGCAATGAACCAGAGAGGTCACACGACCTTCTCAGACCATTCTGCAATGAATAAATCTTGGACTTTAACTCCCTTTAAAAACGTCCTCCAAGGATATGGATAGATATCTTCCCAAAAAGAAAGTAAAAAAGTTAAGATTTGATTTGAAAAAAAAAATCAACAAGTGTGATAAAAAAAATTGTGGAAAAAAGGACGGCCTGTGCAGAGTTTGTCTGGGAAGTGATATGAGAGAGTATAGGCAACACGCATACATGTACATCCAGGAAACACCCCAGCAACTTGCTTGTCAAGCTGGCTCTGTGGCATCCAAAACCTAAATTGGTAGTAACTAACGTACAGACTCTAGATGGAAGTCACATCGCAGCTACAAGTACGTGTACCATGATGGCAACTAATATTTTTGTTCCAAACGCATAAAATCATTGCAAGTTGTAACAGAAAACAGATAAGTAGCAAATCATTGCAGGTTCTAACAGAAAACAGAGAAGTAGCAAATCATTGCAAGTTCTAACAGAAAACAGAGAAGTAGCAAATCATTGCAAGTTCTAACAGAAAACAGAGAAGTAGCAGTCAGAAGTTACTCATATACCGGTACATGTACAGTACATGCGAGCTCTGCAAACATGGAGGATGGATCCCAAAGAACTTGAAGAACACTGACACTGACATTGGATCTTTGGACAAGCATACACGTACACCATGATTTGTACATGTACACTGTAAAAATAATCCCTTTCCCTCAGATGACAGACAACACATTATTCAGAAATTTAGTTAAGTCTTCATATCTTGCACTATTCTGATATCCAAAGTTATCAGAATTATAGCACATACATGTACATGTACCTGTAGTGAGGCTGTACATTTGCTTGGTGTGGATCCTAGCTCATGTGTACGTGGTGGTTTACTCTCAATATTTACAGTCTTGCAGGCACATGTAGGCAATCCAGTCATAGTGTGCTTACATGTACACGTATGAATGTACATGTACTTGCTGATGACAGTCAGTGCTGTAGTGTTGGGATAAGGTCAGCCAAGAATCCAAATTCCAACCCTGTGCATGGCTTGGCCAGTTTAACAAAGGGTCAAAGGTTAGAAGTCCTGGGCCAAAATATCCCTAATGCTTATATAATCATGTACGTGTACATTGGACTACATGTACACAATGTATATAAAGGGGCAATGCAAACTTAAAGGAAACATACATGTATACATGTATGCAGTGGGAGTTCAGCTCCACTTGATTTTTGCACATTATAACATGTATGTGTAACAACACGAACAAGATCGGCATGTATTTTTCTTCATGAAACATAAGAAGATGGTACATGTACATCACTAGGTTTTCCATTCTTAGAAAATCCTTTCACTGATATATTTCAGAGGGTGCTTTTTGTTATGAGGCCCTACTTGTCAAGAAAGCACAAGAAAAAGTACCAAACTTTGTCCTTAACAATTTTCCACTGGCAAAGTTCTGAAGAAAAATTGACCATTACCATGCGTACGGTATTGTCCAAATAAGATCCTTAGCATGATACACAAGTAAAAAATAACTTACATGTACATGTAATCCAAGCAAACGTAGAAAAGTGTAATAAACCTTTTTTATGGAGCCAGCTAGAACTTTTCTACCTTGGATGACATCACACTGTTCATGAATATAGAAATGCTTGTTAGCATAAAACCCAAAATGGTAAAGATTCTTCCTTGTACTGCCACAAACGAGGTGGAATATCACAGTACCATTAAAAAAAAGCTTTCCAACATGTCTTCAAGTCACTAAATTCTCAGTTCCTGTCTCCTTTAAAGGGACTTTTTCACTCTGGCAAATTGTAGATGCACAGATCGAGTTCTGTCACAATTTGAGAAAGTTACACACATGTACACAAGATAGTGGGAGGGATAGAAATGACCTCAGAACCATGGCAAGAAAGCTCTCACATTGCACACAGCAAAAATGACCTCAGAACCATGGCAAGAAAGCTCTCACATTGCACACAGCAAAAATGACCTCAGAACCATGGCAAGAAAGCTCTCACATTGCACACAGCAAAAATGACCTCAGAACCATGGCAAGAAAGCTCTCACATTGCACACAGCAAAAATGACCTCAGAACCATGGCAAGAAAGCTCTCACATTGCACACAGCAAAAATGACCTCAGAACCATGGCAAGAAAGCTCTCACACTGCACACAGCAAAAATGACCTCAGAACCATGGCAAGAAAGCTCTCACATTGCACACAGCAAAAATGACCTCAGAACCATGGCAAGAAAGCTCTCACATTGCACACAGCAAAAAATGACCTCAGAACCATGGCAAGAAAGCTCTCACACTGCACACAGCAAAAATGACCTCAGAACCATGGCAAGAAAGCTCTCACACTGCACACAGCAAAAATGACCTCAGAACCATGGCAAGAAAGCTCTCACACTGCACACAGCAAAAATGACCTCAGAACCATGGCAAGAAAGCTCTCACATTGCACACAGCAAAAATGACCTCAGAACCATAGCAAGAAAGCTCTCACATTGCACACAGCAGAGATACAGTTGTGAATCTGTAAGTGCTTGCTGCAGTACTTCAGAAATTATTTTGAGGTCAAAATGAACTTGGAATACAGTTGATGGAGGACTTCTAAACTTTTGAGCTGAATATGAGGAAAGTGAAGGAGGATATCTTTTTCTTTTGGCAGTCTGTACATGCAGGACTGGAATAAGATCTATAAAGAGTTTATTTCTGGCCTTGAAGCACAGTGTAAAAACATTCCATTAAGGGGGTTTTAGGACAAAGAAGGAAAACCATCACTGATTCAAACATTACATTACTTCATTCTTGTTGAGTTAAACATTTTATTTACATACACCTGTGCATACCTTTGGGACTTTGTTTTCTGTCTTTCTATCAAAATCAAAGTACATTTACATTTGAACTTGTAATTTCTATTTGAAAGTTCACAGAGTCAAAATGAAACTAGTTCAACGTATCAAGTAACAAGATTTGCATCAATCCTTGGAGCTGCAACTCAATGTAAACTGGATTCATTAGCTTGATTTTTGACACTTCACCTCACAGCCAAAAAAACCCCTCTCGTGAGCTGCACAGATTTCAAGACAAATGACATACTACATGGAGGACACTATGCACAATGTACACAAATATCAGAATTACATGTACATGTGCATGTAGAACACACAGGACATACATGTACATCCGTTGTAGTGCTTTTATCTACCTCCAAGTACATTTTGCAAGGTTCTGTAGTATTCAGCAATATCCAACAGCAACTGATGTGTGAAGCTTGCTACATCAAACAGGACCCAACGGCCAGAAAGTATGTTTTACTGATCTAACAAAAAGAACTGATGCAGCATCTGGTTTCAGAGAGGCCCAGCCTGATTCTGTGAGTCTTGTGACACCATGAGCTATCAAGATCTTCCTCTCCAATAGAAGCATACGGGTACATGTACATGTACAACTTTGTACTTAAGTCCATGTGGAGTCACAGCAAAGACTTGCAGGTTGTTGACATATTGCTCTTAAGTACATGTATATACGTAAGTGCTAATCCTTGATACACACAGACAGGTTTACAACATGAATGGATCGTATTACATCACAGTAACACTTCAATCTAGTCCACTGTCTTCATTGTTGAAGGATAGGATTTTCTTTCTATTTGTATAGGATGTGGTCTCCCGATACAATTGCAGGCATGCGCAAAGCCTTTAAAATTTTGTGCGATTTTTTCACATGGAAACGTGAAGCTATCATGGCACTTCCCACCTACAAAACCAAACCAACTTTGTGTTTACTCAATACATGTACACTGTACATACTGAGTGTAACATTACAAACTAGATCCATGAATGATTTCTGTTTTAGCATGATGGTCAAAACGATGCAGAAAAGTCCAGGCCTGCTACTTTGCCAAGTTATATGTACACGTATTCATGTACACCTGCAGGTGTATGCATATATACATACCACCCATTAACCACTTGCTGCCTGGTGCTTTTAAAAATGAAGTGCCCATATACATGTATACGGGGGATTTTCAAGCTTTTCAGTTTTCAAAATTCTTCAAAAATTCGTCATTTCATTTAATGGACGTTTACACCTACACAAATGACTGTTTGGTGGCTACTCTAAGCTGACAGGTAACCTTCATTGACTCCTGAGTATTTCAGCCAGGCCTGCCACCCTGTAAAAAGAGCCCAGAATCGTGAGGTGCTGCGTAATTTCCTTTGTCCCCAGTGAATGCGAGTGGCGTCTTTTCAAATGCGGCTGGATTTATGCAGTGGTGCTGTGCTGCTCATCAACGGGGCCCTGGAGCACTATTGTTTGTGGTGCTAATCCGCAGGGGCACTATGCCCAAAACAGTGGTATACTGTTTAAAACAGTGATGGATTACCTTCGAAAAATGCAAGCCAAAATATGATGGCAATTCCCAGCAGCAGGTCTTTTGTTCCAAGTACACATGTACAGTCTTTTGTTACATGGACCAGCCCTTTTGTCCCATTTCGGGCACCCCGACTCTGTGTATGAACCCGAGGTGCTCGAAACGGGGTTCCCCGGCAGCAAGTGGTTAAAATGTCCTTGAGCACGTACATGTAATCTAAAGATAGGCTTCCTATCAAAATGAGAGATCAACACTTTCAAAAACAGAGAAAAGATTATTTAACAGTGACAAACATGTACATGTAGGAGAAATCCAATGATCTCAGGAAATTTTTTGGTGCCTGTGAACTTGCTGGCTGAGCCTCATTTCATACCGTAGATCTGCAAGACAGAAAACACTGCTGAACTCATTTCTGTGCTCAGCAAAAATCAGCAAATAGCCAGTCTCCAGTAACATACTTTGCATGGTGCCTTTGGCCGGTAACTTGATTTTGCCCAGCATTCCGTACATTTTTCAGTGCTTGGCAAGTCTATGTAACAGGCCCCTTGTAAGGATGAACAAGTCTTGTGCCACTTATTATCCAAGCCATCAATTAGGTCGCACATGACAGCAGAAGGAAAAAGGCACATATACAATGTACAGTTACTTCATACGTGCTCGCAGCTGTTACCGGTATGATACACTTGAGGATGGGTACCTGTCTGTATCTTTGTATCTGCCTCAACACTGTATCCAGACAGTTAATATCTGATGATCAAACGTACATATTCAACCTCACTGGGAGCTCGTGAGCTGATCCTTTTCAAGCTTCACTGACTGTTTCACATTCCTGGAAGCATGGAACGTTCCTGGGGCATGAATGCTATCAGTCAGGCATCTCAATTGCGACAATGGGCACTATGAGTTTTGTGGAGTGGTCCATGACGGCCCGTATTGAGGTGGTATACATCTCTCTGTTGATGTCCTGTTCATCGGGCGGTGTCACGCGATCCACGACTTCCATTTTGTAAGAAATATTGCCGTACTCTCTCAGAAAGGGGCACGTAGTCAGTAGGAATGTGCAGAAGTCTTTTCTTATTCCAAACCACCCTAAATGTGGAGAAAACCAGGCAGCTTAATAACGACTGGCAAGTTTTAGTACGAACCCCATCCACAGGTACACATGTACATGTACCCAGGCAGTACGGGGAAGGAGTTTCCTAAATCTGTAAAAATCTGGTACCCAGCTACATGTACACGTACAGTACATGTGCAGTTTTTTAAAAATCAGTCATGGTTACGGAGTCCATCACAAGTCCCTGCAAGTCATCCAGTCATAAGCCAACTTACATGTACTTGTACAAATCAAGTGTACATGTATGACGAGTGGTCTTGTGAAAGGACTTGTGGCTGGACTGCAGTAAGGAAGGGACTAGTGATGGACTCACAACTACACCATGGGATGAACCACTGTATTAAAGTTGTGGCTGGCCAGACAGACTGGAATACATCAACTATTGCAAAGCCATGTATTGGTACAATGTACATGCAGATTTGATGCAGTTGCTTTTAACATGTGTCAGTATTGAACCTTTAGGCTACCTGTTTTACATTGAACAGAAATGCAGACAAGTGCACACTTGGCATCTCACATTGTGCAATGTACACTTACTGTACATGTGGAACACCTCACATTGTACTTAAACAAAATCTGCATCTTATCAATCGTATCTATAAACACATGTACATGCTGTATCAGTGTGTCTGAAAATGGATAGATACAGCAATGTTGTACGTACACAAGTCATTGAGAGCTACATGTACAATGTATGTGTATGCTGTTTGATTCAGTCAGAAAATTCTTAGGGTGTTGCAGTGCGATATACCGGAAGATGCCATTCACGCATGCTTATCGAGGTCCAGCTCAGGAAACATTTAAAAACGTTTGTCTCAACACTGTCATGGTAAACCACGATTTTTCAGACTTTGAAGCAGATTGTTTGAAAAATCCTGAAATCAGGAAAATCCTGCCGAATCTCTCCCCTGATTTGGGTTTACGGCCTTTACAGTCACGCTAACTGCATGCGCAAACTGGTACACTCTAATATGCAGCAAAGTGTGGGGTGACTGATTTTCATTTGAATGTGCACAGACCATCATGTATTAAAGGTCACAAATTGGAAAACACATGTAGCATGGAAGTGTCTCCCATGCCTCTTGGACAGTACTGACGAAGCACCAATACACAGAGCACATGATATTCTCAAGAAATTTCTATCTTTTATGGACAACGGAAACAATCGGCCATTCAGTATTTCAACTCTGACATTCTTGAAATAAGGTTTTGTACTTACAGTGGTTGCTGCCCCTTTGTCCGAACGACGTTGGAATGAGCACCAGCAGGGAGATGTAGAACGGTGAGAAAACTGCCACAAAGGGATGACTTGTAATGTGGTCCAAGCGATTGACTAGTAAAATCTGGTCACCGGAAAAGTGACACCAAAGAATGAATTAATCTAAACACACACGCACACTTTAATACTGACTGCCTTATGCACCTGCTACATGTATGATAAAATAACAAGTTCCTATGCAGCTGAATGCAAGAAAATACAACAAATGAATCAGTAAGCACCACTGGCTGATACTTTTGCATCAAGGAGGTGGGAAATCTTTTGTGCGAGGGTCCACAAGAGGTAAGTAGAGCCAATGATTTTCCGTTTCAAAAATGGGTATTTTCCGTTTCGGCAAATCCCAAATTCCATTTTAGAAATGAAAATTCGGTTTCATACATGTGTGAAATAGGTGAGTAAGTTTTAAAAAATGCATGGAGACCATTTGCCCAAACGTTAATACTCTCCCTCCCCCCTAAAAACAGGAAAAAAAAGAAAAGAAACAAATATTGTTTGGGAATACTCTTGCAGTGTTTCCGACCTTTTTATAATTTCTGTAATAAAAATTTAACAAAATCCACACAATAAATACGGCAGCCCCCACCCCTTGATTTCCCAATGTGGTGCAATCATCAAAAACTTGTCCTGATTAATCAACGGATAATTTATGTGCCACTCCTCGTGTATAAAACCAGATTACATACATGTACATGTACAGTAAAGTCACAGAGTAGGTCTTGCACGTAACAGTCGTTAATCACAATATGTTAACGTTGGACATCGACCCGCCATTTTATTTGGCAGTAGTGCGATAAAATTCAGAAAGTTAACATTGAATCTGAGAGTAAAAATGTATGTTTGTGACTGACAACTTCACTGTTCATCAAACACTTCCGAGGGCCCATTCAGCTACGGTACACCAAGCTTACTAGGTTTCCTTTAATTCGAGAAATATGTAATTAGTCTTAAGTTTTGCTGCCACTGTTTCATCATTTTGCCGTGTGGTACTAGTCTTGTCTCAAGGAATCTATGCGGATTCACAGACTGAATTCCTTATGTGTACAACAATCATATGTGTGAGTATGACCTTGTTTGTGCCTTGTGTGTATACACAATGGACTGTACTGTTCAAAGTGTTGATTCTGCCAATTCCGTCCGTCTTCCGTAATCTCAAAAAATCATTGGCTCTAGGTATGTAAGTTTCTTGTTTCTTACCTCAAATGTTAACAGTGGTATGACCAATGCCATAGCTGTGAAGGCAGCCATGAGATGGGCTCTTCGTTGTTCGGCCATGATCTCAGTGGCTCGGAGTATAAGGATGGACCAGACGATGTAATAAAGAACTATAAGGCACAGTAAGCACATGAGGATCCAAATGGGTATAAATACAACCTGTGGTAAGACAGGAAAAATACAAAGATGAAATCTGAGATTCTCAGTATTACTGTTTATAGGATGTCTTTACATGTAACTCTCAAGGAGATTTTGCCCTGGGCACCACAGTCTGGCACCATGAAGGAAACTAATGGCAAGAATAGCACACAATATTTTGCACTCCAACGTTTAGTGACCATGAAGACCCACATAGCAATAGACTGTATTCATGTGTCGGCCATCTTGAATCCAAAGTGAGGTAAAACTTTCATTTTGAGAATCTGAGAACAAAATATCAATGACGAAAATTGTATGCAAATGTTTAAGCTATATTTTAAAAACTGAAAGAGAGTTTTTGGAACCCAAATAGTCTGGCACCACCAACGTTTGTACATTAAATGTGACTGCTTAACCCTAAGTGCCGAGGCCCTTTTGGCTGGGATACACCCTAAATCCTTCGAAATTCCCCAATAGCCACTATGAAAAAATTGGATACAGCCGAAGTCCTCCAAAATCATCTATTTCCTGAATATGTTCTGTGGAAGGGTGCCCCCTGACCTCAATCCTCCAGTAATTCCTCTCATTGTGTTGAGGCAGTGTGAATGGTACCCTGAAGCAGTATGGAGGATTTCACATAAAATGTGGTCATGAATTTATGCATGGCTGAACGTAAACAACACAAGAGTCTAACCCACAACCTTAAGACAATGCATCCTTTGCAATCAGCAATGCAATTTTGCCATGCAGCCTCAATCCTCCAAAACCACTCTGAGGACTTTGAAGGATTGAGGATGGTTGGGTTAAGGAAACAAGATAAATTGGCTTCCCTGTGAATAAGGTCTATTAAAGTCTGAACTATGTGCATACATGTACATTCCTCAAATCTGTAAAACACCTGATGAATTCTGGAGCATCTAAGAGGGCCAGAGTGATACTTGTCGTTAAGATCAATTAATCAGATAATTCATTAATCAGATGAATGAATTCGTTATTAAGCATAGAATGTTTATGTACTCACCGACCAACTCCATGTAATTATCTCATCCAGTTTGAGAGCAATGAAGATGAACTGTAAGACGTTAATTGAACACATGGCTTCTAGCTACAAGAAAAAGGAAGACAAGATTTTATGGAATTATTTTCAGGAATTCCTGAAATCCAGATACTCGAAAGTGGCAACATCAGTCCCCATGTAAACCTCTACCACTCATCAGATCTTGGTCACTTGCTCCGCTGTGCGTATCCCAACCAACTTCTTCAAAAACTTGAACACGGTCTGAGTTCTTTTGTAAGCTCAGCCAAGCCTACATGTAGCTCTACGACACTCTCCAAAACACCTGGAAATTTGCACATTTCGAGTGGAAAGTTAATTGGCTTTCAAGGGACCAAGGGTTAAAGAGTTACGTTAGAAAAAAAACAAAAAGTGACAGGCTCCCTTCACGATCTGCCGCACAGGAATATAAGTATGCACATACGCGAAAAAAAACTGAAAATGGCACACCTCATTATCGCTTATTAATATTAATTTTTTAATCCCATGGGGATAAACTCAGGCAACTCTCCAATTACATCATCTCCTTCCAGTGACGACATCATAGCTGACAGCTTCTAGTCACTCCAGTTGCTTAGATTACTTCATCAAAATTATAAATATTTTTTAAATGATTAAAACATTCCTTTGTGAAGTTTATGAAAGTTCAAAATTTTTGACACATTTTTGAATAAAACATAATTTTTCTCTGTATATCTCAGAAAAAATGAAGATTATATTAAAACCGGATTTTTTACAGAAATCTTTTATTTGGTGAACGATGGTGCATTCGCCATTGTTTTCATCATGGGAAGACAGCTGATTTTTTTTTGCCAGGAAAATTCACTGAAGAATATCATGATTTTGGCGACATTTTGACCTCAAATAGCACATTACGCAATGTGTACAGTGTCTTGAAGGGTTAGAGAACTCCCTGGATTGGAGCAAATGCTGGTTGTTTTGTGAAAATATGAGACTTTGGGCTTATTTGTTTTCATCGGAGATAAGAAACATCAAGATAACGCCACAGCTACATGTACCATACCATATACTACAAACACAAGAAAACCTGACCCATTTGAGGAAGTGTTCGAATTAAAAAAAAATGAGATGTGTAAATTCTTTACTGAATCATTATCAATAAATCATCCAAAGACTCAATTTAGCTTGACTAAGCTCCTTCATTACCTTTGGAAATAAAGTCTGCTGGTTTTTAATGGTCATCATGAAGTTACAGCAGATCAAGATATTATTTTGTAATTTGTTCTCTTGTATGGCTGTATTTATTTCCAAGATGTTTTTTTCATGGGCAACTGCAGCTGCATTTATGCGGATGCGCAGTTAGAGTTTTGAAAAGGACAGAAAACAGGGACAAAGACAGCTAAAATGCTTAAAAAAAATCAGAATAGGCATTTAGGAATGACACTGAATCTTGAATGGGTACATGTAGTTCCAATTGAGTACTTCATGTTTTGAAGCCTCCAAATAAATGAGATATTGGCTTTTCACAAAATGGGTGAAACATACGTGAATGTGCCTATTCTACATGTACAATGCAGAGGTAAGTCTCTATTAAATTGCATGTAAACTTGAACTTCTGCACCCAAAATAGGCGAACGAGATCATCCAAACTTTCAGAGCAAAAAAATTTAGCTTGTTAGTGCCAACACTGAAAAATAACATCAACTCTCTGACTACGACAAAAATGTAACAAAAGTCTCCGGAAAAAAATCCGGTTTGTGAATGCGAAAAATTGTGGTTTGGAGTTCATTTTTTTGTGCGGAATTAGTCTACATGTATTTACATACCCGTAGTGACGTCACAATCGCAGATGAATCATATCTTCTCGCATGATTTCAGGTTAAAAAAAACCTACATGTAACTACCTGGAACCAAAAACAGTCTGGCACCACCCGATTTCACAGATTACAGTGAACATAAAGAATTTGGGGAACACGATCAAAAAATTGCCTCCCAGCAAATACGGTCTATTATCCACTGTACACCAAGTTCCTTGATATAAAAACAAGAACGGAGCACAACTTTCTTGCGTTGCCCTTTTGCCCACAGAGAAATTCTGCCATCTGCTTGGTAAATCCCATGGGGCGTTAATTAGGCACCTCACCTCTAAACCCACAGAGAAATTCTGCCATCTGCTCGGTGAATCCCATGGGGCGTTAATTAGGCACCTCACCTCTAAACCCACAGAGAAATTCTGCGATCTGCTTGGTAAATCCCATGGGGCGTTAATAAGGCACCTCACCTCTAAACCCACAGAGAAATTCTGCAATCTGCTTGGTAAATCCCATGGGGCGTTAATTAGGCACCTCACCTCTAAACCTACAGAGAAATTCTGCAATCTGCTTGGTGAATCCCATGGGGCGTTAATTAGGCACCTCACCTCTAAACCCACAGAGAAATTCTGCCATCTGCTTGGTGAATCCCATGGGGCGTTAATTAGGCACCTCACCTCTAAACCCACAGAGAAATTCTGCGATCTGCTTGGTAAATCCCATGGGGCGTTAATTAGGCACCTCACCTCTAAACCCACAGAGAAATTCTGCAATCTGCTTGGTGAATCCCATGGGGCGTTAATTAGGCACCTCACCTCTAAACCCCTGTCATGCCTGAAGCCCCACACGCAGGCCGCGATGGACATGGGAGAGGTCAGGAACAGCGGCATGAAGACTACCAGCCACAGGTGGTTCCCTACCAGCTGCCTGTCGCCCTTCAAGCTGTCCATCTGGTCACAGGCCAGGATCTCAAAGATGAGGAGGAGAGAGTTGAGACACAGGCAGATGATGATGGCCTTCATGTCCACGTAACCTTCACCCTCAACTCTGCCACAAGGGTTCAAAAGAATAAGGTGAACAAAAAATCCTCAAATTGAGACTTTTCTTTAAAAAAAAAAACTGGCACAAAATACACGGGTTCACTCCATCAAACACGGCTTATTGGAACACTCTGACTAGCTGAATAAAATACATCTTTTTTCACTTAAATTTTTCTTGGAAGATATTTGAAAAAAAAAAAAGAGTTTTGCATCTATATGTAGCCTCCGCAGTTTTTCAGTGTAAACATCAGCACATCTTATAAAAGGGTACCTTTTATTTTTGTCGGGGATGGGGAGGGAGGCCATTTTTAGCAAGGAAAGAGAGTGCAGGAGATGGGGGAAATGTAAAAGTATCATTCTGACCGCATGAACTTGTTTGTTTATCTGGAACTCAGAAATCATGAAGGACACATGCAGACCTTTCCATTCAATTCAATTACATGTACACGTATACATTATTCCTTTTCTACGTGTATGTACATGTAGCTTTTACATGCACATCAAACCACAATCTAAACTCTGAATTATAATTTCATCCTCCAAAGTTTTCTTTCATTTAGCATTCACAATACCCTTCTTTGAATCCAAAAAGCAATTGAAAAAAAATCTTATTAACCGTAAACCTCTCTGAAACTCATTAAAAATCTACATGTACCCGATATTGGAGTATACATGTATGTCATGTGTACAGCTGTACATGTACATGTGGATTGTGTAAGGTACAAGAAGTCACCATTAGGTTACACCAAAGCCTTATGTTTCCCTGCACAATGAAGGCATTAGAAGATTCATCACTGGCACTAGAAGCCAGGGGAGGGAGCTAGTGCCCCCCCTCCCACATGGTCCCACTCTTGGCAGGTCCTACGATGGTACTAGGCTGAATGGATCCGTCTAAACCTAACCCCTAGGGTGTATGTCAAATCATATTGAAATTGGAGGATTTGGGACTGCTAGGGTTGACTGATACCTGATGGTCTCACAACTTAAGCCCCCTTCCCACTTCATCCTCATAGTCTGCAGTAAGAATTCGGTGGGAGTTAGGGTTACATTGACACTCTGTCCTCATCTCAACAGTCACGCTCACCGGTAAGCTGGATGCCTCCACCACACAAAGCCAGCAACCACAGCCCCTGTAATGACCATGACCTTCCAAAACCAGAGGGGGAGAAACACCACCCAGTAGGTACACTGTATATATCCATCCAACCGCAACGCGAAGAGTAATGTAAATAGCAGTAGACAAATGTACACCAAGAATTTACTGTGGAGAGGAAAGAGAGAAGTTGAAGAGATTAAGTTTGCGTCAAAACTGATGAGATTTCATCTTTTGCCAATATTTAGGCAGGTAGTCTCTGCAACTCAACAATCTTTCTTAATCCATCAGATTTGAAAAGCTTTGCACGAATTACATGTAGGAAGAAGTCATTACATGTATTTCCTTTTGGAAAAGTTTTCACAGCACTGATACATCTTAAAGTTGAAATGCAAATAAAAAGAGTAAAAGTTTAATGTACATGTAGTACAGGGCTGACAATGTAACCGCACAGCAGAAGTCCCATAAATGTGGCTCAACTGCGTGTACATTTACTTGTATGATGTACTGGGATGACCCTGTGTAGGTAAACAGACCTGTATGTTCATGAGGGGTACAGGTCATTTATTGAGCCACACAGTGGAGCTAATGACAAATACAGTAGGTACATGTACATTGCATGCAAACAAGATCAAACAAGAACACACATCCACAGAATGGGTGTCTGGACTGACAATGTAATAACTTGACCGATTGCCAACTGGACTCCAATCACTGCGCATTTAAATTGAGAAGTCAAATCGACAGCTGTCCAACTCATCTGTTGTCCAAGTCGTCCATTGTTTTATTGTACACAAAAGAGCTGACTCCGTTGAAATGAGCAAGATTAACCACTAATTTAATAGATTTTGTAAGGTATTGTGAGGCAAATGTTCTCATTGAGGATCAGTTTTGGTGAACACAATTTTACTTGATTCAGATGATATGTTCAACGTTATCTTACATACTCGTTCGTAACTTGGTAGCACAAAATGACCACAGGTTTGCACTGGAGCATGCAGTACTCTGAAGATCAACCTGTAGATGAGCCTTATTGTAAATGCATGACAGACCTGCTGTGTTTCAGCTTGGAATGAATGGAATTGGACTGACTACGGAGTTCTTTGGTGTGCCAGTGAGGTAAAGACATCATACACATTGAAGACTGTGTTTATTGGAGTTTAAAGAAGAGAATCACCAGCCCTAGCGTCATGCCGGGACAAAAGCAGCACCACCCCCTGGGGCAACTGGGAGACAAGTAATACTAATAGTCAACATGATTACTTTCCTATTTCGACTATCACATGCTAATGATTTTTAAATAAAAATACTCCACGTCAAGTATTAAGCCTGTCTTTAGTCTGTTACCAAGTGTTAGTTTAATTAACCCCTTAACGCCAGCGACAACTGCGGCTTTGCGTGAGGATCAGTGCATATCACACATACATTCTATTCATCATGCACCTGCACTTTCAATGTGGGCCTGCGGCTGGACAAGGCTTTGACATCTAAACTGCTGCCAAAGTTTTGGAAAAGTCCATTGGTATATGTAGTATCTTATCGCTCAGTCCGTTTATTACATGTCTTGACATGGAACAGCCGCTGAGACGACGAGGGGTCAAGTGACGTAATGCTCAACGACCTTATTTTAAAGATGGCGACTGTGAGAGTGAGCCCATGGCATTAGATTGAATGGATAAAGGAAAAAAGACTAGAAAATACCTGAATAACGTGAGTGAAATCATTCAATAAATAGTATTTACAAAACGGAAAGGTCAAGAATCATGTTCGTATGCAAAAGAAATTGCGCCCACGATTATAAGTGGGTGCGCCAAAAATGTTCAGTACGCCAACACGAAATTGCGCATACGGATGTGTGGCTAAGGATAAATCGGGAGTGATCCATGCCACACAAGTGGGGCTATGAGTGAGTATTCAATCACGGCAATCACGACACTGAGTAACACCCATTCAGCTGATAAATCAAAACTGACAATTACCTTGGATTAAAGTCCTGAAAAAGACCTCGCAAATTCATCCTCCTACGATTTATTTTCTGGGACCATAATCGTAATTCTGAACGTCAGATTTGAGACTCTGAGAGTGAGATTGAGCAACCTGTGCTGTGCAATTTTTCACTTGTTGTAGCACAACAATGTCTGTCTTGCACCTCAACGTCATTGGGCCTATACATAAGAAACTATGCACAATTTAGGAAGAGAAGAGATTTCATTAAGGAGTCTGACTATAAAAATTCCTCAACCGTCCGATAGAGGGCGCTGTAACAAAAACACGGGCATCAAATGAACATACAGCTGGTCAACAATGGCAGATAAATCGGATGTGGCAGTGCATAGGTTTGTGTTAACAAATACTACGATTACGATTACTTTACTTCTATAAAGTTTGTCAGCCACATGTTGACTGGAAATGTGTAATCATCCCTATGAAAATCCGTTAGGATTCCAGCCGAAATTGTATTGATGTTTGACATGTTTGATTGCGTGTCACCGTAGGCCCATGAGCAGACGTAGCTCCTGTACATGTAGCTAGGACCTACATGTACATCATCATCATGAGGACATACTGTAGCATGGATGCACGGGGAGGATTGTTTTACTGAAAATGTCGCAGTAAGCCTACCGTATGTGCATCCGTTGACGTGGTGTATCACCTCTACAACCATGAATTTTGTGAAGAGTACATAGGCCTAGGAAAGTGAAATTATTTTCTATTTTGTACCTTGACCTACATGTCAACGACGCTGAACAGTGTGCATGGTGGTTAATGGTGTTCGTTAACCTTTCTAGCAGTTGAAGAGTTCTAAAAATGAATTGAATGAATTCTAAAAATGGATTGCCAAGCAGAATTAATTGTGATTTCCCCTTCATATTCATGATCATCCTGCTTAAAAACATTCTCTCCTATTTTATTGTTACCAGAATTGGTGGTCCATCCACGATGTCGCCATTCAAGACAGTTTTCCTCTACTCAGGCGTTATGCTGTTTTTCCCAGTTTTTATGTACTTCTTTTCCAAAGCTTTCATTTTTGATGGTAAGCTCAAGTTGGACACCAGCCCAGGTTGGACAACGTCTACATTACATTGCGATGTAATGTAGATGTCGTCCAACCTGGGCTAGTTGGACACGTACATTTGTACATCTTCATATCACGGAGGAAGGAATAGACTATTCCTTCATGTTCATATCTACTTCTGGAAACCAAATGGCACCACAATTACATGTGAATCATGTCCATGGGTCTTAAAAATCTTGTGTACACGTACATTGTACAAATTGATTGAATGATTGTATTCATCATGGAGGACTAGGCTCATGATCGCTACATGTACTTTGAAGCTCAATCCTCATACATGTGTACATGAATTTTCCTTCTTGTGAAGCAGTGAAGAGTAGTGAAGCACACTCTCACAATGATAACCTTGACTAGTCCCACACTATAAAATCCAACACCTTGCCTTGTAAGATGTTGATGGATCCAGGACCAAAGAGTACAGCCACCATTACTTTACATAAATGAGTCTATATATTTCACTTGCCAAAAGGATGAAAAATTTGCCATGAGGTTATACATTGCAGCAGTGTTGGACTTTGTGGGGTCTTGGGGAGCAACCTTCCCAAACACATCAAAGGAATTGAGGTTAATAGTCATTGATTGTTGCTTCCTTTTCAGGTTTGTTTGACATGAAGGGCTCTGACAGCATCTTCTATGCAGCCATGACGGCTGTCGTCACAGTCCACATTGTCCTTGCCATGTTTCTCTGGGCGGCATTCAAAGAGACGCCCCAAGCTCCACCTATACGTGAAGTTAAGAGGGAATGAGCCATGACTTGGACAATTTACACACATTGCAAATCGAATCAAAGACTTAAGTTTGCCGCCCCCTTTCTGCATTTATCATGTACATATTGGCATGTGCAACGTCACTGACGTCACATCAGCATGGACATCAAGACTAATGCACTTTGATCGTGCTGTCAAAATCAACATGTACATGTGTATTACATGTTCATCTTTATTTGTGAATGAAGTTCTTAAGTGCAGTTCATCAAAGACAGCCTGCTGAATCCAATGTGGCTACTGAGGGGAATCCTACATCACTGGTTTTGGAAGAGCAAACTCGTGAATGCGCTGCTTACAAAATACTGCACTAAAAATGTAAAATCATTTAGTTTCCAAACAGAGGGTTTCCCATCTGCTCTTTTTTCAGTGGATACTGATTTGCAGCAAAATCTGGTTACAAAATGCCAAGTGTACTGTGAAGAGGAAAAATATTTAACTTATCGTTTGGTTGTCCTTCGTACAGTGGTCTAAGTTTTTGTTACAGCAAAAATCTGTCACTGGAAAAAGGCTTCTGGAGGAGGTCCCTGACATTGATTCCACTGTGCATCAGGCCAGAGAGTCAGTTGACCCATTTCTCTACTTTTCAGAAGGAGATTGAAGTACTAGATCATGAATATGTATGAGATATATTAACATGTACACTGCATATCCCAAATGGTCTGCTTCCAACCCCTTTCTTGGTGTCGTATATGGTGGTTGAGTCCATCACAAGTCCTCCAGTCTTAAAACAAGTCAAGTGCTACTCAAATGAACCGCGATACGCATCCCTTTGTCACTATTCAGCCTGCTACTTTTGTCTGGTCTTATGGACTTGTGATGGACTCGTCTGCAACACTGGTAGACAGATAGATAAACACATTTGGAGGGGACATGCTGGTCATGGTGTCATCTCCAGGTGTTAGAAGCATAGTTTTGATTCCTTGCCGTGAAAGCAAAACTGGGACAGATGAACAGTAATTTTGTCAGAGATGGAATTTTGTCTGTTTATTATTTTCATAATCATTTTCTAACACTGATCACTCTATTTAAACCAACAAACTTTGAAAATGTAGCAAACAGGATTCAAGGAATTGTTAAGAATATGTACCACAATGAAACAATTAAATGCTTTTTGGGTAGTGAATTACAGCACTGTGGTAAAATTGGTTTGTAAATGTTTGTTAATCTATCATATTCCACATATTTTCAAACAGAAACATTTTCCTAACTGGTTTATTACTTTGGCCTTTTAAATTTATATTTAGCATGAAAATAAAGATGTCTTAGTGAAAACAGTTCTTATGAATCTGTCTCCCAGAAACTGGTATGTCAAATTTTCTGTGTTTACTGTACAAAAAGGTGCTAAAATACCTTATTTACAACAAGGTTCCTTAGACGGAGTCAAAAGTATAACAAAAAACGTCCTAAGCATAGTTTTACTAATTTCCTGTTTTAAAATGTAACCAAAACTGCCACTTGAAGGAACCCGATGACCACCGATTCAAAATGATACAAATGTATCACCACGCCTATCAAACTATGATTCTGGACTTTCCAGTTTTTTTATTTGCCAATAACCACAAACACCAAAGAAACGACATTGCACATTTTCCACAAATTTGCAACATGGAATCCATGCGAAATATAGCAACTCTACATTCTGTAAGCCAACAAACCAGTTATGTGTATATCTCAGGCAATTAGTGTCAGTAGAACGTGGAAGGTTGGGGATACGTGTGCCGCACTACCCTTATCAAAATGCTTCAAAGCTGGTCATGAAATAAATGCAACTGGATTTACATATAATTCAATGAAAATACCAGTGGTTCTTATGGTACACACTGCATGTGTCAGTATATAGTGCATATCTCATGGTAAGGAAATACATCTTTATCATTCTTCAACTGCCCAGCGGTTCCAAACATTTTGGACGGAGGGATCTTGAAGAGAGGAAGTATTTGATTTTGGAAGATTCTCTAAGAGGAATTTTAATCGATGCATAAATTACGGATGCCTACAGCTTACGGAAGGGAGGAAGACAGAGTGTTTGTGAAACGCTTAGGAGGAACAAGAGACTTGATATGGAAGTTGAAATGTCTGTGGTTCAAATCCTGCTGTAGAAATATTCCTATCTACAAACTGCTGAGTGCATTGATACAAACTGATTAACGGGGCTGTTGCTTACATGCAGGTGTGTTGGCCACAATTGGTCGATCTGTGTGATCACTGCCCTCCTTATGCGATTGGTTAATCTTACTGCGCGATTTGTCAATAAACTGACCATCAGCTAGTCTTTCCTAAGTCATGGCTGTGGAAGATTTTTTCAAAAACGGGGAAGTAAAATGAGAATTTTCAAGATGGATTAACCAATCGTGCAGAGAGAACGGGCAATCGTGCAGATTGGCCAATTGCGGGGAATGTGCTTTATTGGAACCAGGTGCCTGCTGCAAACACAGGTACATGTACACAAGAAATCCTGATTGTCATTAAAAACTTGAAACTCAGGTATAAAGCATACAGGTATTTCCAACGAGTAATTCCCCACCGAGCAGTTTGCCATGATGCCATGGTATGCTCTGTGAAATGAAATAAACCACAAGTTATTTTGAAGGTATCTGGATGCCAAAAAAATGTACTTAGTTTTATCAGTGATCAATAAATGAAGATTTGTGTTTATTTTCTCAAGGTGGATGTCTGATCATTTCGAGATGGATTTTGGTAATGCATATAAAATGGTAGATGGTGTCTGTTTTTGCATCCAAGTACATGTAAGGCTTCACAATTTAAATGTCGGCATAAAGACACAAGGTATATCTCAAATTCACAAGTGATTTATTAAGATGAATCACAGAGTCTTGGATAAGAGTTGGATGTAATACGGCACCTATGGGAAGAGCTGTACCCCCATAGGGTGCAATGATATGCATCTTACCCCTAATGCTTAATGGGCTTTTTTTCACATGGCCAGTTTGGATTGCACTCCCTGAATCCACTTTGTTCAGTGAACACTCGAAGCAGGAAGACGCCTATTTGGCTACAGTTAAAGGTACAGCCCCGTTTTGCTTTTTTTACTTTTATTCAAAAACATAAAGACGACCTGATGCTTTATCTATACTTTGGAATTGCCCATCGGAACACACGGACAGTAATCTATAATTTGCCCCATTGCATAATCTTCATTCCAACATATATTCAATTTTCAGAATATCTATACAGGGATTGCCTCGCTGTCGGTTCAAGATGGCCGACTCAAGAATAACGCCAACCGCATTTTACTGGTGATTTACAAAAAAGGCCTGCTTGTCATTTCCTCAGCGGGGCTAGCATCCCACACCATCTTGCCTCCTATGTAGGTCCGCTTGACGTTCAGCCCCTCGTCCAGGAGGATGAAGTCGGCGTCGGTGCCGTACTCCAGGGTGCCCTTGAGGTGATGGATGTTGAGGAGCTGGGCAGGGTGGAGGGTGGCGGCTTCCAGGGCCTCCACTGTGGTGCAACCTGTGGCCTGCTTGAAGTGCCGCACACAGCTGTCCATCATGGCGGTGCTGACGGTCGATACAAAAGCAACACAAATTCAGCTTGATCCTAACATTATTCCACTCTAGACTCAAAAGAGGGGTTCTTCATGCGAACAGTTATATGGACAATACAGTTTTGCTATTTCAACCATTATCGGTTGTTCAGTTGTTTTGCTTCTTGTACACGATGTGTATGAACAGCTGTCCAACTCCAAAATGGCAGCCTCGGATAAAAACCTTGTATACATGGCCAATCTTGCTTTGGATCATATGATAAATACTGGTACCTATACCAAGATTCAACCATTTTCAACTCACTCATGGATGACTACTTCATGTAAATGTTAACAGAAAAAAATGGACACATTAATATTGATCTCTTCAGTGATGAGATCCACACCATGTGCACATGTAGTTTAACAAGCTGCATGTAATGTCACAAGACCTGACAAACTGAGCACCTATCTGGCTTGCTAACTGTGACTGTTTGCTTCCAAAACCCTCCCTTATCATCACGAATCCTCCAAAATCCTGCACTAGGTAGAAAACAAATGGCACGTTCTTTGCACTTTAACTTTAAAGGAGTGTCAAGCCCAAACGGAAAGTAACTGTAGCTGGGATCTGTCTTCTTCAACCCTCCAAACCATTCTGTAATATGTTAAAATCTAGGAGGTTTAGGATCAGTGAACTGGCAGCTGTCGGTTCACTAAGAAAACTCTGCTCTCTGATGAAGATGGTATACACCAAGTATACGACAAGTCCATTACAACCTGTGCTCTGGCGAATAGCAAAATCCATTCATTTCATACGGGCCTACTCCTGGGTACTGAGAACAAAACTGACTATAAAGAGCTGCTTGAATTCACTGCATTAGTTTTGTTTCATGTACGCTAGACACACCTTCCACATAGCGTCTGTGTTCCTGCCACGTAAGCCCGGTCCCCATCAACTTGCACGGTCACGCTGCCAAGTTGGTGTATGCCACTCGGCAGACCGGTAGCCGCTATGGCATCTGTCACCAGCACAATACCTGGCATACACACACAGAGACACCCAAAATCACACAATCATCCAATTGGCTCCACTGTTGTTTTCAACTGGCAACAGTCACGAAGAGTGCACTTTGAATGATGCTGGACACTCTGGGCAAAAGACAGGCCAGCATTTTCCAGCTGAAGCACCAAGAACCAGAAAACGGTATGTCGGAAACTGCATGGAAATAGGTGGGTACTGCCATCACCGCACTGAGGGGATGATGTTTCTTCTTAGAAAAGTCAAGACCGAGCTGTGGGGACCAAACCCATATGGAGTCCCCATAACATTTTTGGTCCTCGCAACTTCTGCGTAATTTCAATTGTATGTTGTACCCACAAATACGGAATGACAGGCCTTGTGTTTAGGGTTTCAAATTCCAGCAGGTGGTTACATGTCGTGACCTTCAGCAAGTCACTTGACCCTTTGGTGTACATGCCTCTCTCTAACCAGGAGTAATTGGGTACCTGTCAGGCCGCACACGGTTCTTGTGTTTAGCAGTAAGTTGCCTCAAATGGTAGGATCCGACCCCTAAAGGAGCTGAGATGGTTTCCGAAATGTTCAGGGAGTGTTAGCCTGATAAGCAAAAGTGATGGTAGCATATCGGCGCCTTTGAATGACAGATACTGTTAAAAAGCACCTCTAGGGAAAACATGTTTTCTCTGATTTTATCTGTTCAAATAAATATGGAAGCATCCAAAAGGAACGCAGCGTCATTTGTCTTCAGAGCTCAACTATACCAAGCTAAACAGGCTTTTTTTCTGTTCATGCCAAGATGCAAATTCTGAAAGTAGATTGTGCCATTCAGAGAAAACAAAGAAAATGAGGGGAACACTTGTCCTGTGTTTGTAGTGGGTAAACCATTGTCTGTGCGTGCCAAACAATGCATGTAGCTATTGTTTGGCAGGCACAAGGGTTTATCCACCACGAACACACGGTGAGAGTTCCCTTCACTTTCTGTTTTCTCCAAATGATGCAATCAACATTCAGAATAGTGAGAAAAACAGAGGAAAAAAAAACCTTTTGAGTTTTTATAGTTGAGCTCTGAAGACAAATGACACTGCATTCGATTTGGATGCGTCCATATTTATTTGAACAGATAAAATCAGAGAAAACATGTTTTCCTTAGAGGTCCTCTTTAAATACTGTAAGTCCTAATATTATAAATATTTGCAGTTGGAAGTTTTTAATGCATCACAATTAGTTTGCATGAAGGAAATGCACGACTGAAAATAACCAGATTTGAAACCTTCATGAGCCAATGGGTTTGAACATGTTTGTCTCAAAACTTGCTACTTTCTGGTTATTCTTGAAGCAGCATACCCAGCACCTAGAGCAGTAAATGTGTTTGAAGCGCATTCAATCAAAATTAGTCACACACATTACACAACATATGCCTGTAAACCAGTATGCACATACATGTGATGTGTCCTTTACAGGCTCCCATAAGTAGGCCAAACACCACAAACCTGTAAGAGACAGTGCAAGTTAAAAAAAGAAAAAAGAAAAAAAATGATTGAACACCTGTGCAGTAAAAAAAAATTCCATGGTCATAAATACTAAAAGACTCTTTAGCCATTGGTCAAGTTGCTCTTTGCACGCTGCCGCCATAGGCATGCAGAGCCTGCAACTGGCAGCTTGTACAATGGCATCAGAATAGAGGGATCCCAATACAACGCTTTTAGCGTTGATCTGCGCACTTCCGCATTTGAAAACGAGGCTGTATGTGTCAGCTTCAATTCTTAGTACGATCAGACGACTGAAAGTAAGGAGTCAAGACACAAAATACATAAAGGTATGTTAAATTCAGACTTTTCAGGCTGCAAATTTTTGTGGAAGAGTCTTTCAGGATGACTTGACTCGTGCAATCAAAAGAAAAAATAACGACAATTGACCGCGCACTAACGTACCTGCGAATGCCGTGTATCTTGTGCAGTGGGCGTGGTTTAAACTGAAGTGGCGTCACACTTACGAACCATATACTCCATGTACTGTGTCGACTCCGCGGGCGCGCACGACGTAGTTCAACACAGAGAGCCTCGGTTTCGATGCAGATATGCGCAGATGGCGCAAATGTGAAATCCCTCTATCGCTTTGTCCAATTGCATGGTATAAGAACTAAATGCAGCCAGCACAAAAGTACATAAGCAACATCCATGGGAAGCTGCCAGATCGAGGCTCTGCATGACTATGGCGGAGGCGTGCAAAGAAGCGAATAGCATGTCATGTGGCCAGTCTTAAAACAAGTGATAAAGCACAGGCTCGTAGAGGCACAGGTGCTTGGAAAAATTGAAGTAAAATTGGTGAAAAAAACGATTGGAAATTCATCAATTTTAAACTCGTTTTTATTTTCTGACTCATGAAGTTTTTAAGAAGAGCAATAAATCTGTGCTTTGCCAGTCTGAAATATTGGTTGAAACTGCTGCAGGAGAATGGAGGCTAGTTTCACATCTCTCGCCATCGGCTCATTCAGTTCTGCACCACCTCTGATAGTACACGCCACGTGTGTGCCTATCTCCATATAAGCCGACTGTTTATGATTACCCGCGAGAGGAACATACCATAAAGTGACAAGAGGGGTGGTTGAAAAAAAAAAATTTGAGTACAACTGTTGAGCAAAATCGTTTCAAAGTTGTAACTTTAAAGCTTGTTTTGACTTCTTGGTATAAATATGTGCTTGGCCAGTCTTAAACATTCGCCTAAGACCGACTGAGAACGGATGCTATTAATACCTTTGCCTGTAGAGCAAGCATTTAAGTCGTGCCCCTTCTCCTGAGTCGGTCTTAAACGAGTATTTAAGACCAGCCGTGCATATTTATTCCTTTAATTAACAGGAAGGCACAATGGGAGGACAAATCATGGCTAGCGAGTTAAATCTGTGGCAAACCAAACTTGGGAGGTGACTGCAAAGAGTGAACACCACACTGACGATGAGAAACAGAAACGGCCCAAACAGAAGTGGACAATTACCCATACCCCGAGCATGCCTTACCTTCAGGGTGGGCCCTGTACGCTATCCTGAGAGCTGCAGGGTTTGTGTGGATGCCGTCAGCTATCATGCCGTAGAAGATTGTCTGACCTGGTGGGACCTGATCACTGGTAAGGAGTCCAACAATGCCGGGGTCACGGTGGTGAAACTGGAGAAAAAGAATCCAATATTGCATCCAATCTCCAAGATCTGAAATGCAACTCCATTTTACATTCCAGACCAAATCCATAAATAATGAGCCTTACAAGAACCTTTCAAAATTTATCTTACAATTAAGACAGGGTACATTTGAGTCTTCATTTTGAGGTCACACTCTCTTTGACATCTTGACAAGACTACACAGTGTGAGTATGTGGAGGCAAAAAACATTGGCAGTTCCGACCGATTTCCAAAGTTGCAAGATGTTTGAAGGCATGCGGCTCAGAGGTAGTTATAGCAACCTATTGATTGTTCGGCTGGGTCTGGTCACATTTTGTGGCTGTAGTGTGCAATGGCATAACAAGGATTTCTCAGTGATTGATCAGGGTGAGGGAACACCAGCATCCTATACAGGGATCAACTGATGTAGGTTTTATCTGTGGAATATCAGCTGATGTCCGATCCGATGCGACGTTTTTACCAACAACTGAAAATGCAACCTAAACAAGATGGAGACCTGCTCATAACAACACAAAACCAGTGTACTCCCTTAAAATTTAAAATGTCAGTTTACACATTACTGGGAATAGGATTAGGTTTTTGCCTTTACTGTCACTGAGTTGAGAGAATTGTGTACATCACATCGCCTTTTGCATGATACCGATTGTATGTGCTCCGTTGTATTCAAACCCAATGCACACAATGCATACATTAAGAATAGACACACAGCACCTCGGCCTGAATCATGGCCAGCCTTTAGCCATGTTAGTCAAGGTGCGCATAGCACTGGTACACCATGCTTAGCTTGGGACTTCGCCACTCGAGTTGGTGTTTTTGTCGCACCAATGGCTGAGGTGTGCATCGTGTGTCCAGGTAGCCACGCATGCCTTGAGTAAAGGCTAAATCTCAGGCTACCCTGAGACTGGTCACACAGCAACTCATTGTGCCACACGCGGTGTAGTTCCCTGGCTCTTTTCATGGCAATGAATGGAAATGGTAAACATGTACACTGACTGCTCCTGGCCCACAGTCCATGCATTGAGATGTTGCAGCACGGATCGTGTAGATGTAATTTTCAGGGATGCTTTAGGTGGGTTTAACTGTTCATTTATCTCACCAAATGAAAATAAAAACACTCTTTTATTCATGCTCAAATAAAAAATATGAAATTTGCATTTGGACTCACATTGGCAAGGAAGGTCAGATTTTGCCGATCCGATGTTTTGCCGATGTTGCCCACTGGCCCAATCCGATGTCCAATCCGATCATCGGTTAATCCCTAATCTCTATACAAGCATTTTTTCTGTAAGGATTAGAACTTATATAATTTCCCAGGGACATTTTCTTTTTGACACCTACCTAGTCAGTAACTCTCACAAAATTGGGAAGTTATCCGAAAACCGGCATTCAAAGGTAGGACAAGACCATTCAAAAAGCTGCGAGAAAACCCTATCAGCAAATTTTAACAACTTCTTATCACACAAAAGAGGGGGAAAAAAGCCGTCCCTCTCTTTAAGTCACCAGATTACGGCTCACAAGTACATATCCACACTTACAGGTAGCATGGCGTTGAAGAGATGTGTGATAAAAGAAGCACCGTGCTTGACGGCATCCTCAGCTTGAGGTAGATTGGCCACAGAGTGTCCTGAGAAAGAAAAAACAAAAACAAATGATGACAAAAAGAAGTGGGACATGTCTACGGGTCGAAGAAGGCTCCAAAGTATCTACCCAGCCTTGTTAACTCCTACGTGTGCCATTCATGTGTTCTGTTTGATTCTTGCGATCCGTTGGATGAATCGTTCGCTTCAGACAAGAGTTCTTGTGCTCAGAATGGTTTAGTCAATGTAAAGGACTGAGGCAATAGCCGCGAAACAACCAGCCTCAATGGAGTTATCATGTCTATGTCCTTGAGCGAGACTGTTTACAACGATTGCCTCTCTTTATCTTGGACTAACAAAATGGATACCTCTGCACAGGCAGTGAAAGATGAGGGTTAGATAAGGCAATAATGTCATGCCTGTGTCTACCAAAGAATTTTGCACCACATGAGAGAGTGGTCAAAAGGAACTTGAGAACCAAACAAACAACCACAACAACACTAACACGGTTCATAACTCCGTCATTTGGTTTGGCAATGTTTTCATTATATTCAAAATGGCACAGATCAGCAAACTTACTTGACATGAGGATTGATACTCCAATCTGGTTAAATTACAGAAACCTATTTCCCCCTCAGTGCTTGATTTTGTGGGTTCACAAAGTACCTTTAGGACAGTCCCACTGCAAGACCGTGGTATGATCATTATCTCCAGGTCATAAGGAACCAATGCGTGGACTTTGCAGGCACCTACCTAGTGAAATGACTATTCCTTCTCTTGACAGCCTCGTCACCACATCCGCTGACTGGCAAGATTCGGGGGCAAGGGTCACAATAGCAACGTTGTCCAGTGAGTGGTAGACTTGTAGAAACTCCTCAAAGCTGCATGGCTGTTCGCAGTCTTTAATCAGCTCAATGGGGTGAGCCCCGGGCTTGTCCTTGCTGATAAATGGCCCTTCTAAATGGATTCCTGTGGCCAAAGAGGAAATTGGGGAAACTTTTATGAACAGAAATTCTCCATGGGCGGGCTTGGGAAAATTTGATATGTAAAATCTACTCCACCTTCTTAAAAACTACACTTCGATAAGACGTGCACCAAATCTCGGCATGTCCAAAAATGCTACTTTGATTCTTTGTTTGCCTAACAAACCTTTTTTTTTGTTAAAATTAGGCTGTAATCTCTTCAGAAGTCCAACATACTGTGCTAAAAAAGGTGCAATCTTGGCAAATAACGAGACAGAATTTCTGGGTAAGGTTAAGGTTTTTTTTAGCTTACCTAAGACACCAGCACCATTATGACTTCCGTTTGTTCTTTTTATCTGGGGAAGAATCTACGAGAAAAAGAAAAGATTGGATTTAGACCAACGATCACTAGACAGAAAAAATAAATCAACAGGCATATCATCTCTTTATCTGAAGAAAACTGTCAGAAAAGGACAACCATATGAAATTTACTGATAAGCAACTGTCAAGCTGTATGCTGTTTGCTAGAAATCTTCTCCAATCCCAATAGAATTCCAACCTGGCAAATTCTTTTTACTTTGACTTTTGATGAGGGCACGGAACCCAGTGTAAGGTAACAATGGCTAGCCCTTTGACCTTAACCCTAACTCCCCAGAGTGAGTTACTAGGAACCATACCCATTCACACAAATTCCAACACCATATGGTAAACTGTGCACAAAAACTGTTGGATTCTGTTTATTTTGGGTATGCCTGAACCCATGTTAAAGCACAAGCAGTTTAGGGGTACAGTACCAAGTGCCACAAATTCACACACTTTGCTGGTGTTCAATTCTGTGTGGTTAGGGAAGGTTAAGGTTAAAGAGCTGGGCTTTGTCAGACATGTATCTCATGTGTGTCGGCCCATGAGATGATCGAGCATGTCCATGGGAAAAGTTAAGCTTTTTAACCAACCTTTTTTGGATAAAAGAGCTTATCATGAAAACATTATGCGAGAGCATTTTGGAATCCTTACAAGTCTCCTGACGATGGATCGGAGGGGTCTGAAGCACTGAGTACCTGCTGGTCCTATCAGAACCACACATACTCACAAAGGAGATATTCTGCATGGTGCTAATGCAAGCCTTGTACCTACCGGTAACTTGCCAACTTCACCACGAGAAGCTTCAAAGCTCAACATTATGTCTGATTTTCATACAAATGGTGCCAAAATGATGATATTTGATAAGATATTAAGTGAACAATCCTCAAAGAAAATAATGATATTACTGGGAAAATGTGAGGGGGTTGAGGAAAGAGTCCCAGCTCTTTTAGGGTTACAATCCGCAGCCCCTGGTGACACTTTAAAAAATAACGGAATAAAACAGCTTGGCTCTATCTTCTGCAATCCTGCAAAATCCTTTAAGACCACCTGATGGACTTTGAAGGATCTGAAAAGGTTTCGGTCTAGAATCAAAGTTGACCGTACCTGCCTGTAGGTTTCTGGGCTGGATGTGATAACTGTGGGGCAGTAAGAGGTGACGCCATAGGCAAGGAGTTTCTTGGAGACCCTCTGCAGGCCAATGGCAAGAGAATCGGGATCAGAGGAGAAGTCAATCCCAAACGCACCTTTGTTTGAACACAAAATGACAGGAAATAAAAGGCAATCCAAATTTGGCAGCCTGACGATAAACAGATCAAATGGAATCACAAAAAGAAATGCCTTGAAGTGTTTGTTGAGTCAAAGACATCAATTTGATTGGCATTTTAAACAGATCCAAAGACTTGTGTGCATTTTTTAACCCATTTCATGTCCAAGTAAATGTGCATCAATGTATGTGAATTTTTTTCAATCCGCTTAATGTCCAAGTTACACACATAAACTTAATACAAATGAGCATCAACATATTTTGAAAAAAAAACACTTTGAAAAAACTTTAAATTTGGAACCAGAGAGCATCTTTCTTTGACAGTAACTGTGCTAACAAAAATAAAATGTTTACCAAAGTTTTAATAAAATAATTAAACAAAAGCTTTACATGTGTCTGGGGCCAATTTCACAGCACTGCTTCAGCTAAAAATTTGTTTAAGCATGAAAAAACCTTGCTTGACAAATCAGGTTACCAGCCAAAACTTCTGGTGATGTATATTGTTTTGGAATGGTATTTACCTGTCTTTTGGTTAGCATGACAATCACATGGAGTTTGAGCTGGTAACCTTTGTTTATTAAGCAAGGTTTTTTGTGCTTTTAAAGCAAATTCTGTGCTTGAGCAGCTCCATAAAATTGGCCCGAGCAGCTGTTTACACTCTTCAAGAGAATTCTTGGCATGTACAGGAATTACTTGTAAGGGAGGGGGGCCTAGTGGTTAAGGATCTGCCTCAGAGGGTCCGGAGTCGAATCACAATGCTAACAATAGGTTGTGTGATGTGTCCTTGGGCAAGCCACTTTACCCCTAATTGCCTCTTTCCATCCAGGAGTATATTGGGTACTGGCATTAACTGAGGAGTAACCAGTGATGGACTGGCATCCCATGGGGGGGATGGGGGAGGACAGAAATATTCCCAGCCCTCTCATGCCAAGGACAGCAGGCATTTAACATCAGCCAGATGAATCAAATTGGCTCCGAACGGATTTGCTTCAGCTGAAATTGGTTTGATTTTATTTACCGTTTATTTGAGCATCGATGAAGCCAGGACTTATTATGCAGTTATCACAGTTCAGCTGATAGTCAGCGTAGCCTTTCTCCACAAAGAATAGGGATTCAGGATTCAGGATCTTTCCGTCTCGTACCCATAGGTCTTCCTTGATGATTTGGTGCTTGTACAGAATGCGACAGTTGCGAAACTGCGTGACTGGGGAATCAGACACTTTGGAAGGCATAGTTTAGTTGGAAGGTGGACGGCATCACTAATTAACAGTAGATTCCCAAATCCTGCAAAGAATGAAGGTATTTCAATTTGTTAGTTAAATATACCTGCTGTTTATATACACTCAACGGTTGCAAAAACATATGACGATCTTTGCCCCATGCGACTTCCTGTTAAATACATGTACATGTGGGTCCTATTCATGTAGGCTCATCACAGTGATGAGAATGCAACTGTGCATACATGTATCGCTGCCCATTCTACTCTTGTTTTGGAAATAAATCTTTTTTGGATACTACTGTGACAAGAATGGGGTGCTGATTGCCACATACCACATACAATTGGGACAATGGGGCATTAGTAACTAATAATCATAATAATTGAAAATTTATAATGTGCCATTTCCACAACACTGATCAGTGGCGCAGTACATATCAAAAATAATTGATTATCAATAGCTCTGCAACTGGTTGATTGTACAGCGTTAAGTACATGTACATGTACTGTTTGCGCAGTTATTCATCCACATTAAACAGCTGGTCGATAATGCAGAAATGGGCTCTCCATCATGAGTAAATCAGGCAGGCCGTTAACAATTTCTGAGATTTACAATGGCAAAGGCCTAGGCCTACAGGTAACTTTCATAACCCCAGCCCAATCCAGTAATCACAATGTTGTAAATGCAAATGTTCAAGAATTTCATCATTTTAATGAGGATATAAGGTAAATAAGCCTCCTCATCTGACATGTAACTTCACCAAGAAGGCATGTATGAAATTTGGTTAATGCAGCTGTGATGGAAGAGGAAGTTGACACAATTAAAACAGCCAAAATGTGTAGGCCTATGTGGGAGTTTGTACATGGCTATCTACAGAGTTTGTACAATTTAAACCTTACAGTTCTGGAACTTCAACATAGGCCTACGTATACAGGGACATGTACACACTTCACTGCTAGTCGAACTGCCTTGAACCAGGAGGCAACTTTACAGGGGACCTGGTCGTGCCGGTTGAAAAAGGCCAAAGGCTTATAATTACATGTACGTTTGTGTGTAGGGCCTAGCACGCCTCTAGGCTAGGGCCTAGGGTTTCAGGATAAGAGTTCTATATACATGTACTCCATAGGCCTACAGAGACATCACTCATTTTCCGTTGTAGTGGTTTATTAGCCATTAGAAAGAGATAACGTGTTCTTCCAAATTTAGCAGTGACATTATTAAAGCATTACGCCTAATTAGGTCCTGGGCGCAGACCTACATGTACAACATGACCAGTGATGACCAGTCTCGAACTTAGAAGGTTTGTGCACCATGTACACAGGGTGTCAAGAGGTGGGACAAATGTTATTTCAATACTTGAAGCTTATGCTTTCAAGTTTCTTTCTAATTCTTTTTAATAAACAAGATTAGTATCAAGTCAAGTAGGCCTACTTACAGTACATCACACATCACGTGCCGAGCGCGCCTGAAGCCCGTGTTCTTAACACAGCGCCCTCCCTTGATAAAGTAAAATGAAAAATATCTGATACCCAGACACCTTTCGCACATTTGATGGATACCACGTATAGAACCCGACTCTAATATGGCGCGTTCCTTGAAAAAGAAACAATACGTCTGCTAGCGCGTCTGCGAGTGCTTTCGTCTGCTCCACTTGTTCGTGAAATGTCACACCAACTGTTCAAACTTCAATCTCTCTGTCACAAATTTAACGCTAGTTTTCTCATGTGGTCTTTCACTGAAACTTCTAAAGCTTGCGATTTGTCACCTTATAATTAAAGAAAATGTCTTTCAGGTAGGTCAGAAGGCAGTCATTTCAGTTATAAATCATTGTCATTGTTAGGAAATTATTCGGCATGATTAGTATTTTAACACTGGGCCTGAGCGGTTACTCACCTGGGGCCAATTTCATAGAGCTGCTTAAACGCGAAATTTGCTGAAGTGTGAAAAAACCTTCCTTGACAAATCAGGTTACCAGCCAAAACTCCATGTGATATTGGTTAATGGTATTCAGTGTCTTTTGGCGAGGCCTAGGCCTACTGTACATAGATTTTGAGCTGGTAACCTTTGTTTTTTAAGCAAGGTTTTATGTGCTTAAGCAAATTTTGTGCTTAAGCAGCTCTATGAAATTGGCCCCTGCAGCTCACGTTGGGCCTAACGACTAACGTTAATGTTTTGATGTTTTTCCCGAGTTCTCTATTCACACAACGACATTTTTTGTTCTACTTAATTTTCCGTATGCTTAAAGAGGTATTTTTTTAACATAGGGCCTACCTTTGTCATGTTTGTTCACAGGAAGTAGCCTTAGGGCCTAGGCCTAAGCCACTTAAGTTATGAACTGAAAGTGAAAGATTGAGTAGAGATGCTATCCATAACATTTCTTGGTTAGTCACTTTGGTTTTGGGAGGAAGTCACTCAAAGTACTAAGTAGGGCTATGAGATTCTCAGTCAAGTTTGGCAGTGAAATGCCTGGGAAATGTAGGGTTAGGCCCTACCCCTGGATATGCTGGAACTAGGGGCCTCCAAAGTGTTTAGGCGTTGGGCCTATGTATCTGCCTATGGATGGACACAACTTTACGTTTTTGTTATCTGGAAGCTTTGGCAACCCAAGGTCACAGCCAGACAGCAACATGAAAACAGTGTTGACTTGTCATAATGTGAAAAGTCACAGATCTGGATGTCATCAAGAGTTGCATCATCCTAAACAGTTGTGCTAGGCCTAGGATAGAAGCATAGCAGAGTTTAGTAGTAGGCCTAGTAATACTATGGATTGTATCCATGACTCCTATTAACCATTCATAACTATCTGTCTGTGTCCACTCTCCACACCACAATACTAAAAAATGTTTAACAAGTGTCCAATGTTTTGTTTTATTTGCTGCTAAGTTTTTTGTTGGTTAAGGCCCTATTTTATGGATCTGGGTAAGTTTTCTTCAGTTAATTAGGCCTACACATTCACACTGTTAAAGTAACTGGCTACATGTGCCTACATCATCACTGTGTTTTTTAAACTTTTGGATAGGTTGCTTTGTTCACGAGTTAAAGCTCAACATTTTAGGCTTATAGGTCTTGTGTGTTTGTGTTTTTTGGTTGGTTTTGTTTTGGCATTTTGTATTACTTTGAATAATGTACTAATTGTCACATGAGTAGGCAAACTTGCTAATTACCTGCTAGCAGCCACAGTTATGGTGCTCATTTCCAGGGCTTTGTTGTTCTAAAGCTTAGAAAAATTATGGGAGAAATGTTTTTGAAATTTCTTGTATGGAAAAAGTTGAAAGAAAAAGTCACATCAACACCACTTTAAGTTTAATTACATGTGTCCATGGGGAGCATGAAGTTTCTTTAAGACTAAAGAAAGCCTCTGTTTACACTGGCTAATTTGTAACATTCATTTTTCACTCTAGGAATGCATGAACAGTGCTAGCATGTCAAATCAACTCTGTGACTCCCAATTGCAACTACAAGAAGCTTCCTTACGGTATTTGGACCAAACAGAACAACTGGACACTCTGAAAAAAACATGTCTGTCATACAGAGAGAGCAAAGAGGTTTGTGAAGCATTCCATTGACTTCCCTCGCCAACTTGTTCCATACCAAAGTGGTCTAAATAGTGTACCTGTATCGGTAGTGTTTTCCCAACCTTTGTCATCCTGTGCTAGACTGCAGTATTCTTATTCCTCCATGGCAGCACCATCGGTTGATTTCGCTGCCATTAGCCAATCACCTTATTTCTGACTCATGTCTCTCAAAGATTACTTTTAAAGATGAAGTACATGTTAAGCTAGAAATTTCCCACAGGATTGACTGATAGAATATTGTAATGTGATCCCCTCAAATCCACTGATCACGCAGTCAAGGTTATTGGTAAGAACTTAGCAAAGGGTTAGTGTCTGGATTCAGGTCACTTAGCATGGCATTTGCTTTGTATATTCATAGACTTTTGTAGAATGTTACTGTTCATTTTGTATATACTGTACGTTAGGTAATTATTGTTTGCATCAAATCTGGTCCAATTGTTCACATGCAAGATGGAAATTTCTGGAATATATGTATCCTTTTGAGAGTTATTGTTTCAAAATGTTGTGTGAGCTGTTTTCCTTTTTCCAGAAGTTTATTTAATAATGCCTTTTAAAATGTGAAATGGTACTGTACCAATAATATAAATGGAGATTTTTACCGAACAAAAAGTACACCACTAAAGAGAGCCTTTTGTCCTTCCCTCATTGGTGCACTAAACAGCATGATGATAGCTTCTGACATTCTGTCTAACATTGTGCTGATGTGAAGGCATTTTTGATTTATGTTCCTGAAGCAGCTCGGTCCATGTGCCCAAATATTTGAATGACCGCATAGTTTTGCAGTTGGATGAACAGGTAGACATACACGTAGTGCACCAGGATTTTTAAACAAATTGCAATGAAAGAAAAGAACACTAATCTAAGCCACTCTTTGCAGAATGCTGTTTACTCATTCATCATCAAAATTGACTGTGCAGAAATAACTCAAGTGGATGGTAAGTACGCGTACATCTGTTTGATTCCATTTCACCTACAGCATTACTTTGATATGAATAAGAATGAGTGCAGTGATGCTTTGAAGCGCGGGCATAAATCCGGGGGAGGGGGGTTATGGGGGGTTATGGGCTCCAAGCTAGACCAAGAGAGGGCACACTTAACCCACCACTTTTTGTGGTGTTTAAAAATTAAAGTGGATCGTGAAGAATTTTTCAGAATTTCGAACAACCAAAATGTATTCAATATCACTCAAAAAGGAAAAAAAGTACCAAAAAAAATGTCAAAAATATGCCATTCTGGAGTAAGATCAGTGCATGAATGTAATACAAATATTACATTCATGCACTGATCTAAAATCAGAATGTATCATGAACATCGCCCCCTGAACACGGCATCAGCCTCACCCCTTTCCAAATTTACATGGCTGGGCAAATCATACCTCCCACATCAAACAGAGATTTTCTGTATCATGAACATCGCCCTCCATCCCCCATATAGTGTCAGCCCCGCCCCCCCTTCCAAATTCACATTGCTGGGCAAGTCATTCCCCCAACCACAAATCCCTTATCCCCCAATTTCCAGCACAAATTTATGTCACTGCTTTGAAGATGAAATTTAGTGCAATAATTCAAGCCACTGCATTATAATGATTTTTTTAAGCTCCTCTGGGCAACCTAGTGCTGCATCAGCCACAAGAGGCAAGAAAGATTTTCCAGGAGGTACATGTACAATCATGACAATAGATTTTGATTTCAAAAATAAGTACATTTATTCAAGCAAATACGCAGAATTTGATATGTGAAGTACTTTATGCTATAAGGTTGTAGTTTGTTGTATTTTCAACTTAACCAGTAATTAAGTCGTTATTAAGTCTGCGGAATTGAATAAAATCATAGACCAGTTCTTGTTTTTCCTTACAATATTGCTTCTCTGAAGATATTTTAGGAATTTCATATTCCGTTAAAATAGAGCAGAAATGAATCAGTTTATAACAAAAGAAAATGTTATCACGACACTGCTCGCCAGAGTCTGTCCACTTTTGCGTAAAATATCCTAAATGTCAGCAAATAAAAAAAGCACATGAAGAGATACCATTTATACAATATAAAAACTAGTAATAAAGACATGTGACTTCCTGCTTTAAAAATTTTAACAAAATAAATGATTGAATGTAATTTCTTCTGTATTATATAACACCTTATTCATTCCTGATACATTCATTTCACTTCTTAACTTTCCTCTTGATTAATTGTAGGTTTGTTATGTCAGCTTAAGGTGCCTGAAATTACTACCTTCAGAAGTCACTTGCAGTCAAGTCCTCGTGAATTTGAAGCTGTCAGATTTACCTCAGCTAAAGAGGTCAAACAAATCCCTTTGCTCAGTCTGAAAGTCTCCCCATCGAAAGAAACCAATGCAAATCAAATATTCCATGTTGAACTTTGCTAATCCATTTAAACAGCTTTTAGCTGGATGATATATCAAGTGGTGTCTTCAACCTTTTGGTTGGCAATTTACCCGTTGCAATTTTTAAAATCATTTTAATTGTTTAAACTGTATGTTTACACTCATTAAGCCTTTTTTTGTCATTGGCTTGTTGTACAGCGAAACATTAATATACATTAAATGCAAAATCCTTGAAGCAAAACAAAACTTAAGTAAATAAATGTGACACTAAATTTCTCATAGGGTAATGAAAGAATGGTTTATCAAATACAAAGTCTCAGAATTATATTTGTTTTTTCATTCTTAACAGTTACCAATTAACAACTGGTGAATTGCACAGTTGCAAGTTTGAGTCTCGTTTCTACAAATTTGTTGGAACAGTTTGTTCCATTTCATCCCCTGTTAAATATTCGTGAGTATGATTGAAACACATACATCATCAAAGACGTTGCTTCAAAATACTCTCTGTGAAGTAGCAAGGCATATTGTCTCCCTGCAAAATGCAGGAATTTCCAGCTGCCTTATTTAATCATGATTTTCCTGACTTGGCCATAACAGTCTTGAGTCCCATAGTTCTCCCCACACTCACAGGATAAGGGTTAAATTGTGAGGCCCATATGCATCATCAGCATTGCATTTGTCTACAATAAATGTTGTAATTTTGCTCATATATTACTTGAACTCATAATGAAATCAACTGCCATGAAAGAAAGAATGTGACTAGAAGATCCAATCCCTGCAAATCAAAGCCTGTAGATTGTTGTAATTTGTTTGATTTATAAATTTTGTAATTTTATTCTTTGAGCTGCTATGCGTGGCTTTGTTGAGTCTTTAATCCAGTTGATATCTTGCTTGAGATTGTTCTTGCTTGAGTTTAGTGTTGTGTCGTTTACGATTACAATTTTGTCTTTACAGGCGTTGTGCAAAATACAGATGTCCAGAGTCACGGTGCTATGGCGCAGCAGATAATTTCTACATTAGATGTCACATTGAGGGGGCCAAAGAGCATCAGACTGTGAGGTAACTAAAAAAACAGATTCTTTACAGAAATTCTGCCTTACCTACACAAACAAATATCTTCATCCTTATTTGTTCATGTTTCTTCATGTACTTTGCCAGATTTTACCACAGCATCTCAACTTGAGGGAGTGAATTCAAAATGTTATAATGTATTGAAGTTGGCTGGCTCAACTCAGTGAAGTAGAGATAACTACCTGTGGAGTATCGAAGTCTAATGTCATTTTGAACCAGAAAGTGTAGTGCAACAAATGCTGGTCCTCAAGCTGATGCCTTTAACTTCAACACACATAATTGTGTGTGTGACATGTTTACGTCAGTACTATCTTAACATTTTTCAAGAAGCAAACAAATTAGTTAAGTATGCCTGCACTCTTGAAATGAACTTCCTGCAATCCTGGTCTGCCATTTTTCCCCCCATGTGTTTCTGCAGGCGAGACTTTAACTGTGTGTACTGTGGTTCTATTCTAAGGGAAGATGTGACTTGTAGAATCTTAGGAGGTAACTGTGTAGAGAGTTATCATGATAATGAAGGTATATTCATTCATCTTGATAGTTATCAATAGACCTTGAGAAAATTGAGCCATTTACTTTAGGCAAGTAAGAAAAAAGCTGTAAGTTTGATGAGGAATTCCTCATAGAAACTGATGTTTACTGCCAGATGAGGAATTCCTCATAGAAAGTGATGTTTACTGCTAGATGGGATTCACTGACAGAGCACCCAGCACCACGGGCGTTGCTAGACCATTTTGAATGGGGGGGGTGCCACATGAAGTTTGAAGTTACGCAAAACGAGTGTTCTGTATCCGCCGTCCTTTCATCTTCTTTCTCCATTCTTTGTTTTTTTTTTGCAGACAGACCATGATTGATTTGAAAAAAACTAACCAATGAGGGGTGTGACAGCCCTCGATACCCCCTTAAGCAACACCCATGGGCATTACAGTCAAAATATAACGAAATAAAATACTGTAAAACAGTTTTTTATATAAGGGAAAATAAAAGTATAATAATGTACAGGCAATCATGACAAAAACCCAGTGCTCTTTGAGGATATGAAAGCAAGCATGGCTGATCGGTGCATATTACATACAGTCCGTAATGAAAAGTCAGGCCTTCTAAATGTTTCAAAATGAGCATGCAGAATTATTGGATGCTTTGCTTAATTACAATTTTCTTTCCCTGTATCCATCCTAAAGTTTTGAATGAAACCCATTAAAACAGCCAAAAAGGAAAATGGAGATCTCTTGACATTTTCACGTGACTTTAACATTCCAGAGAGAGTGACTGTGCAGATGGTTGAAGGAGATGTTTTTCCTCTTCATCAGTTCTGGGGTACAGACTGCTACTTGGGGAGATACAGGCAATCAGTCACTATTGTTCTGAGGGGTAAGACCTGCAGGGAATTCAATGTGATCAAACAGCTGGTAATCTTGAAGTGTATTCACTGGATGTGAGGTATTGGGAAAAAGGGAGAGAATAAGAAATAAGGATGTTATCAGTAAAGGTAACTAACAGTGGCATATGGCAGTGGTAACATTGCTAGCGGTGACAGTGATGGCTGTGGTGGGGATTCCGTGGCATTCTGATAATGTGATGTTGCTGGTGTGATGACGATGGAGGTTTTGATGGTGATGGGGATGATAATGATATGACGGTGACGATGATAATGAGGTAGGTAGGGTGACGATAAGGATGAATGAACCATGATTTGGAATAAGGATGATTAAGGTGCTTTGTAAAAAGTCTTTAAGTTAGTGTTGGAGATCTGGTCTTGGAGTGCATATCTACATGTAGTCTTGGTTCCAAGACCTTCACATTGCTTTTGGCTCAAAAAGATTAGTACCCGCTAACAGTAAAGTACATGAAATTCTTGAAACCAAGACTAGTGCATATGAAATAAATTAATACTCGTAAAAGGGAAACAAAATCTCTTTGTAGCTCTTAACTTTCTTGCTTTGGTTATCAGATGAGTTCTTCAACCTCCAACTTGGTGGCTGCTACTGTGTGATTGGAATTCCAGTCAAGGAGTTTACCGGAAATTCTGCCGTCTCGGTTATGATTGAGGTGATTCTTTCGATTCATTTTAAAAGAAACGAATTGAGAAGTTGCAGTGTATTCTACACAAACACATTCTCTAATATGGAATTATTTTGAAATTTGATAAAGCACATTAAACTTGGTGACATTGAAGTTAAATGTTCAGTAATATACTGATTCCCTCGTAACACAAATGAGCTTCTTCTAATTTCTCAAATACTTTAGGCACCATTTTAAAATTCCTATCTGGTAGGTGTCGGACAGAGTGGTCCGACCGATACAGTTATTATCGGTTGGCTATCAGGTCAGGTGTTCTCAAGTGGCCAATTCTAACTGCTAAATGCCTTTTTATTGCATTACTTCCTCCATTATTCACTCAACACAAGTCACTCTTATCGGTCAGATGGCCCTGTCCTGTAGTCAACCAATAGGAATTTTGAAATGATGCCTTAGTGGCATAGTCATCTTTTCTTCTACCGATTTACCTTCTCTTTGTTCTTCAAAATATGCTTAATAATCTTTTTTTCCTTCAATTTCAGGCTAACAATGTTTTCAAAGTAAGTATTTTTAAATGAGTTAGTTTTGAAATAACGTTCCTGGGTTTTTAGTAATTTTGTGAAGGTGATTTCACTTTGATTATGTGGCATGATAAAGGAGGGTTTGATCCATTGCTTTTATTGAAAAAAAAGCTCCATTTTTTCCCGTAAAAGAATTGGTGATAGAAACATATGTAAGTAATATAACATAGGGTCATTAAGATTTCATGTAATGATGACATGCTTCAGAAGTTGGTTTTGTTCTTTTAATGTCACAAAACACATGAATTACAACTTGTGTATTATGTAACTTGTTCCAGGTAGCACTAACAATGCCCAAAGAGCCAAGACACCACCTGTCACAAACGCTGAGGCAACTTTTAGCAAGTAAAGTTTTGCATGTGTAATTCTGAGCGTTAACATCCAACATGTCCAACTCACGCAGCCTTCCTCTTACACCCAGCATACTTGATCAGAATATTCTATATGAACATATGTGTAGAAATTCACCGTAAATGATCGATTCACTTGAATGAATGCCATCCCTTGATTAAAATACAAACCCCATCGAAAAGTAAGAATAAAGTAAATTTAATGTGTTTGTGAACATTTGTATAATTAGGAAGAAAGATGAATAGCCTCTATTTCAAACAAGCTACATGTACATCCCTGCTGTCTCGTAGCACATGACTTTGTGTGGTTTTTGCTTCAGCAAGTTCCCCCCGGGCAAAATAATGACATTTCCTTAAAATATGCCTGGTAGAACCCGACAAGTGCATATTCGGTCAGCAAGATAATCTGTTCCGCCCCCTCCCCTCCCTGCTCTCCCTACTGGAAAGTTGGCTTTTATTAATGCTGCATGATGGATCAACATTCATTTCCTGTTGGCGATCTCGTTTATTGTTCGAACCATTTGCCTTGCAGTATTCCTCCCATGGGCATCTCAAACTCACTACTCGGCCTTTTGCCCAGGAAAAATTAAAGCTGCGTATACTAAGAAAGTAGATGTAGAACCTTTTTTTTTTTAAAGTCGAGCCTCATTCCACTGGGAAAGCTTGAGGAAACGCTGTTCAAAACATTCCTGGAGGCCTAAAGTTGAGTTCAGTGACTTAAAAGGAACGGTTAATAAAGTGTCCGCTAATTGCTAGATTGACTATCGTATTCCTGATAATTGGGAAATGTTTGTACTAGACTAGGAAACGACTCGAATGCGTTCGGCCTAACAACTTAATTATATCTCATCGAATTTATGTTGAACAAGAGGAATGCATGAAATTTTGTTACACTTGGGCCACAAACAGATACTATTTAGGTTTTTGCTTTCAAATATTCACCTTTTAAAAAACCTTTGCATCAAAAAATTGAATGCAATGAACAGGAATAGCCTTCATTCCTCCGAAAACACCAGTCAAATATCAGAGCTGACACGAGAGATAAATTTCGTTTTTGGCCAAATTAAAACAAAATCTACTTGTATGCCAAACTTAAAACTACTTTCATGTTCTGGGGTAACACATGAGCCCAGTCAATTGCACCATGTTCCAATTAATCACTGATAATGATTGTCCTAGTTCTTCAGGACTGCCATTCCGAAACCAAGCTGATGAATTATAAGAATTAATGATGTCTATGTTTACAATGGACAATGCAGATTTTGTAACATTCATTGCCTGTAACTACCAAAGCTTTCTGTAGACAATGTTTATTAAGGGTGAATTTTATGAAGTATGGAGAGTGGGGAAGAGGGCCATTACCAAATCAAATATCAAAATTACCTGCGTCAACCTGCTTAGGGGTATTCGGTCATATATCTTTAATCCGTATATCAGTGAAGTATTTATAATAGACGTTTTGGGTCTGTCATTTATTTGGAGCATTGAACATTTGTCTGCAAGGTACATGTAGGCCTACATGTAGTTGTATTTCCCTAGCTTTTAAGAGTGTATACAATGCAGTCCTTAACCCAATTTGATCTGAGACGAACTCTGTCCCTTGATACCAACCCCGCAGACAGAGCCACCTCTCCTTGGAGCTTTGCTGTCGGCCTGGCCTATCTCTTTGCCGATGGGATCACCCCAGCCGGCACCTATCACCGCCTCAAGCTGTGTATACTCCTCAGCCTTGTCGATGCCGCCTCCCGCTCATCCAAACGTGTAATTTACCCACGGCATTTCACAATGTGCACCCCCTTGTTCCTCGCCCCCCCCCTTGCCGCTCCCGCCTCATCCCTCATCTCTTATTTATTTCCGTCGGAGATCTGGACAAACTAATTCAGTCGGTTTCCTTATTTCAAGATGAATGCAAGAAAGTAGAAATAATGTCTTTTTTTAAAGCACAGTTATACGTCCAGAGAAGTAAACGTATATTTGCTTCGGCTAATTTACGACATGGTGTAAATGAGATTGCGAGATGAATGAGCGCCAACTGCAGGTTGGCAGCTTCATGAATATTTATATTGCAAATTGAAAAGAAATCATTATAAATTCAACATTTTCACACTGCTTTGTTGAGAGGTGAAGCATTTGCATAAGGTTAGGGATGTGTCAGTAGCACCGCTCCTTCAAAGCTTGAATAGTTTAGAATGTTGACGTGCATTTCTCATTTATTTATGAGCTGTTTATTACCAAGTTTGTGGTGAGGTTGGGAATTCCATTCGTGATATATGGCCAAAATCTTTGATGAGACACCATAAATACTCGTCAAGTTACAAAAAAGGAGCGAACAACCTTAATTTTTGAAAATGGAAATTACATCGAAGAAGACTGACTGAGCTGTCTGTTTATTTTTATTGTAAAAAAAGACTTGTATTCACACAAAAAGTACGTTTTGATGTGGTATCATTTAAGGGGTAACTGAATACCAGTGAACCGTATCAGAGCACAATCAGTGTAGTTTTTTGTGAGACAAATCGAATTTTCCTATATTTGACCGTAGGTAGGCTTTCATTGATTCCTGTTGCAGGACTTGCAGGGTTTTCTCGATCTCATGGCGGTGGGTGTTGATTCCAATCTAATCCAGAGATTATTGATATATGGAGCTTCCTTCGCCCCGCGAGCCATTATTCACAACAGCAGCCAGCCTTTGCTTGCCCCCCTCTACAGGGACTCCAATGGATCGGGATGTTATATTGAAGGTAAGTGTCACTGCACACGTTTTAAAGTGCAGCCGCAATGAACTTTTCTTAGACACAATTTTAAGCACTTAAAACTATCCATGCTTTCCTGGACAACCGAGGGCGCTGTTGCTGTGATGTCATCCTGAGAAGACATAGTTCATTACATAGGTTTTTCTGTTCGCATTTTGAACCCGGAATTTACTTACTGAAAACATTTCTGAGGAAGGGATTGGTGCTCAATTATTGCTATGTACATAAACAACAACGAATCAGCAAAGAAGAAGTTGTGTGTACCAACCAACGTAACATTTAGGCTTGCTGCAAGTGATGAAATCACAGTTCTGCTTACGAATATGGAAATATCATCACCATAAAAACCAAAAAGGCAGTAAAATACCCTTTGAAATAATGAAACAAAAGTTTAATTATGGGTAACTGAGACATAAAGGTGCATTTTGAATGTTAGGTGTTAAAACAAATTGATTACAGCTACCCGTTAAAGAGAACCTGCTGGCAGATTTTCTAGACCCCTTGTTAACTCCGTTGTAATTTCATTATAGTTGTACCAAGTGGTAATTAGCATTATTCCTGTTAGTCAAAATGGAAAAATAAACATTGTATACAATTGCAGAAATTGTATCCCAGGATATTTGGATTGGCCTTGCCATGAACATAAGACTACTGTTGTTACCGCTATTGCTTACCTGACCGAATGAGCGCAAGAGACCAGCGCTTGTTGGGTACCAGCGTGCATAAAAGCGCCTTTCCATGTGCGCGTTAACACTTGCGCCAAGCGTTGCGTATCCGTCAAAATCGCTCTCGCCACCGGGGCAATTTTTACGGCTGAAAGCACGCACATGTGTGTTGTGTTAGTGGAGTCGATTTTCGTCTCCGTGGAGGTGAAACCATGAACACATCTTGTGCGCAACGCACCCCCCAAAAATATAGGCCTACATTATGGAAAGGCGCCTTAACACGGAATCCGCAACACAGTAAGAACTAAGTGCTACTTTGTCCCCGAGAACTTAAGAGGCAAAGAGTTTCCATTTTTCCTGGTTGAGACCAGAGCTGGGTCAAGAGAGGAATGGCCAATTTCCCAGCAACACAGGCTCTTTTGGTAGAAACTGCACTTTGCTAGTTCACAAACAACTATGAAATGCACAAATTATAGTCGCATTGCTACCAATAAAATGAACACTCCAAACCTATTTGGCTCTTTTCAACCGATGAGGGGGTGCTTCTGCTCGAGGCGGTTTGTACATGTACTGTTTTCGGCATACAGCATGTTGAGATGAGGGAAATGTACCTGATTGCTGCTTTCGACTAAGTTCATAGCAGGGGCTTTGAATCTCGCTGTTTGACATTTATTATTTCCTGTGGCAACACACAAATTACATTCCCGCTTCTGTGTGTTCTCATTTACTGCCCAGAATTCCTGGGGAGTAAAATTTGGTGACTGATAATGTTAAGGAGAATGGCAAAGTAGGGATTTGTAAGTAAGAAATTCAAATGATTCGCTTGACATATCTGGACATTGTTGGTTTTTAAAGTGTAGCCGCAATGATTTTTTCTCAGACACAATTTACTGCAACTTTGTACTCTTCCGCAATGTATGAAAAGTCTTTTACACTTGTAAACCCACTTAACAGATGTTTGTCTCACCTAAAGTATTATGTATCCATGTACCCTATGAATGTACCCTATTGTTTTTGTTCTGATGATATTTCAATATTCATAAGCGAAACTGTGATGCCAACCCTGGGAAAAACCTCAATGTTGCTCTTCTTCGAGCACACCCAAAATGCTTGGATATTGCATTATTTACTGGCTTAAGTTTCCATTTCTGTTGGGATGTATCATATTCAGATAAAGAAGAGGATTATAATGTTTCACCCAGAGTGTAGCAACAAATGGCGAAAGCTGCCTCATTTATTATTTACACAGATAAACATTTATCTCTTCTTGAAAATCAAAATGTTAATAATTAATTTCATAATTCAAAATATTAATAATTGATTGTTTAGTTTTTGTTCTATCACTGATTTGTTCTTAAAACATGTCAACGGCGGCCATCCTAATTACAATTCAGTTTAGAAGTACATTTTGCATTATAGGCCTACTGTGAACTTGTACTTTTGATCACCAATTGAGACAAACATAAAACAGTAATTATTAATGGCAAGGTAGTAGTGTTTTAAATATTTATGGATTCGAGATGACTAACACCACACAACTACTCCGGCTGCTCAAAATGACTGTGTAAGTACATGTACAGTAGACCATGTACATGCATGTAATTCCAGTGCCCGAACATTTTGATTAAAATACTTGCATCCTTCTAAAGATTTTAAAGAAAGTTACCGCGGATGATTGGGCCTCTTTCCCTTAGAAATGATGTCAGTTTCGTGACACGACCGCAACAATAGTGATTAACCTTTTAGAAAACACTTGGGATGATTTCAGTCTGGCTGGACTTTTTTTCAAATAGATCTTTCAGAATTGCGTCAGTGGTTGGAAAGTGTCCTTAAAAAAATCACTTCAAAACAATGCTTGAAACATAGACAAGGAAGCAGTTTCCTGTTTTGCGTCTTCAGATAAGTGCAGAGGGGTCTGTCACTATCGATCTCCAGTTACGGGTGGAAACATAAATGATTGAGAACAGGTGAATTTTACTTGACGGCAGGTGGATCTGTATTGTTAGCTCACCAAGGTGTTTGCATGCTGGGGGATGTAGACAGCCTGAAAAAAGATGGGAAGGAGAAGCTACAACATGGTAAGCTTCAAAAGTGTAGTCTTTTTCCCCTGTTGATTTATTTTAACGAAGTGATAAGTAAAGATTCTATCGTGTTGGGAAAATACTGGAGTTAAATGATGATGAAACAGTAAGACTAGCAAACAGCTACATTTCTTATGCTATTCCCCAAGGGGTCTTTGAAAGCGCTTCCTTGTGACCACGATTCCTAAACTGCCTTTGCGCCGTTTTTAGTCTTTGTGAAAGTCGAAATGCCATGTGCTGCTTTATGTTCACACCTCTTCTTTAACATGTTTGCCGTTATTTTCACGCCAGGAAAGGAAACAGAGCAATCTGAATTTCTCAAATAATGGAGAATTCATTGTGACTGATCCTAAACAGTGCATCGAATTCCCCTTCGTTGTACACTATGATCCTTACCTGTCTACTTTACCCTCACCCTTTGAAAAAGCTCACAAACTTCACGAATTCCAAACATCCATGACAGACTTAACAGAATACCCCTCCATAATATATCAGGGAAAAAGTACTTGCAATGTTGCATATAGAGCATAAGGGGAGAACATTTCTTGGAAAATTGCAGTTGGAAAATTGTTGCATATAGAGCATAAGGGGAAACATTTCTTGGAAAATTGCAGTTGGGAAATTGTTGCATATAGAGCCTAAGGGGAGAACATTTCTTGGAAAATTGCAGTTGGAAAATTGTTTCGTGTAGAGTATAAGGGGAGAACATTCCTTGGAAAATTGCAGTTGGAAAATTGTTGCATATAGAGCATAAGGGGAGAACATTTCTTGGAAAATTGCAGTTGGGAAATTGTTGCATATAGAGCCTAAGGGGAGAACATTTCTTGGAAAATTGCAGTTGGAAAATTGTTTCATGTAGAGCATAAGGGGAGAACATTTCTTGGAAAATTGCAGTTGGAAAATTGTTGCATATAGAGCATAAGGGGAGAACATTTCTTGGGAAATTGCAGCAAATACTATAAAATAGAGGTAAGTATTTAAAAGCTTTTTAACCCATGCATTTACATATAGAGAACTAATCATTCCACATTAACAATTATTTCCAACTTCTGTACCCCCTTTCCTCAAAGGCTTTGACTTGATTTTTTCTGTACATGTCTTTTTTTGGGGGGGGGATTTTTCATGATGACTACATTTCTCCCCGGGAGTCGTATGCACATGTCATACCATGTTTGCACAGTGTACTGGATTTTTCCCCAGTATATCACTTTTATATTGGTTTGTCTTGTTCCTTTTCTCTCAAATTGTTCAACATTGTTGGGTTTGTTTGATCGCTTTGCTTTAGTGATGGAAAACAGAGCCATCCACGTAGATCAATCAAGAACATTAAGTAGTTCATCAGCGCAGCAACAAACCTTCCTGGTTGAGTGTAACCTATGGGGTTACGCGTGTTCCCCTCAACGCCAGGATCCCGTGGAGGTATTTTCTGCCTCTGTAAGTGTCATTTAAAGACAGTAAAATGTTCCCATTCTCAGTGAGATGTAAAAAGTTATAGCGTCCCAGGTTTTGTTAAGGGTTTATGCTAACCTCGAGGAATGGGCTGAAGTATGTATAGAAAATGAGTGCGTATAATTGGACGGCAACGTCGGTGTTTTTATTTTCATTGTGACTGTGCTAATTAGGATGCAATATTTTAGATGTCATGAAAGTAACTTTGATTTGGGTGGTTGCTTTCAGAGCAAAGTGCCATATTGTATTACAAAACTAAAGGTACACGTTCAATCGCACATGAGTGTCTTTATTTAAGATTATCATTTGTTTTGAAACCAAATCGTGCCCTGTAAAATCAATGTCACAAACCCAATTCCAAAATATGTTTGAATCGATGAAATGCAATGTACGACAACCCAACAAACAAACAAACTACGGGCACCTGCTAAGCAGACATCTGCTGTAATAAATTCAGCATTATATACTTTGTACTACTACCTGACAGGAAGCGAAGAGGAGTCGACGAAAATCAATTTTGGAGTAAGTATTATGACGGAAGGCGGGCTAGAAAGAAACAAATTAAGACCAGTTCATACTTCAGGCAAATGCGAAGCGAATTTGCCTGACGTCAGAAATTCGCGTTCGGTTTCGCCTTTGCGTGAAGTATCAAGTGAACTTCCTTCAATTAAGTTTTCTTGTTTATACCGAGAAACGGTAAACAAGAGACGCTGTCCTGGATTAATCGCTAAACAAAGGCATGAAAGTGAATTTGAGTTGCGTATACCCTCGAAAGTAAAGGCATAATTTGTGAAGAAAACCCTGCACGTGATCGAAGAACATTTGTTACGGTTTTCATGAGAAACTGCTGATCTATTTGCCAGAAGAATTGAAAGATTATATCATTTGACTTTGCATCACCAGACATTAAACACTGAGACCTTTAAATGTCAGCACAGTGCTAATGTTGTCAATGCAAGAGGGAGAGTTTGTGAGTCATTCCATAACTTTGAGGTTAATTTTTTCCCATCCCTGTTACATCAGGTGTATGATTTTTTTTATGTTTAGAAACTCATTCTTTAATTTACAAGATTGAATAAGTACCGCAAATTACCTGCCAAACAAATAACATTAGTTTGAAATCAATTTCAGTGATATATCCCTTGTCAAAGTATACGCGTCAGGTACTGCAAGATGTCATGCGTCGGACCCCAAATTTGTAGAAAGACGTCTGCAACTGTCATGCATGTGTGATTTTTTGAGAAATAAAGAGGGTGCTGCAAAGGATAAACGTCATATCAGTTCAATCGGGAATTTCTTTTATAAATATAAAGTCTGTTAAATAAAAAGGGAGACTTTGAAAACCTGTCAGCAGTTTGCAAGCCATACTGAATTCATTATTAATTCTTGGTGAAAACCACTTTACACCACAGCAACCCATTTCATTGGACTGAAATATTTTTCACCTTCCGATTGTTAACGCCTGTTCATAATGTCAACCTTCCTGAAAAAGTCTTGATCGGCTTGCCACGTGACACGCTCATAATGTGTTTATTTGACACGCAGTCTACACCCAGATATCTCTCAATCAGATATATTTATTCCCCGGAGCATTCAGTTTCTGCATGTGTCTGTCTATCTTAAGCTCTTATTACACCACAAGTTGCTGAAAGATGATATTTTCTTATTAGTTTTTACTGTCCATATCTCAAACCCTCTTGGGTAAGTGACTCACTTCACTGTGCAAAATAAAGTGACAATTTTGGAGCTAAATCACATTTGTGGATCTGCATGTCTTGTGTTTTTCACAACGGAGTTTGCATAATACATGTACCTGCAAGCCATGCAAGGTGACATGCACAGCGCAGTATGCTGCACAAATTGTCACAAATAAGGTACATGTCGCAACTCGAAGGATGTTGTATGCGAGCCTTCATCTCTGGAAACTGAAGAGGTGTATACAGGCAGTCGAAATATCGCTGTGATGATTCAAAAAGATTGATTGCTTGTTGTGCTGTTTATGGCGACAGAATTTAAGTTGTTCGCATCATTGGGGAGTCATGGTATTTGCGTTTTCAAAGGCAGTGGGCCGATTTTCAAAGAAAAAATCCCTTTTTCAGAATAAGCACAATTTAAGAGATGCGTAAAATACCAGCCTTTCATTAGGATTCAGAATGACTTTTACTTTATTCCCTTTTACTGACTAAGGCTGAAACAGTAACGTAATGACCAAATAAAGGAGAGGTGATTAAGGTGTCGCTTGGTTTACAAACGAGAATCTTTTTGACCGTCACCCAACCATTGCTAGTGACTGATTGTCCACCTTTCCCTGGGATAACAATTAGTAATATTTTTCCTCTTTGCTTTGTAATATTGGTCATTTTGAGTAAACTCGTGACTTGTTACATAATTATCTTCCATTGTGGATTTTCACTGTCCTATTCTCTTAAATTCAACTTGAGGAATGTCATTAGAGAGGAAATAAATTGAAAATTCCAAATGCACGTGTCATTTGGAATAATAGTATACATACAGTATTTCCGAGGAAGGATTATCTCCAAGTCTTTATGACATACGTATAGATATCAGTTGTCCGAATTCAAAGCAGGTGCCATACCACTAAGAAGCCAATTTGTGGGGCTTGTGCGATATTTGACAATGCCATTAGACGTAAAGTAAAATAAACCCCCTTTCACTGTTCAGGTGTTTCCCCATGGTGTTGGTGTGTGACAGTTCCAACCCTACCACAGAGGAGTACGCGGAGCTGAGCATCGTCCGCCGTACGCTGCTGGGAGCAATGCAAGACAAGGATCTACTGGGCGATGGGAATTCAGTCATTACTCCGAGTGAAATTAAAGAGGTCTGAGGCCAATTGGCAAGCGCCTGCCTATATTAAAAAAATATCTTAGATTATATTGTCGGCAAAAATTCAGTTTGACAATTTTTTGTTGAAATTGAACTGTTCTTGTCTAGCAGTTTCTCCTACTTGTCATGAAATGATTGTAATTAATTGTTCCCATCACCAGATAATTGATTGATCTCATTCCATGAATCATTAAAGCAAGATGCTTGCCAAAAATACAGCAGATCAATATGTTCCTATGCAACTCAGTACAAATAGGACGGAGATAGCATTCTGCCTATGTAGAAAAGTGCCCGGCACAGCATCCTCATGAGTGAAATATTCTGAATGTTCGTCGCCAGTAACCTTGATGTATTTTGCAGAGGCCAAAATGCATATTTAACTCTTCAGAGCGTGATCAGACCGCCACACCCCGGAGCTAAAGTAAAAGCACCTGCTAAGCTCCCTATCTCCTGCGTGAGGGAGAATCTAATGAATTTCAATTGCCCCAGGACCGTAAACATCCTGAATAATGTCCTTCACTTATGTGTTTCTCCGTATATCATTTTGTACATGTACTTTGTGCCTGTGTCACTGGAAAATTGTATTTATTGGTTAAAAGCATATTTCCTAACAGTTAAAGAACATTAGCGGTAGGTATTGACAAGAAAGCTATAAAACTGTAATTTTATGACTAGCTGGATAAATAATAATTTATGCATCTGATCTTTCAAGTTGAATGAAAATCACTTTGCTGTAATATCATCAGAAAAAGTCAAAGTATGAGAAAATCAAGTACGGGATTGAAAGTCCTCCAGGATCTGGCAAACCATAATGGATGCTGCCTTTAAGAACTTCCTTTCCATCTAAAGAAAATATTCCTCTTGCTTTTTAAATGCATTGGACCAGCTGTAAAAGATTTGGAAGATACTGCAGAATAATGTGACTTTGCCTGTTTATGATGTCTTACCATGCAACATTGTGATATGAGCTTCAAACGATTACGATGACTAATTCATCGATTTCTTACCTGCAGCTTCTCCAAGTTGCCTCCGAGACCGCCGTAGAGTTTTCGGCCCCTGCCATGCAGTTGCTGAAAGGTTACTTTGTGGCTAGCAGGCGCGTACGTTCATCTGGTGTGCATAGTGCACCATTTCCCCCAGCGGCACTTCAGACTTTGTAAGTCCGTATGCAGGATTTCTTACATTCCGAAACATATTTTGGCCAACACATAAAAGTGTGTGGACCCGATGAATACTATATAGGTATTGAAACGTATTTATCTAGGTGTTTATTTATTTAAACATTGTTAATAGTCACTGTCGACTGTCCGTTTATGCTGGTCTCCTGTCAGAGTTGGCCAAGATATTAGACGATTACAGCATCTTCAGATGAAATTGTATTATTAAAAATTCGATCGAACTGCTTAAAAAATTGAATAGTAATCTGGATAATGTAACTTCAAAAGATAGGTTTTGAAGGCAAATATTACTTGAGGTTTACTTGTTTTGCTCTTTTTTTTCTCTCCATGTTTTCTCACAATGAATATCGAACAGCATAGAATAATTTTGTTAGAGTGACGCAAGCGTAATTTCTTTCTACGAAAAGACAGAAGTGAATCAACACTCAACACAGTGTTTCCGCCTGATACACTTTGATAACAAGGGCATTTAATGGAATTACCCGCAGAGCCTGTATGTCAAGGGCACTCACTCAACTCAGCCAGAGAAATGAGGTTTGCGTAGAGGATGCAGCATTTGCAGTGCTCCTATATGAAGAGGCAGTGACGGCAAGATACGGTAAAAGCTTAGAAGCAGCTGCATTTGAGCAAGGCAGGTCTGGGGACACGTAACTACACCAAAGGGGTTTGGAGGAGGCGCCCCATAATGCCCGTTAAGTGCTCCTCCAAACTATAAAGGAGCCTCCCCCAGTCATTCTCGGGAAGAAGTTGCTTTCATTGGGGAGAAAACAGATGACAATTTGCGGCAGCTTAAGGGATTTTGGCTTTGGGATTATTTTTTTGTCAGTGGTTTCCTGCAATTAATTCAGATCTGCATGACAAGCAAATTTAGTCTTTTAAGGAAGATTGTTTGTTTACCATGGGAATAAAACTCTTGGTGAGAAGCGTTGGCTCAGGGAGGAGCCGGTGGTTAGAAAATTTTGCTCGACGTTTCGGGGAGTGTACCGGTACTCTCTGTTTGTCATTGGGAAGCTGCCAGCTTCTGCATGCTATTCGGAACTTCGAGAATTCTTGTCACCATTGACTCTTCTCAGAGCGTATATGTATACAAAGATTTGATCCCATGTTTTGCGCAAAAGTATGTTGTAATGTATCACTTCCATACAGAGCTTCAAACAACACTTACTCAGCTATTTCACTTTGGTCCAGGAAAATCCATACTTTTTATTCTTTGGACACAAATATGGAAACTTTCATATCAGCTAATGTGTGAACTTGTCAGGAAATGTCGGACTTGGTAAAGTGAAGAGTTAGAATTTTCAAGGAGAGACTTCAGGATTTTAAACTTAGCACCCAAGCAGTTTGCTTACCGCAAACTAATCAGTACCTGCAATGTAATTTGAAAATTAGGGGTTATTTCCTCTCGAAACTTTAATCTATAGTCCTCTTTAAAAATGAGCGATGTTTTCATTTGGGGAGATCGAGTTTCGTCAAAGACTTTGATTGTTTACACAGGATACTCAGTCTTGGATGTCCAACCGAAGCCTCACTTCAAAGATGGCAACATTTCAGAGTATCTTGGTCCAGAGGTAAGCTTCTTTCTCTTGAAGAAATTGTTTCCTCAGATTATTTTTAAGTACATGGTAACGCAACATGATGCATGCAAGGTTGTCTTCAAAGACCTACAATTCGCCTGAAAAGAATCAACAGAAAAAGGAATGCATCCTTGGCAGTTTGGGATGACTCAAACTTTTCTAAATTCCCCCGATTAGTCCTGCACTGATCCTCTAAAGACTCCTGAGTGTCCTTCCCCTTCTTTCAGGCAAAATCGCTTTGCCATATCCCCTTTTACGCATTTAGAAAGACTTAACGACTCCCTCGCATCCGTTGGTGATGGATATTGTGGGTCAGTCTCCATGCCCAGTTTCCAGGGGAAATGGGTCTAGCGAAGCCAAAGGAAATTGCCTTACCTCTCTGAGACCGTAAAAGGATGTCAGGTCGAATGGATTAATGCGCGTGATTACACAAGTGACGCTAGTGTCAGCAGTGAAGTTTTCCGTAAACTGCTCGTCCTGTCATAGCACAGGTACATTAAGTGTTACTAATCCGTGTCTCATGTACTATGGATGTTCTGGATTTGTGCCGGTGCAGTGCTTTGGGCAGTGACATCCTAGCTCTTTGTTCAGGGAATAATGTGATTACACTGTCCTACTTGTAAATACTAAATCATACCAAGGGAACGGAATTGCAGAGAGAAAGCCAATGTGCATGCGTTTAACTTTAAGGCACCTTTGTCAAGATTGCAAGAGACGTGGAATATACTTCTTTGCCTGTCACGTTTTGACAGCACGTGATGTTTTGGACTGAGGCGGATGTGGTGAATTCTATGGAAATGTCATCCTGGGTTTCAGATCTGGTTTGTCACAAAAAATGACCGTTTTGGGTACTGTTGGAAGGGCAGTGATGTTAGAAAAAAACTTACATAAACAGACATGTGGCCTAGTGGTTTGGTTTGTAGTTTATTCTTATAGGGTAGGGGTTCGAATCCTGGTAGCGGATACGTGTTGTGACGATATTTTACCCTTAGGCCTATCTGTTGTCATCCCTACGTCCCCACTTATGGGTACCTTTGAGGGCAGATAGAGTTATTGATACTGATTGTTACTGATGCGGCAGCATCGGGCTAGTGCGCTCCCTAGGCAGAGATGGTCGCAGGAATTAATGTTCAGATGTTGTGAGCTTTATGTGCAGTTATAATGATATATCGGCGCCTTTTGATGACGGATAGTGTTACAGATACTTTGCGTCTTACAGTAAATGCCCTGATATCATTACATGTATTATAGCAAGGTCATTTATTTCATGCATGATTATTGTTTTAATTTCCAACTTCATTGAATTTTGTTCCATATTATACCCCAAAAGGGATTTTGCAAAGGTGGAAGTCTATTGCTATGGCCCCACCTTGTTTATCTTTGCGAAGTCTAGATTTCAAAAGAAAGAGGGGCACCTTCAACAAAGAAACAGCACTAGAGATTGAATACAAACTTACTACCATGAGGCAAAACAGGGTACCGGTACGTTGTGACATTTCATTCCAAAACGCAAGTTTGCTACAGTAGGATTTACCCGTAGTAATTCTTGTCTTCGACATTAAGTACATCGACGAATCATCAGTGTCTGTTCCATTTAACTCGTTCTCTCAACTGGAAAAATCAGAAATGAAACTGAGCTTTAATTAGCATACTGATGTAGGCCTATAACTTCATCATGGCAAATAACGGCAAAATATGCATCCCAAAAACTTTCCCGTGAACAAGCCATGGCACATGAAGGTAATTTAATTGCAGTTCTATCACACTTAGTTGAATTTCATGAGATAGGTCTATTCCATGAATGTATTGATATGTGTGCTTAAAGGCCTATTTTTCTATGCCACCCTTAAAGCTGTGAGATGCGTCGATTGCAGCACACTTTTGTCGTTCACTTCTTCAAGAGCACCACTGACCTTTGTACATGTCTACTGTAGAAGTGCAGCTGCATTACAAATGAATGGCACCGTGCTGCTAAAGATGATGCTGTGTGTATACACTTGAAAAAATAAATTGATAAAATGACGCCCAAAGTGACACAAACGGAGTAGACAACAGGGACACTTGTAAGTCCGCGAGGCCAATCAATTAACGTCTGACCCGGCTAAATATGATGAATGAGCTCTTCATTACAGGTTGCAGACAAACAACACATGACCAAATGCTCGAGTGTGGTCCATTCTTGTTTTTCCCAGTCGAAATTTCCAGCCGTTCAGTTATTTCGGCCAAAACAAAATTGGGGTTGCTGTCACCCCTTGACAATTTGGCGGTAATTTGTCTGTGCTTTTGCCACACAGAATGATGCCCTCATGCTGAACTTCCTGGCTCGACTGTCTCGCTTCTGTCGCTCACACGTGCCCGATTTTAACATGTACGAGTCGGAGGATTGACGGCAAATTAATGGCTGTTCTCGAGCCTGCGAAGTGACCCTTGGCAAATTGTCACGGTTTATGGACTTTGACCGCGTGGTAATGATGGGCAGTGAGAATCCTTCCAGTTTTATTTAATCTTATCATCATCATAGAATGTCCTAGCGACGACCACTTGTCGACTTTTGGTCGATTTTCCCTGACAACCAGTGCTCAAAACATATCCGGGTACCGGCAAAATCGACCAGTGGTTGACAGATGGTCATCTTTCATACATGTACTTCCTAATTTCGATAACTTTGAAAACACAAAAGACCCTTCAATACGAGCTTGCGGTTTTTCATCGAATTTACTGTGAGAAGTCTGTTGTGTAAATTAATTGTAGCATTCTCTTTGTTTCGTAACTTATTTACTGGAAGGACAACATTATTAGGTAACATAGAGCATCAAAATTATCTGTACCACGTGCATGTTTTATTAAGGAAAATGATTTTATAAATTATTGAAAATTCATTGAAGTATGTAGTTTCTTAGGTATTTATGCATTTTTTTGCGCTAGGGATTCAAAAGCGTTTACTTTGAAAAGAAAGTGTAAAGTTTGAGCTTCATGTAACTTTAAGTCTTGTACTTAGCTTCATCATGAAGTTACTGGTGCTTTTGCATATGTTTTATGCTTTACCCAACTTGTGCACAAGAATAGGCAGAAATATGCTCATCATCACTTGCGCGACGCAAGCTGTGTAAATGGGCTGACAAGAATCGATTGTTTGATGTATCTTAATTCCTTCAAGTGCCTGTATTCAGCGAAATGCAACAACGGACCGCGACATACAAGCTGCTTGACGACTACAAATTTGCGAATGAATCCGTGGGAGACAAGACCTACAACAAACAAACGCTACCGACAACGGCTCCTTGCATCACAAACTAACACTCCACTTCCTGTCAACGTCATTGATTAAGCTGACGGACGGGTCACTTCTCTGTAGTTGTATAGCCTTCAGTTGCAGCCTAAGAGAAGATTTTTTCTCAGGAATACAGGATTTTAAGTGTATTATTTTGAAGGATTATTGTGGGTACTGTATCTTTGCGTGTTTCTGTTTTGTTGTGTTTTTCATACTCTCGGGGAAGAGAATTTTTGAAATTTAGACAATTTTGGAGAGATGGCAATAAAATTGCCGGCATTTACAGAAGTTTCTCATATTTCTTTTGAATATTTTTGTTTAAAGTCATTTACAGAGTTGCATTTCTTTAACTGAAAAAGTAAATAAAATAAGTATAAGCTGAGGGTGCAATAGTGTTCATCATCGGTCGGTATTTGCTTTACATCGCTTAGCCTCCTCGGGTTCCAACCTCAGGCAGTATTATGACTAAACCTGTCCAAGAACTTATACTGACGGCCAGAATATTGGTAGATGACTGGCGCCCAGTCTGAAATAAAACCTCTGTGCGTATTGAAACTGGTGGGATGGATGAAAGTGACATTTACTCTTTAAGCTGTATGATGTCTTTATGACGTTGGAATGAGTCACTTAGCAATTATGCTTCTTCACAGTTCGCAAGTACGTCACAGTCGGAAACAAGAGAGGATTCCATTGATAATGTTGTATGGTATCTTTTAAGGTTTTTGACCTGATGTGACAATGAAAAATAACAGAACTCGGCACACTGTAAAAATGATCAGCAATTTTTAGTCCAACGTTCGGTATCATTTGATTCGCCTATCTGTTGGGCAGACGGATTACCCAATCACTTTTAGTTTATATCCAGAAATGTGGCCAAACTTGTCTCCTTTTTACCCAACGGTTGTAGAAAATGTTACTTGTACAACCATTTTGTTATCCAGTGTTATGCTCTTTCTGCCCACACAGTTAACGCAATTCACTTCGTACCCAAAAATTGCCCAGCGTTTTTACAGCGTAGGTTTAATCATGTTAATTCGGTACCTCTCTGAGGGAATCGATTGTAAAGTGTTCGTAAAGTGTTCGTAAAGTGTTCGCACTTTGCTAGAGCTCCCGGATTTTCTGCAAAATAAGTATTTTACACATCACTTTGGATGCATTTGTTTGTAATTTCCCATTGCAACAGCGGCTGTATTGAACTATCATCACTCTCTTTGCACCTTGGTGTGTCATTCACTGTCTATCTTTATGAAATGCTATTTCCCGACATGGGCATTTTTTTTGGCAGAGATTGATCGCATTTCCCGCCAAATGTACTGCATTTCGAGATTAAACTGACATAATGTAATTGATATTTGACCTGCATGTAGCGATTGGTTCGTTGAAGGTACCGCTCAGTGTTAGGTTGTGTTTAAAAGTTGTGGCTTTGGCTTAAGGGAATTAAGCCTTTGGCTTGCGTATGCATGCAGGCATACACTCTCTACCAACATTGTGTTTTAAGTCCAGTCGCAGCCAATGGATTCAGGAACTGCCTTAAACTCAACACTGTCACTGGGCCATGTAAAAGCTCTTTTTCTGGAATCATTTTGCATAATAACGGACTTTCATTGAAGTGTGTCATTAATTTACCAGTAAACCTGTCAAGTTGGCTGGATGCCGTCAGAGGAGGACGTATCCAAAAGAAATGCATCCGAAGGATATTTGATTGCTATGGTTACTGAACATTTATGGACTAGTCAATATCATTCATCTCTGCTAACATTAAAATCAGGAAAAGGGCTGTAGGTAAGGTTACTCCAATTCAGTAGCCATTACGTTTTCGTGAAATACTGAATTGCAGACTCTACCATTGCTGTTATCCGTATGATTAAGGCGTCAGATCTAATGACTGCCTCTTTTTGCAGAACAACGACGCCATGTGAATTCCAACCACGATCCCGTCTGTGAGGTTGTAATTCCCCCCCCCCTAGTAAAATTTTTGTCGTTGCTTTGGCAGCTGTTTCACAATGAGGGTCCACATAAGGGCATTTGAAAACACAACTTTGTTGTTTTGCTGTGTGATATTCAAATCTCCAGAAAATCGTCCGTCTTGAACTCAATACTTCATGTTTTTTACAGGCTTATGCCAGGCGTAACTGATCAGGAGCCATTCTAGGCGTGGATAGTATGGGAATTGTCCACTGAATCCGAAGCTACTAGAAGTTGCTTTACATACAACCATTTGCTCTCATTCTGTATAAACTTTGATGTTTTTGCCTCGTTCAAATCACGCATTTTGGTTTTATAAAGTACAAGCGATGCCCGGAAGGAATTAGCGGAGAGGCATCATGGGTGATATAAAGCTCAGAAATCAAAAGAGCTATTTATCCCCCTTAGCATGATGCCCCCTTTGGGTCATAAAGCAGTTTGCTGACGCTGACATCAACAAGGACTCTGTGGGTGAAAAAAAGATGGGACCTTTTTACAAGACCGACGCTCATCGTGCACAGGTTTTGTTCTTGCGTGCCAAGTGCACGAGGCCGTTGACAGTTGATGGTTGCCCTGTCATCCCTTTTTACCACCAGAGAGGTTGTATTTGTGCGCTAAACGGGGCCCTTCAAGTTACAATTTTAAAAAGATGTAATGTTAAGACCTTTTAACGGTCTCCTCCCCAATAACTCCTACAGCCGCCATATGCTAAGTAAATTACTGTTGTACAAGTACAAGTAGTATGAGCTTTCCAGTGACTTTTCATCGATTTCCAAAAGGGTCTCATTTCAAGATTTAATGATACATTATTTTGGTTGAAAAAAGTGTTATACGGTAGATTTCAAACTGTGATTGAGTTCCCCATTTTGTCCCTGATATGTCTTAAAAATCAACAGTGCAGTTATCCCTCGTTAAGCTCAGGTTCCGCTATATTGTCCATATCAGGTTCTGCTCGATAAGGTTGCGTGGCAGCATCACCATATCACATAAATCGCCACCTTTTAAGTTCTGGGGAAGACGAGGCAAAAACAAGAGTTGTTGGTCTTTTTTAGTATCTAAAAGTGCATTTAGCAAAATTTGAAACTTGAACTTAACAGTCGTAATGCTTGACAGATAGTGGTGAAATACAGCCAGTCCATTACCTTGATGGGCCCCGCGAGCTAGACCAGGAGAGAGCGCTATTTTCCCAGCAACGAGGGCTTCTTTAGTATTTCACTTCGCTGGTTTACGAACGACCACGAGATGCATGCGTTGCGTTTTGTCGCTACCAACAAAACGAATACTCCCGACCAGCATTGCTCTTTTCAACCGATGAAGGGGTGCTTCTGATCAAGGCGAATAGACATCAATTCATTTCCGTGGAGTTCCTTAGTAGGTACCAGAAGTCTCGATACTATAATAATTAAATGGCTCTAAGAACAACCTTTGCCTCTAGCGAGACGCTTTGTATTTTGCCCCCCAAAACCAGTTTTGGCGTTTGTGAACTGTACTACGTGTACATGATTTCATACACTCATTTTTATTTTTTTTTTAGTTTTAAGTGTTGTTTCAACATTGCTTAGCCAGATTTAACATTGTCTTCATTCATGTGTTTCCCATACTTTAATGCAGTTTTACTATTTTGGCGCCTTTGTTTCAAATATACAGCATAAATTCATTCAAAAGTCTTTGTTTCAAGTGTTCAGACTTAGTTCTTGCAAATCACAAGGAACCATATTTGATTTCATAATGCTTCCTAACTTTAAGTGTGCTTCACGCAGTTCGATTGCTGTCTCTTGACTGACTAGGTATAAATCCACTTGGTGACTTTTTAAAATTTCAACACGGGCATTTCACGATAGTGGGCCTTCAAGAGTGACGTTGGCCAATCATAATGCACGAAGTCTGTCGACCCAATGCACGTTTGGAAAGGGTCGACAGATTTTGCGCATTGTGCTGGCCAACGCGTTGCAAACTCTGGGAGACGCACTAGTGTGAATCGCCCGTATTGTGTGGACTTAAGTATTCTTGGCCACGCATCAGTTACAATTTTCACCTATTTCACAGCGTCTTTTTCAAATGTTTACGTGCGTGTTATTGAACCTATTGAAAGGTTTAACACAGTATGAAGCCTTACAGGAAGATGTTTTACGAGTATCCTGATTCGTAACTGCAGAATATGCAATTCATACCCTGACGGAAAATATGTTGCTTCAGGATTAGTAGAGCTGTGTTCAGGTACTTGCACTGGATTCCCTGTGGGGTATTTTGATTGAATCAACTATTAAGACGACGGTTTTAGTACAGGATGAATAATTTAAGCTGCAGTAAGTCTTGTAGTGCTCAGTCACTCTGACGTCTCTCTGGGAGAAAAAGAAGCAATTTGCGAAGATGAATGACCCTAGCTAGAAACATATTTTGTACTTTATATCCTTAAATTACTGCTGGGGATTGAACAGGGTAAAGTAGTACTTTCGCTTGGTGGTCTTCCAAGGTTCATCCGACCCCTTGGCATACTTTCCTTAGTATTAACCGAGTTAAGCTTTTTAATTATATCCTTTAAAATTGGAACGCTGTTTTCTTATTTTCAGTATTCACTTAGGCCTAGGCTTTTCAACTTTACAGTTTGACGGTTGTTTACACTGGAATGGAAACACACTGTCGGGATAAATACAGGTTTTATTTACGAGACAGCTATTTTGGTTTGTGCTCCGAATTGACATCATGTTTTCAACACTGGGAAATGGAAAGGAACCCGACTTTGCTGTAATTACAGATATTGCCTCGCTTCTTCATTTGAACAGTACAGAATGATATGTATGTTTAACTATTATTTCGAACTACCGTGGGACGGACCCCATTGCACCATGTCCATTCCCAAACATACGAAGTTTATTGGTCGCCTCTCGTTCGATTCGAAATTGCTGACTTGCGAATAAAGGCTGGCTCATACCTAGTACCTCAGGCAAATGTGAAAGCGCAGCGACTTTGACGTCACGAAAACTTTGCGGCGAAATTTCGCTCGAGTTGAAATATGTTCAACTTTTGCGAATTTGCCATGCAAGTATTTGATTTGACGCCACATATTCGCGTTTGTGTTCACTTTTTCGCCTTAAGTATGAACTTTCCTTAAGGCCAGTTATTTTCCATTACCCCGACTATATGACAAATCAAATTCAATCTTGTATTTCTATGCGTAATGGTTGCTTTAAAATCTGTGAAACTTGAGAAGCCTTTCCTTCTTCTGTTGGTACCTTAAAAAAGGAATTGAGCTTACACAAGTACCGCGTGCTTGTAATGAATGCATCGGATAAAGAAATAAACTAAAAAAGGAAGAACTTCAAGTTTAGTTGGATTATGTGCAGAGCAAATAATGTCAGCATCATTTATTTTAAACAAATGTTCGTCAAACTTTACCAGTATATTTTACTGAATGGTTGTCCTGAAATAGGTTTCTCTATATTTTTTCAAGTACATGTACTGGTTTAAATCCAAGACTGTACGACAAGGCACGGGCCGTGTTGGTAATGCATTACCAGCCACGTTCGTGAGGCGTCAGAAGTCATTATACAAATATTGTTTGCTTGAAAAAATAGGGCATCAAAATCACGAGCGTGCACGTCAGTAGATTTTGTAATATTCTGATAAATGGATGTGGAAATTCGCATAGAGGGCCATCCGTATAATAATTTTAAACCCTCTTCGCTCGTATAAAAGCACCAATATTTGCACACCGTACACTTCATTTAGGGAATTGATAGATGGCTTTCATGCAGGAGAAAGAGTCAGGCCATTCTGTAGACTACGTTCATTTGGCTAGCACAATTATTGACGCAGCGTGTCTCGGTGAATGCAGTCATTTATTAAATTATAGGCATGTCTTTCAAACCCAAAGCGGCTCATCTACCATAAGATACGATTTCTCTACTACATGCCGGTTTATAATAAACTTTCATCGCTGAATGATGTTTTCCATTCGATATCAACCCAGTCTATGTTTAGTCGATGAAGTTTGTGGCTGCCTGTTTAGGGAGGTCGATGAGTTGCCCAATTTGTCACATTATACTTATGCCGTGTTTACGTGTGCCTTTCTTCAATTGTCCCTTTAGCAGCCATCGATTACACGTCTTTGCTTCGCACGACAGGCACCTGCACGGCAGTATTAATTGGTCACCTTGTCACATACATGTCACTCTGAGCATGCTCTGGGGTAACAGTGCCTCCCACGAACCTGTGAGACGCAGTCAATATTCCCTCTCGACCTGTCCCAGAGCTTGGAGATGGCGCACGCTTGAAGTAGTAAGGCTGAAAATGATATCAGGACGAGCGCACCAAGTGGACCAAATCCAGTACGGGAGTGGGACTGTGTGAATTGGGTATTGTACTTATACCAATGTGCCAGTACGGTCCTGATCTTCCTACCAACCCTAATTTCCATACCCCAGGTATCCAATGTTACTAACTCCATAATTTCAGACCCCTCAGGGTCCACTGTACCACAAGTTGACGGTGAGGCCATGTATTGATTTGGTTATGCTCGAATTCGATGGATTCCATTAACAAGATGGGCACTTTCTCCCTGGTGTAAGTGATGCCCGATCGATGCTACACGGTGAAACATTTTCCCGACTAGATCCATGCAGTTCATACCAGACTGCGAAACCGGTGTTTAATGTAGTGCTGGTAGTGCGAATTTTTAGCGTGTGCGACGTTTAACGCGGAAGCCAGATAATAGCCAAAATACCAAAATGAAAGTATAATCGAACAATACCATAACAGAGTCTTAAACAAAAGCATTCATCGCAAGGTGGATCTTTAAGCTTCACCGGAATGATGATAATGAGGGGGAAACATGAAGATGGGGGGAAGAGAGTTCCATAGGTGAAGAGTTGAAACGGAAAAGGACCCACCCCCCTCAATCTGTAAGGATGTTCGTTTGCTGAACGAAGGCCGACATTCAACTTTAACTGAAACTGCTTAACAACGTGAAAGAATCTAGAGCTGAACAATCCAAGAGGAATTTTCAAAAAGGCTTTCGAAATTGAAAGGAAAGAAATAATTACGTGAAGGACTACATAAAACGTTTCAAAATAAGGGATAAAGATGAAGTCTTTATCGTGGTCAGGCTTGCATACCAGCATGTTTATAAGCCATTGCGAAACACAGCTGGCTTATAGGTGACGTGGATGCGCAGAGCTCATTTGATTTAACGAAATCCGTGCAGACAGTACCGTAGCAAGCTGGCCTTTAATGATGTATAGCGGAGCATCACTTTGAAAGTGAAAGACAATTTTTAAATGTCATGTCGACACCATCCAAAGAGTGTTCGTTCCATATTGTTTTCGCGTGGACTGAGATGTTGGACGCTTGATTAAACTAGTCACAGGTGTGATATACCTGCTTTTTAATGTAAGGCACAATATCATCTATGCACAATTAAACGCCGTTGCCACATCCTTTTGATCAATATCAGGAAACCTTCCAAATTTTGTTTGAGCAAGGTGATAAATTTCTTCAAAAGGGGCAAATGCAGCAATGCGATATGGACAAAATGTCAGAACATCACCCCAGCGAGTAAGATCGTATAAAGGTCTAATACCTTAAAGGCTGAATGTATTTGCCGTAGTTAAGAGTTGGCAACCATGTCGAAAAAAAAATGCATCTAGCATTTAAGATCAGTCACTGCTCAGGGGGAACCTTACTAATGATGGACGACGGCGTGCAACGAAGACAAAGTACCAGCTTGCATTTTGAACTCACGGGTTTTTCGTATCAATTCAAGATTGATGCATGTAGCATGACGCTGCTTGATCAATCACGAGTTCTCAGAACATTTGGAGATCATTTTAACAACCATGTAGTCCTGTGTTGTTGAGAAGAATCTGTTAAATTCTGACGGTGCAGAAATTAAAAACCACTGAGGTACCAACAATGTCCGCTTTGCGTAATTGAATAACGCAGTGCATCTGCCAGAACATTTCAGCATGAGCTCTTAACTTCGAAAAGTCGTGAGTGTTTCTGCCGGCTCATTGCTGTCCAGGCCCTTTCCTTCTGAACATTAATTCAACCGTAAGCATTTATTCCAGTTTTGAGAATTTCAAGAACTAAAGAAAAAATCGTAAGTTATGCTTTGTTATTGCTGTAAAAGAAATCTTCATTTCTTAACGAGTATTTATATTCAGCATTTTGTCTTACTCTTAAGCAAGTGCTGCTATCGCGATTTTGTTGGTACTTCTAAGAGGTTTCGTCTGTCGCTTTAATGGCTAATGATTAGCGTTTAGCTTCCGCCCTGATGGCAGACACTCCGAAGGTATCTGTTTTGGCATAGGCCTATATACGCCGCAAGTGGGAAATGCTGGCGCCGAAACGAATACTCTGTGAAGATTAAAGTGCCTGTGAGATCAGCCCTGGTACGCGGAGCGTGCCGCCCGTAGCGTTTGAGGAGTCGAGATTTTCATCTTCCGGAGTTGTCCGCGTGAAGAACATCTGGAGGTGTTTCCTTTTGGACTGACATACTGAATCCATAAACTGCTGTCCTGTACATGTCCTGTAGGAGATATATGATTCGATTTTGATTAGATAGCGTCGGGCTCATTCTGTTCAGCACAGAAATTGTAGCGTCCCGAAGCCGCGGTCTATGGATGTGAAATTGCCTTTTTAATACAAGTATCAAACCAGATTGTACCAAAGCGGTCTTCCTCCAAAATTGTGACGTGTTCTGCTCTTGTTTTCAGATATATTACTTTTGTTATTCTAGGTTGTCTACAACATAAATCAAGGTTGTCTAGAATCCTGAACAGTTTTGAAAACAGAACAGTGTCCAGATCAATTTGAAGTTCTTATGCACCAAAACGACGAAGCTTACTACGTGAAGGGTTTCGAAAATCACATTACAATTATGATCTCAATGTTTTTATGGATCAAATCCGTCGCCGAGCGAGTTGTTTCGAGTTGTATTGGTGCAAAATGGCGGCTTTGAACAAAATTGCATGGTACATGTATACTCGCTGATACAAATAATTTTAAAAAGTTCTTGTGTCGTTGAAATTATGCTTTTGCAATTATTAACATGAACACCTGCTGGTAAAATGTTGTCTGTAACAAGGAATAGCTGTGCTTATCTATATTTGCGGTGTTATCTACATTACATGTTACTACAAAATGATACAGCAATGTGAACCACTTTAGTGGCGAGTTACCACTCAAATAAACGTTATTCTCAGGGAAGCTATTTTATATTTTGTTTCTTGAATCTGCCTTATTCAATTTAATACGTTTAATAGCTTGGTGTCAGACTAATTGGATTCTTTGCCCCACTTTCAGTTTTTAAATGCGACTTAAAATATTAATATCAATCACACATTTCAAATTATTCATCACCGTAAATGACATAAATTTGCGATGAACTTCAATTCCATTGCTTTCATGTTGAAAGTTCAACCTCTGTTCCAATTCAATATGTCTGACTAACTGAAAACCTCAACGGGGATGGTGTAAAGTCCATCTTTAGTGGAGAAATCTCTGATTTTATTTCATCAAAAAGAAGGGAAGCTCGTTGCTGGTTCGACACGGACTTCAGTGTTTTGATGTGTTAGGTGTGGATTTTGATGGCCCGGCCGTCTGATGTCGAGTCATTACCGTGTTGGAGTCACCAAGTCTGGGAAAAAGTCTCACGCCTTCTTGTTCCATCATCAGCTATTTAATTAGCGTTAATTATATATGTTATTTATCACCAGGCGTTCGAACCTTCCGTCGCGCTGTAGGTCTTGATAAATTTCCTTATAGGCAAGAGTCATGACACATTTCATGTTCCTCCTTCAGTCACACGGGCCGATATTGCGCGCAGTTGTGCCTGGTATTAGGGTTGAGTCGCGCCCTTTGCCCCTTGTACCATACAAAAAGCCAGCGCTTTCACAATGTGTCGTGTACATCTGCGTGACTTCGGGGAAGGCTTTGCAATGAGCCCTTGCCATTTATCACCATCAAACTGAGTTGGTAGAAGGCATATTATACCATGCACTGCATCTTCGTTTTCATTCTCCCAATCGATTTGTTGACGATGCCTTACACGTAGCGTGTAAAAAAGTACATCGAACCGATTTGCGCACTCTCTGAAAAGAAATCAGGCCAACTATAATAGCATGCACCGCCTTACCTTTCTTTTACTCAATTACAGAGACGTATGTGAGATTTTCTAGGCATTCAAGGCTAATTTACGCTTCATAAATAAGTCCCGGAAGGGATATTCTTATAACCTATTACCTCGGCAAGAAAATGTGTCCCATTGACCTGTTATAATGATGTTAACACTTGGAACGCCTCCTCAATTTTTTGTGTTCGACAAACAAATTGATAAATAAAAACGCCACACCAAACTGGTATAAGAAAATAATATTAATCAGATTTTAAAATTAGATAACTTTTCATTCCACGTTAATGCCCCCCTTAGTTTCAGGGAAAAGAGAATGATTACACAGCCACCTCTCAAATAATAAGCCGTTTCCTTGATGCAACCAACTAGGTAGCAGGTGGTGTTCGATACACGACCGCCACTAAACCACTTATACCATGTTTGACTTCAGAAAACATCCCTTTGTCAAGTCGAAGAAACAGGCGATACGAATACATCAACTCCTTTATCCATCACGAGGCTCCTGCTCAACATGCACGCAACCTAGAAGATTCAGGTCCCTGCGAGTCTGTTCACCAATTATGCAATTTGATTTCCTTGGAATTGGGGCAATTTGGAGAACTACCTCTCGTGTCGTGATTCGGTTGAAATGGTTGGAATTTCTCTTCTCCAGTGGGATAATGCCTGTATGCGCATCCTCAAAATGAACGGGAGTGTTCACTGTGTATAAAATCAGTAATAAAGTGTCGAAATGCGAACTAAAACTCCAAAGCTATCATTTGTATATGTAAAGTTCTGGAGTTTATCACTGCTGAGGTTTAAAAATGTTTGCCTTGAAATTAAACGCTAAAAATGAATGTCTAAAAAATACCAGATCAAACTCTCTCTTTCTCGTGACATTGTTATGTGCTGAGTATTTATTGAAATATATATCAAATGGTGCGCGAGGGAGACTTGTGCGCATGCCAGGCTGAGCAAGAAATGTTGGTTATATCATAGTTTTGCGGGACAAACTATTAGCAATGTGCGTTTCAAGTCAGTTTGTTCATATACATATATTATGTAGGTTTCTTGAAATAGCAACAAAAAATGGTGATACAACACCAAAACCTTTAAAAGCCGTATGCGTATCCCATTTACGCAGCATTTCTAATGATACCTGACTCCCTACATATTAATTTCCATGGTCACGGACATTTTACACAATCCATTCATTAGCCTAACGTCAGTCTGCTGTATCATATAAATCATGGGTCGAGAAAAGTAATTAAGCGGAGCTCGCTTTTAAAGCCGAGGAACGGTTCTTTACGACTCGGGATATCAACCCTGCATAGCTTGTGTGTGTCTCTCTCCCCAAAGTGGTTTTTGCTTCTACACACAGCTAATTGTATCTTCAAGTTTCAGTGAAATTATCCCCATCACCAGAACGTAATTAAAGGATCAAAGTGCAGAATGGAATATGTGCAACGTGATCAGGGTCTTTTGGTCTTGAGAGGGATGGCAAGGGACCGCTCACGTTCACGTCTTGCTGTGGTGTTTGCCAATTTGCTATTGCAGTCAACTGGAATGATGAAGGTCTCACGCGCTGCCCGGAGTTTTCTCTCTGTAATAGTCATATTTTGTCGTTCAGAGGCATTAACGGTAGCATTGAAACACGGACCATTTACTGAAATGAACTTTATGAGTCATGATGACATTACGGACACAGCCTTGTCTCATTTCATCACTTACCCTCGCTGAAAATTGAAATAATATTCAGCCTGCATCGTAATTGTTCATCGAGTGAGCTTCTCTCGCAGTGATATAGTGTACTGTCTTACTGTGAAGGCCAAAGCTATATGAGCAGCCGGTTGTCATTACTCTTTATGCATGCCTCTGTCCACACATCGATCACAACTTCCAATGCGCATACGTTATAGTGTAAACACAAATATTGCATTACATATTCTGTCCATCAGCAACATAGATCGAACCCTGGAACCAAGCTTGCCATTAGATATGTCAGAAGTTATGAAAATTTTCTCGAATTTGTTGGATTCGGCAAACTTCCATCTGCATAAAGAAATGCCGGTTTCTGAGAAAATTAGTCTCCAAACTGTTTTGTCTGTAGCTGCATTTGGGTCCTGGGACAGGTTTTCTCCTTGTCCCCCAGTGAAGTGTGGTCAGCGTCCGGCAAAACCCAAGATCAGTATGTAGCCCTTGTAATTAGTTTTATGGAAGAACCACTTATCCCATGCTGTTCTTTTCTCACGCCAGCCTGGGCAGTACCAATGTCTGTAGTCAGCATAGGAATCGCCCCTCCTGGCTCTCTATCCAGGCTCCATACGCTCGGAGACGGAAGACTGTGCACAGTGTGCCCTCTGATGCATTATATCAATTCATCCGAGTTCGGGCGTTTTTAGGCCCAGGCTTTGAATCAGCAAATATTTGCACACTTTGATCAGATCTGGCAACAAACACCATTACTTGTTTCTGTTCAAAAAGGGCAACTGCTCAGAGAAATTGGAATGCCACGTGTGATAGCTTTCCTCATTTGTCTGCTGCGCAATCAATGGTTTCCCGAGGTACTCCTTTGAACCTTTCTCTAGTCATAAAAGCATTATTAGTCTTGTAAACATCTTGATCCAAAAACAGTCGGCCAAATTAATACCCCGCTCGCGTACGAAGACTATAGACCTCTGTTTGATAAGTGGAAGCCATCGAGACGCTCTGTAGGGTCAAGAAAAAATGCAACATGCAAACAACTTTTAAAAATCAAGATGGGGAAACGTTTGAGCTAAGGTCACTTTCTCCAAATGGCAATCGGAAGGTTTCAATTCACCTGAAATGTTACAACTGGAGACAAGGTGTTTAACAAACCGTTCGTTCTTGTTCCTTGTGTTCTTTGGGATCTCCTTGATTCTTATTCTATTGTTTCTTCTTAATGTAGCTTTCTTCAGCTGTTCTCTGAAGGGTTTGCCTGCCGTATAAAGGCACATGCTGAAGAGCACCACTAATACACAGACTGTCGACTACAAATATTTGTCCCAACTTCTGTACAGATGTAGGTAATGATTGGCAACCTTTTTTTTTTTGATAAACGGTGGTGGCCCTGTGCCTCAGGCGATGGATCAGCCATCAACCTCGGTCCAAGTAAAGTCAACAAGTCTTGTCATTAAGGCGCCCTGATATTCCTGCCTGCATTTCGCCTCGCTGATTTCTCTCAACGGCTGGTCACACTCTGATTGGTCCGCCATGTCTAAATCCTTGGCCACGGGCTTGATCGCATCGTCGGCTAAAGAAACAAAAGGGCGCTGGTTTTTACTGGAGGTCAATTTTTTGTGAAAGGAAAACTCGGTACCTTTATTTCCGTATTCACCTAAGCGACACAGTCAGTCTCTCTTTTATACGTAGAAGATAGTGTGGCTCCCCTCGTATCATGGTCCCAATGCCTACAATTCCCCGAAATAATCTTTGTTTCTAATCATCCTCTGTAGTCCCCTTTAGAAGTGCGATATTTTTTAATACATTAGAAGTCTGTTAAATTTTAAATGTAATAAATGTTTTCATCTGTGAGCAATTTTGCTCACAGTTTTTTATAACTTTACCTCAAACATAGCATTCCTGTAATGCAGTAAACTGGGTCGTTTCGTTTGGGTTATTTTCCAATTAGGTCAGCATTTATAAGTGCACGCGGTAAACCTCTCGAGCCGCCTTTCTTCGATGACATATTTTACTTCTCTCTCCCTCGTTGCAGCCACAAGCTCCCCGCCGGTGGCACAAGCTTCAAAGGGTGAATTTAATAGCGCTGAAATACTACCAACGGGAGGCATGGACGCCATGCTGGCTATGAAAAGATGCAGTTAGATTAGGCCTTTGCGTAAAAGCTATATTTTAAATTATGTTTTATGATTCCTTGTGAAAACAATATCCCTTTTCAGCACCACATGGCATCTCTGTTGATAGAGAGCAGCTTCTTCCATTGCTGGCTGCTGAAATTAGAGCTTCTCCTCAATATCTTGGCAAATCACCCCTCTCTCCTGTTTTAAGTCAAAGCCGCGGCAGCGTCCGGCCTTGCTGTAAGTGAACACTGTAACAACATCGGAGTGTAAGGGGTACATACATTGTGAAATTCTCCATTTTCGAGGGCAATCCAAACGACTGGCGGCAATGTTTATTGACAGTGATCAGCACCTGCTTCGAGGGCCATTCACTGAAGCGCCTTTGTGTTTCCATAATATCTTAATCTTGTGCCAGCAACCGAGTATACCCGACTTATTAATTACGGTCTTATTGACATTTGGCACGCTCTGAAAGTTCACAAACACAAAAAATAAACTCTGCGTTTGTTGTTTGGACTCAGAGTGTCTTTTAAACTGTCACTTTCAGACTGTTTTTGATTGAGCAGCGCTCCTTGAATTGTCCGCAACATGGCCTCGAAGTGTGTTTGCGTTCGTCTGTTTGTCTCTAGCTGATGGAGCGTGGGCTAAGAAAAGACTCTTCTTCCAGAGTGTCCGATACTGTTTTTTTTTTGTTGGGCGTGAACACGGAAACAGGGAACAGGTTAATCATGGAAGGCAGGGGCGTGGTCCATTTCGTGTCGTCATTTTGGTGAAGTTTGTTCCGGTTTGAAAGACCTTGTTTCCTCTTTGAAGTACGATATTACATTTTTATTCAATGAAAAATGACCCTGTCAGGATGTACTCTTCATCCTAAGAGACGGGTGAATACTACTACGTGTTCCAAACAGGTAAACGCGTGTAGCTTTCATCTTATTTAGAGAGTTATTTGTTGTTTCCAGGGATGGATTTGCGCATAGGAGATGTTAATTAATTTTGGATTGTTTGCCCTGCCCGACATATATTGTTATCATTTAATATTGCCAACAGAAGTAGGAGTACCTGACGTTTCGATCCTAGCAGAATCTTTCTCAAAGTCAAAATGTCGTTGTTATCAGTTTCTAGTAATTTTACTCTGCCCTTATAATTGTCTCAAACAAGCCCTGTTTAAAATTTCAAAGAGGCTGATTAAATTTTGTTCCCTCAAACAACACAGCATGTTTTTGGAAAGGTAGACTTTAATATTGATGATATTGTTTTTGCTTAATCTGTAAGCCAATTTCTTTATATAAGAGCTTTGTCTACATACTGTCTGTCCAAAAACTGTGAATTTCATTTTTGTTTTCTGAAATCTAATTTTAGCCACCGACCTCCTTTTATCGCTATCGTGAGTGACAACCTCTTACCATTGCTGAATAAGCACTCCACTTTTCTCCATGAAAAGCCTGCTCGTCTCTGTAAAAAGGGGAACCTGCACTGTTCATGTTCAGAAAATATGAAATCTATCTCAATTCTGCAGTTTTGTTACCAGTGTCCTCTCTGAAGAACATTTTTTTACCCGTCTGAACCAACGCTGTCTAGTTTTCTCTAAAGGAAATCTGACCGCAAGTATCCTGCGCTTTGGAATCCGCTCTCCGCGGCTTTCAATCAAAAAGGGCCCATTTTGTAAACTTCTGAAGCACTTTTAGGAATCCCTTTTTGGTGTGTGCGACTGCAAACTATGTAAATGTAAATGTATTAAATACAGCTTGCACTTAATCAGTGGAATCAGTGGATATCAATAATGTTATATATGATCCCAGGTAATCAGCCGGCGGAAAGCCTGTCTAGAAAATGATTTCTCTCAGCTGTTAAGAATTCTGTACCAAATGTGTACCATCTGCCGCCAGAAAATATGGTACACCAAGGAGACCTGTCTTTCCCACATCTACTTCCTTTCAGTTTCAGATGCCTTGCTCTTTCTAACTGGATCTGGAACAGCAAATACTTGATATACAGGCCATAGCGATCACCTGTGCTATTCTGTCTGAAATTATGAGCATTGGTGTGGAATTGTGGGTGTCGCCATGATTTTTCTTGGAAAAATTGGTGTGGAATTGTGGGTGTCGCCATGATTTTTCTTGGGGGCATTCACTAGCAGCAAACTACAAACCATAAAGGTACCTGCGGAAGCGCAGTGTGGTTTTTCTAACCAACGAAAGAAAAAACAGGATTGTGGTCGTTTTTAATTATTATTAAGTGACCGCCACTGCTGACTACATACACACACTTGTATCTGAACGTCAAAGATGCACCATACAAAAGTAGTTACACAATAAACTGACTTAAACTACTAATCGAAAGGCACAATAAGAAAAAAACGCCCATTGAAATTCCAGATGAATTTCTGCATCTGATGGCCACGTCTCATCGTACACATCCGTTCGTGTGGAATCGACCTGAGTGTCCCCTGGTGATCTAGGTCACTTATTTTGCCTTCTCGTTTGGTTTTTATAGCCCACTAAAATTCCACCCCGTTCTGATGTAGGACAGGAGCGACCAGTTGATTGCGGCGGATCCGTGTAAAAATGAGGAATATAAATGGGTTGGCAAGCCAATCGACTCATCTCACAAATTGGTATACCACCAGTCCACTCTTAATAATTTGGGGTGGTACACTTTTCTCCTGTTAAAATGATGAGAACACACATTAGGGGCACTTGGTGAAAAGAGAAAAGTAGATCGTAACCTGCTTTCCCTTCCTGACGAGCAAGTCATGGATTCGCATCATGACAGCTTCGCTGTTACATCTCCTTTGTCAAGATGCATTAAAGCTTTGTGTGTGTGTGAGTTTGTTTCTGCATTCAATTGGGGACCTTGAACAATAGAGGACAATAAGGTCCCCGATTGACAACTGTGTACAAAACATATGGGTGGTCTTGTAAAAAAGTTAAAGTACAAACAAAAGAGGAACAATAGGGGGTCCCCAGTTGCAGGCAAATACACATGTGTGTGTGTGAAACGTTTGGCTATTGTGTGTGAGAACATTGCATCGCAGAGTCTGCTTGTGATCACGTATCAAGAAACAGTGCTGTAGTTGAGACCTAAAATCACGAGACCGAGACTCAAGTCCGAGATTGAGACCGATAAAGCAACAGTTACTCTAGACCTTTTTCACCCTCGTGACTAAAAGTAAACAGTGCCACCACATGTGGACCACCTTGGCCACGGTGATCGCATATATTCCTACGGGCAGCTTCAACCACGTGCAAGCGCACGTTCGAACGCTGCATGTTTGACTAGTTTGTCTTGAATAGGTAGATTACCATCACATTACCATCACAACACATCATAGGTCCAGCATGATCGTGACATCACTGGAAAAGGTCTAAAGGATAGGATATGATGGGATTGAATTGGACAGGATAACGCCGGGAAGTCCGGGAAGGTTGTCCATGCAGTTAATGTTACTTATATAAGCCACATACTTCGTTTAATACCGCGGTAAGAAGTCATTTATGAGACTTGATTAATCCTCGTAACACGCGTATAACAACAGAGCCTTCATAAAAAACTCTGGGAGATTCAAAGAATTTGGTTTTCAACGATATGTTTTAATAAAATATGGTTATTATAGAATGATACAGTCTTACGAAATGAGCCACATTTTCATTCTGTTTTCTTCAGTAAATAACTTTGGCCCAGTATCCCGTTCTTATGAATCGGCTGGGGGCCCAGTGTTCCGTTCTAATGAATTGGTTTATTTCCAAGGTCTTGTTTTATCCAAAGATTTTCTTCACCTTGCGTCACAAATTTGCATGATTATAATTTATAATGATTCAAAATTACACATTTTACATTAATCACACGATTTAATTCTTGTCACACACACACAAACAGTATATGCGTTCAGTTGTCAGAAAGATCAACACTTACAAATTGCATCATAAATTTACAAGGGATATACGACTACATGTTTGCAGAAATACGAAATTATTGACACACTGAAGTCACGTCGCTGCAGTCCAACAGACGTAACCATTTATAGCTAGTTTTAGATAAAGAGATATAGAGCACTACGTACGTATCGAACTTTATATGGGAATATTTGGTCGTGCCTTCTATGAAAATTAGAACAAGGTGTGCCAAGTACTCCTTGTGGATGTCTTTATAAAAAAGTTATGACGCAAACAAGAAGCATTATCCAGATATCCGATAGAGTAAACAACTCGACACTGCTAGACAACATATTTATAAACAATCATATTTTGCTCCTTATAGATGACACCTATATACACATGGTGCCTGTTTTTGTACAAGTTTACTATGAGAAACAAAGTGCTGTGTGTCATTTCACGGAGACGTGGTTTTGAATCACTTGTTTCAACGGAGACACGTCTGCATCCACATAATGTAAATCGTGATCCCGTTACACCCACTTAGTCTGTCCAGAATTGCCTGTATGTCTCGTCAGGGCTACGTTGTCTTAGCTGTGAAAATCCTTACTGATGCTGTGCTGTCTGAGTTGTTGGCCGGATTTCGATGTTCGGGTTTGGCATGGTCAGTTTGAGAGTCAGTCGGCGGTAGACAGTCGTGTTTTAGATTGTCGCCAGCTTGTCGGTTCGAAGTTATCGGGCAGTGATGTCAAGCAAACTAAACGACGGGCGTATGGGGACCAGCGTCAGGTGTTTGTTGTCGGAAATTACTCCCTGTAATTTCGGATAAATGTCGCAATTTAGCGGAGCTGCTCTGCCTTGCGTGCATATTTAACATATCAAAAGCATCAAACCGTAGGCAATCAATATTCGTTCAGGATGTTGCGCCATCTTAAAGTTATCGTTCGGGGCGGGGTGTTGGTTAAAGGTCGGGTCTGTAGAAGATTAAACCTTTGAAATAATATCCTTCATGAAACTGAAACCAAGTTGATATTTTTCGGAAGGATTTGGACATTTCGCTTCTTTTGAATACTGTATATAGAGTTCACCTAGAGCAAAGAAAAATATTTATAATGTCATGACTAAGGCCTGTTTATTGAGCGGTATCGAAAAGCGGTAACGGAATGCGGTACGCCCTGCGGTATTTTACACTTAGACACAAGGAAGAAACCCGCTCACTGTTCACTAACTACACGACGACAAGAGTGTCACACTGACTGTGCAATAACAATCATGCTTCCTGGGAAGAATCGAAGGCAAGGAGCTGTTCAACCGTATCGGCCCGAACGTGATGTTAGGCCGTGTCCGAATTACTTGGCTATGGCTTGAAATTACACACGACTCTTCGAGAACTCTGTGGCCACTACCATAGACTCGTGCATCATATCAGCCCACAGCCAACAAGTGATTCGGACAGGGCCTTATACCTAACAACGCACTGTAACTGGGCATTTGCGTATACAATCTGACCAGTTTGGGTCCGGATAAATTGTGTTGTTTTCTTGCCTAACTAGCCAGAATGCGCAGTCTCAGAGCGGTATCCTTGAAAATCGGTCTACTGTGTAAATGAAGCGGTTTATCCCGCGATCGGCTTTTAACAGAAAAGCATATGCTCTAGTTTTTTTGACCGCGCGGAATTCCGCTAAACCTCGTGTGTAAAATTAATGGGCCTTTATACGGTTCAAACTTGGGATAGAATTTTTGTTTCGGGTTTTGTTTTTATTCCATATGTCACAGCCGGTAACGGTCACTAACAGGTCTCCATCACCCCTTTAAAATTCAGAGTGCCTTCAGCTGGAGCACAGTGTTTTCACAGATCATATAAGCTGGGCTGGATTATCGTTGGCGATTGAAAGTTCACATTTGTGCAATCTTTTCTGCAGTATTTCTTTTGTGCAGTCTTTTTCCAATCGCTGCGGTGTGTCAAGCTCGCAAGCTGAGCATTAACGCTCATGTATTTAATCGTTGGAGCTTTAAACGCTTAATTGTTCTTTTCCTTTTTATTTTGGACGTTCATTGAAAACAGGGCACAGCGAAACTCGATCCATCGTGAATTGTCCATAAACGCACTACAGTTTAGTAACTGGGCATTTGCGTATACAATTTGACCAATTTGGGTCCGGATAAATTGTGTTGTGTTCTTGCCAATGAACACAAGGGTTGGTGGAGGGCTTTTAACAACGTCATTAAGTGGACTGGCGAGAAATAAGGACCATGCTGTGTTTCATACACTCGTTTTCGACCAAGAATTCCGTCGCCCGCGAAGTGCTGTTATTCAATCGGAGACGTAATTTAGACGGAGTCATCTATCATTTCGTTGTTATTGGGCGCTGTATCGATGTGAACAAAATATTTGTGGCGATTTCTCCTCGAAGAGAGTTTCCGCGAGGCAGATAAGAAAAAATTTGCGTGTGCCAGAAGCTTTAGACAAAACTGCACGGAAAGTCTAGCCCCTTCGGGGTAAATAGTCTTTGCATCGTCATTGATTTTCCTGCAGTGACATTACTTCGTCTGTATGTCAGCCATACATGTCCGGGCTGTCAGTGAAAGTATAGCCGTCATTTTGTTGAGAGGTATTCGAACAATATGGAATGATTTACAGAGGTTTCCATACCTCAATGACTGCGTGCTAATTGCGTCTCTTGCAATTTTCCCCAATTTGTCATCATCCAATTTCACTCCTTTTATATTAAATTTTTGAATGTTAGCTCCGAAATCTGGTGGGAGGTGGAAGTAAAATGAAGAAAAAGGATTTTGCGTTTTGATGGAAAGGCACTAAGAGCAGTTGCGGGATGATAACGAGCGATCCTCTAGTTTCATCTCAGATTGTCCTAACCTTTTGCTGAGCAACGGGACCCGGTCAATATCGATGCAAACACCTCCAAGGAACTTTGATCTCAAGCAAGCGTTCAGCCCCTCGAAATGCGACCGTCACGGTGTTAAGAATTCCCAGTGACACGAGGCAAAACTGCACGAGGTTGTGGTTGGAGAGGGTAAGACCAACCCTTGGTGTTGAAGGGGAAATCAGGCCGTCAGAACGGGCTCCATTTTGAGATGGGTAAAAGGACGAATGGTGGGAAGTGGAGAGGAATATCGCACGTGTCGACGTCCGTGCTTTTCTCCCCTTTTATTCTTCACACGGCGAGCCATTTTATTATCGGGTACCCATAACTGGGTTAGCATTGACACCCTTCGTCTGAAGCGCGCATTTAGTTTTGCATTTACCATTTATCATGCGCGGACATGAAAAGAACGAAAGTGTAAAATGTTATCCATAAACCAACTTCTATTTATTCATTGCAATCCAATAATTTGCCAAATGGGCAAACCTGGCAGCGTATGATGAAGGCCCTATGTTAAGGAGAACAAATTAGTTCTCAGTCGAGACAGCATCGCTTACTGTTGACGCCAAAGGCGTAGAAGTAGATACGAGGGTACCATTTTTCATTATATATGTTGTTGAAATGCGCTAATAATAATACCGGAGCCCAGATTTCTACCACGGTTGAGCTTGAAGCAAGGAAGGGAGGAAATGTGAAACGTGAATTTTGCACACTCAGTTTGCAAAAAGAAAAACCCCTTAAGAATGTTGGGGCTATACGCGCCTAACCAAAGTAAGCGAGATAAACATCTTTCGCCAAAGTGTAGCGTCGGTCACTTGACATTTAAGTAACACCAATTTGTCCTCCGCTAAAACGAAAAAGGTTTCCGAGTCTCAACGGTTATCTTTATAACGCCACGTACGAAGGCAATAAACTGCCCAGTTGACATTTTAGGTTGAGCTGGGAAGCAATGATATCGGATCGAACTCTGTACATTTGTCTTGGAATATCCTGAAAGGGTCTTCACTCCCTCGTCAAACATTACTTTAAGCATATCAAGTCATTTTGACGTCATTATTTTATCAGTTTTTTGATGGATTGGTGATGCTTGTGGCTTGTTTCGTTGGCATTGTACATGTGATCAACTTAATTTTGTTTAAAACCCGGAGGTTCAAAAGTGAAAAACGTGGCTAAATTTGAAACAAAGATTTCTGAAAGAAGATGGGCTTGTAAATTTTGATTCGATGGTCGTTGATGGGTTTTGTTTACAAGGACTTTTCCGACAAAATTGTGAAATCGTATCCGATAGACTTGCTAAAGCTTTCTATCTCATGCTTGATTGCTAATGTTAATTTAAAAAAAAGGTCAGCAGATTTAATGTAGAACATAGGCTTTGGGAGACCTGAGTATAGTTTTTGAAAATGTTCTTTTGTCCTTAGTTACATTAATTGTTGCCAATCGTCGTTGACATACTGGTCTACGTCATTCACATTATTTCTCTGTGGAAATGTTGAAGTCATTGTCACTGTCGGGTCGTGTCAGCTGTGAAAAGGCAGACAATTAAAATCCCCAACATTTCTTTGATACACTCCCCTTCTAGAAGGATCGGTCATTGTTTTGTATTCGCTAACCTTCCGAATGATTAATAAGTTTGTATCTCTCTTGCCTCACGTGAACTATGCGAAGTCTACAAGTATGGTCGACTTTGTGTGGCAAGGCTTACGGCTTGCAGGATGTAAAATAATCGTTTTATCTTAATTATGAATAATTTGTCTGAGCCAGTACAGCGCCCATGTCAAAGCACTCTAGGCCATGTAATGTACGAGGTGTTGTCCGTATAAATTCAATTATCGTGCACTGAGTAGTCTGAGCTTAATTCGACTTGGCCTAAGTGAGAGGAACTTCACTAGATTGTCAGAGAAAGATGAATTGAGTATTAAGGAGGGTACTGTTACGCACGAGGTTGAATAATATGATTTGAAGGGAGGTTCATTTTGCAGCGCGGGCCTTCTGATATCACAACATGACTATATTATCCTAATGGCCAACTGTTTCTAGGTGTACGTGAAAGCAGTGTTCACCATTATACTAGCCATTGCGTGACTTTGATATGGTGATGTGTATTGATATTAATGGCGGTTTATTGCATCTAAATTCTTTTCAAAGCGTGTAACAAGCACGAAAATTCAGCTTCACCTCTCAGAAAGGTCATAAAAGTTAATATAAAGAGATTGTAAAGTCTTATGGACCTCTGAAAATTTGGTTTTGGATCCGCAGACTAACGTACGTGGTCTGTATGGCTGCAGACTGTATACAGTCATTCTCAACGGTTAAAAGGAAGTCATGGGAATTGTCGTTTGTGGTAATAAAGTACAACAGTCACACAAGGGTTGCACTTCATTTTCACTGGTTTCTTGTCATGTTATTAAAAACTAAAGGAATACGAGCTGCAAAGAAGTCTGTAGCCAGCAAACCAGCAAACCCAAAATAAGGCTCGTAACCTAAACTAAATTAAAGATTTGTACTTTTTGTGCAAAACTTACCATAGAAAGCCACTTGGTCCAAAAGCACCATTATTTAAATCTTGTCTTTCATCACATACAAGTAATAATCATTTAATATCTTTTGCACCCTCACCTTGCTTCACATTTCACAGATCGGGTGGGTATTCCTTGAGTTCGAAAGCCCGTGGTTAGCAGTATTTATAGTTAGTGAGCAGTACTACAGGGCTGCTCTGAAGAGGCAGACCTCACGTACACGCACGTCCAAATGACCTCCGACGGGCTTCATTTTCGGGGCATCCGCTATACCGAATTGGCTCATTCATGGTATTTTTTTTTCGGCAAGGGTTTTATAATACAACATGGTGTGCATTACGAAACAATCTAGGCTCTATATGTTAGTAGTGTAGTGCAAGTTTTCGTGAGTTCACGAGTCAAATCAATCAAATCTCAAATCATGTGGCTGTTACTTTGTCATTGTTTATCACACATAGTATTCGTGTTCAGACTTTCGATTTGACTCGTGGTAGTATTGGGAGTGGTGATGGATTTTGCCCATAACCATGTGATATTTACTAATATTAGGCTATATTTAGTCACTTCTTTAATTCTTACAATGTTTGAGTGGCATTTTTCAAGTAGCATTTGACACCCTAATTACATTCTTGATTCGTGTATTTTTGATGTAACTCCACACTGTACGGTAACGGTGCTACCATGGACAGAGTTTTCGATTCTCTGACGTTGGCGAGGCCGGCATTGTGTCGGCATGAAGGTGATTTTAAAGGACTCCCTGTACCTACTGCTCAGGGCCGTATAAATCACTGGATTCACAACAGCGTTGATGTAGGACAGTACCCTAGCCACTGCGACCAGAGGGCCCCTCACCTCTACGGTAAGGATGAAGTTATGATCCCGCAACATTCCGATGAGCTGAAATAGCGACATGATCTCGAAAGGCGCGAGGAGAGCGAACAGGGTTATGCCGTTGACGACGAGCATCCGAGCGATTTGGTTCCGCGTGGACGAGTCCCCGCCGCTGCAGCGGTGGTTCGAATGGAGGTGCCTGCGGTTCATGGACTTGTCAAGCCCCTTGATGATTCGCTGGTAGAAGAACACATTGATGGTGAGCGAGATGAAGAAGGGTATCGTCTGGGCTCCGTAGGAGTACTTGTCTACCCAGTCGAACACCGGATAATACAGGTATCGTTGCGTTGGCCAAGTGTCGTACGGGGGCCCGTCGGGCCAGGTTATACATTCAACGATTTCCACGGCAAGACTTAAGGACAGGGTTGCCGACATCAAACTGGATGCCAGACAGGAGGCAGCCAAGAGTTTGAAGATCCTGAGCTTTGTATCTCGTTTGCGATGGGGTCTGCAGACGCCGTTGTACCGCTCCCAAGATACCAACGTGATGAAACAGAGGGTGGCGAAGTAGGACGTGTTGATGATGAACTGAGTGAGTAGGCAGCCTGAGAGTCCGAGGGGGGTGTCGTCGCCATAAATGGGGGAGGAGACGTAGCACACGATTTTACTACCAATAGCGAATACCAGGAAAAGCACATCGGACACGGCAAGACCCACCAGATAGCAGTTGGTGACTGTCCTCATGCGGGGAACACGTATCACCACGTAGATGAAGGCAAAGTTGTTGATGACTCCCAGCGCCATGATGAGGGGCAAGCAGACCGAGACGAAGAGCACCTGGCCCTGACTGTAGGTGTTCCGCTCCAATTCCTCCTCGGACGTGTAGTTCTCGAAGAATTGGCAGACGTCGCCGTCAGTTTCTTCCAATGATCCGGCGGGGGCGGCCGTGTCGTGAAACGTGACGTTGCTGTTATCCTCCCAAACGAGGGTGCCCATAGTGGAGTCAGGTATGTCGAGTGGTAATAGAATCATTGGAGCTGCCAGGCTCGTACCAAGAAAGCTGGAATATATTAAGTCTAAGAATGAAAAGTCCTGGAAATCAAGGATGGTTTAGGTGGTCGAGTGGTTAATACGTTTGCACTAGTAAGCAGAAGGTCGTGGGTTGGAGTCCCACCCGACTACGCTTGTGGGTTTTTTCACAAGCCTTCGGGCCATACGCTGAGCATTCAGTGTTGAAATACACGTCGGGCAGGCCAAACAAAAATCCAACATTAGCCCTGGAAGTCATTTGAGATTACGTTGATGATGATCCCTAGGAGAGGGGCGGCGTAGAAGGCATTTCTTGAAAGAACTTGCGGATTTTAAGATAACTGTGTTTCATTCATGGCGCGACAGGCATTGTTCCTCAGCAACGTCTGTGGCGAATCGTCACAACAATGCGTCTGTACCCTCAAGCAACCACGCTGTGCCCCTCGTCTGTCCCATCTTGTCCACTGCTGGATCTAAACGAAACCGTCATTGGTGAATCCTGTCGGAGTGCCTATCGCCTCACGCAGTTGTAATATCATTGCACCAACTGGAAATCCAGTTCCTGTCTTGCCCCTTGTTTACGGCATCGCGTCGGTAAATGTACGTTGTTGGAGCATCATGTACACTCGGGCCGTGTGTGCCGAATCATACGACGCCGCTCTCTTAATTGACGGCCTAGTGTTCCACGGATTTGCCGTTTCTGTGCACGCGTGCGCACGTCATCTCATAGTGCCGGCTTACTTCCGACCTTACCGTTATTACAGTTAACCAATTGCATTATATGTGCTTTCATTCCACTGCCAACATCATATGGCAACAATAAATTGATTTCGTACAGGGCGTCGAAATCATATCTGTGAATAATTTCAAAAAAAGAAAATGTCGTGCTTTCTACGATTTTGTGATAAATATTTTCATGTCATTTTCTAGTGGTTCTGCTGACAAGCCTTGCCTTTTAAGACAAAGTAACAAGTAGAGAGAAATTTGGAATATCATTTTTCTGCAGTAGTAGTATGGTAAGAGATTGGTTTACTTTTTTTCCGAGGTGGTGCAGAGGATATTTTTGTCTTCTGTTGGTATATTATTGCAAATGGAAGGGCAAGTAGCATCGGGTTATTTTTTATCTTTGTTATCCCCATTTGAAAGATACCTATTTCGATATTCCTTGGTGCACAGTCTTTTGATGCAACGAGTCAATGGTTTTGAAGTGCATGTGCTGCATAAAGGAAGTTGTACTTAATTGAAACACAGGACTCTTATATAGGCAAAACACCTACAGTTCGGCTCTAATTGTTGGTGTTTGTCCCGTTGATCTCTCGTACTTAATCTGAAGCTTATTGCATTCATTTCAGTATGAAGATATCAAGCTTTGCTATAGCATTATTACTTTTTCCATGGAAACGCAAATCCCTTTAAGGTGAATGATTACTGTGTGAAAGTTAAAGGAAACAGAAAGCATCGACGATTCGCGCTCAGTTGTCATGACCCCGGGCCATCAGGTGAACAATGCATGAGAGCTCAAAGAAATTCGAATTCACCAGCACTCTCGAATATACCTTTTTCACCCACGTGACTGGATTGCACTAAATGTAAACAATACCCACCACTTGTGGACCGCCTTGGTCACAGTGATCGCATATAGACCTTTTTTCCTGTGATGTTACAATGGTGCTGGACCGCCTTAAGCTGTGATTGTATGAGTGGATAGTGTTGCGATACTAATCTACTTATTCAAGATAAACTAGTCAAGCTTGCAGTGTTCGCACAAGCGCTTGCACGTGGTTGAAGCTGCCCGTGGGAATATGTGCGATCTCCGTGGCCAAGGCGATCCATACGTGGTGTTGCTGTTTACATTTAAGCATAATCCTGTCACGTGGGTGAAATATTCCTATGGACAGCTTCAACAACGTGCAAGCGCACGTGCGAACGCTGCATGCTTGACTAGTTTAATTATCTTGAATAAGTAGATTACAATCACAACAATATGCACTCATTGCCATCACAACACATCGCGGTCCAGCACGATTCTAACTCAGGAAAAAGGGCACAGGGTACCCGAGTTAGTCATCACTTTGTCTGAATCAACTGGCTACGACCGGGAGTAACGAACGCATTTGTACGACCTGAGTGACTGCAACCGCTAGCCATGTCAGGACTTCCTTAAGGCAGTCCCACTCACAGACATATAAACGCATAGACCGCCAGGTCCTATTCAAAACTACAGGGTTTTTTTCGTGATCTGCGCGGCGCCCGATTAAAATCACAGCTATGGGCAAATTCAACCATCAGTATAGGGAATTTACGCACAGTTGGAGAATTTCAGCCATAAAATTCTGTGATGCCATTTACTTAAGCTGGCCCATAGGGATTCAAAACAATGTGGTTGCAACATTTGAAAAGAAGAGATAACAGTTCCGAAGAGCAAAAATGTGAACATTTTTGAAAGCATATGTAGCCTAAACAAATACAGGCAATGTAAGTGCGTTGCACGTAATGCGCACTGAAAGCGCTGTCAACTGCATTAGGCGCAACGTTTACAGACTAATCCGATTAGACGCCATAACTGCGGTGGCGCTGCACTCACACACACATTCTTCAGCTTGACGCGCGCGTGCATATGGCAAATCACGACACCCTATTGGTCGAAGAGGCATGTAACGCGCGCGTACCACCTGTCCACGAGCGTTGTGCCCCCGCAGTAATGGCTTCTAATTCTGCTGGTCGAATTACACTATACGCGCAAGACTGGCAGTCTATGCGTTTATATGTCTGTGGTCCCGCTCGCATAGCGCGCACGCAATGAAAGTACCTGCAGACGTTTGTTTCTTATTTGCCAACTCCAATTGTGTGTGTGACACCACACGACATGGCGCTGCACATGAACGGAAAAAAAACGAACATGTTTTGTCGAAGCTTTTGTCAAAATTAGACTGTCGATCAAAAGGTTTTACAATCATTTGGGGCATAAGTTGCTGAATTGTAATGTTTCCCTTAAAGAAATAACAAGGAAGGAATTATTCCCACATGGTTTGTTTTGTGGATTTTTCCGTGACAATATCATCGTGAGCGGCGATGATTTGGACATGAAAACAATTCTCGAAACAAAGTAGGCCTAATTCTGCCTCGTCAGGGTAAACTGTCAAAGTGTGTTGGGTGGATAAATAACAAACTTAAACAGAAAGTATTGTTTCTTTATTAGGCCACCATTCTAAGCTTAATTCTAGACCCTGGAAGTGGAAATAGCCTCATATTTTTCGCGCTTCACGAAGATTTCTGACTTATAGATCGCTGGTTTACGGCCACTGACGTGCCAACGCGAAGCACGGGTACCAGCCGGCCTGGTGTAAAGGGCGCGCTACGCAAACGGTTGTGTACTCCCTGTACAGTTGTTAGGGGATTTGCTGTGAGAAAACCGTATATTGGTAGTTAATGTGAATTAAAATATCATTCAACATGAGTTTTCGATTTCTGTAGAATTTGTACAGGAAGGCTGCATCCAGGTCAAAAAATCCAAAACAAAACCAGTCCCCTGCAGCCATGTTCGAAAAGAGATCTTCGCTGTGTTTCAAGTGAGTACGTGGAACGACACACCTGACCAGCATCCAGCCTTCATTTGTCAGAGATGATGCACCACGAAGATCCGCCATTTTACAGGAGGTACTCGAGACACAGATGTAAATAACCGTCTACTAAGACAGAAAATCCAGTCTGAGTGGCCTTCACACAAGAGAACCGGCACATGCTTTGTGTCCGAGCTTTTGAGTGAGCAGCGATGCAAAATTTTGCACACCATGATGGAGCATGGAGTGAGCCAATCCAGCAAGTTCCAGTTAGTTTGGACTTAATCCACAACGGGAGAGGGCAGCATTTTCATATGTTGTATCCATTTTGAGCAAACCATGTATTCAGACCCCCTGTGAACACAATTTTTGTGCAGTCTATCTCCCTGACTTCGTACTTTCAGCATACATTCAAGCGTGGTATATCAACTTTGACGTGTCCAGTGTGCAAGGCTGACAAAAAGTATGAACAAATCACAGAGAGTCCCCTGTTTCTGACTATGCAACGCGACAACCTGCTGGTTACACACGTATTTGTAGCAAGTGCCTAAAAATTGGAAAACTGGAAGAGGTCATCAGTCATGTATGCGGTCAAATTAATCCACGCATCCCAAACTTTACAATTGTCTAGGCAGCACAAATTCAATTGAATGAGTCTGAAACTTCAACAAATTGCAACAGCTGCAAAAGTGCTGAAAGACCTGGCCAACTGCCACAAGCATGGAGACCCCATACCGAAAATTGTTGAAGACGTTTCTGACGAGTGGACTTTGCTCACCCTAAAACTTGACAATCGTGTAACTGTAATAACAAACCGGTGGTCGGGTAAGATTTTCATCAAGGATAAACTTCAACTTTATTTTAGAACCAATCTAAATCATTTAAAACATGCTTGTAAAATAACAGTGAAGCTTCACAACTGCATATTTGATGATCATTTAAATAGTGAATTTAACAAGCACAGGACCTAATTGCATAAATACTAAAAACAGTAAATCAATTCATTAGTTATAATGCATTATCATAACAAAGGGAGATGTATCTTTTAAATTTTTTATAGGTAGACATGTATCAAACTGGCCAATGCAATTTACTATCTTTTAAACAGCCTACATGTATACCAGTGACATTGAAGAAGTCAGCTCTATCCCCTGATGGTATGGAATCCACGAAGGCTCATCCCTTATCAGCAGAAACTTCCCTCATGATGCGAGACTGCAAACTGGCTTGGACTCAGCTTAGGAAATTAAGAGGGTACAGTATGAGATAACAGTGGTGGGAATCCAATCAGTGATACTATACATGTTGTTAAAATTGCATCTTCATTCCTAAAGACTTTTAGGGGGATGTTGGGGGCAAGCCAAAAAGTTATCATTTACTGTTGCAGAATTCAGTTGTAGTAGAAGCAATCTCAATTTGTCCAGCATTTTCATTATTTACAGGTACCTGAATGACCCAAGATGTCCGCCATCAGAAAGAGCTTTGAGGACTAAACAGAAGCACCTTCTAAAGGACTACCTTCAAGGGGAAATGGCTGAACTCCTTTTTACCAGTGATAAGGCGGATGGAGTAAACGACCTATCTGCTTTTGTTGGGGACCTCACAGAGATGGCATTGGATTATTTGGATCGACACCAACGGTAAGAGGTTAGTGGTTGTGCACAAGCGTGAAAAAAATGTCTTCCAATTAAAATCAGCAAAGAGACACCTGGTGTCTGCTTTCTAAAGGGAAAACAAAGTAGAACGTTTGCCAGCGTATAACCTTTCCAAAAACAGATAGATTAACATGATATGATAAAATGTGCATTATTCAAGGCTCTTCAATGTCTCTTCCAAGGCTCTTCAATGTGTCTTCCAACAGAAATGGTACTCTGACGCGGCATAAGGGAGTTATTCCGGAGGACGAAGTATGGACAAAAGTCGGGTGGGATAAGGGTGGTTCTTCCTTTAAAATGGCGTTCCAAATTGTCAACTTTGAGCACCCAAATTCCCTTCGAAACACTGTGGTGTTTGCCTACTTTGAGGCTTAAGACTCCCTGGCGAACATCCAACAGAACCTTCCTCCAACCTTCCAACAGATTGCAAAACTGGGATCTGCAAAGGGGCATGCAGTAAGCTGGTTTTAATTTCTATAAAAATTGTGGCACATTGAAACTTCACTATTATACACAGCACTTACTTACATACACACAGCTCTATTTTCATTTCAAAACAAGAAAATACTGTGTGCGTTTAAAATTGTCTTCTATCCTTGGTAACATTACCCAACAATATGTAAAATAGACAGTCGCTAATTTTTGGTTTTGAATTGGCATTTTTTCATTCATTCTTTAGACACCAGTCAATTTGCTTGTTTGGCTTCGGTTACTATGAATTACTGACCAAGTTGTATGGCATATGTGAGTGCAATGGTAAGTTTAAGCAAGAAAGAGTGAAGCATTGGTAAGCCAAGCAATATTATATTAACCGACCTTATTCAACGTACATATTCACGCACGTCAAGATTTCATTTTGACGTGCTAGTTCACTTCCGCCGTTTGACAGCAGCTTGTCTGCAGAACAGAAACCGTAGAATCAGGAAATCTTTAAATGTTAATTGAAAAGGTTGACTTTTTTATTTTGCCCAGTTCGCCACTGCTGTTTGTACTGTACAGCCAGCAAAGCACAAATGAATGAGTCTTGGTCGGAGAGAGATGCATATCCATCACGCACAATCGAATCGATTGAAGCCAACTACCATCACTTCCTGCGAGATGAAGGAAACCACCATCGTGCTAAGGATGTTTCTTGTAGCATTTTTCACCGTCCTCTTATGCCGATTTATATCGACCATGCAAGTTATTGGAAGTAACATTCTACAAAATGTTCAAGTGCATGTAATTTTTTCTTTTTTAATTTTAAAATGTTTGCTTTTCTACATAGTTCATCCTGCCAACACTGCATATTTCGCTTGGTGTCTTAAGAAATTGTTCGATGCATTTGAAAGTGCTTGCAGTTATTTCAGCTTCGTATGGCAACAGAGAAACGAGAGCAGAAGACCAACTTTGACGATCGCATCTTTAATAAAATAGAGCAACAACAACAACATATCCGGAAAGGTTTCGAGAAGAAGCGATTAGAGCTGAGTGATGCTGAAGATGAACTACCCCTACATGTGCTTCGGACTACAAAAGAAGACATGGATGGAGCTTTCCCTGACATAACGAACAAAGCCTTCCGACTTCAAAATGAAATATCAAGATTGGTAAAGAAAAATCTGTACCCTGAAAATGACTTCCCCCAAATTACCATGTTTCACACTAACATGTTAATACATGTCTATAATTCAACAGGAAAAAGAGGCTGAAATGGTGCAACTTCCATTTGCCACTGGACCTATTTATATTGCAAGCCCTCTGGACACCATCCTACAGCAACATTGAGTGCAGGGGCAAGCTTACCATGGAAAAGCTTTCGTTGGAAATCATGTCCACAAGTGCTGCGAGGTAAGAAGTGGTTTTCTTATTAAACTTTTGATATGTATTAGCCTGTTCTATGATGCTATTAAATGCAGCATAATGTTACATGAACTGCATGAAAAACACCATCTGTTTTGTTTTTATTATAAAAGCACTCACCGCTGTTCCCCTTGAGGTGGCGACGTGAAGCTGCTCAAATTGGACTAAACTTCAAGGAGCTCTTCATAAAGTTTGCAGATGTTCACAAGGGAATAAACCACAGCTCTGCAGTAACCCAACAGCAAATAAACTGCATTGATATGTACACAGATCAAAGCTGATTCACCCGAACAAATGCAGAAAGTCTTACCTCATAAATTTTCTGCTTTCACTATGTATTTGGAAACATTAAACATTCCTTATTGGTTTACAATTTACTCTGTTTACAGAGACAAGTATAAGGGACTTCATGGCTACTTAAAGACAGCTTTTCCCAGATCAAATTACTCTGAAGTCGGAAGGAACCTTCCGATACCTATACCTATACCGATATACTTGTAGTTCAGTTTATTACTGTCAGTTGTTCCTTGCCAAACTGGCAAAGACGCATGAACGTGCATGCTCTTGTACATGTACACGTACTTGAAATACAAATGTCAAACTCTGCAGCATGTTGATGGAGGCCAATGTTCTACTTGGATTTACTGTATAAATACATGTACACTTATTCTTAATTACTATAGTAGTTAATACACTCATGTGTACATGTACCACAGTTGCATATGAAGCAGTGTTTTCCCGTGATGCATTATGCATTTATGCGTGTCAAAATGAGCACTTGTTGGTAAAAAGTAATAGCGTACGTGCAGTCATGTCCTATTTTTATTGCCAGACGTCGTCATGGCAGAGTTTACACCATTACGTGTAAGCCAGCCATACTGGTTTACACTATCAGAACACAACTCGCTTCTCTTAGAATGTCATAGCATGTAACACAAATTGTTCAGAAATCTGAAACTTGGGATTATTATGCGTTACAAGGGAAAACTTTTTTTTCAGCATGACGTATCTGGTGCGTATCGTAAGTCCGACACCTCATAGGTAGAAAGCCTCAAAAGCCCGAATTTTCGGACTTCAGAGACGTCGGAATAATGAGGCGTCGGATTTATGGGCACTTTTTCTCTGCCCCATAGTTCCGATGTCTCAAAGGTCCGACGCGTCATAAATCCGACGTCGGACCAACGAGGTGTCAGACTTCACATGAGGCGTCAGCGTGATTGACTGTGAAACATGGAGGAGTGCGGGCCCGCGCGACGCGTCGCTCGCGAGCGAGATTCAGCTTTGTTCCCAACTCGTGCCCACGGTACTGACCCTGTTAGGAAAACTAAATCAAGCAGATTACCTTTAGGTTTTTGCATGCTTTGCAGCATTAACCAGAAACATGGCAATTTAAGCTATTAGCTTTGTCTGGACCGGTTTACTAAATCAATATTTACAAAAGAGAAACACAAAGTACAAAATGTCATAAACCAAACAGATAAAATGCCATTTTGATCTGAACCAGGCGGCCTTTAACCAAATTATCAAATCCCACAAAACTGGCCACGTTATTCTTCACCTTAGTTGGTTCCTGGCTGTTAGGTATGTCTATTTGTACGATTATTTTAGGGTACCAGTTTAGCCTAGCAGTCTCTATAAAAACGCGGCAGGCGTGACTCGCCCTCTCTTCCCGGCCCGCCAGGTGGTCGACCTGAGCAGACCAGTATTCCTGAGAACATAGTTTGTAACTAAGCGTGGGCAACAAGCCCTGTACTCGAGTACGAGTTTGGAATAGTAATGTAAATAATTGAGACATAAATCACCTAACTGATGTCTAATCACAGAGCCATAGTGGAAATAAGTCAGTTGTTCATGATTGTCTATTTTGAATCTTGAGAAGATCAGTAATTCATACACACTGTAATTTCTTACAGGAAATAGAAATAGAAAATTTTTTATAAATTTTACTAAAAACCCTTGAGATGCCTCTTTGGGTTTCAATTAACGTCATTTTAAATTTTTGTTCTGCATTTTTAACCCATATTTTCATGCTTTATTCGTTTTTAAGCTAATACATATTTGCATATTTATGAGCCGAACTATGATGTCAGGAAAGGCACTGAATCTCAATGTTGCACTGATTTATAAAAAAAAAAATTATAATTTTTTTAACCACTGCTATGGCAAAATTTCATTTCTTTGGCAACTATTGTTGTGTAAGTATATGGCAATAATCCAGCAAAAATCCCTTTCACAGAAACGTTCCCAGATAGTAAATGTGGGGTTCGCAATTTGAACATGAAAACATGGAAGCTGAACCATGTCTTCCTTGATTTACATCAAAGCAAAAGCGCCCTCACTTGTCCATAAATACTAGGTCAATTTTTAATGTTTGAAAAAGTGCACCGTTCAGTTCAAAACAAAAAAGATGTCTTCAAGAAAAAGAAAACAGTCTTCATACGTGGAAGAAGAGTACAGAGATACACAAAAAGTGATTCTAAGAAAAATTCATCTCCTGGATCCTTAACGTTGCTGTGCCGCGGAGAATAGTTGGAACGTAGGAAAAACACCTTTGTGAAGGTACACGTGCTTGTGAATAAAGAAGTGTGGTCCTGTATCAACTGTATCTGTCCCCTTGTTACTGTCCCCATTCGTCGATGCTGATGTTATGCTGCGGGCCAGGCGGTAAACTGCCGCCAAAACGACTCGGCGTCACCGGACTTCTAAGGCTAGACCCCTCGCTGACGTAGGCTGGCATGACCGGGTAGCAGACTCCAAAAAACGAGACTGCCACGGCATTGTCGCTGCAACTGACTACACAAGCATGCCTCTCTCGGGGTTTTGCGTCAACGTACAGACGCCCATCACGATTGTATTCGAATATCAGCAAAAACAAGAAGGAATCTTGTGCTCAGTCATTTACATAAACAGAAACTCCGTTGAAATTAAGGTCCAACGTTCAGCCACTGAATGACACAAAACAGGGCTAAAGACTGGTTCCGAATGACTGAACTTCAAATGTCATGGATAGGTCCAGATATACCAGAGTGTGTAAGTCACTTCATGGAAATAAAACTGCGTTTTCTATACGTTTCCCGAAGTGACCCATCGCAATGCGTTAGTCTATGATATAATGTTGAATTTCGGAGAGGTAGGTCAAAATATTTACCCAAATTAATTTAATTAGCTTTTCAGAGCACCTATAAGTTTGAAATTTTCAGAAAACTAAGATTCATCATGCATAACAAGAATATGCTAAAAACTCAAATTCGTCAGAACTTGAGATAGGTCAGATCGTGGTAGGGTAGACGAATTATTAATCATTACTTCTGCTGTTGTTCCTATCAAAAAGAACTGAATCAGTGTTTTCAGCGTGAATACTAAACTTCTGATTTAGTCTTAGTGCAGAGAATACGGGCAATTCACAATAGTGTGCCTCTAATAGTCTACATTGCGTTGGTCAATCACAGCGAGCGAAATCTGTCGACCCTTTCCAAACGCGCATTGGGTCGACAGATTTCACGCACTGAGACTGGTCAACGCGTCGCAACCTCTTGGGAGCACACTCTTATGAAACGCTTGCATTGCCATCAGTATTGGCTGTTTCTAATCATAACGCATCTTAACTTTTTTTTATAGTGTCTCCAACCAGTAATCCATTAAAAATGGCCGACATTATTGATGGATGGAGTTTATAAACGATAATGTATCACCTTTTGACGGATAGTGCAAGAAAAAAATTTCTATATGATGAAGTATGACCAATTGGCAGAAAATGTATCAGACGATAATAATCACAAACCGCAAACCGAACGTTTATGGATCGTTAATGTGCCAAACGTGACAAATATATTTAAAAAAAATATTTGCCTTTGTTTAGATCACATTTCCTTTGATAGTTTGTCAGACGCAACTTTGGGGGGCGGGAGAATAATGCATGCATTGCGCCCTATGGGGTCAGAAGTAAAACAGTCACCCAGAAACAGTCATAGCCAGGCTTTTAAATAATCAAGTATGATGTTTTTCTTCTGTACTTGCTGCCAATGTCGCTGTTAATTTTGTAATGACAGACCATCTATTAAGGATGTTACCGATTGAGGGCGCTCTTATTGGTGACGATTCGCAGCAAGTTTTATCAGTCACGCAGAAGCAGCCATTTTGAAGTTCGAATTTGGAAGCAAGATCCGATATTCTTTGATATTTTGAAGTTATTTTAAGACATAATTGAAGTGATCTGACATGTTTGCAGATTTGAGAGATTTGGATAACTGTGTAGAGGAGCCATTCTGGTTTTGTACGTTACTTATAATAATCTTGTTTATCTGAAAGTTCGTCTTGTTCATGAAGTTACGTTACCGGCATTCATTGTGCCACATGGACAAATTCCCTTCGTGATTGGACGTACTTCAAGGTATCGTTTATTATATTGTTCATCTTGCAACGCATTTAGAACTATGTTTGTGTAAGCCCGGCCATCTAAGTGTCTTTGGGCTGGTACAGCAAATTAGCAGAGAAATCCTACCATTGCAGTGTGCAACTTAGGAGGCCAGAATCGTGAGAATTATCTTATCCAGGCATTTTCACGTTTAAGATGTATGATGTGACAAGTCTAACCTGGTGAATCGAGATTACTCACAGTAATAAAGTGGTGTGTGTCTATTCAAGTGCACGGTGCACACACGTACAAATGTACGTGTACACACATCAAAAATATTACGACTTACTTACCAAATTAACGTATGCGGATTCAATCGACTCGCCGACGTACCTGGTTCGGTACACGTACAAAACGAACAAGTCATGTTGCTTTAAGTTAAGCTTTAAGCTTGGCTGGCCGGCTTATGGCGCACAAACCCAGTCCTGGTTTTACTGGTAGCCTGTTCAGGCCATACACCTAGCGCACGTATTTCGAGGGTTCCTTTTCAGTACGATGATATATTCACACTCTTAAAAAAATTATAAACGTGGGGTGGCGCTCTTCAATACACGAATGTTACGTCAAACCAGTATTTCGGAGCTATCGGGACAATTTTCTTTTCAGACGTTTTTTTCCCTACAGCTCCTGTGGACCATTTGGAATATAATGTTATGGGGACAGAAAAAAAGTCCTCATAACGTTTTTTTTGTCCACAGAGTGTTGGTGTGTGAAGAAATCAGTGTCCACACAAGGAGGTCTAGACAAACCCACCGTGCACCGGTGGTGTATGCTGGATCGCTCGAGTACTCGAGTTCAGATGAGCAGTAGGCCTCATGAATAATTCATGTTTTGACTCACCCACCTACGAGAAAAAAATCGCCCCCGCCCATGTATAATTTTATATTCTGCACATGAAAGTACGCAAATGGCTTTTGACAAGTCGTCAGCGTTTTCACGAAGTGGCGAATCCGCGCACATTAACTAACTGAAAGCACAATTTTGAGAAAATTGCGTTGGAAGTTGGGCACTTTTTAAATTTCCAATTTCACACATTTTGTCTGCAGAAAATCTCTGATATTCTCACATAACACAAAAGTCGAAATGTTAAATAATAGGTTGAAACATTTCTTTGAACTTTTATTATTTAGTCTTGGGCCAAGACGGCAGCACTCGATCGCAGACTCGATCGAGCATATGCCGCGCGCGCCGATTTCTTTTGTGCCCTCTCGTGACTCCATTTTACCAATCGACGGCCCGTTCTACAGTCTTGGGAACCACCTACAACTGAGGCGTGGCCTTTGCATGCAAAACAGTAGTTTAATATAAATATTCACAATTGACCCTAGGATGCGAAATAGGATACAGACCGTGAGAGCCTTGGAGCGGATTCGCATCAATAGCGTCAGCTTGTTATTTCTTTAGTTTTGTTGTCTGAAGTTTTTTACAGGCTCACCTCTTCGCTTCTTGTTCCAATGTATCGACCGCGCCCATTATCAACTTTGACAGTACTGGTCCTTCAGTAGCACGTTTAGCGTCCCGTAGTAGCGCTTGTATATGTCAAGTAATAGGTCAGGTGATGCAGGTAATTGATCCATATTCATTACATGCAGGTTTATCTGGAATCTCCCAGGCGCTGATTGGTTCCTCCAGAAATCCGGAGGAAAAGTAAAAAAAAGTTAAACAGTTTCTCGGAGATTCCATAGACGGTAGAACGAGCCGTCGATTGGTGAAATGACGTCACGAGAGGGCGCAATGGAAATCAGCGCGCGGCATATTTTATACTCGATCGAGTCCACTATCGAGTTCTGCCGTCTTGGCCCAAGGCAAAGTTACAGGTTGACCTCGACGTGGACAATAAAGGGAAAACGACATTGGCAACATGGCGCTGTCCAGGAGAGATCACGGTCTCCAGGCTCAATTCTGCAATGTCTCCACGTGTTGTTTTGTAAGTTTGAAATACAAATACACTTGTGTCTCGTTTGATATTCCTCGTCTAGAAAACCCTCAAATGCTGTCGGTAATGGACTGCTTTATTAATAAAATAACTTGAAGGAAATTAGGCCGTAACACTAGACCCAGAACCTAGTAAGGAGGTTAGAAAAAGAGTATGCAAGTGTAGGCCTATTCCGTCGTCTAAACTAAAGGCTAGGCCTAGCTTGGAAAACCCAGCTCCAAGGTTCGTTGCATGCCGTGAGCCATAGATCTGAGTTTCCCAAGATAGTATAATCTCAGCGTTTGTGGCTTCTTCGAGCCATTGAGAGATTTGTTTAACGTTATACAGTTCCCCTAGCCCCACACTTAGGGATGTATAGCTTTACAATCTGTCTCTTACCTGTCACCACCACTGCCCTACTTCAATATATATATAAACCTTTTCCCTGTGATGTCACGATTGCGCTGGACCTTTCATGTATGGTGATGGTCATGAGTGCATAGTGTTGTGATGGTAATCTACCTATTCAAGATAAACTAGTCAAACATGCAGCGTTTGCACTTGCGCTTGCACGTGGTTGAAGCTGCCCATACGTATACATGTACATGCGATCACCACGGCCAAGGCGGTCCACACGTGGTTTCATTGTTTACATTTAGTCACGTGGGTGAAAAAGGGTGCTTTGAAATCTATCATTTCCAACAATATGTAAAACATTAGGATGCTGGACCAATTTTACCATCCCACAAAAAGGTCGTCGAGGCTATGGGTGATATTTTTGTTCAAATAATTGTATTAAAAACTGTATATAAATTATCATCTCGTAAATGATTAGAGACAACAAGCCTGCCGTGTGCTCCTCACGCACATTTTTTTTTAATTTCAATTTATCTCCTTGTCGTTATAAAGAATGTGCTTTAATGTGTATCAGCTCAGGAAGCCGAAAAGCATATTCGAGCTTAAGGAACAGGACCTTCAGAAGGATATTTTACGTCTTACGGAAACCTATGGGATCAGTACAAGAATGATTTCAGACTGGGAATACAGGGGAGGGAATAACTATTGTACCAAAGCTGTCGCTATGGAGTCTAGATTTTTTTTTTTTAATTTCTTTATACCATTGTAATGATTATAATTTTGATACATTCCTACGTAGGCTTAGTTTAAATCCGCTGAGATGTATTTCTTGGAACATTTTAACCTATATTACCGCATAGACCTATGGTTAACAATTGTATTGTTGATGGCAGTTTTCCTGAGGTATGGATAACTGCTTCGGTCGTGCCAGTTCAAAAGAAAAGAGAATTTCCTCTTTTGATCAACTGCGTCCAATAGAGTTAACTTCAATCTTTGCACGTGTCTTTGAAACATTTATATCCAAGAGGATATTGCAAGACATTGCTTTTAATTTTGATTCTAATCAACGTGGCAATGTGAAAGGTTACACTACTTCACATTATTTGCTTGATCTTTTGAATTTCATTGCCGGGGGAACTGATAACTTGCCAATTATGCTCAAATTTGTGCTATACATTTCACTAAGGCGTTTGATTGGGTAAATCACACAATAGTTATTCGCAAACTTCTTGATCTTGGAGTTAGACCGTGAATTGTTCCCATTATCTGCAGCTTTCTCATAAAACGCCATCAAAATATTAAATCATACGGCCACTTGTCTTCTCTTTGTGAAGTGACATGTGGGGTGCCACAGGGGACAAAATTAGGTCCGATTTTATTTCTGATTCTATTCAATGATCTTAGGGTTGATGGCTGCGGGACATGGAAATATGTAGACGATCTTACTATTGATGGAATTATTAAAACGGGGACCAACCACAGTTACAATCGCATTTACATAGCTTTTCAGAGTGGTATTTGGAAAACAATATGTTGCCTACACCTTCTAAATGTAAAAGTATGTATATTTCGTTCCTTCTAATAAACGAAATGTGGTATATACCACCAGAACTGTCTATGAATGGAAATACTTTGACCACTGTTTCTCACGTGAAACTATTGAGAGTTATTATTCCAAACAATTTAAAGTGGAATTTACGTATATTTGAGATTCCAAAGCCTCTCGTAGACTTTTTATGTTGTCTATCTTGAAAAGGACAAAGATAACTATTTCTCACAAGGTTGCAATTACTTTCTTACATTAGACCCATTTTAGAATATGCCTGTCTAGTGTAGCATTCTTCGATTTCAAAGGATCAGATTGGATTAATTGCACGCGTTCAAAAACGTGTTGCAGAATAATTCTTGATAGTGATTATGATACATACCTTTATGCCATCAATTATAGATTGAATATCCAAACTTTGGAGCAGAGGCGCTCAGATTTATTCTTGAAGTTTGGAAAACAATTACTTACGTCTAGTAGGTTTTGTAACTTCCACCAGAAGAAAAAGATGTTAGTGGAAGACACTTAAGGAACAGCACTCAGCCTGGTCTTCATACACAAACGTGCAATACTGAGCCGTATAAACGTTGTGCAATTCCGTCTTTGTCCAGAATTGTAACATATTTTTTTTTCGAATTTACTTTATTAGTTGTACATGTAATTGTAAATTTGAATGCTGTCAGTCTTTGGACCGTTTTTCAAATGTTTGTGGGAATAAATAAACCAATAATAATATTTAAGACTGTCAGGATTGTCGTAATAAACTACTAGCTTTTGCTATAAGTCGACGTCACGGACTCCTAACGACCTGTCATTGCGTAGACACGGCACTCGGTACCAGGTGAGTCTTGGTTGGAGATATCAAACTGGCACGTTTCAGCGTTGAATTCAGCCTTGCATCCTGGTGTCATGCGAGTTGGTCTTCCGATACTGAAAAATAATATCGATGGTCAAACTAACTGAAAGAAAACTGTGTGGTTTCTTGGATACAGTAGATTTGTTGGTCCACAATGGTCATGTATCTGGGTTGTAAAAAAAATTAATCAGTTTCGTCCCTCTGCTTAGTTCGTTACCGGTATCGGTTGCGTTACACACGTGCACGCTATACACTACCGCTCATTGGATAATTTGCTAAACTTGCATTTCATCCATTGCCCATCCGGTTAGTAACTTCGTCATGGCAAGCGCACGCACCTCTGATTACTAGCTGTCTTTTGATGAGCACCCTAGCTTTGGTAACTTCCGGTTCAAGTGGATTCCATGCTACTTTCTATGCACTAGACGCTGTTTGAACAGAAGTAACGTCTGCACAGACCATCGTCCTGTAAGTGGGCGTGGTTTAAGTGGCAAGAACGTCACTGTTGGACACAATTGGCACATTCTGCACGCTTAGATGTACCGGTGCATGCCCTGTACAAGACACGCTTGCGCAGCAACGGAGTGTCTCAAACAGGCTGTTTTGCTTGGTGTCGGCTGTCGGCTTCATAGAGCATGACACTGATGATTCTTTTAAACCGTAGCCATTCAGTAATTCTGTTATTTTTCTGGCGGAAAAGCCATGCACACCATTAAAGCAATGTTAGACAAAAAACATTGGGGGTAGGCCTCTAACTGTTTATCAAGGATCCCCCCATCTTTGATTTAATGGACTAGGAGAGGAAGTTCACGAAGACAGGCTTACTTGAAGCAACAGTAAAGAGTCGTTCCATCGTCGCTGCAACTACAGTCAGCACAGTCAATAACCTCGCTCAAGCCTGGTTTGCAGTTAGCTTTGAAGGGGAGAAAAGGATTTTCGTTTTCAATTTAAAAAAAAAAACACAATAAATCTCGGTTGAAACAAAATTAATGGTCAGTTTTGCCGACGATGGTCTATTCGTAGTGCTCATTCCAGACTTTTTTTCATTGAGTTACCACCTTAAAGCCATGGTTGCCTTTTAAAGCATAGTTCTTACGTGAATCCTGAACATCCTCTGCGCCTTCACGCCACTAACTGTACTTGTCGTCTACGGCAATTGGGTATGGTATACGATCATAAATCTCGGGGAAGGTCTCTGAACGAATACATTGGTCTTTCAATTAAAAATTTATGAGATAGTTACAGCCCAAACCTTTCCCCTTCCTTTTCAAACAGTAGACCTACAGTATACCAATTCCATGGGGAGTACCCTACTTTAAAAAATATGTTAAAGAGATCAGCAACTTATTTGCGCTCACAAAGATAACTTGTGATTTTGACACATTACTTATAGTGAGCTAACTTACCATCTGTCCTTATGTAGCAGTATGGATGCACGCTGGCTATGTACTGGGAAATCACCACCATGGCCACCAATACCTTCAGGTTTAACATTTTGAATTATGTCTAGATATGCACGCGTCGCAGCTGGAGAAATTTGCGGTTGTGCCCAGTAAGATTAGTGGCCCTGATCTCAAAGTGCCACTAGCTTTTTATAGCAATATCAGATTGTTGGAGATAATGACCTCATACTTTGTTCTAAATTTTCAGATCAGTCACACATTGAGATAAGGTTATGACAGGGACAGATGTTGAGGCTTCATTTCGCGTCAGGACTGTCCGACTAATGTCATCAGTGCACACCACGATTACCTTTGTCTTAGGTCTTGTTTGAAAAACACTGTCATTGCTAACAGAAGGTTCTTGTTTGTGCCCAGGCTTTACGAAGAATCTTAGTAAATACGTTTATAGACTAATACTTATTCTAAAAGCATTCATTTTAAATTACTTTTGCAGCGTCAGTCCTTGCCTTAACTCTGAAAAATCTCGATTATTTGGGATTATCTCAAAGTTGTAAGTGGGGGGGGGGCAGAAATCCATCCCCTTCCAGAATTCGGCTGTAAACTTAGTATCAAATTATTAGTACAATCATCACGTTTCAACTCAATCTTTCATATATGGTTTTGTTTTTAAGTTTATTTGAAGTTGACGCTGATCTTGTATGAGAAAAAGAGCGCTGCACGAGAAAGGAATGTTAGCATTTCACAAAAAGTGTGTCAAAATGACTGCGCACAGTTTCCAGAAAATAACTATTAAAAGCTCAGCTCGAGAAAACCATGCGCTGGGGTAATATCAGAAAAAATGGCGTGGGTATGAGTCCCCTGTTTCATGGTTAAGATGTGTAAGAAAACATTTGTCTCGAGGCCTCAAGCTGGTCCAAATATTAAGTTTAAGAAAGGGTGCTATTTTCTCAGCAAACGCCTGTAGGAAATGCATGCGTCACGGTCGTATCTTTACCAACAAATAGAACATTCCCGACCAACGCGGCTCTTTTCTACCGATGAGGGGGTGCTTCAGCTCGAGGCAGATCGGATGCAAAGTTGGGTCCTCTAAACTTGAGTTTCAGTTTGCAGACAAATTCTGCTACATGGGATGAAGCTTAGATCCGGTTGCAACAGGGGACATTCCTGTTGGTCTCCCCTTTTCCGTCGGCCAATATTCTGAGGCCACAGAGTAATTCATTCGTCCGGACGGCGTTTCATCTCTACCCCCCACAGAGATTAGTTACGTGTCCTGGTCATTTCTGGTTGTTAATGCTAAGAACAGAACAGGTTGTTGCCAATCAACTCGTCTCACCTTCGTGTGAGATTAGCTTTATTATGAACTTGACGTGTACTCTCGTGTGTCATGAGATATTGACCCCGACGTCTTTCCATCGTATGGATTTCCAGTTTTACACGGCGTGTTGCTTCATGCAAGCAGTCGTGCACATCGCGGTCAATGAGCCCGTGTTTTCAAAGGGTACAGAGTTCGCAGGCCTTTATCCAGCCAATCGCCAGGATGATAAATAGGACAAAAACTGGTTTAAGTAGGCTATACTCAGTGGCAAAGGCTTTTATTGCTCCTACGTCTGTTTGAAAGATTCTTTTCAAAATTGGTATAGGCCTCCATAATGCTTCGAGATTGGTCCTGACAAACGTTTAAAACACATTCAATTGCTGGCAAAATGTTCTGTAATTATTGTATTCTACCCGTTGTGGTATCAGAGCCACATGCACAGTAACATACTGTGGCATACTGTGCATTCGTATAGATTGGGTATCATCCCTTTTGGCGTTTATCTTCTTATAAACAAATTCCAATTGATAACTAAGATCTCATGTGACAAACTCCCTTGTAATTATCAACAAAACACTTAAGAAAATGAACTTAGATTATCTATGGTAAGAAAAGAAAAAAAATCTCACTTCAAAATATTTTGGGTGGGGCATATGGCCCGATCCCGTATGATGAAGACTTACATTCCTTCATATTTCCCTTTTTAAGATCGAACAGATCATGCTACAATAAAATGAAATAAATAAATTAGAAAACCTAAAACTTCGCTTAATCAAGCGGAAATCTTGGTTTTCTGACTTGTAGTCCTTTTCCTTTGGGATGGAAGACCTTAGGACGTGATATGACTTGCGCAGACCCTTTACACCAGTGACGTAGCTTATAGCTAGACAATCTAACTGGCTTGGATCAAACGGTTTGTACACCCCTCAGACAATCCTAACAGCCCATGAAGTCATTCCCGAAATAGCGAGGGAAACCAGGGTCTGCGTTGCGATAAACATTGCTATATCTGTAGTAGGACTTGCCTTGGATGAAATATGTGAATCCTAGAAAGAAAATGGAAAAATTAAATGCACAAAAGCCATCATCACCCTGATTTTTATTGAATGGTAACTTCAGAGAATGATATGTATAGCATAGCACAGTACAGCGCAGTACGAACAGGCTGGTTGACGAAAAAGAAGTTGGCTAACGTATTTCTCTTGAATTGTTCAGATTCTAGTTAATTTTTAAAAGCGCTGAGATCAATGCATTTTCGTGACAATAGCAACGTTCATATTTTATACCATTGTGTTTACTTATGTATAATGTCCACTTTCTATATAGAAATTATGTTAGCCCAAAATTGCCTCAGAGCGTCAGAAATTGTAAAGGCGCCGAAGTATATTCTTTCCCTTTGAACAGGTAATAATAAGAATTTGTAATGAAAAAAATGGTAAGACCACAGAAAAAAGGAATAATAATTAATTTCCTTATGAAGTGTAATACACAAGCACTAACTCACCATCTGTATAATCGAAGGCCGCGTCAATGAAGGGAGGTATACCCTCCCAGACGTCCAGCACATGGTAAGGATACCCGTATTCTACCGATTGGTATTCTTCATCAAATCTCCATACCTTGGCAAGAAGTGATACCAGCGAACTGTTGAGGATTAAATCAATCAAACTGACCACGAGGATGCGAATTTAGAGTTAATACCCAATGTGCTTTATACTGTAGGTACACATTTAGGGGGTGTGCAAAGTGATGTATCGGGGGGGGTGGCGGTGGGCAATTTGCCCCCCCCCACCCCTCGATTAAATTTTCTTTTTTGCAACTGACATTACTTCATAGGTGAGATAGGAAAGAAACTAATAAATAGGCTATACTTTTCTCCCCCGTTATATGCAGTGAGCCCAAAGTGCATTTACTTTGGAATTTGCCCCCCCCACCAATCTCTTCAATTTCTGCAGTTTCTGCGAGGGGTTTTCTAAATTAGTAGATATTACCCTGGGGTATCTATATTGGAAAATTAAGGGTCTTCTTACTTTAGGATGTAAATGCAAACTACACTTTTGTTCAGTACAAGTTTGTGTAAAGTGTTCAAAGCGTAAGCATAATGCAAATAGGCCCTTTCTGTTTTCCAGCTAAGCATGATACAAATGAAGAGCGTCTCGAATGATTCGGTACTAGCGTACACCAACTCACACGCACTGAATGTTAAGACTTGAAGGTTTTCATGGTGAAAGAAACTAGAAGAGTGAAGTGATTGCGGTGACACCATGTATCAATCTCTGTCTTGAGTATGTGTGGTTCTGAGAAGAACCGACGAATATTAAACTCGACGTTTTGAACAGTGTACTCTGTCCGTCTTCAGGAAACTGAATATGTTCGGCGTGAGCTGGCATGATGCCAGATGCTTTTTCATGCATCGGAAATTAACTTTGGATTATGACAAGACATTACCGATTTGGTTCATTTGTTTTCGCGGTTAGCTTGGATAGGCTTTCTGTCATCGATACTCCACAGCTAACCTGATTTCTGGTATTAATAATATGAAGCCCAATTGGTGTCACTTTCCCTTTTTGATGTGTGCTTCGCAAGGAGGCATATGTCTTTCAGTGATTAAGTTGCCGAAGCAAGATAATAACTTGTCAAACCAAGATAAAAATTCGGGTAAATGGTTAAACATCGCGCTGGGGGCATTAATGAATGTTGATGACGCTGGGACAGGGTAATTGTCATTTTTTTCTGTTTTCAAAATTCTGTAAAAATCCATATCTTTATTTTCTGGACACTTACACCCACACGAACGGCTGTCTGGGACTACTCTACTCTCTCTGACAGCATGTATGAACTCCGGAGTATTTCAGCAAGGCCTGCTGCCTTGTAAAAAAGCCCAGATTTTGCGATGTTAAGTAAGTTTCGTTCACGAAACTGGCACATTGCGCTGCTGACCTCTTTTCAATAGGGGCCAGATGATGTGCAGCGGTATTGCGTGGCTCATCCCTGCGGTGGAGGAGCGATTTTGTCCCCGGTGGTAACCCGTTCCCGCTGAATGCCCCAAACCGTGGTATATTGTTTTAAAACAAGGCTGGATTATCTCCACTGTAGAGAGTGAAAAAAATGTCGGTTATTCCCAGCAGCCTGGTCTTTTGTTACGACAGTACAGTCTTTTGTTACAAGGCCCAGTTCCCTTTGTCCGATTTCGGAGACCCCAGCCACGCGTATGAAGAATACGTGTCCGGAGCAGGAGTCCCCGGCGGCAAGTGGATAATGATCTTTGTCAAAACATACTGGTGACCACAAGGGTACTTGCCACAGTCAAGACATCTCGCACGGTGATTTGAGGATCTATGTTTTCCCAGACGACCAATTCGTGCCCCATCAAAACTGTTTGTGCAGCATTGGATGCCCCCGAATGTTTACACCTGGTTACACTACTGTGCACGCAAGTGCCATCGAACCCGTAAAACCAGGATTAGATATACATGTAGTACAAACGGCGAAAAAAATCCTTAACTCACCGTGTTCTGACGGCAAGTGCTGTTGTGATCATCAAACCATTTGACAATTATTTTCTTGCTTTGGCAAGTTCCTGAAAGACATAAACTTTCTGTCGAAACACACACCACAAAGGGAAAGCGACACCAATGGGACTTCGTATAATAATGATAGAAAATCCAACTTTCCATGTCATTCATCGAACGCAAGTTACCTGATGATCTTTGAAGAAATACGTCGTGTTGTATCGCTGCAACATGACAACTGCATCGATGTCATCAGGTAGGCCAAGCTCGCTGATTGGCCGTGGATAGCCCGGTAAAGGGCGCCTGCCTCTGTATAACCAATAATTTGGCCCTGTTTTTAATAGAAACAATGCGAAAGCGAAAGAAGAATTTGAAGCGTGAAGAGATACTTTAAAACGGAACTTGCCTATACCGATTAAGGCATTCATTTTTGGTTTAGAAATTTGCACACATCGATCAATATTTAAAACACGTCTCCTTGAAACATTTCATGTTCTTTGCGTACATCCAGGATTGAAACCTTCTCTTTGCAGTTGTACTTTTTTAGGACTGTTTTCAACTGTGCACGATTAACTCCTGGCCAAAGGAAAGTTTGATGTACCGGTAGCCTATAAAAACCTTTTGCTAAGACCCTCCTTTCGATTATTAATCAAAATCAGGAAGTGTTGACGAGCCATTTGTCAATCTGCACTTTATAAAAGAGGTACGGACAGTGCAGCAGGTTCTATTTGCTGATGCACGTTCACACAACATGGCGTATAATATACGTCACAGTAACTGTTGTAATGTTATGGCAACATTTACTGTGACGGATATTTACAACTTTGTACCATGCACTTGTCTTCTGTAATGCTGGCTCAAAATCAAGTTGCTGTGGGAGCTCAGTTTGTTTACAAGTCGACGCAAAAAAGAGGAGATACTGCATAAATGCCATGTTGGCAGCAGAGCCAATCGCTGTTCAAAGAGAAGGCCTACTGCACCTTTAAAAAAGACAATAAGGCCGTCCTGTGGTCTCTGATACACCGCGTCTATCATCCGGGGAAGCTTGAAGAACCTTTTTCGCATGGGAAGACCGGCAGAGGGCGTCATCACCTTCCCAGGGCGACTGATTCGCCAGAATCGGCGGTCCTTAAAGGGGCATTTGGAACAGGAAGTCTGGTTTTTAACTGATTCAGGAGGAAATCCCTGACAATTTTTTTTGTCTGTGCATAGGTGCAAAAATTTGGACTGAACAAAATAGCCGTGTATGACAGTGCGCAAACTCAGTACACAAAGATTGAGTCCAGCTATGCCCATATCAAGTAGGCCTATGACTTTGGGTAAAATCAGTTGTGTTTGTATACTAAAATTTGTGTGAATCTTACATCAGATAGAATAATTACACTTTGAAGGCTTTGCGTGGAAGCCATCTTACAGGACAGTTCTCTTGTTCAAAAGGGTATGCACAAAGGTTTCCCTGTGGAACAAATGAAGTGCCCTTCAAGATGGCTACCATGCAAAGCGAGGGGAAAGGTTTGATAACGACAGTGCTCGATATTGGAAACTTATCACCTTCCTTTATTTTTCTCCTCGACGAGCAGTTTAAATTCCGTATATGACGTTCCATTCCCCCATCCGAGTTTTGTTTTCATATGCCGTTTCGAGAAACAACTTAAGCAAATCATTTTTACAGTTTGGGAGAGCTGAATACCTTTTCACTTCCAGAGTCTAATTTGTTGTGGTTTATGAAGAGATCAAGGTATAGTTGAGACAAGCCTGCATTCCTTGAACGGATCAGGGTTTTTTTCAGTTTGGGACACTATGACATCGTTTTTAAGCTGTTAAAACGTCTGTGCTGTGCGTTTTGGTCTTACTGAAAAATTACATAAACTCTAACCTTAAACACGTACAGCACACCATCAATCATAGCTGCAGCGTCGTAAGCCTTGTTACAGGGAGAATCCGGGTCGCCAAAATTGGTTGGTTCCAAAGTGCCTAAATAATAATTCGGAGTAACAGAGGTTAATTAGGAAAAAAAATCCCACCCTTTCGAAAATACTTGATACAGTTGAAAACCTTCTTTGCGAACAAGTTCTTCCTTGCGGCAACTTAGTGACTACAAACGACAAAGTTGTTACCGTAGAGTAACTGCGCTGCGCGTATGTCATCTTCCTGCAGTGCGAGGTCGGGTATGTAACCACTGTACTCCGGCGCCATGACAGCGCCCTCTGTCCACGAATGCTGTAGCCCTAAGCTGTGTCCCAGCTCATGCAGAGCAACCTGGAACAAGTTGTAACCTGAGCAAGAGAAAAGAAAAGTAGAAAAATGCGGTGTGTGGTGTCAGTATCAGTGGAAACTGTGAAATTAAGAATGATCCTTTCCTTACAGTTTTTCGAATTCATGTTAAATAAGCAGAAGACAAGTTAATTAAATTGTCACTAAAAAATCTCAATTCGACATATCGTTAATACTCTCGTTCAATTGATTATACTTTCGAGCCACAGCCAACTGAGATCGTGTGTCGTTTTTTTTTTGTTTTTTGTTTTTGCCACATTCAATTTTTATTTCCATTGGAAACAGTTCCAAATGGCCTCGAGATTTACTCTACCTTCGTCGCCCCAATAAGTGTAGACCTCTGAGTCATCGAAATGCACGTCGCCGTCTAAATCTCCGTGGAGACCGTTCGGGACGAAGGCGTGTGCGATGGTACCGTTGATGCCGTCGAACTCGTAGGGACAGTCGTGATGCCACGTGGCGAATTTGATATGGATATCGGCATGGCCGTAGGTGATCCGACGGAAGGTGAGGGGCGTGGCGTCACCCCATTGTTTGAAGGCTCGATCGATTGAGTCATCCACCTGGTCCTCAGTCATCCGGTAATGGTATGGATAGTTCAAAATTCTGCAGGAATAGGTTGGAATCTGTTCGTTTCACACCACATCGCATAGTATGATCTTCCTTTTTGTCCGCATATTATCGTATCTCGCTATGTTTAATCATGCAGGAAGGAAATTATCTGTTTTCTTTTATCCATGGTTTAATCTTGCAAACACAGCGACAGTGTTTCGAAAGGCTACTGGAAAGATTTTGGTAAAAAGTGTTGATCTTTCTTAACCTTTTAGAATAAAAGGGTGGTTGTGATTTTGTATTTATGTTTGTGCCATTTCAATTATTTTTTTTCCATTTTTAATTCTCTTTATTATTCCGCAAAAATAAATTAAATTGAACGAGACAATCCCTTGGTCCATCATGCCATCAATTCTTTCATTTCATTAGATTCGAGCTGAACTGATCAACGTGGCACGAAGGCACAGCAAGGACACCAACCTGTAGGTCAGATGGTTCTTGTTCCATTTTGTCCAATCAACAGAGTAACGCTTTTGCCTTCTGTTCTCATTCAGCGAGGGGCCATCGTCCTGTACCTTAACGGGATCCGGTACGCCGCAGCGCGGTCTGCCCTTTGCGGCCCTCCCTGCAACATGTCTGCTCCCGGCATGGTCCCGTGGAAACGTCTTGGAAGATCCCAAGACGGTCTCATCCGCTTGAATGCTCTTCTGAGCTGTGCTGTGTTCTTCATCTTGTGAGGAAGGCAACTTCGATTGAGGAGCCTGTGAGGAGTTGGAAAACATTCCTTCCAAATCTGCAGATTTTTGTGGGGATTGGGGGTTGTTGCCACATTATCATTATTGGCTATTAAAGAAAATCTCGCGCAATAATGAAGTAATGTTCAATAAGGCTTGTCTGTATCTATGCGCTGATTATAGCCACCCCTATCGAAGACTCTTGAATCCAAACTGGTATTTCACTCGCGATATGTACGTGTACCGTAAGCTCTTTGAAAAGAGCTTCATTAGAAAATGAGCTGTATAATGCCAACAGGTTGTATGGAGCTAGATAGAGGCTGCATGAGAGGAAACGTAGTAGCTAGCCAAATATAACGTGAGTGACGGTACAAGCATAAAACGTCAACACCGTTCTCAATATGCACTTTGGTTAAAGTGAACTTTCGAAATGAACATGGTTCCCTTCAACACATTCTGGTCGAACTTTATCTGAACCCGGCTCCTGTCTGTATTCCGATGCACCTGGGAACGACGTCCAGCACCCACAACAGAAGGAGTTGGAAAATGAAAATTGGTAAGTTGACGGAATTCCCTCCCGTGGAGCAACCTAGCCCCTTCATCTATCTTCTGTATTGAGTACCATTCTGCGCGTCCACATCGCTTACCCCGGCTTGCGACACTGCTGCGTTGGAATGGACACCTCTTGCTTCTCGTGAAATTTCCCGCCCAGAATCGAATTTATCCCAGCGTACTGCCTACCGCGGGATAACGAATTTTGGGATGAGGTTGGAAAGGACTGTTGCTTGTGCATGGGACTCCCCCGTAGCATTGTTCAAATAGCTTGATTTATTGGTAAATATTATGAATTACCAGAAATATGAGGAGAAAATTTCCACAAAAAAGACTTTGCTTAGCCAGACGGTGCATAACATCATGCACACCGTTGCAAATATTTCCAATTGTTTGCATGGTTTCATTGCTCGACGGCAGTTTTGAAATATAACCAGAAAAAAAGATCAGTATACGATTAGATTGTCGTGGTGTCATGATGAAGTATGATGTTGAAATTAAGTATTATCAGGAAAATGAAATAATTGGACTCGTCATTTTGACCTATTAAGTTTATCTGAATTTCAAGTGATTTATAGCATTGATGCGATCAAGTGTTTCCACAGGTCAGCGTCGTCTGGACGCTGACGGGTGGTCAGTGTATCCCGCCGGGTCCAGCTAGATACAAGCGGGGCATCCCTTAACAGTCTACAAGAAACTAATCTCCATTGCGTCCATTCCTGCGTTGGTAATGGGAAACCAAATCAACTCATCGGAAGGCATAGGACACTATGCAGAACAAACCTGAATTCCCGCAATTTCTCACATTCTGCCGAATGACTGGAATCGCAGCTTGAAACTTCATATCATCCAATTTGCTGGGCTGTTTACACCATGCTACGAGATAATGCGCTCATGGGGGCCCATTTTCAGAATGCATGGCGTTGGGAAATGTATCAAACTTCACTGGATTATTGGATCAAATTTAAGAGCTGCGTTTGACGCATTTGTGTAATTTTTCGTATCAAAGAAAGTTGCGTGTAATTTCCATAAATAAAAACACACATGGAGGTAAAATTAGAAAAATCATCAAAGTTCTGCGCTGAGTGTTTGATGCACAAAGCATTCTGGTCAGTATTGTTAAAGACAACTAAAAATGATACGGAAATTCGATTTCACAGTTCTCTTTTTGTCAGACCCTCTAAACGGCTCACGTATTAGTGAAAGCCTGATACATGTTTCCAATGTAAAGGATCTGTTTCATTCACAGTGGTTTAGAACGTTTCGAACATTGTCAGGATGCAGCACATACGCCCGACTTCAGACGATTTATCCTTTTCAAATCTTTGATGCTAAAAAGAAACCAACAGCGAAGGAGTAACAAGTTTTAAAATGAGATTTACATTTTTACCCCCACGAAATGGAGTCACAAATCTAACATATAAGACTGAATTCATTGTGACATGATAAAGCCGACAAATACGGTCATTCACCGCAGTATGAGTTTTTACCTCTAGTTGAACTTATTTGTACAATCTGAAATTTTCTTTTGCCGCTTCCGTAGTCCGGTGGTTTACCACGCCCACGTACGGATTATTTTTGTCACAGAACGTTGGGGGAATCCCCAATAGAAGTGATCTTGGGTCAGATCATGAACCCCACCCACGTGTTACATCTCAGACAGATAGAACGGGAACCAAACTTGCCCAGGTCTGGTAAAGACAACTCCCGCCTCTATTAATCACATACCGCGTATATGCGGTGCTTCTAGATAACGAATTATTATTTTGCCACTTAGATAAAATTTGTAACATCGAGGAGTAATCCGCACTTCATCGTAGTCTATAATATTATGAAAGTTTGTTTTGGCAACCTTGAAAGAGAACTAAAAGTTCAAACTTACCAAGTCTTGGTTTAAAGCAGCGACAGCCTCACCGGGTTTTTCTTTGGCTGGAGCAGCGTGGCATGACGGTCCACTGAAAAAGAGGACACCAAGCCACATCCCCAGAATGACAACTTTGCCAACTTGCATCGCTCCTGATTCTGTTGACATTTCCGCAGACACAGCTTCGCGTGCGTGCCGCCTCGCTTCCTGAGCAAGCCACCGAATGACTGACGCCTTCCTTGGAGTCCCCCAAACTCCGAGCACCAACTCCCGGCACCCATGGGCTGGCTTCTTTGTTTCACAAGGATTGTGTCATGAGCGAACGCAGAGCCTGTACCCGACGGCCGTTTTGTGTTATCTCAATACTCCCCGATGCAACAGCTGTCGTCGGCACGGAATCCGGGACATGACGCCGAGAGACAATCAAACTCAAAATGTGTATCGAATTATGAAAAATGATTGGAAGTGGTTTCCGATGGCACAAGGCGACTGCGCGCACCCAGTGGCGGTGACCCATACTTTTAAAGAGGTGGGTGTCTGTCTTGTTTGGATTCAAATTTCCTCGTTGAGGCCGTCACGGGGTTGGATGACGAGTACTGATTTGATGTTCCGGTAAATAATTTTTTTGTAATCAAACATCCCAGATGCTCAGACAGACATATGGAATCTCTTTGACCCCTCACCCTTGAAATCAGTTGTGTATCCGCTCCACATTGTATGGGAGCAACATACAACAAAGAACCCTCAATAATATGTCCCGATCGATGAAGGAAAAATAACAAGGCAACGAATCGCAATTGCAAGGCAGTTGCACCCTTATGTCAAACTAGATCTTGAATTCCCAGAGTGAGCAACTGATCAGTTAGCCTTTAAATTGCTTCAGGGGGCATGCCTCCTCTTCTAGCATTTTCAGTGAAGCTCGGGTTTGCTCAGTATAGTTTCTTTCTCTTTTCTCTTTGGCTTTCCTTACTGTGAGGTTGGATTAGTTTGCGCCATTTTTCTCCTTAATCAGTTAAAGTGAGCATGTTATCATCATGATTTAGCAACCATTTCGTTAGCAAACTGCTTTCGTCTTCAAACACCTAAGTTTTTATTGCGGATATTGAATCAAGTCAATACTAAACTGACCTCACTTTCTACCATTCTCAATTCTTTGTTCCTAGCATGGGCGGAGAATTGGTCAAAGAGGGCTGGAAAATGCAAATAAAGATCTCATTCTTTTGATCATTTGGGTAGGTGAGGGCACAATAAGTGCACTGTGTGCTTTTTCGCGCTGCACAACCAGCTATCTACGGTTATCTTCGAACTCAATTTCAAGATTTGCCTGTATGTGTTATTTTCTCCATTCCGCCTCCTCCACAACAACTTTTTTGGAGCTTGGGGTGGATTCAATGTAGAAAAGTGGGCTGGATATGAGTCTTTGGCCTATCTCCCCTCCGAAGAAACACAGGAGGCTACATCTCGTTCCCTGTTTCTCGTGAGGTGTATACGCCCTAAGGTTTACACACGTAGATTTGTGACTCTTAGAATTCAGTTCGTGTAGGCGTATGAACGTGGTGCTCAAGAACATGGCGAAAAAGCAACAAGACGAAATTACAACATAAACATATTTTTTTGATGGAATAAACCACGAAATAAGTCTGTGATATCCTCGATAGCTTTCTCTGTTGGATGTAATCATTCCGAAAAACAAAACAGGCTTCGTGTGGTCTCTAGATTAATTTGAAATAACTTCTGAGAATTTGTAAAGACCCTATATAAATCATTGCATTTTCGCAGAAGATGACCTGAGTGCGACGCCACAGCGCGATGATAACATAAGTATAAAGTGTCTCGCGAGCCAGACTGATTGTTCCTAGACCACATTATGGTTGGGAATTACCAGGATAGTGGAAGGCAATGTCAACCCACCATTTGACAAATTAAAAGAAAAACTCTGCAGTGTTATTCTGACTGACAATAGGTCTAAATTTAAGTTACATCAATTCGTCATGGTTTGGGCGAATTTGTGAACCGCATTTGGTTACGTTGGAATGTTGCGTGACGAAGGCATTCCAACACTAACAAATGCGGTGTGCCATTTCGTGAAAAGCGGAGGGGAATGTGCTGCGGGAAGTTAAGTTTTAACGTGGGAAAAAGAACCCAAAGGGCTCGGGCCTACGAACATTTCAATAGTCAACGACAACGTAGGACTATGCGCCTCGAGCAGGAGAATCGGTTGAAGCCACTTGGTCGGGAGTGCCCTCGATTCGCTCGTCGCCCAGCGCCCTAGGCCGGGAAGGGCTGATGGTTTTGCACTGTGATTGGCTGTATTGTGCATGACCTGTGACTGCGAGGTATATGACTTCCTATTAGCGAAGCGTTATTAAATTTTTTTGGTCGCCAATGACAATGCTTTAGCATGGGCAAAGTGTCGGCTTTATGATAAAACGTAGTACAATCACGGTGCGGTAATCTGTCTCCTCACTAAGTATCACTGATCATGTCTCTTGGCGATATATTTCAAAGCATTGGTTATTTTGATCAATTTTGGATGAACGAATAAAGTATAGTAAGATATTTTCAGCAATGAGAAAGGAAAAAATAAAAAATATCGAAGAGATAATCGCCGCTTGTGTAACACGTTGAGCGACTGCTTTCGCGCCTGGCAGAAATTTACCCACAATGCTCTGCGCGTCGTTAGCTGTGATCTTGTGTGGCATAATTCCTTCAGTAAAATTTGCGCGAGGCCATCAATCCTTCCCAGCACCCTGTTTGGGCCCTGGGCGACGAGTGAATGCACTCGAGTTGCACTCATTTTGTTGGTAGCTATGCGTCCGTAACGCATGCATTTTATAGTTGTTCGTGAACCAGTGAAGTTCAGTTCCGACCAAAGGAGCCCCCGTTGCTAAGAAAATTGAGCCCTCTCTTGGTCTAGTTCGAGGCTCATAGTCCGTCACAGTGGCTGAGTTCGGGCGGCTTGTTCCCATACTGTTCACGAACAGCTCGATTTGTTGTTCGTTGGTCAGCCGCTCGAACGCCGGGAACAAACAGCCGGTTATCGCTGGTAGTTAGTGACTAGCACCATGGCGGCGTCCATGTACGCTTGGGCACCTGTACAGTTTGCTATTGCATTGCCAGAGCCATTACTTATGATGGTGTATACAACATTGGTATTATTAATACCATTGTTGTATACAACATCATGCCCAGGCATAAGAGGAATAAGAAAACGCGTCCTCGTACGTTGTGTGCTATTCCTATCCTATCAATCAATCATTCGAAGATTTTAGCGGCCAAGTCAAAGGGTAAAGATATTCGGTGAATCGTTGCTACTAAGGAAATAGATACACTTCATAGAATTTTAACGACGGAAATAATTATTCCACTGTCGGCGCGACGCGCTGGACGAGCGAAGTCCAGCAAGCAAACGCGCGCAGCATGCACTGAGCTTCGCACGCCCCCAACGTTAAGAGTTGGTCAGTCTTTTTGCGAGTTACAATTTTGTTTTGCGAGTTACAATTTTGTTTTGTCACTTGCAATTTTATTTTGCCACTAGCACTTTTGTTTTCGAGATTTTCTTTTCTACTTCGTTTCAAACAATAATAACAGTTTGTATAGTCATTTTTATAGTAGATTTCTCCTTTGTCTTTATTAACAGTTTTTTTCTTTTACTTTGTTTAATTCTTTTTCTACTTTATTTTTCATTTGTATTAATTTTTCAGTATTTATATTTTCTGGCTTATTCTGATTCTTTCTGTTTTCAAAGCTTATTTGTGTTCTATTTTAGTTATTTTTTATTTCTTTTTTATTATTTATATATTTTTTTAAGAATTTCATTTGGTTTTTCGTTTATACATTTGCAATTTTTTTTCAATTTTTATTCATTGTTCTTAATTTTAATTCTTTCTTTTTGTTTAATTTTTAAAATATTTCTTTATTTTATTTTGTTAATTTTTGAAATAAAATTTTGTTTTGATTTTCGCGTTGTCTATTTGCCTAGGTGGCCGCCCATCGGAGGGATTTTGCTTTGTGGGAATAATTTAACCCACACAAAAAATTTGAAAATAAATTGAAAGACAAGGGACCAGACAATAATTTCATTTGTGTTTCAGAAATCTCAGGTATGTTGGCGTGCATGCTATTTGGCCCTGAACGGTGCTGATTTTACACTGTTTTCAATGGGGCTTGAAATACCCTTTAATCGGAACTACAGTGCGCTGGTCCACAAATGACTATGAAAGGCACGCGTTACGGGCGCGTCACTACCAGCAACATGAACATTCCCAACTAACGTGGCTCTTTTCAACCGAAGAGGGGTGTTTCTACCCACAGTGGATGGGGCCTGTGGTACTATGTATCTGATATTTTTGATAGGCGTATGGTACAAATTCGGACTATTCTGCCAAAATGAGTTGAGGAGTACATTTGAATTCGTCAACTTTCACTTCTGGCTCTTTCCAAAGGCGGAATTTAAACGTGAAATTCCTGACCAAGTTGAAAATTATAATGACAACTGCACACAACTCGTTTTTTCTCGATAAACCCAGGGGCGCATCAAGTATCATCCAGTTATTTTTAATGTCCATTTGCAGCGGAGAGGCGGGAGCAAAGGAAACGCGTTACACTCTAACCGGTGCACTTACCTTCATCCAAGTACACAATGTCGTAGGATGTCTTTTTTTTTTTGAAAAAAATTACTACATATTGGCGATTCACAATTCGGCGAACCACTCCGCAGACATGTCACTTTTCAAATTTACGTTCGACACGCTGTCACGATTAAGCGCACTTCGTACGTAATTGGGGATATTTTATTGATTGATTGAGGCGTTCCCGACACCACTCAAAACTATCATTTTGACTACCTAACACCCATTGCAATTAGCAGTTTCGAATTTTTAACCAAGATGAACAAAAATTACAAAAAAACATCAAGTTGTCGGGGCGCAGCGCAGTGCAATTGCAGCGAATAAGCCTTTGGCCGTTTTCCAATACACAACTTTCGCTCCGTCTCAGGCTTCATTCCCAGTCCCAAACCAATGCCCGATTGTGGGCCTGAAGAGTTCAATTAAATTACATTGTCTTTCTGTAATTTTTGGCTTTCTTTCATCTTATTTGATGTTCTCCGGCACTATTAGACTAACTACTTCGCTTACAGCTTTCAAGTCAGCTACTAAAAAAAACAGTTGAAGCCCGAGACGGAGCCAAAGCACTGCGAAATGCCTCTTGGTGACAATCTCTTGGTGGCACATTGCATTGTGAATCGCCCGTAATACGTTTGGGGGGGTGTCAGAGCAGGGGAGGGAGTTAACACCCCCCCCCATCCCGCCTAGGTCCATCCCCAACCCCTCCTGCAAGATCCGTGTTGGAACTTGAGCCTGCCTCAAACTACTCGTTGTCTGGACACAATTTTTTTGGCGAAACAGTTATTTTGAGGAACCCCCCAACATATTGTATAAATCAATTCTATGTACAATGTTTGCATTCCTTCGAACTTTGCCCAGGTTGACAGCGGTGACTCTGAACAGCGCCCTCTTATTACCTTCTCTTTTCACTTAAAAAAAAAATTGCTTGTCCAGTATTTCATTAACTCAGACCTCTGAACCTATTTAAAAAAAAAAATTTTAACAAAAATCTCAGCTTTCGGATGGCAATGTTATACAGACTAGAAGCGCTTCGACTCCTTTTCTTTTCTCACCTGGTTTGTTCAGCCTCCCACCAATTAATCCAACAGTAGGGAAGGGGAAATTAGGGCGGATCCAGAACGAAATTATCGGGGGGAGATTTTTTGTTTGGAGGGGGGAGGAAGAGGGGACAAAAAAGTAACAAATTTTAATGAATAATCTTCGCGCTCTTATACGTGAGGTTAAAGTTTCGTGAGGGGGTATGCACTTTAAAAAAATACCAAGAATCCAATTCCCCCCCCCCGAAAAAAGTAACTAAATTTGGCCTCTTTTGGAGGAGTGACCATGTTTCCTCCATGCGGAAAAGGCCCTTAATGAAGGATTTAAACACACGGTGAAACAGATTTCAGGGAAAATGCGTAGTATATCGCTTTCGTGGCTGAATGTACCTTTAAAACCTTCCACGACCTTGGATATGGGTCATCTCTCCAGGTGAACGTTGGGTCTATTTACAGTACATTCTAAATGTACATGTACTGTACATCTACATGTACATGTACATGTACATGTACATGTACAAGATGAACACATGGCTAGGTGCATGCAAACGCCTGCCCTCACGGTGACCCGCTTTGTGCATACATGTACGTGTAGAGTGTAAGCATGATACGAATCTGGGCAAAATTATCAGTGCAGTCAGGAAACGGGCCTGCCAAAGCAGCCCGGAAGGTTGTCCTTATATAATGCAATGACGGCCTGGCGGTTTTCCCAAATGGGGAGCATTTTCTTTGCAAGGTACGAAGGACGGTCTATACATGCTAAACCTGCTGTTGGTTGGTGATATTAACGGAATCGAATGGAACGGATCCGAGCCGAGTCGACCTGAGCCAAGTCGAGCTGAGGCCGAGCGAAGTTGAGCCAGGGGCTAGAACCACCGGGGGGGGGGGGGAAACATGCCTCTCCACCCACGTGGGGACGTAGTACACCTTTTTTTTCAGAAAACGTGTGCGGGGAAGCGTCTAAGGTTGGTTTGTGACTGAGAATCATGTATGCCGAGCTACGAAAGCCACAGGCTAAAATGAAGTCAAGAAATAAATAAAAAACAAACACGTATGAAAAACAGAAGTAGAGATTCACACTCCGTATGCGTGCATGGCAATGTTATACTGACAATGTATTTTACGGACAATCTCCCCGCAGGTTTGTGTGTATGATATATAATAATAATATTCACGAAAACGATAACCTCCACCAAATGATTTTGATACTTATTATAACAGATTTCAAGGTATGGTCATCATATTATTGTTCCTTTTTTATAACTTCTGGTTTCTCATTTTTATATTGAGAAACTGGTTCTCCTCTTATATCTTGAGAAAATATTTCAAACACAATCTAGTTCCGTTGAAAGTTGTCTGAAAATGGTTGACAAGTAAATCTTCAACTTTGCCCTTTTATCATAATATTCGAGGACAAAATATCAAACAAACAGCTTTAGTTGTTAATGCACACTGCACGTGCGTGGTCGATCAAGCAGGCAAGCTCGCCTTTGTGGAAGTTGCGGCCCTGATGTACATGTATGTTATTCCGCTTGCGGAAGTCCTGCTCGTCAGTCGGTCACGCCATAGAGCTTGGGAACGCACGACGAGTAGAGCTTGTCGTTGATTTCGAGTTCACAGCGCCATTACATAAAAGGTGAGTTACTGTTTGAATTGTTGTTTGCCTGTACAAGCTTACTACATGTAGGCCTACACCTGAACAATTATTAGACAAGGTTTTATTCCAACCATCGTGCTTGAGACTACAATGCTATTTGATGTTCCACAGGAATGATAATCAGTATGTACGCTCAAGCATGTCAAGGGGTCTTTTGGGTGAATTTGAAGCGTTGCTCTGCATCATGCGAGAGTACGCAGGCGTGTGCATCCGGTGAATCTGTTCCTTGCTCTATGCATAAACGGAGGGATGGCATCATTTGTTCCTAGTAAGTCATGCATGGACGTGCCGTGGCCGCGCTTCATCCCTGTGCATGTATTATGTTGATACCTTGATACGGAAAAGCTATAAAGCACTAGTATGGGAAGACGGCAAGTCGTTCACACCAGACATGATTGAACAGTATACAAATGGACCCGGACTTTCTTAATATATGAATTTTAAGTGAGCCTGCGAGTCTCGGACGGACAACGCTATAAGATCATTTCGGGGGGGTTGCATGGTATGCCATTGTAAATGTTTTGTTGATGGAACCGTCCTGCATAAAGAGAGTAATGGCGGTCTCAGATTGATTCCCTGACCTGACACTGGCGTGACCTCTCCCCTTTCCTTTCCCTCAGTTTCCTTCTCCATTATAAGCGACAGCGCCATGGTTTTGCCGACAAAACTGACGGGGGCGACACAGAGCCGCGTACAGTGTTGAAAAAGAGGCAATGTTTGCTCCTTTTTCCAGGCTTCCCACAATGCCTTTCTACCATTGTGCAAAATCAACCATGCAGTATTTGCGATAAGGCTTACCTCGACATGAATGCTGCGCCACAATTGTTGGAAAAAGACTGTCTGGTATATTCGCCAGTGCACTTGGACAGTTGACATAAAAAGTACATGCACTATTGCCGCACGCTGTGGAGCAGAAGGATCAACATGCAGCCATTCAATTTCCAAATTCTGAAGCTGGCGCTACTCTCTTTATACAGCACTGGGGTGACTATATCCAGTAAGCAATGAGACCGAGGGGTACCCCCCCCAACATGTCCAATCGCTATAGACACTCTAGACTATTGTTAACTAACACATCCCCCCCCCAGATGTCTGAAAAGAATTCCTCAGATTCTAGTGAAACAATGACCAACACAAAGCGGGTGTGGGGGCGTCTCTCCGTTTCATATCTTGCTTCATACGTGGGTGACACCTACCTCCACAACCCCTCCCTTCTAAAGACGTTCGTGTTCCGGAAGGGCAGTGCCTTGGAGAAATGAGCCCGTAAACAAAGAGGGGCTGATCGGCTATTTACAGCTTTAGCTGTTTTGTTCAACTGCTTATAATGCATTAGAAATGGCAATTTCCTCCTTTTCCCGAAGAAAGGAATTCATGATTGTACCTTCATGTTTCTCCCTGTGGTTTCAGACTTTTTAAAATTATAGAACAATCTACTGATGTCAGTAACTGAAATGCATCCTTACACAGGGAACATCCAGTCAGCGTTCAGTAACATATTGCCATGTAATCGTGATCAGATCACGAACCCTAGAGTTTCTCCCAGTAAACGGAGAGTAAACACCTGTGAACAGGTCATAGGTGAAGTACGCAATTGTCACATTATGCGCAAGGTTTACTTCCTGCATGTAACCGCAGGTGTTTTTTCGTTTCTGTGTTTGTGTTACAAAGTATGCTGGCAAAGAGACATTAAGGCATTGATAAAAAGATACTTACGCACTTGTTCAGCTTTTTTCCACATGGAGATTTGTCCTCAATTGCAGTGTGTTAATATTTTTTTAGCATTTCCTATTTGTCCTAACAGAGCGATATAATTTCTGTAAAATATTTTCTTAAGAGATTTTTTCCCCCTACATTTCATTTCCGTGAAAATTGCGCATTAAAACAGTTATAAATATGTTTATTTGTGTTCTGAGATAAAGCTTGAATCAGGTGTAGTGCTGTTTTAAATGTTATTAGTCGTCTGACCTTTTTTTTCTTTGACTTGAACCTATATAGCGTTATAATCGGACGATATCATGGCGGCTAACCAGCCAGCGAGAGAATCTGGTGAGGCGTTGGCTGGACGAATCGGTGATTCAGGTCCGCCGAGAGCCGATATACCAGAAACGCCAGAAATCGGTATGAGATCTGATTTCACGTCATAGAATGCAATTCCATTAGATAGTAATTGAAGGCCGTTTACCTAACAAAACTGCGTCATCAAAAGTTGTCCTTGTCTTTTTTAAAATGGTAATTAAAACAGTTTGCAAAACAGTGTAGCGTAAAGTTGGAACCATGTGGTGTCTATACCGCCAAAAAAACTTTTAAATGGTGGGATTAATATCACTTGGCAGTGTGTTTAGTGCAGCTTGTAAATGTGAGAAAACTATCTTAAATTTTGATTTTGATTGTTTGATTGTTGTCTCAGGTTTTGGAGTTTTAAAATTGTCAGTGCTTTTCCTGACAAAATGAGGGTGCTGTTATTGCGGGATCATTTCAAGAAGGAACTGGATTTTCTGTTGAAAGTGTAAATCAAAAATTGTCTCACCGATTTTTTTAATAAGTTTTGCTCAACGGCCCACGTGAAACAATGGATCATCATAATAAAATCTGAGACATAATTTGAAATGGCTATTACACCTATGAGGTTTTCAATGTGGATGACGACACTTTTGTTCTCACAAATGCAAATTCGCATCATCAAAAATCAGAAAATTTGCATCAACAGAGAAAGAAAAAGAAAATCAAGTTGAATGGGACACAAAGAAACCTCTGCAAGAATAGCTTTGCAAAGGACAATGCGTGGCCGTTTAACACCTTTTGGATTCAGATTAACACAGCATTGCCTACAGTGTAAAGTTTGTTCAAGATGTATTTACGATATGTAACCCCAAAGGTTTGGACTCAGAATTGTCCATTTGGTTCATTATTCAATAATAATAATATTATTAATTCTGTTCTTAAACTGTAAATTCTTTGCTGATTGTGTAGGTAACGTCCTGCATGAAATTTCTCATCTTTGTTTTGTGGGACGATATGACAGGATAGATTCTTGTTGTAGCGATTGCTTCATTTGCTAGGATAAGAATCCTCCAAAAACCTTGCAGTATTTAGGTCTTAAAATAGGAGTTTGTTTTGTGTTGCTTTGCTTGGATATTTCTATGTGTAAAAGTAAACGAACGTGCTAGTGAGATTTAATGTTGGCGTATATGAATACTACTAGGAGTAATTTTCAAACTAAAGCAAAATTCGGAGGGGGGGTATGGAAATCGTAGAGATTCTATCCCTTTTTGGATGTCATGTTGTGCTGCTGCCCCTGTTTGCGCCGTCCGGGACCGTCTCCCAAGATGGCAGCACTCGAGCTTACTTTGTTTGACTCTTCAGAGGGCCAGCTGAAGGTGGAGTCGGTGGACCTTCAGACGGCGAAGAACCGACCGGCTCACCGCACCGATAAGTACGAGTACGCCGGACTGGTGGTGAGGCGTGGCCAGGCCTTCGAAGTGGAGATCAACTTGACTAAGCAGTACGATGCAGCAGCCGGCCACAGAGTGTTCATCGAAATGTGGTGGGGTAAGGAAGGCACCCAGATCGCGGTAACTGCTTCAGTAGCAACCCTCCATTGTCTTGCGGTGGTTCAGCATTGACAAACTCGCATTTGATGAAATGTTATCAAGTGTATATTAAGTGCTTCATTTTTGAAAATTAATTTCTTAGCTGAATGGAAGAACAATGATCCTCAAAGGACAGCAGATGTTGTGAAAATTGCCCCACCCCCACAACAAAATACGTCCTGTTCATATCATGCAACTGATATACGGTTTGTAACAGATTTTTATTCTTTATTTCAAGTTGAAACATGGAGGGTTTTTCCTCATTCAGCTAAATAAAATTCAATGGTAGCTGATTACCTTTATATAATCATTTTTGGTTCGGATTTACGTGTATTATTCTAACGCAAAGAGCCTTGTACTGATATAATTTAAAATTGAGGCAGTGGGTATATCGTTTCAAAACTTTTGCCGGCGAAGGCAAAATATTCACAGCCTTAAAATTAAGCATAAGTTGCGTCATTATTTTACAGTAATTTCTTCATTGTTCCCAAGGGAACTACACGTGTTGTAAAAAAACAGTCAAACCCCTATGGCAATATACCCCCACTGTAAATTATTTCAGTATGGTTTTAGGATACAGGAAAAGTCTGCACAGAATACAGAGCAGTCCTAGAAAACATCCAACAGTTCCTTGTCTTAACTGTTTGTATCTACCAAGCGTTATTGACAGAATTCCTCCAATGTTGTTGTGTCTTGATGACAGGGGACATTCCAATGTCGTCTCATGACAGCCACATCGTCATTCCCGTTCATCCTATTGGTGGGTCGAGCGATGATGTCGACGAGTGGAGGGCAAAGGTCATCGGAGCCGAGGGAACCAAAATGACCGTGAAGATATCCATTCCCTCCGACTGTTTGGTCGGCCGGTATAATATGGCGGTTCGCACCAACGTTGGGGGCGCCCTTGCCTTCCGCATCAAATTGGAGGCAGGCATCTACGTTCTTTTCAATCCATGGTGTCAAGGTAAACTTGGTTACGGTCATTGGATGTCATTTTACTGCTCACCTGATTAATCAACACTGTTAATTTTTGACAGTTGACCCTTTATTTCGTCACTCTCTGTGTTGAAGATAAGATGGTAAAATTGTGCACCTCAACGAGATGTGTTGTCCTTTGTGAAGTGATGTGAAACGTCAGATTTAACTACTCAAAGACATGCGCAATGTCTGACATAATGGAATCAGACGATGCAAAACCTCTCTTAATGTATGTGTATTAGTTCCATTTCCGGTACCAGTGAATTCCTGACATTTAAATTTTCATTTCATCTTCATTTCACCCAGCCGATGAGGTGTTCCTACACAAAGAGGAGTTGAGGCAGGAGTACGTTCTGAATGACATGGGGATGTACTTCTACGGAACCGACCACTACACTGGATCATCCCCGTGGTATTTTGGCCAGGTCAGTCATTCTCTCTTTCCTGAATACTTACGTGAAGGTTTTCTGACCTGGCAAAGTTGAAATGCATCTTGAACGGCGAAGAAGAGACCACTTGGTGGGAAGTTTTTCGACCTGGCTCATCATGCGCGAGTCTGGCATGCACGCTAAGATCTTACATTTTAAGGAAAGAAGCCTGGTTTCCACAGAATTGTTATAATTGCCAACAGCGTTGCCGAAGGGCCCCCGATGCTACGCTGACATAATGAACACGTCTTGTTTGGGACTTTCCTTGTTGACGCAAACAGGGAAACCGAGAGTCAACAAAGAAGAAATTGATTGAACTTTGCGGACTGTCTGTGTTGAGTTGCCGGAGTAGGTTCACACATTAGTAATGCGCGCTCCCAAGAGCGGCGTGCAACGATGTCTTTTGCCTTTAGTACCTCTTATTTTGTCTGTTCTCTCCATATTACTAAAACTTGAGCTCCAATCATTAACAAAATAGCTGACAATAAAAGAACATCAAATTTAAGTAGTGACTTCAAGAGACATATTGCCACCTAATTTTTAGCAGAATGACGTCATGCAGCGTCTCTTCGGCGACTGTCTGCGTCTTGACATCTTGCATGCCGTCGGTGTCCGTTGCAACCATATGGAAACAAGGTTTTACTAGTCGCGGCTAAAATGTCACAGATATACATGAATAATAGATTAAACCTCCTGCGCACACGCGGTGAGTTCCCATCATCCGTCTTTGCGATGTAAACACACGCTCCTCTCTTGCTCCCGCTAGGAGCAGATAGAAATAAAATAAGAATGCGGCTATTGCTGCGAGTTTAATTATTCAGAATGTTAATAAGTGCACGGCTGGCATTGTTACAAAATCACAGGTGTGGAAGTCTGAAATTTTGAATTACATTCAGTTCTGACTTCATGTAATCGTGCCTCCGTTTACACGTTCATCGTGAATCTATTTAAAGGTATTAACAAGAGGCTAATGCATCAAAAAAAGCTTAGTAACTGTTATAGTTTAGAAAAAAAACCACAGCGTTCTAACGTTAATGTGGATATCAGCCAGTATAGCTATTGGGTTGTTTTTAGTTTTGCTCTATCAGAAGTTTGCTTGGCTTCAGGTGTTTTCATTACTGACAATAGACTATCGTCAGTTGTTCGTTATCTGCCGAGTTAAGCATTGTATTGCTCGGGGCTGCTTCACGTATGTTGGTTTGTCTTCCAGTTTGAGTCTGGTATCCTGGAGTGTGTGGTTCGCCTTCTGGAAGATTCCAAGAAGCAACCTGCTACCTATTCCAACGCGATTGAGGTATCTAGGCAGCTGTCGGCTCTGGTGAGTGTTGGTAACGAACTAGGAACATAATGTGTCTTGAAAACTTTGACATAGATGTATTTCTCCGGACTCTGATGTTAATGAGATTCCCTGTTAATTGTACGAGCATATTAACGTGAAAGTGACACATAAGCTTTGGTAGCTGCAACTGCCTCTTCATCTGTGCATCTGAAAATTCTTTTTACATAAACCTGTGAATTAGTCACTCTAAAATTAATAATTCTGTTGACATAATGTTAGAAATATGAAAAGGATGCATATTTATGCACATTCTCAAGTCTCATTCACATATCGTCGTTATCGTAGACACTGTGGTTATAGTAATAATTGAAATAAGATGGAGTCGCCAGCAGCTTTTTCGAAAGTGATTTTTTTTTCTTAATTAGGTACTAATTACTAAGTATTGGTTGAACTGGTTTTCTAAATTAGGTACTAATTGCTAAGTACTGGTTGAAACCTAAAATTTAAAATTAACTCATAGTTCAGATCTTGATAGGGTAATAAAAAACCTTGGAGAAATACATAGTACACCATGGTGTTGATTTTTACACCGTGGATTCGGCAGTGTAAACTGTTATGCCTTTGTGTAGCAAACTGTGAAGGTTTTAATTACGACAACACTACTGGCAGGTCAATGCACAAGATGAGGGCGGAATCTTGGTGGGCAACTGGAGTGGTAAGTACGAGGATGGCACGGAGCCTACAGCTTGGTCCGGTAGCGCCTCCATCTTCGAGGAGTACACCAGGACAGGGCTGCCAGTGAAATATGGGCAATGCTGGGTGTTCGGCGGTCTGCTCACCACAGGTAGGCTCGGCAACCAGGAAGCTGAAATTACAACCGGAACTTGTGGGACGTTTGTTCGTTTTGAAGTGGACACTTAGACATTTGTGAAAACACTCATGGCATGGTGCATTCTCAGTCGGACTATCTGTGGCGTTCCACGTTTTACCTGCCACTCCCCAGTATGAAGGACTGTGTCAGTACTCAAATGCAAACATATGAACTTCACTTTACCTCGACCGTTAGGCATTGGTATTTATTGCGTTTATTTATTGGTATTTATTGCGTTTTCGTTATGAGTCAATTAAACAAATAATTAATTTCAAAGGAAAGTAAATTTAAAGACAACTGGAATCACCCTTTTTACTGTTTGTTAAAACGCCACCCAAATATCCAGTTCGATTTAACCGACAGCTTTCCCAAGTGGAAGCTATTGACTGGAAGGATGTCCAAAAGAAAATCTCGCATTTTTGATCTCGTCGCTGAACTTTTTTTTGGGGGGGGGCAAAAACATTGATTCTTAATGTAATGTTTCTCCTTACTTAAACGTCAGCTCTCCGCGCCATTGGTATCCCGGCCCGCACCATCACCAACTTCTCCTCGGCGCATGACACTGACGCTAACTGCCTGATTGACTACCACTACGATGCCGATGGGAAATCACTTGGAACGGCCGACAGCGTCTGGTCAGTTCAACATTGAAAAAAAAATTGAAAATCGGTTCAAATAGCTTTAATTTAATGTTCTCAAACAGGAAAAATAAAATCCGAGATTAACGTTTGTTGCTGTCATTTTGTGAAACGCTTAAAAACATTAGTCGTGTTTCTGTGACACCATACAAGGAGAGGGAATTCCTGATTTTGACAATCAGCTCTTGAAATTACGTTTCAACTCTCTTGCAGTGTAAATAGAGATCTTGGGTTTCTAAATTGAGTTGACGATATGAATATGATTTTGGTTTTAGGACTAATATCAGCTATCGTTAGAAATTACTCATCAGCCCATTTTGTATAATTATAGAATGATATCGTAAAATTCTTAGGGCAGGAAGGACACTCGTTGGCATTCCCTTTTTCCAACGAATTATCCTGAAAGATCAATATGTAGACACTTCCTTATCTCTTACCTTGGCAAGATAACCGATATATTTGTTGATACGTCCCTCAAAAAACAGGAACTTTCATGTTTGGAACGACGCTTGGATGGCCCGCCGTGACCTACCCAAGGGCTACGGTGGATGGCAAGCGGTGGACTCGACTCCACAGGAGCAAAGCGATTGTAAATACCGCTCACTGTAATTTTTAATCCCAGTTCCTTCATATTGTCCAACACACTTCAACAACACACTTCAACAACACACTTCATCCTGACTTGATCAGAGCAGCCTCAAGACATTACCGATTCTCCCAGAAATGACAACAACGGCATGCTGTCAGTTCCAAGGTTCGTCCATAAAGCGGTGATCATGCTGAAGTTTTTGTCGACTCAGAGTGACCCATATATATCCACTGTACTTTTTTTTCTAGATCGCCAAATAAGAATTAAGCAGAGTCATCGCTACTGATGGACCGTATACCTTTGGCAAAGATAAATCGGGAGAGCCTGTAGTGTTGGCCATTAAAGGTTATATTCCGTATATGACGTCAGAAATGACGCTAAATGTGGGATACAGTTCACAAAGCAAAAGACATTGTCACGACGCGTTCACTTGTTATGGTAGACACCTGTGTTCTGATAATTGAGTTTCGGGAGTGTTGCTCCTCTTTTCATTTTTTTCATGAAGATGTGTACCGTACCGGACCTGCCTCCCTGACTGCAGTGAAGAGCGGCCAAGTGTTCTTTAGTTACGACACCAAGTTCGTGTTTGCCGAGGTCAATGCCTGCAAAGTCAAATGGCTGATCAGCAAGGATTACTCCGAGGTAGAGAGATTTATTCCAGCACATTTCAAAGGTTCCTGATTTTTAAGACTTCGGACACCAGCGGCGGCGAAACGATTTTGAAAGGGGGGGAGGCCTAAAATGGCTGGGGGTGGTGTGTTTTTGAACGATGCCAAATATGTCAGACTCTACGTAGTGACCATTCTTAAACTGAAACTTTATGTCCTTTCACTCGCAAACTTGTCTAATTTAATCTTGATCTTTCTCGTACAGTACAGGCACTTGGTACATTGTACTTGGTTGGTTTCCTCCTGAAACTAGGAGGTAGCAGGGTTTCTAAGTAGGAGGTAGCATACCTCTCGAGCAATAAAGTCTTGTGCAACATGTCGTTGTTTGCTGGTGTTTCTTTCTTTTTATGATGATATGTACAGTACATGTACTGTATTGATATCCTAGCCGATATTCAAGTTGGCTTGTTTTAAAGTTTGGAAGATTAATACAATGAATCGATGCACTCTGCCGGTCTGGCCAAAATGTTCGACCCTCATCAAAAGTCGAAGTACATTAATACACTTATTTCTTCCTAGCCGCCCAAAATCATAGATATTGAAACCGACGCCGTGGGGACTCGCATTTTGACGAAAGCTGTTGGAAAAATGGAACGGGAGGATATCACTCGGCAGTACAAGCCAGAGGAAGGTAAGATAACGTATTGTTACCGGAGCAGAAGCCGCTTCAGAAACGGACGCAGTACGGTTACGACTTGTCGCCGTTACCGATATTAACAGGAAATGAAGTCACAATTCCCGAGTGGGACATGGCAATAGGGGCGTATCAACAAAAATACTGCCCAAAGATACTAGGTAATGGCCGCCTTAAGTCTGGGCTTAAAAGCAGCTGAATTGGCATGAATGTGTGCATACCTTATTTAAAGACAACTCGAGGTCAAACGTGACTCTATGTTAGGAGCAACGGTGGCAGTTATGTTGTTCCAAGCGATGTTTTAGAGAAACCCTGATACAATTCTACCGCCATTTCCAGTGCCTTCGCGATGTACGGAGGTTTGCTCAGATTTGTCGATATAACCTGCGAGACTAAAAGCTATTACCAGGAAAAAATACTGTCCTTTCTGGCTCATAGGAATACAGTTCGGAAGACTGTCTGTTGTTCATTTGAATACTTTTACATTCTTAATACATTTGCCGTAATTATTACTTTGCCCTGAAAATGCAGTCTTTCTTGATATCGTAAATTTCAGTGTTAGTGTGAAGAATCGTCGTCCATCAATAATCAACCGAGTTTTCCATCACCCAGGAACCTCTCTTTAGCCCAAATTTCTTCATTCCTCAAGCCTTTTATAATTCAGTGCAGTAGCTTGTTCCTCCCTTTTTCAGGTTCCATCTTTGAATACCTGAGCCTCTTCACTGCCGACAAGTACGCGAATACTCTCAAGAAGCTGATATCGGAGGCGGGCCAGGACACCAGCTTGGAGATTGGCCTACCGGAAGACGTTCTCATCGGCAAGGACTTTGTGGTTCAGGCCAAGCTGAAGAAGACGTGCCCTGTCGAGGAGCTGCGAAGTGTGACTCTCGTCATCACTTGCAATACAATGTACTACACGGGAGTGAAAGCAAATCCGGTATTTGAGTCAGCAGATTCTGTCGACATCAAAGATGCAGAAGCAGGTCGGTTGTAATCTTTTTAAAATTTTCAGAAAGGAAGAACAAATGACTTCTTTAACACTGAATGAAATAAATAAAACAAGATGCAGTGTTCCTGTCGGAAAAATGCTTCAAAAAAGTTGTCATAATTACTGTCCTTTTAAATGGAGGTCCACGTCCATATTAATGTCAGTTCATGACAGTTTAGTAAGCAAAATAAAAATAAATTTATTTTTAATGAGCAGATTTGGGGTTCACAATCTGAATAGAAAAAGCGCTGTAGTATTCTTTAAAATAATATTTCATCAACATTGCCTTCTTTTGTTTGGAAAGAAAAGGAATTTCTTTTCAAGAGTGCACCCTTCATAGGGTTATCATAAGGAGATGTCATTGTTTCGTTCCATTAAGAGAAGTAGTTGCATGTAATAAATGTTTGGGATTAAAATTAACGTCATCATGGTCGTCTTAGTAAACAGTAACTTGTGAACCTCTATAAAGATCAGTCACGTTGCTTCGATACCAAAAGGTTATTAAACAGGGAATGGGTTATTTTCACCTATATTATGTCCAAGGTTACAGCTTCTCTTTGCATTTATAAAAAAATCGTCGTTTTGGGAGATCTGTTCCACCGCGAGAGCGCTGGAGCCTTAAAAAATCATCAACGGGGGCAGCAAACAAATCTCGCAATTTAACAATGTCACAACATGGCTCTCGTTCCCCTCGAGTTTCTAGACCTTGCGACCTTAATAGGCTGTCTGTTTCCTCGTCGGTCATTCTTGGCAAATGACTGGGGCCATCTGCTCGAATTTCATCGGTACCTTACTCCAGTTCAAACTGGGGCGATTCAATTGTATCATATGATCCAGTGTTGACATCACCTTCACGTGCCTGATCAACATTGTCGATATGATTCCAAGTCGCTCTTATTGTCCATACATTTCAGACAGGCGTTTCAGAGTCGCTCTGAACCAAGTAGAATAAAGAGCGACTCGGGTCAATCCACCTCTTTTAATTCACAGTTAAGTTTGAGCAAGCAGAGCACTCACGCACATGGACGCGTTCGCCCCGAAATAATGAAACAGTCGTAAAATTGCAGAGCCGTAGTGTGACGTCATCCAAAACAGGCTTCGATTGGATGCTCCCTACGACTTTTGTTTGCATTTTTGCTTGATATGAAGGAAATCTTTAAGTCTTTAACTCGTGCTTTCTGCATCAGTTGCAATCTTTATTTGGTTTTTGCATAATAGATTGTTTGAAATACAACTAAATTTCTAAAGTAAAGTTTTGAATTTATGTGACTGATCTTTCAGAATAAATTAAAATGCAATTTCTTATTAAATATTATCTTTCTAACTAGACTTATTTCCTCTCTCTTGCATCTAAGCGTTCTGTTAGATCGTTCATGGTGGAACAAAAGTAATATTCCTTTTTTAATTGAAAACTCTAAAGATTTGTACCCATTTACGATCTCAGTTCGTGAGTGGAAGGTGAAAGCCAGCGACTATCTCCCGAAACTCGTGGACCAGGCCAACCTCCACTTCGACATTACCATATTCGTCTCCGAGACAAACCAGGTGGTGACCAAAGGGGCAGATTTCCGCTTAGTTAAGCCCGACCTTGAAGTAGAGGTACAGTCAGAGTTCCTTCCCAATATCTGACCTCAGCAAAATGTTTGTTAGAAGACTGTAATCTGTATCTGACTTTTCTAGTTTTTAAATTTTGTGGACGGTAAAAAAGGAGAGTTTTCAGATGTGATTTTATGCATCAGTCACATTTTGCTGAAAACCTGTGTCTTTGCACATGTAACATACTGTATATATTGTACATGTCAAACTTAGCTGTGTCAAAACATTGCTTGCAACAGGTAGCTTCATGTTTCAAATATACATCAAATATTAAATACATTCTGAATTTTAAAAAATTTGAATTCAAATTTCTTCAGGAAAATTTGATCTCTGCTCTGTTGTATATCTTCAGGTTCCCAAGACTGTGACTGCAGGCACAGAATTCACGGCCAGTGTCAAGTTCACCAATCCTCTGTCAACTGTACTCAGCGGCTGTTTCTTCCACACAGAAGGTCCTGCTGTGGTCCTGCACAAGAAGGAAGCTTTCAGGTATCTAGAACTCTTCGTGGAGGAGCACGTCCTAAACACCTGTTCCAGTCATTAATTATTCTTTGCAAACCCGTCTATCCTTGGCCCAGAAACCTGTCCTAGGTTGTCAGTTGTGCAAGAAATACCAAAAACACCTTCAAAATGTTCCCCACACATTACACAAACAGCCCTGTCTTGTGTTAATGAAATATTTAATTGCATTATGAAAATGTTACACAGTACTGCGATTAAGTTATCAAACCCTGGTTGTTTTTGTCTGTAGAGACATCGCGGGCAATGAAACGGTCAACTACCAAGTCACTGTTGTAGCAAGAAAGACGCCTGGGAGCAAGGAGATCCTGGTGTCTTTCTCGTCCTTGGATCTGATCGGTGTGTCTGGCAAAGCAGCTGTCAACATAATCTAATTGCCCAATCAGAGCAGCCAGAGATGACTAATTATGCGAAGAACAGTACAATCTGCTCGGTGTTTGGCAAAGTACGCGTAGTGCTGTGTAATCTTGCAATCAAAAAAGTATCGTCGTATGTTAAACAGCATTTGTTGTAAAGAAAATAAGACTATTTCATTTATATAAAGGGTTTAGCCCTTACCCAACGTATATATTGATGAACACTGTATGCTCAGTGCTTGTTTGAGAGCTTGCGACAAAATGCACAAGCTTACCCGACAAAACTCTTTATACAAATTAGCATCTCCCCAACGCCAAAAAAAATACATCTTGAAGATTATTTCAGTCACTGTAGTTTAGGAGGCACTTATGTATGTGTGTGCAAAGACCTGAAAAATGTACTATTAAACATGTACTGACTAATCCTGAAGCATGATTGATTTACCCTTTGGCTCAAATTTCTTGTAAGGGTCAAAAGATGCTTAACCAGACATTTAAACATCTCCTCCAAATACACTCTTTGGTTGATCTCTTTTCGTTTGGTTTCACTCATTTTTTTTTGTTTTACCTTTAGCGTTTTCTTCATATTTTTAGCCAAGCACAATTATCAGTAGTTTGGAATTGCACTTCGTGATCAGTAGCAATACTAACAATAACACCCCCTGTCTCATACTACTGGCAAGGTAATTTTTGTTACACGTGATCATGTAACTAATCTTGATAGAGGTTTGAAAATAGATAGAACAACATATAGCATGTTGTGATTTTATTGTATGAGTAAAATACGATTTTACTTTAATTTTTCTTTAACTTTCTAAGAGAAACGTATCAGATACGTAAAAAACTTAATTTCAGTTTAACTGATGCAATTTTAAATTAGTGATGAAATTCAGAGTACATGTAATCGAACTCGTTGCCAATAAGTGCCCTTAGTGTGAGTTTAAAATTGTTCAATTTGAAGTGCTTGTAGCCTAGGTAGGATTCCAAACTGCTAAAATTTAGCGACAGACCGTACTTAATACGGTCTCTCGACGCGAACTGCTCTCAGATATTGTCGATTTGAGCTTCAGAACCTGCCAACAGGTAAAGCGGAATGACTGTGACCTTTAACTCGACAGGTTAAAAAACATAATCACTTTTTTCAAGGTTACTGCGAGGATTACTGATGTATGTTTTTCTGAAATCCAGCTTTGACCATAAAATCTTGCACGCAATAAGCTTACAAATGTACTCCACGATTTGAAGACCCTGAGGGTTTTGAATAGACGTTAGGCACGGAAGTTTGTGCTCCGGCGTTATATTTTGCTTACTTAAGGTATCTTCTATCTTACGCGGATTTTCAAAATGTGTTTAGTATTGTTAGGAACAAGACACAATTTTATTTTTGCGTTTAATACACAGGCTTTATGTTTGAAAATGTTGAATTTCAACGATTTCTTACGTGCAAAAGAGAAGTAGGCCTAGGCCCATGCAGATTCATTTTGGTACGCAAGAATCAGTTGGGAAATACAGTGGCCTATAAAATAAGTAGTTTTGATAGTAGGTAAGATGGTAAAGAAAAGCCTTAAAAAGAAAAGACGGTGAGAGAGGTTTGGAAAATGAAAATTAGCTTAAAAAATGAGATTAATTCTTATCAATACTCTGTTGACATTTTCATTACATGCTCTATAGGTTTTAGGTACACAGAGAATAAATCGTCACATCGATAATTGACAAGTCTATTGTGTGATTAATGTGGGTGCGCAGAGATATTGCTAGACTTGACTCAAGTCGGGATCTCTGAGAAGTCTTCGCTTATGATGCTTTGGATACATATCGAGACCGCGCGCCGTTAGTTGTTTCGCGCCCTCTTGTGTCCACTTATTACTATGAGTTCATTTCAGAAATCCCGACTTGACGAATCAGTCAACCGTTTGTACACAGCGAATGGACTCATCTACCGAAACTGGTAGCGGCCAATCACATTGCCAGAATTGTTTTTACGTCGTCCATACCTGCATTATAATAAACGAGTCTACAAGTCTGACTACTTTGGTTGGTGGAAATTCCGTATACATTATGCAACATCATGTCAATCATGTGCAATTATGAATAACTATTACCGACGAAGGGCCCGATTGGCTTATCCGTCAAGTCGGACTTACTGACTGGTGACGTATGACACACGTTTTTGTATATTAAAAGCTATCAAATGAGGGCACCTTATAAGGGTTATGCGAGCTGCCGGAGCCGAGCGCGACGACCGTGTAGTAGTACGTACAGGCTGAAGGGATGGCTGACGGGGGGAATAGCAACGTGAGTCCGACTTCATTCAAGTCCGAGATATTGCAAGTCTCCGAAACCTCAGAGGCACTTTAACATCTCCACAGCTATAGAAACAACTTCTGTGCCAGATTTATTCAGACTTCTGTTCCAGATTTATTTAACTCACAAAAGATTTATTCAGAAAACGTCTACGCTTCAATTTAGGGGTTGAGGGAGGTAATGTGTCAATAACTTTGTATAAGGTTGACTTCGAGTCCGAGTTGGGAAGTGCTTCACAATGGCCCACTGTTTCGATCATTTGTGTATGGGCACACGTTTGACGCACACCATGTGACTGAGTGTTTGTGCTTCACAACCGACAATGTGTGATTATTCAAACAACTGAGCAAGTTGAGACTGAGCAAGATTGAGCTGTGGCTGTTATTTTCTCCATTCGAACTCCTTCACTGTAACCGTTTGGGGGTGGATTCAATATGGAGGGGGAGGCTGGATCAGCTCATGAGATGCAACAAGTTTTAGATCTCGTACCCTATCCCTCCTCCTGAGGGTTGCAACCCAACGGTTTATACACGTGTGGTTTTTGAATCTAGGATTTCTGATCTTGATAGGTGTATTAATGCTATGCGGAAGAATATACTGCGAAAAAACACCAAGGCAAAATTACAACAAAAACACATCGCCAGGAGGAAATTACTGACAGAGTAGACAATGAAATAAGTCCGCTAGATCCCAATTTATAGATGGCCTCTTGTGTTGGATTACATCTTCCAGATTCTTGTGGTCTCTCCAACATAAATCATTGCGTTTTCGTAGAAAATCATCGAGAGTGCCACGCTACTGGACGATGATTTCCGATAAAACTCCCAGCGAACTGTCTCGCCAGCCAGGCCGACAGTTCGTAGACCGCCGAGTGGTTTGGAATTTATCAAAACAGAAGAAGCAATGTCAACCCGCCATTTGACAAGTGTAAAATAAATGGTGTAGCATTGTTATTTTTACTGATGTACAGTAACTACAAATTTAATAATTACGGTTTTTGGTGAATTTGTAAACCGCCATAGTAACGTTGGAACTGGACAAAGGTATTCCAACATTAACAAATGTCTGCTATTTTGTGAAAGCGGAGAGGAATGTGTTGCGGTTAGTTCGTGTATAGCGTTGATAAAAGTTCCCCAAAATGTTTGACCAAGAGCCATATCATATCATTCAAAGGCCTACAGGGTTTACGAACAGTTCGGTAGCCAACGATGATATAAGACTGTCACAATGGTAAATCGGACAAAGGTGGCTCTCTTATTGATATGGGTTATACATACATACCTGTATTAATTTGTCATTAGGAATTTGGTGCTGATGCCTTGGGCTTGGGCAAAAATGTGTCATTTTGACTAATAAAAGTCAGTCCAGCTCTATGTCTAGTATGACCAATTAATAAATAAGTCAGACAGACCAATGACTAACATTAATAAGTAAAAGATAAGTCAAATATTAGTTAAATTTGACCAAAGTCAGTCAGTGTTGTTGACTAAATGTTACATTACTCGGGCACTCTCTATAAAAGTGACATTTTATTGATTGATTGCACACGAACCATTACTATTATGATTCATGTACAAACTGGACTGAGCCAATACGAAAACGGCGCCAATGGTCCGTTTACTGACAGAGGTGACCAATAAGAGAGCACATAATCCCCGGGCGGGGCGCCATTTCCTTATTGGCTCAGTCCAGTTTGTGCAAGAACTATCGATACCGACGGTTTGTGTACAATCAATAAAATGTCATTGTTATCAAAGGTGACCGAGTAATGAGTCCTGTCTTGATTTAATAAGATATCGAGACCCAACTTACACTTACCTATATTGGTCATTTTGACTAATTTATAAGCACACAATTCGTAGAGATCCGATAGATCTCTGCGCTTTAAGAATTCGGACTTCGTTTGCCAAAACAAGTTGAAGAACAATAATTTTCAAGTCGTCAACGTTTAATCCCTGTCCTTTCAGCAAAAACCGCACATGTACAATTAATGAAAGTGTTGGAAGTCAGCATAATCTCATTTGTCTCAATAAACCCAGGTTCGATTCGCTTGCCGTTTTATTAAAATGACTTGATGCCAAATATTGGAAGCACAGATACATTCAGAACAAAACAAATGAAATTTATCCAATGAAATCTAAAATGAATCTATATTCATCTTTCAGACAGTTGTTGACTCTGAACAGCGCCCGGTTATTACCTTCTCGTTACGTGTAAAACGAGCCCGTCCGATACTTCAGTCTCAAGCAGTTGGAAAGCCTTTTTAAAAGAAAGTTGACAAAACGTCAGTCTTTGTATGTTATCTATAAAGAATAGAGGCGCGCGGATTTTTTTAATGTAGTTTGTTTAACCTCCCATCAATTCAACAGTAGGGAAGGTGAAAGGAACCAAATTATCTGGAAAAGATTGGGGAGGGGCAAAAGTCACAATTTCTTTATAATTCATCTCTGTAAATCTTGCCTTTTTTGAAGGAGTGACCAGTATATCTTTCCGCCCTGGGATGTGCTATTGGAAGAGGCAAGCTATAAGCATAGACACCACCAGCCTTAAAATAAAACTGAGCAAAGCAATATTATTGAAGATTTTTTTTGTGCCCGAATGCTACTTTAAAACCTTACAGGCCCTTGAATTTGGGTCACTGGTATGTCTAGCTTAGCGCTGTGTCTATTTACGGTAGGCTGACAAGATTTAATACGTAGGGGCACAACCAGACGCTTGCTGTCTCGCGACCGATATGAACGCTCGGTGCTTATCTAACGACGTATGAGTAAAGTATGAACATGATAAAATGTCGCGGAGGAATCCAGGCAAACTGATCACTGCGATCACGGGCTAGCCTCTCCATGTAGCACCAGAACGTCGTCGGAGTCTCTTTTCCCTAAAATCGACTGCCTATTTGTTTTTTTTACCCGTCTGAGAATCCTCAACCCTTCCAATCCCCTTTAGGGATCTCAAAAAGTCAGATTGGATAACGTTTGTAAAGATGACCTCCTGTAAGAGTCACTATTTGTACACCAGTAACGTCGTAATACATGACCTTCGAGTCCGCCTTTGCGCAAAAATAAGACATCAAAAATTCTCCTGATAACAAGGAAACAATTAAACATTGTCCATTCGGACTAATGTCTTCAGCAGTGAGATTTGCTTGCACGGCCAGTGTTGGCAAGCTCCCTCTTTGTAAAACTTTGTTCCTAGCCTATATGCACTTACTGCTAGGCTTTCCTGGGTCTTATCGTTAACCTTTCCACTGGGTGAACAATGTTTGTGCCGTTCATTAACTTGGACAGTTTTTATCACAAGAAGCATTGACAGTAATGCACATGCAGATCAACGCTGGTGGATTACTCGTACTGTCTTCATTGCTTCTTCGGTCAAAATGGGTCATACAGGTTATGTACAATGTCATAAAGTGTCAACAGCTGCGAATAATTGCATTGCAAATTCGATAAATGGTGGTTAAAATCAAGTGTGAACATTTTTGAAAATCCTTACAAAGTTGTGCTTCTGAAATAAAAATGCAAAACAATAAATCAAATGAGAAATAATCTTTTACATGCAAATGAATCCGAAAAAAGGTAGAATACTTAACGGAACCCCCCCCAAAAAACCTTAAATAAAAATTGAAATCACCATCGACAAATCCAGAAATCGCAATCGAAAAGTGAAAGCGGTAAAATTAAACATAAAATTGTCAAAATATTTTTAAAAGGTACTCTAGGAATGCTTCATTAGGGCGAAATGTCTTTGCAAAGCAGCTTTAGGGATGGTTGAGATGCGAGGCATATTACCTCATTTTTTGAACTTCAATGTTTTCCTCTCAAACAGCATGAAAAAAAACCGGCGTAGTCTTCTGTAATATACATGTATTCCTTAATAAATTTTACAGACACGTAGAAGTTTAGTCATTACAAAATCTTGTCAAGTTGTTGGTAAAAATACCTCTAAGTTTTACATTATAAGGAAAAGACTGGGATTTTTCTTTTGCAGGGGTTGTTCACAAGACCTGGAAATTATTGAAAATAATCTGCCGTTTGTCAATACAGATTCATTACGAATCTACAGTACAGGGTTGATTCGTAAACTAATCTACACTTTACTGAGTAGAGAAACGTCACAAGGACAGCTTAATAATGCGTAAGAATGTGCCCGGCCCAGGCCATTCGTAAACAGGAATGACACGTACCTCGGGCATTGACCTTTACGGAGTTTCAGGATTCTGAGGTTTTTTTTAATCGTGGAGATGTGCATGTATGCAAGAGTGACATGAACCGTCGCCAGGATTTTTTATCACGGGCGGGGGGAGAGAAAGCCCTCATCAGCAACAAAATGATAAACTTTGTAGAAGAGGTCAATTTCGATGTTTCTCAAGCAAACAATCCCCTTTCATCCCGTTCTTTTTCATTTCACTTGCTCTTTCATTTTTTTGGGGGGGAGGGCAACTCTTCCCTTTCCACCCCACGCGACACAAAGGGAGTGTGACATTTTTGGAGGTGGAGTCCTGTACACTCGATTTCTTCCAGTTTGTGATTAAGATGTCGCGTGCGAAGGTTTCTTGTGGATGGGTATCATATTTGGCAAAAATATGAAAGCCATTGGTTTCAAAGAAAACCTGAAAGAAAACAAAACCAGAAATATGGATTCACGTACAAGTGTACATGACAAATTAAACAATCACAACATATTTAAGGAGTAAGGATGCCAGTTTCTGTACTATATGTATTGTGTATATGAAAATCATCGGGAACCATTCAAAACTTCCCGCTTCCTGGCATTTTGAGCTTTAACACGTCACCTGAAGTTTGATGTCGCTATCCACATCAATTGTTCCATGTTAACTCACCCCCATGCAGGGATCATCCGACACAGTTTCAGTGCACCTGCAACCTTTCATAACCATTGTATGGTTTGCAGTGTTTAATTGATAATCTGAGGGAACAGTGCAGCACAGGAAAAAGAGGGACACACTTGTGACTTTTGTTTTGACAAGACAAATATCGGCGGTATATCTCTTGAACTGCCTGCAGTAGGTTGGATATCCCGCGGGCTTGCCTCTGACATATATCTATATCACAAACGAAAATGTTGTACATAACATCCGTCTACATTCCAGACATGATTTTCATACGTGCAATATTGATTTCACAGACTCAGAGATACAGAATTAGAGGCACTGGCACATTTTTCAGTGACCTTTTGTCATCTGTATTTCTGGTTTTCGTTTCCATTTCTAACTCTTTAAAACATCTCGAGAAATTAGTTTTTATTTTATCTCGAGAAAAATCTCCCCCCAAAAACATTCTAGTCCCGCACAAAGTAATCTTAACACGCTTGGCAAGCAAACCGTCCATACTGCCCCTTTATAATGTTCGAGGACAAATGTCAACTTTGAAAATCCACGCGTGCCTGGTGGACTAAGCACGCAAGCTCACGTTTTAACAAGTTGCCCAGTGTGCGTACTTGCTTGTTCGCTTGCGGACGTCCTGTGCCGGTTACACCAGATGAGTGCTTGTCATTGATTTCGTGTTCAAGCTCCAGAACACATACCGTTAACGGTGAGTGACTGTCTTCCTTCTCCGTTGCCTTTGAAAACCTACTACACATATGAACAATATTTCTCAACAAGTTCAGTCATTCGTGAATCCTCCACCCTCTTCAACACTTCTGAGATATCGTCGCAGTGCATTTTTGACATCAACTTGTTTCAATCGGGCATAAAGTGCCCCCCTTAAAAAAATTGCAACCCATAGTAACATTTATTTTCTCCAAAATTTTAGAAATTTTATAGTTGTGTTTGATGTCAAATGGAGGGTTAGAATATCAATTTTTCAAAATAAAGACTACTTTTAAATCCGATGGCGCATTGTAGAGACATTGTTGAAAACGTCAGATACTTTTTTTTGGTTTTGCCCGTGCAGTGGGATTAACTGACACAATCGAAATGCTTTGCTTACATCATTTAGCACCCTTTTACGCATAAGATCTTTGCAAAGACCCACTAAGGAAGAGGATACTGAACTGTCGTGTTACAGTGGTATTGTGTTATTTTAAAACCTGTTTTCCATCAACAAACAAACAGGATCCTGAAATAGTCAAAGTGGTTAATGTTAGAGAAGTAAATAAGATAAATGGTCAACTTAAGTAGGTTTCCCTGAAACTGTAAACTATAAAACTGCACAATTAAACAACCACTGCCTTATGAAATAAACATCAGTTTCATCGAGTTTTGAACTCAAAGAAATTCCAAAGAAGTTAATTTAGGACCTGAACAGGTTTTGCGATACTCAAGGATTTGAGTTGGGCGATTGCATACACTTGCAAGATAAACTAAACGTGTTGCATATCCGCAACTAGAAAACACCATAAGCTTTAATTTAGTACCAAATCAATTATTCCTGGCAATAATTTTTAGAGAAAACTGTTGGGTTGCGTTTTGGGGGGACACTCTGTATGGTTGTCACACAGCGTCCATTTGTCCGTGACAGTTCGTCAGCCAAGAGTGGGTTGTCTTCCAGAAATCAAACTCATGTGTGATGTAGTCGGAAGCTTCATATTTATACTTCTAACAGGTGTTCGCATGCATGCGGTGTTTAAAACAAACCTGGTACGGGAGAGTCAAGTTCTTGGGGGCAGAACCCCCCTCCCCCGGCTGTGAGATGATCCGAAAAAGCCCAGTTAGCTTTTCAAGGTTAGAACTATATCGTGCATGGGCCAAATTACGGATAATGGAAAAACTATCGATATGTAATTTGATGTTGCATGGTAGGATGATATAATTTGTTGAGGCCAAAATGTACGCTCAGGGATCTACATGATTTGTGTGGATTTGTACGAAGCGTACGGCTCTCTGCTATGCAATAACACAGGTGGAGGTAAGCATTAATGAAGGGAGTACCACGTATTTCTTTTGTTCTCTGAATACAAGCCTCCAAGCAAGGGCGGATGGCGGGGGGGGGGGAACTGGGGCCATGCCCCCCCCCCCCAGAAAGATGAGGATTGTTTTTAATCAATCAGAGTGAAGATATTAAGTGTCTTAAATGGAGGTTGTTTTGTATGGACAAAGCCATTTTGTTCAGGAAATTGTTTCTGAGTAGCTGCTTTAAGTTAATTGTTTCTGGTTCTGATCAGTTTATGCAAAAGTGCACCGGGGACGCGGCTTACTTGTTTTGCTCCCAACACATACACACACAAAATTGGACCTGGATCCGTCTTTGCGTTCAAAATGCACCTTTGTATCTCACTTTACCTCATTTTTAATTCTGTTTCATTATTTAATTAAAGGGTATTTTGCTGCCTTTTAGGATTTTAAGAGCATTTCCATATATGCATTTTAAAAATTGTGCCAGCCTAAATCTTCCCTTCTTTAATAATCTATAAGCAATAAGCAAGCCAGCATTCTTTTATCAGCAATGTTGTCAGTAAGTAAATTCTTGGTTGGTAATTTGGACTGAAAAGCCTATGACCCAAACTGACAGCGCCCTCATCTGTGCAGGAGGGCATGTATAGAACTTTAAATATTTAAACATGTGCACTTCTCAATGCATGCTGGTAAAGATGTCATATACCTTCCATAGATCGAAGCATGACGCACTGGCGGCGGAAGTGGAATGCGGGGGCCAGTGCCCCCTCTCCCCCCACTTTTCCAAGGCGGGGGTGGCTCATATGATAGGTGGAGCGTTGGATCGGCCCATCAATGACTGATGCCTGATGCTCTTATAACTCCCCCCACTTGGAAAATCGTTCCACCGTCGGTGACATTAACTTTGCAGAAAAAAATCATTATTAATTCCTGATTCGTGTACTTTTACGGTAATATGTGGGTGTACGATGCTCATGCTGGATCTCACCGTGCTGACGCCTTGATGCGTACAGGCTAGTGCTACGATGAGGTCGGTGCCGTTCGCCCCAGAGATGATTGAATGCAAGGGACTTGAAGTGGAGCTGATATCTGCGGTATTTAGCCACCCCTACTGGCTGACTTCAACAAGAGTCTGTGTGAAGGGGGGACTTAAGGGGGGACTGTGTTCCGGAGGGGTGAGGTCTCAAACAAAGTGAGCCTCCGGAACAGCGTCGGATGATCGGCTATTTATATAGCTTCAGCTATTTTGTTACGTCAAAATGCATCTGTAACGGATTCTCCTGTCTCTTTCATGGAAGGGGAGGTATATTATTTGTTCCCCGTGCTAATAAAGGTGGTTTCATGCGTTTTAATAACAATCTGTTGGTGCCAATAACTGAAACCCATTTCTCACACAGAAAATGTTCCGTAATGGTGCATTGTATACATGAAATTGTGCACCTTGAGGCTTCTAATATTAAATCTAATATTAAATCACAACTTCGTGGCGCGTGATATTTATTCATAGTAAAGCGGTAGCTTGTGCTTACTTTAAAAATATCACTAATTTCAAGATGTCTTTAAAATTTCTTCTATTTTGAAAGCCATTTAGGAATGATATCAAGGCGTCTTTAAATCCATTCTAGATATCTTGAAATCTGGTTTTTAGATAGATAACTTCAGATCCATTTCCAGATATATCGAAATCCTTTTAAAAGCATCTCTAAATCCATTTCAAACATTTCAAAATTCTTTTCGGATTTTCCAAACTCCTTATTCAAGATATTTTAACAATCATTTTTTCTTCTGTGCTACAAGATACTCCATTTTTGCCTGATTTCCCAGAAAGTATATTGTAATTAACCCTGGCACGTCTTTCTATTTTATCTTCGTCCCGACATGACAGAAGCAAAAGAGAAAACGATTTCAAGATATACTACACCATTTCAAACTATCTTGAAATCGATTTCCAAGAAATTTAAAATTACATTTTTTATGTTACCAACAGATTTCGAGATATCTTGAAATGGATTTTGAGATGTCTATTGTCAATTTCAACATACCTCGAATCGAATTCAAGACACCTAAATCAATTTTGAGATATCTTGAATTCGATTTCAAGATATCTCAAAATTTATTTGAAGATTTCTGAAGAAGGATTTGGAGACATCTTGAAGCAACCAAAAGCAATAAATGTCACTTATGCGCGCCATGCAACAGATCAAGCACCTAGCAGGGTAGTGTAATGAAAAAGTCAATTGGTCAAAGGTTATCGTTGGCTATTATGTGGAATGTTGGCTGTCTGTATCCTCGAGTGTTTTTCTCATTGCTATGTTTGTATAACAAAACAGGATGTCGTATGCAGAGGTATTTATTTACCAGGGCAACAGTTTACCTTTAAATCCCTGTTTTTAATTTAGTTGATTTTATTTTGATGTTTTTGGAATATGGCGCAAAGAGTACGTGCTGCCCATGGTGCATCGGGGAAGCATAATTGATTGTTTGTTTCCTTAGCAATTTCCTGTTTTCAAGAATCGTAATTCTTTCATATTTTTTAAAGATGTGCTTCCATTTCTTGTAATGGCAAGTTTTAGATATACGTGTATTTTGCATTTATATTTGGTTTTTACTTGTTCTTGGATAAAACATGAATCGGTCATTGGTCAGTTTTACAGATTGTTAATAATATGGTTATCTATTACTTGAACCACCAGATCATAGCTATATAATTACACGAGATGGCATCTAGACAGAGAACGAGAGCATCTGGTGTGGCGTTGACTGGACGAATCGGTGAATCGGGTCCGCCAAGAGCCGATATACCAGCAAAGCCAGAGACCGGTACGATAATGTTTATCCTTGTCAGGTTTAAAATGCAACTCTTTTGAATATGAATTGAATGTCGTTTACCTAATCAAACTGCATTTCAAAAAGTCCCCTTGCCTTCTGAACGTGGTGACCTGAAAGACATAGCAAAACCTATTTACTGGTGAGCTTCTTAAAGGTTGCATTGTTATTTTTACTCGGGAGAATATTCGTTGAACTTTATCCTCTTACATGAAAGAAAACTGTTGAATCTGCCCTTTTTAACACTAAAATTCCGCATGCTTTGTTGACTGTTCATTTTGTTCTTAAAATGTGAATTCTTCAGTGACTCTGTGGTTGAAAACCTCAAGTGGCTTTTTTTTTTCGTGATCTTTGTTTTCTGGGATTAAAAAGATGAGTTACTAGTTATAGCGAAACTGACAACGCCGGTAACTGAGTATCCTTCCATCAACCCCTATAGGCTTTGAAACAGGGCTTTGATTTGTAGAGTCCTACGAAAAGCTTTGCCTAAGCACCATGTCTCTCTCTCAAGGCGCTTGTTTCGAGTGCCCGAGCGTCATTTCAAGTCACGTTTATTTTTATAAAAGATCTGTCCTGTTAATATAGTCGTAATACATTCCAGGGATATTAATGAAAACTTCCTGTCGCTATCTTTTTTGGAAGGTTGCCAGCCCGTGTGTAGTGCCTTTGATTTTAGTGTGTGTAAAACTAAACATCTGCTGAAAGATTTGAAATTGGCGTACATGAAGTTACTAGGAATTATTTCCAAATGAAGCAAAAGTCGATTCACAGTTTTTGACGACTGGACTCGACTCAAGTTCCGACCGGTAAATGGTTCGACTCGACTCGAACTTATTAAAAATGACTGAACTCGACTCAAGTCAGTGTGTTACAATGAGTCGACTTGACTTGAATCGCAGATATTATTGACTCGTTACTACTCTGCTTTTGGCTGTCCACCAAGATTCCTCTGGCAGAATTTGTTGTTGTGCTTCACTCTGCAGGCCAGCTGAAGGTGGAGTCGGTAGACCTTCAGACGGCGAAGAACCGACCGGCTCACCGCACCGATAAGTACGAGTACGCCGGACTGGTGGTGAGGCGTGGCCAGGCCTTCGAAGTGGAGATCAACTTGAATAAGCAGTACGATGCAGCAGCCGGCCACAGAGTGTTCATCGAAATGTGGTGGGGTAAGGAAGGCATCCAGATCTGGAGCTGTTTCTGCAATCCTCCATGTCCAGTGGTCAAGACCTTTTTTAGTTACTCCATTTCTTTCTGAAAATTAGTTCTTCACTGAGTGGAAATGTAGTTCCCCTAAAAGAAATGAACGAATACCCAACCCCACAACAAAAATGACGCCTTTATTGTTTATGTGCAGCATCTTTATTCCTCATTTTAAAGTTGTGGAAGGTTTCCACTTTGAAATGTAGTGTTCCGTACCAGCAAATCTTGAAAACGGCACCGCAAAGGTGTACTCGTTCATGTTGCGGTCACCGTACATTCTCAAGGTCTACAGGAACTTCTGCATGTGCAAAGCCTAGCTCAGAGATCCTGATTTTGCATTCATGTTGCACTCTTGCGTGATCGCGAAAGCATGTTCAATCGATCTGTGGATATTTTCACCAACAAATTCACAGTTATGCAGCCATCCGCAAAATGGCCTGGGCGGCAAAAAGCTTGAGCGGCACAAGGCCAAAAACATTGTGGTCATTTTCTCCTCGATTCCAAGAGAGTGCTTTTCGCTTATGTATTCCGCAAGAAAAGCTTTGAATATCGTCTTAGCTGCTCCTTCTGGTTTTGGAGGATTTTTTGATGCACGAAATAAAGAATCACAAATTTCCAACAAGCTGCGCATGTGAGAAAGACCACCACCTTTTCAAAATCTCAGTTGCGTCTGTTATATACAAATCACTTGTAGTTATTTTGGAGTTCAAAAAAAATATTTCCCTTAGAGACCAAAATACAGTTCAATAGTAGCACAACTTGGCACATCTTAATTAACCCCGCCCAGCTGTTGCCCGTCAGCGTGGCAGACTGCTCCTGCCGGCTTTGACCGTTCGATGTAATGCTTCCACACGTGTCATGGTACATGTATTCCCCTCTCGTTCGAACGAGAGCTTACGGTCCTATTTGCTGTAGGGCCTATCTTGTAAGTCAATTATGATTTCGCCTCTTGTGCTGCATCGTCACGCTCAGAGACACTATTCAACTCTTTCTTTCAAAACCACATTAGACGATAGTTTGAAAACAACAAAACAACTGCGGTGTGATTTTCAACCAAATCGTAGTAACCAACCCAATTTGTTGGCCTCGAAAACCCTCCTCCCGAATAAAATAATGTTTAATGTGAACTGTATACCTTGCACAGTATTGGTGCGGATTTATTATTTTAGCGCCGAGGGCGCTGTGCTGTCTTTATTTCTTCATTAAAAAATTACACGAAAACTTAACCACCCCGTGTAGTAAAGATACCATGGAAGACTCTGAAACACATGATGGCGGCAGACAAACCGCAACCTCGACTCCATGGGCTGCGTGCGGGTTCCTTCACTGTCCCCTTGTCGATTAAATTCCGAGAATACGGGTGATTCACAATAACGCGTTGGCCAATCACAACACTCGAAATTTGTCGACCTTTTCAAACGCGTATTGGGTCGACAAATTTCTGTATGCACATGCAGGTTATTGATAGATTTCTCGCAATGTTTCAATTTACTGCTGACAGGAGACAAGCCAATGATGTCTCACGAGAGCCATATCGCCATTTACGTTCGTCCCATCGATGTAGCAAGCGAAGATGTCGATGAGTGGAGGGCAAAGGTCATCGAATCCAAGGGAACCAAGCTGACCGTAAAGATATCCATTCCCTCCGATTGTCTGATCGGCCGGTATAAGATGGCAGTTCGCACTAACGTTGGGGGCGCCTTTGCCTCCCGCTTCAAACTGGAGGGACACGTCTACGTTCTTTTCAATCCCTGGTGTCAAGGTAAACTTGGGTATTGTCATTAGACGTCATTCACTGCGCATTTTAATCAATCAACACGTTATTTTCATTTCTTTCATCTTGTCTGATGAAGGTGGTAAAATTGCGGACCTCACCGCGATGTGTTTTTCCTTTGTGGATTATGGTGAAAGTCTGAAACTCAAAGTCTGATGCAACTACACAAAGGCATGCGCAATATCTGATATACTAGAACCATTCGATGGGAATCTTCTGTTTTATGTGTACGTTTGTACGATTTCCTGTATCAGTGAATTCCCGACATCTCAAATTGCCATTTCGTCTTCATTTCACCCAGCCGATGAGGTGTTCCTACACAAAGAGGAGCTGAGGCAGGAATACGTTCTGAATGATATGGGGATGTACTTCTTTGGAACCGACCACTCCGTGGGATGGGCGCCGTGGTATTTTGGCCAGGTCAATGATTTTTGCCTCTTTCCAGGAATAGTCGAATCAAGGCTATCCACTACTGCGGCATATATGAAGCACATCCTGAAAGGCGAAGAACTGAGAGCAGCTCGTGCGCGCGACAGGCACACAGGCAAAGACCTTATGTTTTTATACCTGAAGGGAAGCTAGTAGTGTATCCTTTGCTTGTACAAATAACAAAACATACAAGAAAAAAAAACACTTGACATTTTGCCATCATATGTAAGAACGTTCCCGCCAGGAACGGATAGACACACTCGGCTATCACCACGAGTCAAATGAGAGTTAATCTGCGCGGCTAGCATAGTTACCTTACAAATGTACTTTAGGTACAGTAAGTCCTTTTTATCTGCCTTCCAGTTTGAGTCTGGAATCCTGGAGTGTTTGGTTCGCCTTCTGGAAGATTGCAAGAAGCGCCCTGCAGCTTATTCCTGCCCAATTGAAATATCTAGGCAGCTGTCGGCTCTGGTGAGTGTGGGCAACAATTTGGGAACAAAATGTGTTCGCTGATTCTCTCGGAAACGTTTACACCAAAGAATTTTCTAGTCCCTGCCAACCCATAGACTGCATACAAAACACCTTAGAAGCTACAAGAAGCCATAACCTTTGGTAGCTGCAGCAACCTCTTCATCTGGGCACGTGAAGATATTAATCCAAGTTGGGAATTTGAACTTTACCTTAAAGTAGTCAGATCTTATAAGAGTAGAACGCCCTGAGGAAAGACATAAAAAGTAGACCATGCATTTTTCAGTATGTAAACTGTTCGGCCTATTTTGTGTAAAACTTTGACGATTCAGTTTAACTTGTTGCACCACAACTGGCAGGTTAATTCACAAGATGAGGGAGGAATCCTCGCCGGCAACTGGAGTGGCGATTACGCGGATGGCACGGAGCCTACAGCTTGGTCCGGGAGCGCCTCCATCTTTGAGGAGTACATCAGGACAGGGCTGCCGGTGAGGTACGGACAGTGCTGGGTGTTTGGCGGTCTGCTTACCACAGGTGGGTCTGGCAACTAGGAAAAACTGTACCCTGAGGTAACCCAAACTTCATGGAATATTTGTTTATATTGAAGGGAGCACTTACACGTTTTCGGCGTGGTAAGAGCATTCTGAGCTCGTCCTTTTGCACTTGGACGTTTCTGTGGCGCTTCAGTATGAATGACTCTTGACAGTCCCTCAGGTACAAACACACACTTTCTTTCAGCTCCACTGGAGTACCATCATGTAATGGAGTATTTGTTGCCCTTTGCAATGGGTGAAAAAGCAAGGTATATATTTTTCGAAAGAAATTCAGAAACAACTGGCCCGCTTTCAAAACGTTGCTCCCCTGTATTTAACAAACATCCAAGTGGGACAGTTCAAACGTGACCCAAATATCCAGTTCGATATCGCTCATAGCTTTATCAGGTGGAACCTTTCGGATTACCTTCTCTGCTTTCGTTCCAACGTCATAATGTCCAGAAGTAAATATTGCATTTATGATATTGTCCCTTAACAGTTTTTTCCTGATAATAACACCGATTTTCCATAAGTTTCAAGGAGTCAGTAATGATTCTCTTTTTAAACCTCAGCTCTCCGCTGCATTGGTATCCCGGGCCGTACCATCACCAACTTCTCCTCGGCGCATGACACTGACGCTAACTGCCTGATTGACTACCACTACGATGCCGATGGGAAATCACTTGGAACGGCCGACAGCGTCTGGTCAGTTCAACATAGAAAAACCTTTGAAGTTTAGTTAAAATGAGCTTACTGTTCGTAGAATTTTAGCAAACCTGTCGCAAATTTTTTCATAAGTTTTTAAAGCCTGAGTATAAAGGGCGAAATCCGAGATTAACAGGTGACTCTGTCATAATGTGAAACTTGAGCAAAAACAGTGATTTTCTTGTGAAAAACATGGTATTCATGATTTAGGGAGTCAGTACACAAAATAGCATTTCAACTCCATCTACAATGTAACCAGTGCCGTAAATTGGAGGAGATTGGAATTTGTTTGTGTGCTTGTTTCTGTATTCTCAGCACTAAATATACAAGGTTTATAAATACATATAAGTCGGGTAAGGGCAACACCCGTAACTTAATTCAACATCTCCCTCACACAAAAGTACATCTTGAAAATAGTTCACGGTACCCGTTGCTACACGTGCCGGACTCGCACCGGCCAGCTGACCCCAGCAAGTTCAGCGGTCGAGTGATTAAAATGTCTACACTAGTAAGCAAGAGGTTGTGGGTTCGAGTCCCACCCGAATAAGCTTGTGGAATTTTTCGCAAGATCTCGGACAAGCACTGAGTATACATTATTTATAAATACATACACGTTGGGTATTAAGGGCAAAACCCGTAATATAAATTCTCCTTTTCTATCAGAATGGCCTGAAAGATCAGTGTGAACACTTCTGTACATACAGCCGTTACCTCAGTAAGATAACCAAATTTTATTTGTGATACGTCCCTCAAAACAACCAGGAACTTTCATGTCTGGAATGACGCTTGGATGGCCCGCCGTGACCTACCCAAGGGCTATGGTGGGTGGCAAGCGCTGGACGCCACTCCACAAGAGAAAAGCGATTGTAAGTATGCCGCCGGAGTAAAGAATCGTGTAGTGCCTCCGTGTTTTGATTGGTCGGTAGACCTTTGTATGTGGTCGTAAGGACGAATGGGGATATGGACGAAGGGGCTAAATGGCTGGGTTTATGCAAACAACCTGCAGGCTGCTATTGAGATGGACCATACTTTTTGGCAAAGTCATGGAACAATCAGTCAAACCGGAAAGTCTGCCATGTTTAAAGATTATGTTTCACATGTCGTTAAAATGTCGCTAAAAGAGCTGTAACTTTCACAAAACACAAGTCATTGCCACAACGGTGCCTCCCAAGTGAAATTTTCACATATTATGTTCGGTAGTGGTGTACCGAGATTTTTTACTGTTCTTTTCTTCAACGTGTTCAATCTTTCTCATGCAGATGTGTACCGCACAGGACCTGCCTCCCTGACTGCAGTGAAGAGCGGCCAAGTGTATTTCAGTTACGACACCAAGTTCGTGTTTGCCGAGGTCAACGCCTGCAAAGTCTCGTGGCTAATCAGCATGGATTACTCGGAGGTATTTGTTGCAGAAAATTCCACTTTCGGCTTTTCAAGCATTTGGGCCGAAGATGGGTCATGGAGTGCACGATTTATGTAAACAGAATGCGCAATGCGTTTTAAACGAGGCTTGATTACTGTACGATTCAGATGTTTCTTTGACTTTCACCATTCTAAAGCTGAAGCTTCAAATGGTTTTTACTCACAAATGTCTTGTGAGATAATATCATTGAAGCTAATTTGTCTTTAATGTTGATTCTTCTCATGGTGTACAGTCAGCTTACTTCAGGACCTTGGCTCATAGTTGTCGGTATTTGTTTGTGTTTGTTTCGAACTCAGTCTCCCAGAATTTTCCCTCTTTTTTATTATAATCCATATCCCAGCTCAAGTTAAGTTGCCTTGCTTGTGTTAGTGTCAGTCTCACATGGATTGTTGGTGTTTGAAAGGCCGTGATTCTGCGCACTTAGTGGGTGTGGTCGTTCAAATGTGCGGCCCTTGTGAAACGTCAATTACACTAAAAAGTTTATAAAATCATTTTTGTTCGTAGCAACCGAAAGTCATAGATATTGATACCGACGCAGTGGGGACTCGCATTTTGACGAAAGCTGTTGGAAAAATGGAACGGGAGGATATCACTCGGCAGTACAAGCCAGAGGAAGGTAAGATAACGTATTGTTACCGGAGCAGAAGCCGCTTCAGAAACAGGGGCAGTACGGCTACGGCTTTTCGCCATTCCGCGATTAGGAGAGAAAAATTCAGTCATAGTGCCCAAGTGGTACACGGCAATAGGGGATTATCCACATGGGGATATCCACAATGGTAACGGCCTACAGTGACTTACAAGTCTTTGATAAATGTTTTCGACCAGCTGGTAGCGGGTTTTAGGCAAATAATTCAGATATTAGCTGTGGGCATTTTGAAACTATATCCGCCCCAATTATATGGTGTTGGTCTTAGACACAGTTGGGACTGTCCACAATACAGTCAGGGCAGTCTAGACTATGGTGCTGCAGTCGGACAGCTCAACAATGGTTTTAATAGTGTGATAATATGTGATTCAACGTGTGCCCGTGATTGTCATTTCGTCTAATAATTTCTGTTTCCATCATGAGGAAATGTCAGGTTGCTTGGAACGTACTTAAAGAATTCTGTCGAGAGTTTCGATAGAGTTTAGTCTAAATATATAGGCACGCCCCAGCTGCGGGCACTGAAATTGAGACTCTCTAAACTGTAGTTGGGACTGATACATAGCTTCGGCGTAATAATCGCTGATGTGGCATAATTTTGTATTTTACAAAAGACATCGTTCAACCAACGTCAGAGGTAACAGCTGTGGATCACATCAGTTTTAACAAAAATGCCTCCCGTGTATATATCCATCGTTAACACCACGTGCAGCGCGTGCGAGGCTACGGCACGATGTAGCTGACGAGACAAATTGCATTGAATTGAGAAATCTTTCAGGTGCTATTTACTTTGTTCAAAGGGGGACACGCGATATATTCAGGTATGCCATTATCATAACCTAAAAATAAGACCAGACACAAGACCATGCACAAGAACAGGCGCAAGTAACAGGGTGAACAATCACAAAGGAATGCTTTTGTTGCAGTTCATTTGAGTAGCTTGTGACATGAATTCAGACTGGAGTTCTTGTGTTGGTCCAGTGCTGGTATTGTGTGGTCTTGTGAAGGTCATAATTGGTCTTGGCTACAACTTTCCGTTGCTCCTTATTTCAGAATCACTCCATTCTTAATAAATTTGTCATAAAGCGAGTTTGGTATTCTAACAGCGCATGCCTATGATCCTAAAGAAGCGCGTCCCAAGTCATTCGGCCATGCATGCGAGGTCTCCCCAATCAACGTGGCATTTTGCTTATCTGGTTACCTTGTTCACAGACGTGATATAAATAAAAGGACGTCTGCGGTCTCAGCTGGAAGCTTTTCCGTTTCACTTATTTCCATCCATGTATTTGGGAAGTATTTTCCATAATACACAATGACACAGTATACACACGAACACGACATTTTAACAGACAAAACATGACTGAACAGAAGTGTCGCTGCTCTATAGTTCAATTACCCCTATGCCCCCCATAAAAAAATCAGTACCCGTATATGCAGGCGTTATCGGTCACGTCGGCCTCTTTGCGTTGCCAAAGTTGCGACTTGGCTTTATGTATTATTGTGTCCCAATCGAGCCAACGGGAACTACGCTTGGAGCGTAAACTCAACAATTCCAAGATCACCGCCGTTAATACATCTATTATGACTGCATACATTTCTGACACGTTTTACTTCAATTCATCTGCTTATGACAACATTAAGCTGTCGATGATCAGAGCTCTCGGATTTCAGTTGCATTACCGTCCCAAAAGAACGCAGCATTGCTGTCTACACGAGGCTGTTGTGCACTTGGCTCCGGTTCGGTATGACGCGGCAGAGAATGTCCGATCATCAAAGACATCATGTATTGAGAGACAATGAGTTCAGAGTATGCCGGATGCTTTTTGGGACGTTACCGTTGTCCTTCTAGATTTTCAAACATAACATTTCTTCCGAGGTTTCAATCGGCCATAGCCGTCTCTGTAATTCAAAGTTTTTGATTCAGTAAGCCCGTTTTATCGAGAACAAGGACTTAACATTTGTTCCTGTCGTTAGGTTCTGTCATGGAATACCTGAGCCTCTTCACTGCCGACAAGTACACGTATACTCTCAAGAAGCTCTTACCGGAGACGGGCCGGGACACTAGCTTGAAGATCGTCCTGCCGGAAGACGTTCTCATCGGTAAGGACTTTGTGGTTCAGGCCAAGCTGAAGAAGACGTGCCCTGTCGAGGAGCTGCGAAGTGTGACTCTCGTCATCACTTGTATTACAATGTACTACACGGGAGTGAAAGCAAATCTGGTATTTGAGTCACGAGACTTTGTCAACGTGAAGAGCGCAGAAGCAGGTTAGTTACAACCTTTAGAAGAAAACCTTCGTAGGATAAACTTCCAGAAGTTCACCTTGGAAATAATTATTTCTTTCTTTCTCAGTGCACATGAGAGTATAGGTCAGAAGCAAAGTTTCTTTTTAAATATATGTTAATGAACAGCTTTTGGGTGCACAATTTTCATTTCTATTAAAATTGTTAGAGTTTTTCTAAAACCTAAAAAAACATATTTCCTTTATTGGTAGCTTAGCAAAACAGCGATGACAGGTAGTTACGTAAACGTACTACCCGTCATTTGTGCATTACGTTCGTTTGAGGCACCCAAAGTGCTCAAAACGAACGTCTGGCGACTGATTAAAAATTGTGTCCTTAGATGTGTTTTTGTAATGGCCTTTCATCGTTTTGTAAAAAAAAGGACATCACATCCCATTGTCCCATTAGCATCTTTAAAACAAGTCTACTTATCAACAGTAATTTTGTCAGTTATTTTGGGGATAACAATACAATCGATGGACTATACCACCAAAGCCCTAAAGCTTGTTGCCCCGTTAATTCATAGTTCATGAGTGGAAGGTGAAACCGAGCGACTATCTCCCTAAACTCGTGGACCAGGCCAACGTCCGCTTCCAGATAACCATGTTTGTATCCGAGACAGACCAGGTGATGACAAGAGCAGCAAATTTCCGCTTGACCAAGCCGGACCTCGAGGTTCAGGTAAAGTGTGAATTTCGTCTTAGTTTCTTAACTCAGCAATCTGACTTTATATTGGTTCTGTCTGTTTTGTGGACGGAAAAAAGACACAGGTATAGTTTTTTGAGATGTCTTCCTACGCTTATCATAATCCGTTACTCTGTATCGTCATAATACTTGTTCAATACTTACTATCCCTAAAAATATTGCTTGCAGCAAGTGGTTTTAGAAGAACACACCAAAATATGCGATGTACTCTGAACTCAAGTGCTTTCAGCAAATTTGATCTCTGCTCTGTTATATATCTTCAGGTTCCCAAGACTGTGATTGCAGCCACAGAATTTACAGCCAGCGTCAAGTTCACCAATCCTCTGTCCACTGCACTCCACGGCTGCTTCTTCAAAACCGAAGGTCCTGCTGTGGTCCTGCCTAAAAAGGAAGCTTTCAGGTATCTGTAACTGGCTTGAGGGAGAGGAGTGATAGAGCTCCATTCTTGTTTTTGACTGGGGGGAGAACTATCTTTTGCGTTTCAGTATATCGATCTTTCCCAACTTTGATTCCCCGAAAGGTTTCGCTCGATAACTCGCATTTTTTATGTTTTTTTTAGCTCTTTCTTTGTGTGAGATCGGCGGCTACGTCCGAAACACTTGTTTTATTCCGTTATTTATTCGTTGCAAACCTTTCTGTCCTTGGCCCAAAGAAACCCATGCTAGGTCGTCAGTTGTCCAGGAAACACCAAAGCACCTTCAAAATATTCCCCACACATTTCGTAAACGAGCCCACCTTGATTATGACTGTTGATGAAATATTTTAATTAGATCGTGATCATTCTTTACGACTTCAATGATTATTATTTTCAAACGTTGTTATTTTTTGGGTATAGAAACATCGGGGGCAATGAAACAGTCCAGTACAAGGTCACTGTTGTAGCAAGAAAGGCGTTTGGCGACAAGGAGATCCTGGTGTCTTTCTCGTCCTTGGATCTGATTGGTGTGTCCGGCAAAGAAGTTGTCACCATAATCTAACTGCCCAGTCGTGGCAACCGGAGAATTAATTATGCGAAGAACAGCATAATCTGCTCAGTGTTCGGCAAAGTATGTGTACTGCCCGCGCTGTATAATCTTGCAATCAAACATAATTACGTTTTCGTCTCCTTCGTGTCTTTAGCAGAACTTCTGTGAACAAAATTAATCGCCCAATCCCCGTTGGTTAGTAGGCAATTATAATTATATGCTGAGTCTTGAACAGTGAATGATACTGACCATCCATCGGGCATGATTGGTTTTCCCAACGACTCATGATGCCCAAGGGGGGGCGGGGCAGTAGAGCGGAAAGGTCATCCTCTTTCTATGCCCCAGATGTGAAATGCCTTCCATCAAACATATCAAAACATACCTGTTTGGCGGAACTTTTTTCTTTTGGTTTCTCTCAATATTTTCTCGTAAATGTTTTGTTGTTTGGTAATACGGTTTCTTCTTTGTAAAGCGTAAAGTCCAGTAGTTCAGAGTAGCACTATATACACACTTGTAATACTAATGATAAATATATCCTATTTCTGATATCAATAACAAGGTAATCTTTTATGCGTAAGCATTTTTAAGGTATGGTTTGCATGAACACTTAATAAATATTAGGAATCACAAAATGAAAAAAACAATAAATAGCGTTGTGTGATTTTAATGCGTCAGTAAGTAAGGGTTGATAACTTCCTAACAGGTAACATATGCATCATTTGAAGCTTAATTTTACATTTAACAGTTTGCAGTAAGTGACAAAATTTATGTAATCGGCATCGTTGCTAATGAGTGCTCATGAATGTGTTGGCTTATTGTTGAATTGAAGATGTTTAAGGAATAGTAAAGTAGGATTTATAATTGCTGATTACAGTTAGTCCACTGGAATCGCTCTCCGGTGGCACCGATTTAAGCTTCCAAACCTGCTAATGGCCAACACAGAATGGCTGTGACCATTTCGTCCAAAGGTACTTTGGGGACCACTGATGTACGTGTATCTCGAATCCAGCTTGCTGACATGCATGTTGCACGCCCTGTGATCACATCAAAAAATCTGCTCTGAGGGTCGAAGAGCCTGCGAGTTTTGAATTTGGACAGATGCGCAACTGCAATGTTTGCTCTGTCAGGACTATTGCCTCAGATATTTTCATTTATTTGAATATTGTGGGTGCGAAACAAGATATCCCTTTATTCACACTACTGTAGTGGGCGGCACTGAGAGGCCCTATCCTGCTGTCAAAGGGACCAAGTAAAGAACGGATGCAGGCAAACACAAACGACATGTAGGTATAAGCGGCTCAATTTATTCATCAATGGCATATCACCGGCACTTAAACACAGGGGAACGCCGCTGTAAGGAAACATTCGGCTGTACCGAACATCGTATTCTCAATCACGTACATGAAACTAAGAAATGATATACTCACTGAGAGTTTTCTTAAAGACCATACTACATCATCCTTTACAGCTGAATCATGGCTTGGCCAGCCAAGCGCACAAAAAGGCAAGTCAACGACCTCAAAATATGATTTTTTCACGGACAAATTTCATTAGTCTTGTTACGCGTACATCAGACCCAGCTAATCGGTGCACAAATCCGTATATCATGTAAGCTTCGATTCATATTCTCCTACAAGCTACCACATAATGTAACAGACAATATTGCAAAGTCATACAACACTTTCATTAATAAACCTAGACAAATGTTAAAGATAATTTAAGAACTGATTTTCCCCTGCTAGGGATTTGCACTCTGCAAACCGGCGGCACAGGATGCACAAAGGTCAACCAAAAAGTAACAACTTGATGCATATATGCAAATAACCCAGACACGATGTAGATTTACAAAATCATGCGTATACTTTTACAGTAATATCGACATCTAGTCTGACAAAGTCATATTTATTATACTTTAAGTATGTATTGGCTTCGGATTTAAAATGTATACTTTCAACAGGTTTATTTATATCACAGAGCAGAGGCTTGCAAATGTGCTTTGTTGCATTAGGTGTGGAAACTATATGTATTAGGAAAAGCGCCATACAGATTAAGTTGTTTGGGACTGAATAATAATTGTTTTGAACCAAAACGTCAGGGTTAATAGTTACGTAAAGTCTTAAGAAGTTTGCAAAATGAAAAGGATGTTTAAAGAAAGATATCCGAGTTAAAACTCTACTCTGCTTGAAAGTCGATTATTCTTGCAAGCAATTCTATAACGGTTTAATAGCTGCTTCTGTTTTTGCGTGCTGTGTTGATTTAATAAACAGAAAATAAAATCGTTACCCTGCTTGGGGAGACTTGGCAAGTCTATTGTGTGCTTCATAAGGAATGACGCGCACGGCGTTTCTGGAATGTGGGTGTATGGAGCGCAGATTGTGCAAGGAGTTCTTAAAACCTATGCTGAAACGTTCATGCATACTGAACGTACGATCCACGGTCCTTCTTTACTTCAAGCTGTCGATAGACATTAAGTTACATTAGGCCGATATATTTTCTTGCTCTCCTTTGCCTTAAACACGTTCTATGGTAAGTTCAGTGTTCGGAACAGTACCGACGTCGCGTTGAGCTGCATGGTTTCGCTTTTGCGAAGTTTATTGGTTTTTCTGCTTGTTTTGAACGACACCGACTGCAGGAATGTCACTTTGGTGTTCAACGGCCGATGACCTAGTAGATTTGATTAATTCTGACTGCAGCTCATCCAGGTTTAGGAGATTTCTCAGGCACTGCCAAAATCCAAATGAAACTGTGGGCGCCATGAAGCTCACTGCATTGCACCACGCTGTATTCAAGCAGAGGTCGGACTGTGTGGATTGTCTCCTGCAACACCACGTGGATGTCAACGTGCAGGACTGTTGTGGTTACTCGCCCGTGCATGTTGCCGCCAAGCACGGGCTGGTAGAGATGCTCGAGCAGTTGGTGCAACCGGGGACAGAGGCTGACACCAACAGGACGGATGCCATCGGCCTCACACCGCTGTCTCTGGCCCTTCAGGAAGGTCACCACGCCTGTGCGGAGGTACTGCTCAGACATGGCGCGGATCCGAACTTCTACCACAAACACATCGGCTATGAGGTCCATCGGGTCCCCCTCGACGCGCCTGAATGTTTGGAGACATTGTTAAGGTACGGAGCTGACCCTGAGTCCCGAACACCGAAGGGCCTGACAGCGCTGCACGCAGCTGTTGAGGTAGGTCATCTAAAGTTTGTGGAAATACTCCTGACTTTAGGTTGTGACGTGCACGCGTGGACTGCTCCCCGAACGCCCGGCAGGCATAGGCGCAACGCCTTGCAGCTGGCGATCATTGGTAACGAGCTCGACATTACTAGGTGTCTGCTCGCTTATGGAGCGGACCCGAATTCCCGCGACCAGCAGGGAAACACGCCACTTCACCACGCATCAGCCCACCGGGGTGTCCCTTTTATCCAGCTCTTGCTGGACTACGGTGCCGACATCCACGCACTGAACGACCGCCAGTATCAACCGCTTCACCGCGCCTGCTCCGCCGGCAGCGAGCCCGACATTTTGAAATTGTTGTTGCGGAGTGGTGCCGATACAGACGCACTGACCAGTACTGACGACACGCCCCTTCACTGTCTGCTGTCACACTACATCAACGTACTAAACATGGAAGAGGTAGAAGATCGCAACCAGCTGGATCAAGCTTGCCAGCAGCGTGTACTGGCTTTCATCAACAATGGAGGGCGCTTTACCATCTCCACCGCCAGGGACAACTTCCGCAGCGTGTTGAGCATGCTCCCCCTACTGACTGCATTTCCGCAAACCATCCAACTGCTCGTCGAGGGTGCGAACCGCATTGATATACAGGACATCAACGATCTGGTGTTCAGTTTGGTCCAAGAGCCGCTCAAATCACAGCTGGTGCGTACCTACCGTAACCCTGCTTATCTCCTACAGCTGGCTCGGCGCGCCATTCGGTGTCTGATTGGTTTCAAGCAGCTCGAAGAAGCCGTGCGAGATTTGCCGTTGCCAGTCCTACTGCAAAACTATTTGCTTTTTTATTGGGGTTACGACACAAATCATTGAATTGATCTGATGTTTTTCAGTGCTTTCTGCTTTATTAACATACATTAACTTTTTAAGTGCGATATTTCAAGCAAATATCAAAGTTCTGTTCCCAAACGCTTCTGTATTTTATAGCTTCCTCGTATGACGTGGAAGTCGGGGTAAAATCTTTGTCGTTCCGTCCTTTTGTGGGACTACAAATGAACACAAATGGACAGTAAAACTGAAATCATTACGCCCTATATAGAATGCTGCCGCCAATCGGTCCTGACAAGGGGATCCATGGTGTGAACAAGAAAGCCCATCTTTAATTTCTCATTCTAGAGTGTGTAACCTGCAGCTACAACTGTCATGACTAACACTAAACCAACCCAAAGTGTTTTCTTCTCGACAAGCCTGAAGTGTTTTGTCTTGTGATATGTCTGTGCCCCTGTGAAAGAAAAACTCCTTTTTTGCTTGAAGCGTTCAAAAATTGAAATCTATTCAATCTTTTAATACGAGGGCTGACCTAGAGCGGAAGAGAGACCTAATTTGTTGTACGGTAGGAGTGTGTCATGCATGTTGCAAGGCAATACAGTGGATCGCAAAATAAAGAGATAGAAACAGATCTCGGGTTCCATGTTTTAATTTCATCGTTTTTGCTTTGAAAGCGAGAAGGTATATTTGGCGTTAAAAGCCCATGCGAATGGGTTTCGGAAGACGGTTACACGATACGGCTGAGTGCGAATTGCTGGGTAGAATTTCTGACTCGGTGATAATGGTTTAATTTCGATGTAGCCCAGTAAGGGCGTGCACTGTTAACCCTTACATTTCAGGAAAATTGAATTCGTCTCGGTAGGATTGGCTCTAGTTACCGTCCCCTTGCGGAGGTGCAGTGTGTTGTGAATCACGATCAACTTTCCTTTCGCCATTTGCCCTTTTCTGGGCCCCGTCTAGCGACCGAATATGTTTCACGAAAATGTAATTATCTGGGGGCATAATTATGTGTGATTTCGTTCCTTGCATGAGATGCAGCAATCGTGGTGTTGGGAGATCGGATAATGAAATGGCGTGAATGTAAAATTTTAAACAAGCATTTCTAATTTTAAAAAATGCTAAAATTATATTCAGTTTTACACTGTGCCCACAACACATTGTCATTATTTGGCATGCCATTGATTTTTGTTTGTGACGAGTTTCCGTTTGTAATGTTTAGTTTCCCATTGATAGGGAGCTGTTTCTGTTTGCATTTATCTTTTACAGTAGAACAACGCAACGAATGTCATTTCCGCCGAGCTGTTAAACTGGCCCAGATATTAGCAGGATGCAAGTAATCATATCGTTGAGTGATCCCGTAAGTGACTTGATCCGATTCAATCCAGCACCCCGATTACCATCCGTCATTTTGGTAATAATTATCCATTCCACTCCACTATCTGGAAATTGATGAAACTGTGCACCATCTCCAAAAAATCTAACAGATGGCGCCTAAGCCAGACATTATGTCCATGCAAACCTTCCTTACTCCGTGCATTTTTTTTCCTTTGAAAGGCTAGCAGTGCTGGCTGCCTGCACGTTAACCCGCATCTAATGCTCTTAACCCGTTCAGGCTCTCCAACGTCTTCCTGAGTCTTTGCAGATCATCGATTTTCCCGCCAAATAGCCGACCTGAAAGGACTTGAGCATCACGAATATTTGAAAAGCTGGTAGCTGGCAAAGCGTCAGAGCCATGACGCATGGTGAACATGTTGTAACGTGAAGCACGTTTCATGGAATTCTAGCTGGGGAACTTTCAACTTTCAACACCCTGCGCGTAGTATACACGCACAGGTAGTTGTTATTTCAGTCCAGCCTTTTTAGTTACTTCAGTTACTGCGCGCTATGGTCAAGTCAATTTAACCCCTAACCATCTGACATTTAGAAATGTGGGGAAACAGACCTGCTCATCAATAAAAACCTGAAGTGCCACTATCGGAAAGAGCTTATAGAGAGAGAAAATATTACGTGGAATTGTGGAACACAATTATAATTGTATCCAAACAGGTTTAATTCTTCCCATCGACTTAATGAAATTATTAGTAGGGACACATCAGATCGAATTCGTTTCTCCAAATTCGAAATCACGCGTTGAAGAATAGTATAGATTTTTCAGTAATCAACAACAAAGGGTAACATTTCTTCTTTCTTGTTCTGCCATCCTCACTGAGGCATATATTATGGTGTCTTTTGTTTATCTACAACGGAAATCGATGTGATTCCGTCGCTGTCGTTGTCTGCTGGTCATGAAGACCCAAATAAACATTATGAACAATCCAGTAGATATGTTTAGTACTTGCGCTTAAAAGAGAACCCCAGCCTTTTCCAAAAAGCATCGTCCATTTTTTCTTCAAGTTTACTCAAATGTGTTTTAATTTGGCGTTACAGAAATAAACCAGGGTGAATAATTTAAAAACTGTTGGAAATATTAGGCTGTTCGGACGAAGAAGCTGTACCGGGGAGAGTAAGAGAATAATTGCTGTACAGGTTCTTTTTGCATGCTTTGTTTTCTTTTTGCTATCGTTTTAACCCAGATTTTGCCAGCGCGAGCAAGGATCAGCTATCATTGCCAACATTCGTATAAAAGTTAACGGACTGTAGCACCCTTCAACTTCTCAGAGAACTTAAGTTTTGGTTTGCAACATGATGAAATCTATGCCGAAAGAGCACAATCAGTCCTGTACTCATCACATATCGACTACTTAAATCCAGCTGTCGAGATGTCAGCAATCGCGCTAAGGGCAGAACAAGTGCGACCTGAAACAGGGCCCAGGCTCTCTCACTAGCATCGATTGCTTTCGTAATACGATGCCATAAAATGAGCGCTGTTCCTCGGTGTCCGAATTCAGCTGTTTAGGGTTCAGGTGGAATACCACGACATTTAAAATAGTCTATCGACTAGCGACCCCGAAACAACTCTTGAGATTTCTCCATTTTCATTGTAAACTAAGTTTCTTTTGCTTTACCTAATTAAAGTTTCATGTGACCATCTTAACACTGTTTGTGTAATTCATGCCTTGGCCCTAATCAACTTATCTTTTAATTTTTCTTGGTTGAAGAAGACGTCTTTCCAAACTCGAGACCTCTTTTTGCCGAATCGTTTCGTGATTGATTCTCATCAGTTTTGGCTCTTCTTCATCTTCCAAGATGTCATTTAGCGCGGTACAAGTGGCTATATTCAGGTCAAAGCTTTCCGGCAGGTGCATGTGACGGGTGAGTAAGTGTCGGACATCAAAAAGAGCCCGAATTGAAGCCTCCAAACGTCTTTAAAAAACGAGACGGTTCATCAAATGAAAAGAGGAGTTGCCAATGTCATCCAGTCTTGTTTCAGAAGTTAAGACTAAACCTTGCCAAAGTCTAATTTGAATCTAAATTTATAGGATTTTTTTCTGTCCCCGTGTTAAAATCTTTCCTTATATAGGCTGGACGGCAATTCCCCTTATCCTGGAGCTATTTAATTATTTTCATTTTCTTTAATTTTTTGATGGTCATATTCCAAATAATACATTTTCACCCAGCATTCTTGTCTTTGAGCACTTTGATTAATCAGGTGCATTAACGAAAGGTATGACTGAACCTCAAAGATCACTGTTAATTATTTTACAAATTCTGGCACCTTATACCGTAATGTCCCCCCAAGATTCCGTCTGAGTTAAGCAAGCCCTCGACCATCGTTTGAACCTATATTTTAAGATAATATCTATGGTTTATAATGAACTTCAGTTGACGGTATTGGACAATGTGGAATGTACATTCGCGGGGGGTTTATTTCATCATGCGAGAGCTGTATGTAGACGATCGCTAACTTTCATAATTAATCCAATTCAAATGATCAATGCAAACTCAATGCTGTTTAAGAAGACTAAATTTCTCACGTTTTCTGAATCTTTTTTCGAGATCTCGAAAGTCAAATACCGGTATGCACTTTCGACCATCCAGTTATGCTCAATAGCATGGCCAAACTGGATAACTTTACATGAGAACCAAAAACCGTTCTCCGTTCATTTTCTTAATAATTATGAAAAGTGAAATATTGCTTTATACATAGTTTTAAGGTCACCTCTGCACAAATTTCTGCGTAAATCAATCCTCTGTAGAGGATCTCGTGGTAAGAATGTAGGTATTAGAATTCACGCTCTGTCAGAAAGCATTTTCAGAATAATACGAAAGTTTTTACTTTGATGAAGAACAAACATCGAAATGGATGTTTTTTCAATGAGCTGGGATTTCGAACTGATGGGGACGAGCTTAATCGTGCCATTAAATAGCCGACGGATCCTTTAACGGAGATTGGAGTCGTCGGTGACCACACCTGTTGAGACAATAGCCTGACATACTATGCTTATACCTTTTGTTAACATGCAGCGCAATGCATAGACGTGAATAATAACTGAACGCCTAACATAATTCACCAGTGTAAACAAAGACATCGGAGTATCAGCTTAGAAACTCAAGAGGGAGTTTGTCCTGTACAAGCGTGTTTATAGCTAGTGGTACTTGACACAGAGCGGAAGGTACAGGTAAGCACGCATGATGTAATGACAGAGTCATAATACAGCTGTTAATAATATGGAATATCAACTGGAAATAAAATGGAGTATCATGTCGCCATCGTTGGAAAGGAGATCGTAGGGTTGTTAAATTGCACTTATCAAGCAGACTTCTTAGCCATGTTAGCAGCTGCTCTCTCAGCTGTCCTCGGAGAGTGTGATGATTCGACGAAAGAGGCGATGAAAGTCGAGTCGTTCAATACATTAATGCTAGGAGCGATGCTGGTGATGAAAAGTGAGGAGGTGATGAATAACCCGCCTCGAACGGTCGGAAGCAATGTCATTCGTTTGCCTAGCCTGGGGCGAAGACTCGTCTGCACGGAAAACAAATTAAATGAAAGAGTAATTATTTGCCCTCAGAGACCTGTTGCTCTACATTTCAGGGACCGCTCAACCTCAAGAGATTAATTAAACAGCCAACGGGGATGAACGCCATCATAGCCACCCACTTGTTACATAAAGGTAGGTTGGCTGAAGTTTTTCTTCTGTTTTTCGGCTATTGTTGTGTACCATTAGGAGGAAAACAAAACAAAAATGAAGAGTTCACGGTTCCAAGCAGAGTTCATAGTGACCAATATTAATGTCTCATTGAGCAAAATTGCACACGTCACGTATGATTCACCATTCCGCTAGTTTTATGCGTAAATGCGCCAAACTCTTAGAGAACGTTGTTGTTCTGTCAACATGGCGTAGACGTCGACGTCTACGTTTTGAAAGATCAAGCAGAGTAGCAGCCACCAGATGAAATACATCTACTTCTTTTATTTTGCTTGCCCTTTTTCTTAATAAATTTTACCAATGGAAATCGTGAAAGAGTTGAAAGCCCAATTATATCCTAGATTGATTTGCGTCTTTGTCCCTTTTTTATTCTTTTATTGTTCGTCATGGGCTGTCATAGTGCCCGCAGCTTGAGTGTTAATTGCAAACAAGTTGTCACGGTATCCGCAGCCGGCAAAGTCCATTAGGCCTACACATGGTTATCATGGGCCAACGTCAACATCGCGGCGATTCTTTCTAATTTCCTACACTGGCCTATTCAGCCTATGCGGGATCAAGAGAAGGTGTAGTTTCCCTAGCAACAGAAACTCCTTTGGTGTGGTGGGAACAGCGCTTCTCTGGTTCACAAACTTCTCTGCTTCACAAACAACCATGACATGCACGCATTACGATCTCGTAGCTGCCAACAAAATGAACACTCCCCACTTTCACAGCTCTTTTCAACCACTGAGAGGGTGTCTGCTCAAGGCAGATAGGATAACTAAGATAAAATATAGGTAGGTCAGTTTGAATATTTAAAACATTTTCCGAGAATGTTAAGGTTCTTGAAATATCATGCACTTCGGAGTGCGAGATAATTATGTCAAGCAATTAAATGGTTTGAGTTTGGGCGTATGTTCAGGCGACAGTGTAGTATTTCGAGGTAGCACTGGAAAGAATGCCAATGGATGAATGGTTCTACCTACCTAACTACCTTGATGTCAATTACCTGAAAACGGTACTATGACTTCCATCTAGTCTTTGTCAGTATGTTTCAATTTTTTCAAGTACCCGGAGCAGGTAATTACTGTTCAAATTCGATTGGATACGCAGGTGTTTTTTGTGGGTGTGTGTGTGGGCGAGAAGGATCGTCATGTTTTTTCTCTTAAATTCACCGTTGTTAATATCATCATTCAGAGCTCATATTTTAACAGTAAATATTTTATTTATGTTTTTTTATGTTTCCGATAGTTTATATCAGATTGGTAGGCCTGTAACTTGTGATATTTTTTCGGTTGAAGAAAGGCATTTTGTAATGTTTATTGCCTGCTTCACAACGTCTGGGTCATTTCTTAATAACACAGTGTGCACGCGCGTTTTCAGAACTAAGTGGTGCACAAGGCATGAACTGGTCCCTAGCTGCGGTTTTAACGTGTACAATTAGCCCTGTCAATTGGGGTGCTGAATATTTAAGTTTTAATCAGGCCAATAACATTGCTTTGGCATGAAACACGTTTGTTTCAGCAGGAACGCAAAAAACACACACAAATGCCTACCCATGCTGAGCTTCTGTTGATCACAGTGTGCTAATTCATTTTTCAATGACTATTATCAATAAATTATTTTGCGGCAATTTATTTCAAATCAGTGGTTATAGTGTTAAATTCTAGAAAACTGAACAATTTATGATGAAGAAAGAGAAAAAAAAAGAAGAAGAAAAAAAATGATGCTATCAGCTCCTGCTTGATTTATGCATTTAGCGAGCATCGTTTCCTCACTTACATACACCCGGCAGGATTCTGCCGAATTCATTACCCGCTACCGGTCCCTACGTTCAGAAGACGTCTGTAAGACATCAGAAGACTACGTACGAGATGGGGACCAGTCTACACAAGACAGTGAAATATACGTATTGCGGGTCTATACATGAAAAAGATCTGGGCAATCTTTACTTTACATTCTGTTCCTATAAAACGTATGTTTGTCTTGTAGAATTTTTGATTTTCTTGCATAATCCTCCAAAAGACCCCTCAATCCTTTCTTTGTGTTAAGAAATACTTACTGAGGCCACAAAGGTAATTTGCACTGATACACGTCTTACAAAAAGTTATGAAAAATGTGTATTACAACCATGTTTTATTAGCAATAGTTGACTTCCAGTAATTTGTTGCGCTAGCACGCGACCCGTCTATGAAAAACGAGCTGCCGAGTCTTGGCGCTTGATCGCCATAGCGTGACCCCCCCTCCCCCACAGTGATTGTATTAGTCCATGGCTACAATAATCCCCAGACAAAAAAATGAAGATAATTAACCAATGCATAAATAAAGGGCGCATGAATTTCAGACTTTCAACGGGTAGGTTGATGGATCTCCTGTCTTATTCGGTCCGGAGAGCTGTACATCATGTGGGTAAGGAAGGTAATGAAAACCAAACCATCGGGAATAAAATATCTAATGCAGCTATCTGGCTGACAATTTTGATGACATTTGTACTGCTTGCAGGAGATTGGTACTTTTGTTTTAATTCCCCACATGTTTATTTAGAAAATTCCAAAGGGTATAGCAATCTACACATTTTGAAAGAAAAACGAAATGTCGCGCTCCAGAAGTTGGTAAACCGGATAATCACATGAACCACCTAGGGGCCTTAAGGCAGAGATAATTCATTCATTCCAGATTTCCTTGTACGCTCATCATTGATTGGCTTAGACGGGTTACAGTAGCCGAAAGACCTATTCGCATGTAATTCAAAACAGATCTAGGAAGATCTCTTTTCCGTGAAGATACACATGTGAAACTGCTGGCTCATGAGTATTTCCCTAGAAGCTTTAAGGCAGAGCTGAAAAAAGGTCCGGGGAAAGAGAGTTCATCTGAGGTTTAAAACTGGAATTAGGTGGGAAATGAAGCAAGTAATGCGGAAGAAATGATCGAAACGGTAGAAACCCCCTGCGGTAAACCTTTTGTGAGGAGCAGTGTTCGAAGTTCATCTTGGCATTCCCTGCACGAAGTTAATAGAGGATGGAGATGACAGTCAAAAGTAGGCCTAATAGTGTCGTCTTCGGACGAAACTCCAAGAGGGGAGCAATTCTCTTTTTGCCCATGTTATAAAATAAACCACTGTTTCTGAAGTGTCGAGAGGAGTGTGCAAGGGAAACTTCTTTTACCGTTTTTAAAAACTGCACTTGCCCTCGTTTGAATCACGTTAACTTAAATTCTGATCCTGTAAATTGGACCTTCTCATACTAGATTACTTTGTGAGGTAACACACATGGGATTCAACATGGTGTGCCGTTGAAGCTGAATAACAATGAATATCACTGAACAATAAATTGCCTTTTGCGTGTTTTCAAGAAATAAACATGTGCGCCGAAATGATATATACAGTGTATTGCCAAATAAATAATCCGTTGGCCTGTGTCACGAAAATGGCACGAAGCTGCTCCTTCTTTACGACGTACACGTAATCCTTCAAGCAGCGTATACTTCACTGTCTGCATGCTCACAAAAAATTGGAAGAGTTATCTACACACTAATACAACCTTGAAGGATTATGTTCGTTTTAATCCTTACTTAAGCTTCAGTTCTATGAAACGTGTTAGAATATTAACTACATAGGTTCCAACAGGGATATTTCTTTTAGACCTCACAATATGACTACGTGACAGTTGACCAGGTAGAGTAGAGTTCTTAATGCTGGCCTTAGCGCTAAGGGCCAACAGCATCTCCTTTTCTTTCTCAGTGACAGGCACTTTTGATCCCAACAACACTCTTATTTTATTCATACTTAACTTCTGTATTTCTATGTGAATAATTCTCATATGGACGGCAGGGCTTGTCTATATGTAAATTCCAACTCCTTTCTTCTTACAAATAAACATATAGTCCTACTTGACATTTTAATAGTGAGAGTTTCCAAAAGGTTCCCAGGACCCTTTCTTTCTTTGAGCTCAATTTTCCATACCCACTAGCGCATTTGTGTCTTTGGATATCAAGTAAATCCTTTTAAAGCGATTTTAGCATACACAATCCGAACCTTTATACCAGATATCTGCAGTGGATTTTGGCTGCATCATAATACAAAATGCTCCATAATCACACAGAGATTCCACTGACTATACACGAGTCTGCCATAGATTACCAAGGATTTTGTCACTTTCTCTTGTAAAACCGTCTTACGCGCATTACACGTACAAGGCTTTGCATTAGATGGCAGGGTGAAAGGTTTGAACGCATCATATTCTTGGTATTTTGGGTGAATTCTTTTGAAGGAAATGCCCGACGACGAGCCTGCTGTGAGTAAGACCCTGTCTTTTATTTTTCCATTTTGCAGAAATGCCATGTAATCGTTGGGGTTTACAGTACCAAACGTACAACCAAATTATCATTCAACACTTCTTTCAAATAACTGTGGAGTCTATTTAAAGAAGTATCGATTGATACTTTTATACAAACCTTAATACAAAGTATAATTTGAGGAATATTTTTAACTTCGTGAGCTGAAATACTAGTGCCTGTCTCGGCATGTCCGCAGCTAAATTAATCGCATTGCATAATTTGCCTTCTTCACAAGTTGGCCACCTTGGATTAGCAGAGACGTTAACTTTTTGTTTTTGGCACCTAAGAAAAAAGGAAAACAGTGAAGTAATGTTTCATTACAAATAAATGTCATCTATGCTGATGGATCTAACATTAGTGATTACTTATATCTAAATATTTTACGCCACATTTGAAAAAATAAAAGTGAGATCCCTATATAACCAAAAACAGTCCGGCACCACCCCTATCAAACAGTTACAGTGAACAAGATTTATTCTTGGAACACGACCCAAAAATGGCTTCCCTGTGCGTAAGATCTATTAACTTCAGCTTGCCAACCTCGACATTAATGTTTATTCCGTATTGTGGATTCAAACTAATTTCAGTATAAAATTGTATCAAATGTAGTCGTAATATGGGTAAGACAGACATAAGAAGTCAGACAAGAGTTTTGACTTTCAAGTTCCAGTCTTCTGAAAATTGTTGTGCAGCTACAGTGATAAATTAAAAAGCAGTATGTAATGAATATACGGAAACACTTAGAATGCGATCCGTGTAGTGGAGAAGAAACATCTGCGTCGTTGAAGCCCTCCACATTCGCTTTAAAGTGCTTCGTGCATCATGAATAAAATAACGACTCGCCATTTGGTTAAAAGCCTTTCTTCCTCGTGGATCAAAATAACAGGTTGAACACTGTCCCACAGGAGAAACATATAGCTATGCTTTCTCCCTTTGCCGATCAGGTTTCGCGCCATTCTTAGTCCTTTGTCGGAGAGATGTTTTGATCGACTGTAATCGTTGCTAGTTTTCTCGGGCCCACAGTCTGTACGTAATTAGTTGTTACATCTTGTTTGCCGCTCCCAGATTTTTTTTCGTTATACTCATCGTTATAATTCCACTGACAAGATCAAACGACACTAATAGTGTTGTGGATCATGCCATTAAGATCAGACACATGAACTATGTATCAGTTGAATGTGGTGTGACACGGCCCCCCTGCTCACTCTAAAATTGACTCCTTACCCTCCACCACTAGTGATATACCCTAACCAAATGTCATTCGTCTTTAACTGCTATTGCTGACATACGATATGCAACTTGCGTCTGAGGGAAAATCAAATTCTCTTCTGCTACTGGTATTGTCCAGCACGTCTTGTTTAAAAGATCACGTGTTGGAAGCATTGAGAAGAAAGTTTTCGCCGAATGCTTTTGTGTAGCGTTCCTCCCCGTATTAACGTCAAGTAGGCCTATTAAGGTTTTTGTTGAAATCAGTGTTGTTGTGGTGCTACTTGGGGAGACATTACACCAACGGCTTTTGAAACGTTTATAAAGTTTACTAGATGAGTGCAGCATTGGCGTTTTTGAACCATAGCGAACATGATGTAAGGTCGTTGTTGGATGTGGTTAAAGTTGGAGTAAACACACAAGATTTTACCAAACCAAGTAGCGCCCTCTTATTGCGTCCGCCATGCCTCAAATGGGCTAACTGCAGCCCTAAACCCGCCGATTGCTAAGGTAGGCTATTGGCAGAAACCAACTTATTCACATACCTATTACGTGCTGAAAGACAGATCTCTGCATGAGATCAGAATGGTAACCTTTCAACCGCGATGATAGGGTCATCATAACTACGATTTTTTTCTGAAACATAAATCTAGTATGTTTCCACAGGGGATGTGTACCCAATGGTAAATCAGGCAATGCCTGGAGTGTCGGTGGGGACATTGGGTCGTATGAATAAAAAGTAGTATTTGCTTTTACTACCATTTTTGAAGCATTTACTCATGTTTGTATGAGTAAAAATGAGTAAGTTCAACAGAATTGGAGTATTTACTTGACATTTTTCAAGACTGGGTCAGGGCAAGCTTGAAAATGAGGAGCATTTACTAATGTTCAAAATGGCAGCGTTCTTGAATGCCATTCGAGAGGAAAAGCTGTTTGCCTTTAGGAGGGAATCTCAAGAGACCAGATGCAGGCAGTTGTACCAATTTGAGAGTGGCAGAGAAATTTTCTTCAAGGTTTTTGCGATCAAAATTACTGCCATCGTGCTTTAATACCTGCCATGCTGATGAGGTCTCAAGATACGGAACCGTGCTGCACTGGGTGTGTCTGTACGTGCAGACAATGGAAGCCCTATTGTGCAAAACCATTCGGCTGTGAAGTCAGCCACTATTTGTACAAGCAGATGCTGAACAGTATGGAAACATTTTAATCAGACAAATTCAAGCAATGGCTTATTCTTAACGCTTTTACTTCTCAGTAAATGCTTATGCTTTTTGCTTGAACATCATAGCATATGCTAGTTTTTATTCATTCGACGTGACCCAATGACTATGATATTGATAAAGACAGCCATTGCTATAAATCGCTTGGCTTTCAGGTTGTTTGCCCTGGAGTTTACGGGACAATGAAAATTCCTTGACCCACTAAATAGAATACTATTCATTGAAAAAAAGTAGTCAGTATAAGTTCTGAAATTAAAAGAGTATATGTTATATGGACGTAAAACGCAATTATCAATCCACCATTTCACTTGATAAGGCTTGCCTCGTTTGTGGCTAACGGTGGCAGACGGTGACGGTGGCAGAACTGTAATCTTCTGCACATTTAAATTTAAATGGCTGAACAAAATTTCAGTGAAACGCTGATGAATTTTTTTGTCATGTCAGATATAAGCCATGACCTTAAATAAGGGCTTAAGTTAATTCAGTCTTTATGGGTACTTCGAAAACAGATCGCAAGAATATCAAACCAAACAACCCGCAGAAAGCAGTTTCTTCGAAAAAAGAAGCACTGCATGATGATATATCCGAGAGAGCAACTTTTATTACTGGAGATGACCGCTTGCTGTTTCTAATGTGTGCAAAATGCTTCAGATATCAGCTATTTGCCCTGAGCAGAAGCACCCCTCATCGGTTGAAAAGAACCATGTTGCTTGGGAGTCCTTAATTGTTGGTAGCGATGCGACAGTAATGTTTGCATTTCATAGTCGACTGTAAACCAGGGAAGTGCAGTTCCTACCAAAGGAACTTCTGTTGTTAAGAAATTTGCGCCCTCTAGCCCTCTTGGTCCCGCTCGGGGCTCTCGGGATGATCGATAACCAACTCGTACCGATACCTGAGGTATCCACTGATCCACGCCGGTGCGAATCCAGTCAGTCACTCATATTGCCTTACTAAGCTGGAGTGGTTGCAGCGGCTTGACCAATCTTGTGACAGGGTTCAGTATTGAATAAGAACTTGGCGGAAGTACACGGCATATGCCTGGAGGGTCTGTACTCTCGAAAAGGAAGTCAATAGGATGATAGTCACAGACACTGGCTCTTCTGGTGCATGTATGCAAGTCCGATAAAGAAGATTTTTTCACCAGTCTGGTATTTTGAACCCTGTTTCTCTTTTCTTGCCTCGGAACCAAAAAAGACACAAGAATAAAAGAAATTAACGTCCTAATGTGGTCCCATTGGTTCTTCTGCAGTGACAACCTGTCTCCTGTTTATCAATTTTACCGTCAGCATTTGGGTTTCCACAATTTTACTGTTTCTGGTTCATTTCCGGTGACTTACGCAGTGTAAATTTATTAACAATGCAAATCTTGAAAATCTTAATATAAACATACAGTTTATTATCTGTCGTAAATATAATCGTGGCCGCATGGCAGCTGTTTGACTGTGGGTTACTAGTGTCAACTCATATGCATGCCACATACATGACATTTTATCCTCCGCGTATTCCTTGCTGTGGGATATTCATAACGACGCGGAACGGGCCCGGGAAGCTGAGGCATTCCTGAAAAGAAAGTACTCCGTGTAGTAAGCAAATACACGGGGGGATTTACCACTGACAGTTGAAACCGCGCTAAATGAGCCGTCTCAGTCCGTCTCCAAAATGCCCCGAGACTACGTTCGCAGCCATGGCTTCTCAAGTAAATCAAATGCAGCCCGTCAACGCAAGGAGGGATATCTGCAAATGAATCTTCAGTCGTATGTTTTCCATTTGGGGGCAGTAATCGAGGAACCTTTTCGTTGTTCTGCCGAAACGCATAGCTGTATATTCCTCTTCGCTGGGTGAATCCAAACTAAGTCTGAGTATCTATAGCCTCGGAAGTACGTTTAGCTATTTCGAAGTTGTCTATGAGTCGATTTATGTCATCCTATAAAAGACTCCTGTATCCCTCCGTAGCATAGCCTTTCCTCTCTAATGCGTCTTTGTCGGTTGCCTCTTCCCTTAGGCTATTTTTTGTACATTGTACAATTGGCATTGTACATTGACCTTGGAAGTTGTTTTTTTTTTCAACGTGTTGCATCACAGTATGAATCAACATGTTATCACCACGTTGGTTTCGGTTGTTCGTGGTTTGTCTGTCTGTTTCGTCTGTATTGTGTGTACCTATGTCTATGTTAATATGTACTTTATCTGCAGTTTGCGGTGTGTCCAGGCTGTTCCAGTTACCAGCCTTTGGCTGACATGTAAACGACCCTGTAACTCTCCTCAAGTATCTCTTATTTCGTTTTTAATCAGTAACAATTAATGCTGCTTTATTTATTTGGCTTTCAAGTATTTCTCTTGGTTACTGATATTATTTTCTCTTGATATAATAAATTTATTTATGGTTGTATTTTTATACATGTACCTCTTAATATCGGAGAGTTCTAAATAAATGTTTATTGAATTGAAATTGAGTTGAACTGAATCATGGATTTTGTCCTCCTATACAAAGAGTTATGTAGGCAAAATATTAATCCACTCTAACAGGTGTATAATGTCGATACAAGACTCGTTAACCGGGAAGCTTGTTTGCTGAAATAAGGTAGTGCTAGGTTTGGCACTTTACAAGATGTTTCTGGTGAATATCTTTTGAAATAAATGGCCAGAACGACATGGCACGTGCGATATAATAACCCACTACGTTTTTTTTTAAATTCAAACAGTCCGTTCCTAAATTGCAGCGGACGTTTGTAGCACATGCACGCATCCCTCCAGCTGTTAGTCAAATTTTATCCCCGCTTCCTCTGTCGGCGGCGCTATGCGTTTCCTAATTTACCATCCAAAAGGCTATCTTAAATTACGCATCTTCAGGTGTAATCAATTAGATGCACCGGCGCCCATGTTGGTTAAAGGGGGCGACATAGGATTCTACTTTTTAGGATAACGTATTAAAGCTTCAGGCATGTAATATGAATATGTTGTTGTAGTTTGAATTTTACTGATTGTTTTCCTCATAACTTTCATTTCTTTTTTGGCCTTTTACAACGGCATCTTCCTAAGAGAGATTATTATGTTGACCCAGATGTTGAACTCTTGTTGTTTCTTTCAAACCTTATCTTTATTGACAAACAGAATGGGATAGTTACCGGTTTTCCACCCATTTTTTTTCCTGGAGATCTTCGCCAAATGGATGACTAAACAGATGGAATTACCGCTGTTCCGACAGTCATGTAATGCATACGTTATCAAATGACATAACAGAGTGATATAGTTAGGTTCCACGTAACGACTTAAGGACACTGCGTTAGGCCGATATGAGTTGATAAATGAGTTCAAGGAACATGATGCCGATGCCATTTGCTCGCTGGCATTTCTCATCAAGCAGAGTACGAAAATAGCCGTTCGATACACGCGTCGCAAATAGGCCTAACTTTCTGTATTCTGAGCAATAAGCCACTTGTGAGTTAAATTTGAATAAAATCTGGTACACTGTGTTAGACTCCCCAGACTAAAGACACTGTTGCTATACCTCGTGATTCGGGGCAAGCTTTTGCATAGCGACCACAGTCTCTGGAATGAACTGGCTCCTTTGTGCCGTTCTTATCCATTGGGAACAGTGTATTGGTGCAAGACGTCTCTTATGTAACTAAGCCAAAGTTTGCCCCGAATCACGAGGCGCAGCAACAGTGGTTTTAGTATGGAGAATTCAAGTTGTTAGGTACACGTAAATTTAAAGAACTCAGTGTACCAGATTTTATTCAGATTTAACTTGCAAATGGCTTATTCCCGTAGATATACCGGTATACGGCTGTTTCCTGTTTACACAGTCAGGGTTTCCCCAACGATTACCATGCATAAGTATGAAAGCCCTGGAGTACCATCAAGATATTTTTTTGAGTTTATTTTTTACGAAATGCATTATTTCTAAATTTGTTGTTATGAAATATATTTTTTAAGATCGTTCTCTGTGATCTGTTTTTAGTAAAACTGTTTCTGTTTTTAAATTTTGTTTTTACGGGATATATTTTATCCAAATGTTGTTTTTTAGAACATACATTTTTCAAAATTTGTTTTTATAAGACACATTTTCCCCAGGTTTCTTTATACGAGGTACATTTTTGTGATCTATTTTTAGAAACATTGTTTCTATTTTAAAAAAAAATCAGTTTTTCGAGAATTTTTTTTCTTTTTATTGACAGGATATATGTTTTCCAAGTTATTTTTTACAAAATGTATTCTTCTAACCCCAGACTTGGGCCAGTCTACTGGACTACTTCCATATCCTTGGCCCCAACCTTGTTCCCATTGGTACGATCACAGACGTATTAACACATAGACAGGCAGCTCCTATTCAAAACAACGGCAGGGTACTGTAGCCAAGACGGCACCCGACTAAAAGCGTGTGCAAATTCACTCCTCGGTATTGGGAATTTACGCACAGTTGAACAATTGTAACCATAAAATTCTTTTAAGCCATTTTTGGATTGTGACTAAAATCCTCTGTTTACTTAATCTGGCCCATGGAGATTGGAAACAATGCGGTTCCAACATTTTGAAAAGAGGAGACAGCAGTATAGTGTAGGTCAGCTTGACTCCAGGGAGTCAAGCTGACCTACACCTCGGGACCAGTAATTCCCACTATTTTCCCGAAATAAACCATGCTGTATTTGTACACTACTATGGGCTAGTGAAGGAACACGAACGCAGCCCATGGAGGCAAGGTTGCCATGGCCCGTGCTTGTCCCCATGCCGGCCCACCCAAAAGGAATTCGCTAAACGCTTCCTATGAGCTCCATTTCTTTTTCTACCGCTCACTCACCCCATCCATCAATATGGGCTATTTTCATTTTTTTTTCTTCTGTCCGTGAAATTTATCAACACTGCCATTCGTTTACTACAGTGATCAATTCGGTCGTGTGACGATTGATACACGTAGTTGGGATCTATTTGGTCTGGGATCACAGACAACGATCTAAAAGAAATATGTCTGGCAAAAACAAACTTTGGAGAAACAAATTTTGGAAAATATGTAGGCCTCTCTCGTAAAAACAAACAAACAAACAAACACCCCAACAAACAAACAAAAAACGCCAATATGTGCTTCACTTTTTCAAAAAAATATACTTGATGGCACCCCAGGGCTTTCGTACATGCGTTTCGTTTTGAACTTGATATGAAAGGGAATGCATGAGCTGTACCCGAACGCAGCATTGTTTCGGTAGACTCGTTACGGATACACAGATGCCATCACTTTCATTTTTCTCTTATACTTCTTGGTGTCAGTCCAGTTTAATCAGACCTGTATTTGACAACACTCCCTTGATTAACATAAATGTCACTTAAATCAAAGCGTACCGACAACAGAACTATGAGTAAAGGCGCCTTTCCATAATTTTATGCGCGTGAACACTTGCGCTAAGCTTTGCGTATCCGTAAAAATAGGTCCCGGGGGGATTTGTACAGCTGAACGCAACGTACTCGTGTGTTATGTTAATAGGGTCGCATCATGTACGCAACGCACCCAAAACGTACATGTACATATAGAAAGATGACTTTACGCTGAAATATCATTTTAAATGGGTGACTCTCACTGAGAAGTGTTTATGAAAACGGTCATTTCCTAAAAGAAAACAAATGTAAGTTTGTTCAGCCACTTTCGATATGCTTTGGTCTTGCTTAGGTTTCATGGGATCGGTATTAAAATAATCTGTAATCATTTGTGGTGATACCAATTTTATTTGCTTTTGAAGTTATAAAAACCCAAACAGCAAGGCCTTTTGTGCAATGTGGTTTAAACGTCACTATACCCATATTTTACCGCCCAGAGAGCAGATATTTCCGTAACCTTGTTGTCTCTTCCCCCTTTCATGCGTGAACCTAGGGCACTTTTATGTATCAGTACGTCACTTGTACACGGCAGTTAAACTTTAATGACTGCTTTATTGACCGCTCGACATAAATTCTGCCGTGCTAGCTTAATTAAATATTTAATTGTGTGTTCCTCCCGAAGAGCAATAGCAGTGGACCTTAGCCAATATGTGATGTTTGGGATGCGCTCATTCTAGAGAGAAATAAAATTATGAGTAAAGGACTTTGATACCAAGGTAACAACGTTCAGTACAACAAGGGTTCTTTGTGTTTAACCCGACCCAGCATGTATCTGGGTCATCGAGAGTCTCTCGAGGAAAAGGTCGATTACAAGATTGGTATAAAAATAGACAAGTTCGAGGCGGTGCCTTTTGAACCTCGATGTCGAGTATACAATTTATGTCTAGTATCCCCGTAGGAGCGATTGCCTATCAGCTTATAGTTTCGCAAAAGTCATCGTTGCTTGATTGAGCAGCATTTTAGTAAACACGCTGGCTTGACATTTAAGGTCTCATGATCCGTCTGGTTGATACATACTTTCATCAGGCGTAATTCTAAATTGACGCAACACGTCTCATTATTTTAAAGTTACAGTTTTTGATGACAGGTGTTTCCTGTCGCCACTGTTTCAACTCTTACCGTCCGGACCCAAGAGGCAGTGCGATTCCTTGGACCAGACAGTTACTGATTAAACACTCGACAAAATTTTCCATAAATGATTAGACTGGCACCTTTGACAAGGATGTCGTTATGCCCGGTAACTATGAGTCATAAGGTACTACTCTGTTTAATCATTTACATTTTACACAGAAAAAAGGTCTTTAGAGTGGCAGTGAAGAGACTTATGACAACCTTCAGATGAGAAGCCTATATGTTTTAGGGCACTCTTTTTGTATTCTATGGTTCTCATATAGTTGTTTTTTTATTCATTTGAGGTAGGGTTGGTTGGTTGAAAAAAAAAAAAATTCCCCCCAAACACAAAAATGATCGTTACGATATAGATGACAGAATAAATCAGACAAAGTGCACAATGTACACTTGATACTTGTTTTTTTTTATTGAGTAGCATGGGTGTCTTTGTTTCTGGCTGAGTACAGATAAATATTTGTATTAGTACACAACACAGTAGGGCCTACATGGTTGGAGTCAGTGTCGTGACACCCGTAAGGTGTTTGTGTGTGTAATGTGTGTTGGTTTTCCTGTTGCGCTGCATACAGGTAGTATAGGCCTATTGGGTGCGGTACCGCTAGGTCTGGTAGCGATGCCGTACCGTGGATACCGTCACTGAGTTGATGTTTGGGCATTTTCAGGGCTGTTTATTTCACAGGTCATCACAACCTACTTTTTTTAGAGGCAAGGTCCTCTCAGCAGGGTCGGTGGGAAAAAGGCTTTTTTAGAGGTCGGGAGCCAAAAGTAGGCTCGGTCGGAGATGAGAACCATAAAATTTAAAAAGGGTGCCTTTAGGTATGTCTATGATATCATATGAAAACTGCATTTATGTCATCCTAGCTTTGAGCAGGGTAGTGTAATAATGCAATTTTTATTAAGATCTTTGACTCGATGTATATTCCACCTACGACCATAGTCATTTAACGGTAAAAATAAGTTACAGTTTGAATGACATAGGTATTACACAACGAAGGCACGTTTCGGATTATGCACGAAGCGGTTTGGTATCCATCGTATGTACTGATGTCAGAGCATTTCCCACAAAACTCTTCCATTAGCCTTCTCTGGTATAGGGCCATGTCCAAATCCGGCACTTCAGACTACGGCTATTCAGTGTGGCACGCTGGTGGCAATAAACCAAAGCGGTAGACTTAAAAAAACTAAAAGACACAGTCTTACATCCAAGATGGCGAACCGCAAGTTCTCGTAGGAGATGTGACGTGAAAAGTCACGTTAAAAAGAAACTCATGAGTCCTAATGTACATGGATTATTCCACATCGTGGAACCGATACTGCGATGCTATCGTACTTGTCCTTGCACCAAACAGTAGCGGGCCAAGAGTTTGGACGTCGATCACCCTGTCCTGGTGATCAAAATGTAGGCCTATAGCCATTAGAAAACTAACATGTAAAAAAGGGCAAACTCTGAAGCAATCTCAAATGATTAATCATTCAGGATCATTTCCGGAGGAAGGATGCGTTGTTAATGTAATAAATATATTAATCAAGCGTTAACTCTTCTGGGCAGTAGAGCTAAACCAACGCTTGGCCGCAGCTCCTAACGACTGCGTCATTTATTGTTGCGGTAAATGACGTTGTAATTCACGGGCGAAAAGAAGAGGAGATAGCCGTTCAGTGAAATAAAACGTCTCCAGCAAAGACACAATGTGGCTTTCTGCTCAAGGTTCAGGCCCTGTACCGGTGATTCTCGCCGGAGTGGGAACCCTCTTAGTCTGGAAAACGGTTCCTGCCGCTCCTGTTATATAAACCAGGTGACCATAACTGGCAACCTGTTACGGATATAATGTCGAAATTATTTTCACATCTGCTTGCTCTTTTCAATGAAGTAGAAGCTTCTGGGGAAAGAGGAGGGGGCTATTACGAAGTGGGAGGTAGCAATAGCATACCCTGCCCCATTGAGAACCGTCATTTTGCCATTTTAACATGCCCAGATAATACTCGTACAAACCATGATTTATAAAAGAACGAGGGCGGTATTTATTAACAGTAAATTGTTTCGTCACCTGGCATTACAGAGGTATCTGTACTGCACAGTTGATTCTACTGTTCATTTCTCTTTGCACGCTGACAGTTAAGGGGGAACAGATACTGAAAACATTTGGTTCACGTGAAGTATTTGAAAATGATAATAACAACATGTAAGCATTTCAAAACAATGTTTGCCTGTGGGCCAAGCTACATCAAATACAACGTGGTCAATTGCAAACGTGCGACACTGTATGTGCTTTGCGCAATGTACATGTACAGTACATGTATACTGTAAATGTCAGCGTTCTAGCGATGACGTCATCTGATCAGCAAGGGAGCGCAAACGGTTAAAAGGGGATTTTTTTGTGAACGGGGAAACGCAGGATCTTTTTTTCATTTAGGGGTCATAATTAAAGTTGTAAACATTAAATTTACGATTTTTTAATGGTTATACGTATTTACTGTTATTTTGAAATACTTCACGTGAACTAAATAGTTTTGATTTCTGTTACCCTTTAATTCTTCTGTCAAAGCTAAAAAGACCGCACAGCAGATTCTGTCATCTCTAAAGGTAAAACATAGGCTGTCTACGAGAGAAGAGAATTTAAAAAGCCCAAGCGAAAATCTTTTCCAGGCATTCCTTTTGAAGAAACTGTGTGATGAACCGTAATTTGGGAGGTAACAAAGCCACTTATATTCAGCTAAGCTATTCTCTGGAGAGAACCCAAGACTCACTTAGTCGACTTCAGGATTGTGTCCAGAAAACTACTTCTTGGGGGGCAAAGCCGGAGGTTCCACCAGTTATGCTCAGATTTACAACTCAGGTGGAAAGAGTCTGTTTAATACGATTGCAAACCGGTTTCAATGGCACCAAATTCTAAACTTAAACACTTCAATTTTTATTACACGAAACAGAACTTTCCCACGAAAGGAAACTATAATCGCAACAGTCTGCAGGTGCTAACAAAGGTGGTTGTGGGCTTGCCGCTCTGTCCTGCTGATGTAACATTGATGCGAGATCCTCTTGCTCGCAAGATTTTGTCAACAGATCAAAGGCAGAAAAAGAACATGTTCACCTCTCGCGTTGCAGTCACAAAGGCCTTTCAACTTGGGTGTATACCTCCTCAAACTCAAAGGCCTTCTACAGTGTTCTGAATCACACAACTTGGTATGAGGTCGTGTTCGGACGTTCTGCTTCCTTGAATAAGGACCAATCTGGGACAATAATCATTATGAAAAACAGATGGGAAATATTTTAATAGTACAGATTTTCAACAAGCATACATTCAAGTTCATGGTGGCTTCCGTTATTACGGGCACAGCCATTGCACTACACGTACATGTAGTGACACACAAAGAGCCAGGGATTATTACGAGTATGCAATTTGCATCCAGAGTGTTTGCTCTACAGTAGTTATCCAGCACGAAATGAGACAGGGGTATCCTCCTAACATGTCCAATCGCCAACACACTCTAGACTATTGTAACCTAACACATTCCCCCCTCGACGCCTGAAAAGATTTCTTTAGATTCCAGTGAAATAATGACCAACACAAAGCGGGGAGGGGGGGGGGTTCTCTCCGACCCAAATCTTGCTTTATATGTATAAGTACATAAAGAGCTTACCTTCCCGTCCAACTCAAAATGAACCACTCCTAACAGCGTATGCCCCAAAATGAACTGCGTCTAGGTCATTCGGCCCCGGTGTGAGGTCTGACCCACAAGTGCGGCCACGGACTCATCGCGCGCGTGCTTTGTTCCCGAATGACCCTGCATTTCTGAAATGAAGTGGCTCATTGTAAATGGTGGATAAGCTCAGCACGGCAAGACACTCGCACAACCAAGGGCACGCTTGATTCAGTTGACTCCGATCCACATAACAATGAGCAATGCCGCATTTTTCCAACTGTGGAACCCAGGAACCACAATTTGACTGGTTAGATGGAATGCCAGTTTCTATTCACAAACAATTCATAAAGCCTCTCCATTCAACAACGTGCAACTTGACCATGTATTAACATTTGATAATGCCCGCTGAGAAGAGATAAGGCCAGCTGCGCAAATCACGCGCTGGCACCTGGTTACAAGACAGTTCAATCAATTCTGATTGGTCAAGAGTCTGTGTGGACGCGGATCGCCACGCCAGTGTCAAGTCCATATAAGGAGATTCCGTTGGACAACATGCACAAGGAATATACCATAAAATAGACGGGGGTGTCCAGGATAATGAAAGTAAAATTTTGAAACAAAAGTTTGGAAATCCATGATATATTGACATTTTTTACCTTCTGACTAAAAGATTATCCATGAATGGGAAAAAACATGTGTTTGGCCTGTCTTAAACTAACGTTGAAGACCGGTTTAGGAGACTGAATGTTGATAACGCCCTTGCCTGCGGCTCAGGCGTAAGTCGCGTTCCTTCTCCTGAGCTTGGTCAAGCACGTATTTATTATTGTTCAATAAAGCTGATTTTCTGTAACTTAACATCGCTTAGACATTAAGTAACAAACAAGACCGTTTACTCTTAAAAAGTAAGTATTTTTATGGATATTAATTCAGTGGATACGAAACCCCTCTGTTTCATGATGGGGAAATATGTATTTCATCGAATCCCAATTTCCAAACCATTTCATTTTCTTCCTTGTTCACTGAACGATACTGCTGCAAACAAAATAGGAAAAAACCTTGCAGACTCAGACTGCGCTGCATGCACGTATCTCTCAGCAAACAGTTCATCCACTTTATGTCGCACCAGACAGTGTGTTTCCACACAGCCTACTTGCCAAATGAAAGCGGATGCTGGACACTGTGCGCGAGTTCGCTGAGATCGAAGCCCGATGGTGGATACTGCGCATGTCAGTTTTGGAGGGCGACATTAAAAAGCCCGGTGCGACAGGGATTTTAGGAGTGGCGTATTTCATCCACGGGCAGGCAGGAGCCGCACGAAGAGCTAACACGGCCGTTCCCTGTAAATCATCCCGAAGTTCAGGCTCTGCATTTGGTGCTCTCCTTGAGCTGGTAAATATGGATGACTTCATGTCTCTGAACGAAAGCGTAGACTGCTTGTATGAGTTCCGTGTTAATATCTCCCTTGACTCTGTGGATTCCTACACGTATAACGACGGGCAGAGTTTTTTAATTATTGTTCTTCTACCAATTCTCCTGTTTCTTGGAATCCTGGGGAATACAGCCTTCATTTTTGTGGTGTACCGTCAAACCGAGATGCGGACAATCACCAATTGGTATTTAACCAACTTGGCCGTAGCAGACATTTTGTTCCTGCTCAGCGCCATAGTGGACAAACTTTGGGCGTACTACTTGTCTCCTATCCCAGGAGACAATGGCCCACACGGTCACTTCGGATGCATCGTGCTGTATCTCATCGCCGATCTAACCTACTTTGCATCTCTTGGCTTCGTTACACTTGTGTCTTTCGATCGTTTCTTGGCGGTCCGTCGACCACAAGCTTCGAAGGGAAGAAGGGGGAAAAGAACTCCGGTCAAGCTCTGCGCTGGTTCCTGGGTACTCAGTTTGTGTGTTGTAGCCTGTTTGATTCCTTCCCGGGATATGTTCGTCAAATACTGCCTCATGTGGCCTGAAGAAGACAAGTACCAAGGATTTCCTTCGCACATGTACGTGTGCCAATCTCGTCAGGAATGGGTGGACTACGTCTCCAACGTCATGCAGACGGTCCCTTTCTTCCTCGCGTTCGCTCTGAATGTGTTCCTGTACGTTAACATCATTCGAGGTCTGGACCGCTCTATACAAAACCTGGGCAGCCATGGGATGTCTCAAGACAAGAATGTCACTATGAGAAACCAAATCGCCCGCATGCTCGTGGTTAATGGGGTCGTTTTCTTTTGCTGCCTGTTTCCTTTTGAGTTGATTGCATTGTTCAATGTAATCAGAGACATCCAGAAAACCAATTTTATTCCCGCGGAATGGCAGGGTCTGTTCCTTGAGATTTCCCGCGCTCTCTCCTATGTGAATTCAGTGGCCAACCCTTTGATTTACACCCTCATGAGTCACAGGTATAGGGCTAACTTTAAGATGGCCTTCTCTTTTGAGCGGTGCCGCGGAATTGTCTCCCAAAGAGGACGAAAGGAAAACGATGCAGCTGCAGCGAACGACTCCAGAAGCGCATCTCACAGATGCCAGACTGCAACCCGCGTCGAAATTTTATGAAAACCTAATGAACGTTAAACATGACTTAATTCAAACCACTCGACCATCAGTGATAATGTTGCAAAAGGATCAAGATTTACACTGTCGTTTTAACCTCTGTATTGACAGAAAAATATAAACGTACATTGATATATATTGTCGCGTGTAAACGTTTTCGAAAGTGTTCATAATTGATCTGCTAAGTGACGTCTGAGGGTACGACGATTTTTCTTAAGGGCGGGGGCCAAATTCTGTAATGATTGTGGGGTTGTAGTGCTTTAGTTTTGAAGACAAGAGACTGTGTATTACAGAGATGCTTCAAGACATACTCTCTAACTCCTACTATCTCTCCGTACAGGTAGGCCTGCCACCTGTTGACTATTTTTGGAGTATAGCCTGAACCTTAACGTTTGATTTTGTGATTGTTTGTTTCGTGGTTGGAAGTGAAAACTAGACGAAAGAGATGCCTCACTATTTACAAGACGGTAATATGTAAGTCAGCAGTGTTCTCTGTGTCCTTGAACAATCTTGAGTAAAACGTAATATCATTCCTTATCAGTAACTCGGTACTTGCTGTGATAGCGTTTGTCGACTGAACCACAATCACAGACAGACAAACTAATCTGGTGTTTGTGATACTTTAATTAGACATAAAGAGATAATGTACGTATTTTATCATTCGTCTTATATGGTAGATTTGTTCCTTAAAAGCATTTAGGAGTAGTTTATTTCGAGATCAATTGCCGTTACCACATGGACCACATGGTGCTTGTGACATTTATGTGTACGGACAGGGCTGTTACCAGGTTGAAGAAATAGCATCGATGGTCAGTTAAAGCTCCAATTCTTTAAATCTATATTCTGTACTTAAGTACTTAACTTCATGTTTAGTACTAATACAAGCATTCCTCAGTCACGTCGTCTTAGCAAAAATTCTCTCTAGCCCCTGTACTTAGACGTGATTTCGTTGCCCATGCCACAGTTTAGCTGCCTAACCAACGGCGACCTTTGTTCTTTGCGATTGCGCTTGACTCGCTATCCGGTGTTTGATGAATGACTAGACTTATTTGCCTAAGTGACTTGACTGTAGTACAATTATAATATTCTCTCAGGACCAAGCGACCATCATTACTATACCTGGCCATGACAGGATGGATTACACTAGAAATCAATATCGAGACGCCATGGGATGGCGCTAATATGCGAAATTGCCAAACCAATATACTAATAATGTCAGCAAATAATTCATCTTCACCAGTTACACTCTGACGCGTAGGCTGTAAAAGACTATTTTCATTTTTTCTTTTCGTTACGAAGTGCTGTGTATACGACTGTACTCACCGATGTTTGGAATATAGGTTATCATAATCACGGGCGGCGCTAGAGAGGTGTAGGGGTTGTGACACCCTGCATGGAGTCAGTTAGGTCAGCAAAATCATGGGGATCTCGCCAAGAATGGAAAAGTGTTAGGTTGGGGAATAAGAGTAAATTCCATGATTGTTCCCCCATTCGGAATTATCTAGCCATGTCTGTGATTATGATGACGGAAGTGGCTTGTGAACTTAATGCAATTATCAAAAAGACACTAGTAAAAAATGTTTCCGGCAGTCTGTTTTTTAAAAGATCCCTCAACATGGTGAGAAATACGCATAAGAACTTCACCAGTGCACGTTCCCACAACCATGTAATCGCTTGTCATGCCGGGGACCTTAAGTACGGAAATTAATTGGCATAAGATGGCGAGGGCCCTGGACACGTTTGCCTGATGACTGACTAACAAGATCTGACATGACAGATAACAAGTGCAAACAAGCAAACGTCTACATTTACTAGAAATCGATATTTTCTTGTTAAGGCCTGGCCATACTACAGGTGGGTGTGAAAGCAAAGCCATTTTTGACGTCACGAAAGTTTAGCTGCAAAGTTTTGCCCCAGTTGAAACATGTTCAACATTTGCGAATTGGCAGTCCGAATATAATTTGACCTGGCCTGACAACTTGGCGTTGTTGTTCGCTTTCGCGCCAAGTATGAACCCGCCAAGTATGAGAAGTTACTGTTTCACTGCGAACTTTATTCAAGAGAATTTTCTCGATAGAATTCATAGCTCAGCCTGATCTTCCCCCCCCCCAGTTTTGGGTTTTTCTGCGTGATCGTGCCACATATGATCAATGCATACGATTTTTTTCTGACATTCCCTCTAGCGTATGGTTGAGATAGCGTTTTGAGATGCTATACCTGAAATCTGGTTTGTTTTATATCTCTCACTCTCTCTCCTTTTTAGGAGAGGAGGTAGGGTGGCGTCATTTTCATTCAAAACTGAAATGTGAGGGAATTGATCTCACAAGAAAAACAGACTTTGGAAATACACAAACAACGCTGGAATGAAAGATTGAAATTGGAAATAGTTAAACATTCAAAATATTACAAGCACTTGTGCTAATGTCAAATCAAATTTTCTGTGGAAGTCAGCACTTACGATTTTTGTCATTGCTAATGGTTTAAAAGCTAAAAGCCTGTTTTGTTAGTTGTTCTACCAGCAATTCAATTTGCTATTTGCAGACATGTCTTGTTAAGTGTTCAGACGCAATGCCCGGAAAACAACCAAAAGTATGGACAAAAAGTGCACAGAAAGCCATAACATGGTTTGTTTAGATGATTTGACTTCAGGATTCCTACAGAACGTCTTTTAAATTTTAAATTGTTAAGAATGTGAATGTTATAAACGTGACGCGTGTATGATACATAGTTTCAACAAAGACGCATCGCTTTCAAAAGCATTTTTCTCTAATCTAATCTGCTATTCCCAGGGACCCCACATAAGGGTTAATTGTTTCGTCTTTTACACGACATGTATATAACATCTCCCTTATGGATGTTTGATTTTGGAAGGTCTGCCAGTGTTATTGAGACTGTAAATGTATACTGTTGCAATTCGGTGCTAATGCAGTTTTAGCGTAGGCATGTTGTGCTCTCTTTGTTTTACTCAATAGAAGTGCTATTGGTGGAGTCTGTTCATTTTTTGTTGTGAATTGTATAGCAAGGCACGTCTGTAGAAGTGATGTGTGGCCTCAGTCTGTTTAAGCATGGTTCAAGTATTGATTAAACGTCTACTTGTGGAAAAGATTATAGGTGTTCTGGTGCATCGCTGTCTGCTGTTAACCTGTATTTTATTGGTAATTTTCTAACATGCATATATGCATATATGTTGATATTTAATTGTCGTTCACGAACAAGAACTGGGCCAACTGCGTCCAGTATGCTTACTGTTTACCATTATTGGTATTTTGAATTTCAAACAAACACAAAGGGTGTGGTAGACATTGTCTTTTTTTTCATTTGAACATCAGATATTATCTCATCCAGGTCATTCATCCCAATCAAAAGCCGTCGGCATAAGTAAGTTTAAAAGGCGTTTTTCACCGCTGGCGTTATACAGCGCTTACAACCTTGCTGGGGCATTACAGAAGCCAAAAATAAGGGAGACAAAATATGTAGCTATTAAGAAACAGGTTGGTGCAAGATTTAAAAAAAGGAAGGGTGCCTCCTCGGTATAGCTTCTGCTCCACTTGAAATACGTTGACCCGTCCGTGTTCGGTCTAGCTGTTGGATTACTCTTCCAAGTCATATAGATATGCCTCTTGTCTGGGATCCGCTTTACTCCTTTATGGACCTCGGGCCGGTGTAAGACAATGTTGAGCCTTCTCGAGAAACTGTAGTGCAGTGGTATGGATCGGTCGTGAATGTCTTTAGCGATGGCAGTATTTGAGAAACTGCTGAGATCTCCTGGGATGCTTCAGTCGAGTATTGTACGGTCGTGACCCAAATCTTAATCGATTATTCTGGGTATCGAACATCTCCATGAAGATAAGCCTTGATAATACTTGGGGGACCGAACTGTGTGCTTTTCGGCATAATGTCCAGTCCCCCGTGCAAGGTTGAGTATAGCTTATTTTGGTGAGCAGCAAAATACTGTACAATTGTAGGTTTGTTTTGTATGAGGCGAGGGAAGGGGCAGGGTGCAATCTTTTTATGTAAATATTTCGTTCCCGCGAATTCTCACTCGTTCCAACGAATTGCTAAATCGGTCGTTCGAATCACTAAAACCGATTGCACGAGTTACTCGAGTACTTTGCAGAATTATACTTCACAATATCAATGCGTGGACGTGACTACGTAACTCACCGAGAAGATTTGCTCGTGGAATTCGGGCGCTAGAATTCATGTGCACGACGTAATAGTTCCTACAATGAAAGCGTAATTCAAAGGAACCAAACACCAACGTAAATATTGAAAAAAAAGGATGTAGTTTTTTGTCCTTAGGCCAGTTCATTCTAAATTGAACTGTGAAATGGAAACGAATTTGACATCATAAAAGACTTGCAGAGAAATTTCGCTCAAGTTGGAATGTGTTAACTTTTACGAATTCGCATTGCGATATTTGTTCTGCGTTTGTGTCAAATTTCGCGCCAAGTATGAACCGACATTTACTTTGTTTTTCTATTTCATGGTAGAACAGTCTTTGCATGTGTAATGCATACTGCACAGCCAAAGGCTCTAGAGGGTAACCTGGAAGTAACGGAGGGATTATTCAAATCCTTTGTTCAGCATAATATACAGTAGTTGTTTTGAAGATGGGATAAGCTTACAGCTTTTTTTGGCTCCTAATTTGGAACTCAACTCAATTTAATTGGACGGGCCCTGTAATTAGAGATGACAACGCTTGGCTTGAGCTTTGAAGTAAATTGATGGCATGGGTGTAGACGCGAAATACAATACAGTTGAAAGCAATCGATTCGGTAATTCTCTCTCGGCAGAGTTTAAATCAACAGGGCCAAAGCGTATCAGGAAAAAGGGCTGCTTGTATTTTCTCAAAGCTGCTGGATTTTGGCAGGAGAGCCATTTACAAAATTCTGGTTTTAAATGCTCTTCGTAAGGGGTCACGCGAATTTCAGTATTAAGTGTTCTTTTTCCGTTATTTCCTAGATGTTTTTTGTTGAGTTATTTTCGGAGGTTTGTTTTTGACCCATAGAGCAAATTGGATTTTTTTGTTTCGTGGGGTTTTCGTGTGTATTATTAAATAGATAATGTTTGGAGATACTTTCAAAATAAGAGTACGACAGAGGCCACATGTATTTGTGGCATTCATTTTGTTAATTTATTGACGACATGATTCACTCAGCATTTTTGCTCTTTTGCCGTGATGGGTGTTTTTGAGTGATTTCAGACAGTTAAGAACTATAGGCCCCTATCTGTCACTGTAGACTAAACCATATAGTACATTGCGTTATCGAGCACAATCCAGTTCAATTAAAAGTTTTTTTCGCCCGTTTCCTCATAGTGTTGGGTGGGCGTGTTGTCAAGGCTTCACCTTATAATTATTCAAGAAATCCAAAACGGTTATCCTCAGCAACTGAAAGTAGAATACCCCATCTGCCCAAACCCATTAATGCTCAATATTACCTCCCTTTGTTTATTTATATAGCAAGGCCACCCACATTGGATACGTCTATGACACAGTGCACTGACGACCACCATGAAAGGCCAATTCATACATGTATTTCAGGTAGATGCGGCAAGTGAAGCAGCTTGACTTCATGAAACGTTTGCGGTGAAATTCGCTTGGGTTAGATTTGACAATAGAAAATCGTGCACATATTCTGAATCGTTACACTCTACACTCTGCTAATTACATGTACTTGGGATTGTTAATTTCTTTAACTTCAGCACGATTGCAATTTACTCTGAAATTGCACCGAGGTTTACAATAAAACAAACACATATGTATAAAAGACGTCACTTATATTTGTAGAAGTAGGCCTAATCTGGTAGTAACGAGTATAAAAATAATTTTAGAATTGAAAACTGACGACTGACCAGATTTTGAAAGGGCTCATTTCACGCTATGTCAGAAAGTAATTGACGAGCGATCCTGTTATGCCCGGGTATTGCTTCCAGTGGTATCAGATTTTGCGAATGAAACTGCATGGACACGAGAGTTTTGTGTTTGTCTGGCATCACCCTGCACTGACAAAACCGTCTTCCTTTTTTTTCTTAGACTGACATCGACTTCCTCAGATTACTTGCATCGCTGATAACTTTAATGACTTAGGCACACCGTGTACAGCGTACCCATACACCATGACGAAATTCATGAAGTCAATATGCATGTATACGCTTTCGTCAGCGGTGCCTCTGTTTCTCGCGGGAAGGAGGGGTGTGTTTACACTGTCACTTTTTTGAAAGAGGATAGGCGAGTGTACATTCCGTCCAGGGAGGAAACAAGCCTTGGATTGCAAAGCGTGTTATAGCGACATAAAAAATGCGCTTAAAATAAACTTGTTCCAGAGTTTGTCTATAAAACACATCTCTTCTCAGGGGCGGATCCAGGAATTTTTCCTCGGAGTGGGGTGGGGATTCAGGGTGGATTTTTTGTTGTCTCATTTTGGCAGACAAAGGGAAAAGATAATGGAACATTAAATGGCATCCATTGTTTACAATGGTATTGGTGCATTTACCTCTGTACACTTTCGTTATTTTTTTGTATTTTATTCCCATTTTTTTTACCTTTTTATCTTTTCTTTTTTTGGTCTCAAAGCGGGGAGGAGTTAGACCCTTCATCCCCCTTCCGGATCGGCGCCTGGTTCCTATTTTTTCTATCTATCATCCATCAGTTATTATTGTTTGCTATTCGTTGGCACTATATAGTCCGAGTAACTACAGTGAGCCAGTTTGCCATAAAGCTAAGGTTTTTGGGGAACAAAGCGCGCGTGAGTCAGCTATGGCTTCGTATGATAGGACCATAGATACCAAAAGAATTCTTCTGATGTCTATGGATAGGACCCCATCTCCATTATAAAGACTGGATAGGACACGCGCACGCTTTAACGCATGGTGAGGATTTGGAAAAGTGGACAGCTGGCGGTGAGGATTTGCTGGTTTCTGCGCATGCGTATTTTATAACGTAGAGGTATGATGGGGTATTGCATAAATCAATCTCTAACGTTTTAGCTCAGAAATAGTCTTTAACAAAGATGTTTAAGGGATGGGACAAAAGAAAAGGGGGGTATGTTTGAATTTCGACAGATAAATTGCATTGTCCAAAGAAAATATATCAGCCTATGATCGGTTCCCAGTCAAATTTCGGAACCTACGTCGTCATTATTAGTAGGGTCGTTTTATTAGGAACTATTCAGTTTATATGCCCACAGTTTTTTCATGGCCATTATTTGTTTTGTTTGTTTATCTTCATGCATAGAATTCCAAGAAACAAAAAATTGAGGACTAAGGCGTACTCACTCAGCAAAGACAAATAATTTGTGGAAACCATGATGTTGTAGTTGTTTGGAACACTGCCTACCAGAGTGTGTCCTTGGTGAGGTCGTGTCAGGAAAAGTTCAAATAGGGTTTTGTTGAACCTGTTATTATTTAAATTTTTTAATAATGGGGCCTGTTGCTCATTTTTGAAACAAAACTTTGAATAAAGTTGTTTGATGAGCAATTTTCCAAGTGTGTAGGATCAACTAAAATCAAAGTGATTTTGCTGATGTATAATGCTCTCCATTTTGCCCACTAGTGAGATTGTTAGTTAGTTTGGTCTATTGTGCATATTTTCAATGCCCATGTTCATTTAAGTTGTACATAAATTTCTCCTCTAAAATACCAAGTCTTTTTAGTAACGTTATATTTGATCTCTTATTGATGGGCAGATGGTTCGCTCTCTGCTTAGAAACTAACTTGTATTCGGCCGGTCATCCATTGATTTGCCACGCTTGTGGGCAGGCTGTGGAGTTGTGTGAGTACACAATAAAGAGGGGGGGGTGCAGCAAAGAAAACCGTCATGACATGATGAAGACAACGTGGAATTTGAGGGTGTTGTTGAAGAGAATTTCAGCCTATCCGGTTGTCGTTTTTATTTTGGCTTGTTTTGTTTCATTTTGTTTTGTTTTTTGGTTCGGCTGGAGAGCTAGAGTGTGCAGTATAATGAGGCATTTGGGCTCGTTTCCATTCGGAAGTCGCATTACCCTTGCAAATGTAGTCTGATTTGCCTCGCTCCACTTAACATGAATGTTTTTACCAATATAATAATCCACAGAGAGTCGCCTTCCTTCCAATCACATTGACTTCCAAATGTTTCCCTTAAGAGCCAGCGGCAGAGCGGTGTAGACACGAGCTGTTTAGCTTGGCTGGGGTGGGGTTGTTCTTTCTTTGGGGTTTGACAAACGTGCTTCCCGTTGATACAGGCGATAAAAAGGATCCACTTGTTAAAGTCACGCGCATAATATTAAGCACAATTTTGGCCTGTAATGCAATTTTAGTGAGGGTATCAATAAATTCATATCCATATCCCCGAACAACATGAGCAACGTTCTGGGGCAGGACCTTTAGCCATACTGCACTACATTTGTTCAGTTCGTACAAACAAAGAAGCAAACCGTGGTTACTGTCCATTAAGTATTATTCATGTTCCACTATGGTTTCAATCAAAACTGGATGGCATTCCTGTAATGAGTGAAGTGAAAACAAAATCTACCTTATTCCTGAAGGGTTATATCGATTAGTGAATTCTATTAGGAAATATGTTTTGTTCTCCTCCTCTCAAATGGGTGCGAAAACTACTCCGATATCTCGTTTTGGTTGGTCTCATACACTAATAAGACTTACGTACATGGTTATTTCTGGAACATTTCAGTGCACGGTTTTGCTGACAATGGGGCACCGATACGTTGATGTCATTACTGGATGACGTTGTTCTTTTCTGTTTGGATTGTGAACTCCAAATTTACCCACTGAAAATTATTGAGAAAGCACTGCTCAGTGGAGTACCAACACGAAGAGAAACAAACAACAACAAATCACCACAGTGAACAAAACTGACATTGACAAAATATCGTGAATTCTGACAAATGTAAGGGCAGATGTAGCTGTAACACTGATGTTTCTTCCTTAGATCATGACATCATATACGATGCTCATAAATATGCTAATTCACACTGGCATATTAATTTAAAAGGGTTTCAAAATGCCCTTAAAATACGACAAAAATAAATGAAAATAGAAAATTGGGTTCAACGGGACACAGAAGAACTGAACACTTACAACAACTGCATTAAAGGATTACATGGTCCCTTTAATGCGCAAAGAGTGTAGATTACATGAGATGGGGTATATACCCTTCGACTTTTGTGACTGGGAATGGGCCAGTGGGTTACCCCCACACGATGAGCGTTGAAAAGGAATAAAGGGTTAAAAGCAGACAGGAGCCATTAGGCCTATGTGGAAAGAAAGATTCAACTGGGGCAATGCGTGTAATTATGGAAAGGTAGTCGTACACGACGTATTAGATTGCTCTTACAAAATTAGAAAAAAGTCTCTCCCCTAAGGTCGGCAGGTTCGGGATTTCATCATCCTGTCCCATCCTATACCTGACTTGGAGACTCAAATCCTCGCCTGTGCGAGGCCTAAAGACTTTGAGGTTTAGTTGAGAAGGGTCTTCTTTGCAAAGCTCCTCAGGTTCTCGCTGCCAAAATTGAAGTCTTTTGCCGAAAGACATTGGTGCGAGGGGGTTATTGCTGAATTTTAAGTTCCGGAGCTCAAACAATAAAGTAAGAGATCCTGGAAGGGATGTGAAGTGCTTGGCTCGTCTATCAGATCTGGGCAAGACCCATCCATTAGCAACAAACTTCTACGCGTTGACGCAAAAAGGGACGTGCTCTGTTTACGCGAGGAGTGAAGCGATGGCGCCGCCCGAGGAACCGGAACTCCATTATCTTGTCATCTTTTCCAGTAGACGCTTGCATCTGCGTTGGTGTGAGTCACTTTTTTCCCAAACCGGTCTTCGATGAACAAGTTGCTGATACATGTATTTCAAGTCTTATGCCGGCTATAGTTCAAATGTCTCTGATATACAATTGAGACAAAGCTCTTACTGCTAGCTACTGCCTATATAATAGCTTTTAACACAAATTCGACTTCAAACTTTGACAACCTGAAATGAAGCCTACACTTCTTCTTGTCTTTCAGCTCTGTATAAAATTGTCAGATTGCATTTTGTTCTGTAAAGATTGTAATGCATTTGTCTCATTGATCATGCTTGTCAAACCTATTAATTTGTGACGATGAAAAGAGAGCACCATAAATTATTGCCAGAGAAAAATGTGAACGCTTTATTTGACCCTGATACACTTTACTTCTTGCATGCAGATGACTAAATTCTACAATGCCTATTCTTTTCATTTATTCTCATTTCGCTTTCTTTAACAAAACAAATTGATTAACCGTAATCGGAGCCATGTCTCTCTGTAAGCCATGGATCATTCTGCTTTGGCCAGTCGAATCCATAAGGAGTAAAATGGGCGAGGGATGCATTTTTATTGAACGCTGTCTTACAATTTTTACATAAATGTAGTATATACCATCGGTAACATTTATCAAAAACGGAGCTGCCGGGTAGTCTCTAAATATCACTTGAAAGCAACTAAATTACGAAAGCCCGTTCGTGTCAACATATTTTAATTATTTTTCATTATTGTTATTATTTTGGGGATTTTTTTTTCAACTTTACGAGGTTTAGTATTGCCGTACTTCATGTTTGTGTTTGCTTGTTTGTTTGTTTGTTTTTATTTCACCCTACGGAAGCCCGTTAGTGCCAATTTGAACTATGCAAAAACATCTATATTTATTATTGCTAAAAAATGCAATAATATTGCGAAATAACGCAAATTCTTTGCAAAATATACTACAATAGTTCTACGGACATTTTGGGCACGTTTGCACGGGACAATCCGCATGGTACAATGGTACTATACGCATGCATCCTACTCTTGTAACGTGGACTAACGTGTCCCAAATGTCCGTAGAACTGTTGCATTATTGCGCAAAGAAATTGCGTTATTTTGCAATAAAAAGATACACGTATTTTCATACCTTAAATTGGCAGTAACGGGCTTCCGTAAGGGAAAATGAGAAAAAAACACATAAATAATATAATAAAATATAAATAATAATAATTACCGGGTTTTCGTACTAAAAAACCGCGTCAAACCGCAAATCCGTGATATCGTGTCGACTAGACGTAGGCCTAGACACTTTACTTTACGATAAAGTGTTGTTTATTCAGCGAATTCAAGGCGTTATTCGTCGAAAAACGAGACACAAACCTCCAAGAGGAGGGTAAATTTGCCGACCACGTCTCTACTGGTAAGCCCTGAAAAGGACGCTTTTGGGGGAGGGGTAGTACCTGTCAATCTTTCGTCTGCAGCAGATAGGCCTGGGGTGTGTATTGTCCATGCACTCATGAAGGTACGTCTTGTGGTCTATGGAGTTTTCCCAAGACAAATAGCGCGAGCTGCGGGTTGAGCGGTGAAAACGATTTGCGTTTTTCTTGATTTTTTTTCTCCCATTGAAATGGAATGGAATGATACCTATAATAACAAACCTCAAAATAGGTCAATTTTGAATAATTACAGAAAAACTCCAATTGTGTATAACACATTAAGACCTTTAATGTCCTTTAATTCTCATTCAGTGTTGGGTGCAAGCCTATACCTGCATTGTATATTCGAAAAGTGCTATTGACTTTCAAGGACAGTTCTGGAAAATGTGCATTCAAATTTGTAAAACATAAATTCCATTTGGAGCTGATTATAAGAACGACGTCTTAATCTAATTTTGTTGCTGCAATGATTCGTATACGACTTCGATTTGCATCATTAAAACAATTTAATGTGTATAACGTTTCAAGGAGTACAATACAGATTAGGCTTTCAGAAAATCGATTTTTAATCCTCACTCGGACTGAATCGATTTTTCGTTTTCATTTGTTATGATTTAAATTCGTACTTTTTGCATTCAATTTAAATAAAGTAGGCCTATGCAGACATATACAAATCATGACGCAATTTTTATAGATTGATTAATTAATCAATCAGTGTAATATAGGCATCATTGACCATTAGTGTGTTTGCTCTTAATACACAAAGGTCAAAGTGAAATATAGGCAATTTAAGTGTTAAAATTATATTTATATTACAATATAAAATAAATTGTCTCTATCTCCCTCTTGCAGCTATCTATGGATATTTCAGGAGCCGTAATGTGAACTAAAGCTGTATGATGCGATAGTTGCAAATACCAAGCTAAACAAGTTGGGTTTTCATACACTTTATTACTGTAGTAGTTGGTGTGGTTTAAAAGATTGCATCACTTTAGTTTAGTTTGTTCATTACGAATATTCAAAGTTTTTTTTCCTTCAAAACGTTCCTCCTGTGTTACTTTTTTCAACACATAAATGAGTTCCAGTGCTGAGCAGACATACGTGCAATAACGCTGCGCGAGAAATTGGCTGCACGTTCAGCTTAGATAGATTGATGATGAGGTTAAAGAAACACAGGTTTGCAGATGTGCCTCAATTTTGAGCTCATATGGTAGGTAATATATTCAATTTAGTACACATTCTCGAAAGAGCACTCTTAATTTTTTTAACGGCAGAATACACCATTATGGTCATGAATTATTATTTGTTAAGTAGAAACAAGGATTTTAAATGTTTATGTTATGCTACATGAAGCGAATGCTGTACTTCATTTTCCAAAATAGTCCGAAAAACCCCTATTTCATCGATGCACTTTTAGACAAACCAGTCAGAAGTCTGAAGCCGTGGGCGGCTCGTCGACATGCGATCTAGTACCTTGTCTGTGCATGCACCCGCATCATTGGCCTCCCTTAGCCATTCAAATTACCGGCTAAAAATTCTCAAGTTTCCGTTGGCAAATTTTTGCGACCGAATCACTCCGACAGGAAATCAATATGCTCAGAAAGAAAGTATAGAAGAACTGTCTTCCAAATTCCTGCAGCGGTTTTCATCTTCTTTTCACCAGCTCCCTATCTACTATTTGATTCATTGTCTATGAACGGCGACGTATAGAAAATTCGATGTTGCCAATAATATTAGATTCCTGCTTACAAAATCATTATCGACTTAATGTTTGACTTAATGTTTATAGTTTCATTGTATTTCCCCCTTTTTCTGGTCTGGATTATTTTTCTACCTTTGCCATTTTAAATTTGGCTGGATTATAAATCGAAAACAGATTTTTTAACAACTAAAAAAAGTCAAAACAGCTAATACTTCGTAGGTATTGTGTACATCCAATCAATTGGTTGGACGTGTACCTACCAAAACTAGGTTATTTTTGACCAATTTATGTTTTTAGAGTATGCAGTCGATTTTTTAACAAAACTGTCTTGCTGAATGAGCTCAGTGGTGAATAATTTGTGTGTGGATGGAAATGGATTTGTGAAAAATGTCAGATGAATACAAGGCCCGTCGTTGGATCACCATACCGTCATAGCTCATTTTGCCCCAAGCGAACTCCGACCCTATTATATCCCTCTGTCACTGATAAGCTCTGACAAGGAAAGTGGATTCAGAGCTATTGTTAAGTCTTTGTGATGCACCCAGCTGTTCTCCCTTGATCATTTCTGCCCTTTATTTTTTTTTATTATACACAAACGGGACGCCAACGGTTCTGACATTTAGCTTCGAGCAATGCGCTTCAGTCTCCACGAACTTACCTCTCATTGCTCGTTTGCTTTTTATGCACGTCATACACGCGTGGGCTTGTTTTTCCTACAGTAAAATTGTTTTAATACAAACCTTTAAAATGCACCTCAGTGTCTCAAATAACTTTAGTTACAACTTTTGTGTCACAATCTCAAAGGGCATTTTACTGCCTATTCGGTTTTTAATGCTAATGAGTATTTCCACATTAATGAGCATAACTGTGATGTCATCCAAGGAAGAAATATGCAACGTTACACAGGTTTGTTCACAACAATTCCTGCATTTTTTTAGATTTTGCTGGACTAACTTTTCTCACCATTGCTGGCTTATTGTTGTTTAAGTGTATAGCAATAAGTAAGCATCAAACCCTTTCTCAGAAATGTTTTAAGCAAGCAAATTCTGGTTCACAATTGGAACAGAAAACCTATGCACTGAACTGTGCCTTCCTTAATGACATCCTATCAACAGCGTCCTCAATTGTCCAGAAAAGCCTGAATAGTTCAAGAAATTTTGAAAAATGCACTATTCATTGCATTTAACAAAGGAATGTAAACGACTTTTTATACATTGAAGAACAGTACAAAGTTGTAGAAAAATTGTTTCTAAGAAAATTCATCGAAACTACACTTTAAGAACCCCGTTTCTTTTAAATGAAAGATTAAAAGTATTAAACGTGTTCATCTGTTGTCAGACATAAAAACTATAATTTAAACTTTTATTACATTGTATAAAATGTCTTCAAATATTTTAAATCACTCCTTTTATTTTTCCAAATCATCCATTTTTGCTGGTTTAAAAATAAATCTGACTCTCTCAATTCCTTTTCTTCGTATGCGGCAAGCATAACTTTTTAAAGAGTGACATACATTTTCAGGACTTTGCGACAGCTGTAGACAGCATGGCTTCGGCATATGGAATGTGGACAGGGCTTCTAAGAGAAAGAGGGTGAATGGAAGGTAATAAAGAGTTATGCTCTTACAAGCGCAATGCAAGTCTCAGAACATTTAGGTCCGTCGTAAACCCGTGGAATTGCCGATGATCCCTGATGTGCGAGCACTTCCATCATCGCTGACGCTCTACCCATTTTAATCAAGCAATTCATTTCTCAACGAGCCATGAGAAAAGCTTGGCATTAAAAAACAAGATTACCTCAAACTCCGAATTCATTTCCCGTTCGTGGTAAGACCAGTGACATCCAATGCCACTTTTCACGCACCAAAAGCCTCTTTATCACTGCATTGCTAACGATGATTATCATCCAAGCTGTCAAATATGAAATGCTCAATTAATTACGCCAATAGAGGAGCTTGCGTCCACTTCTTTTTTTTTTCTAGATAGACGGACAAGGATCGATTAATATTAGGTTGTTTGTACAACTAGCCGTCTTGAGTCTCCCTGGACCGACGCGATCGAGACTACGGTCTGTGCGGTCACTACACCCAGTATTTTCGTTTTGACGAATTCAGCATTCGGTGTTCATCAATGGAGGGCATGGATCCTGTGCTACTGGGGACTTTCTTTGGCTAGTCATAAACGGAGTTTACGATTGCCTTAAAGGGCCTATACAGTACAATAAAAAACGTAGTCCTCGTTAATGCTTCTTCTATTTAATCTTAATTCGTAGTCATTTTGCCACTTTAAGGCTTTGGGGATTTGTGTCAATACGAATATGCGTAATTATGGCATGTGCGATGCCAGTTCAGGTAAAAAAACATTGTCACAGACACACTTGTAACAGAATTCGTCGGAAATGTATTTTCTTTGGTGGTTTGTTGTGTCAGCTTCGTATATGATAGTAGGCCATGGAGCAATGATCTAAGCAAAATATTCACAAGATGTGATTTTTGCGTCGGGGAGATGGGCATTTTCATATTGGGATCTTGCAGTTTAGGTCGTGGGTTTGAGTTCCGCGCTAGTAAATTTTTCATAAGCCCCAAATATGCATTGATGAAGGGTAGAATATACCCCATTTGAAAAAAAAATCCAACAATTACTTCCAGTGAGCAAAGTAGTGGTTCGCAATTTTCAATGCGAAGCTCTGCCAAAATGAACAGCAGCTGAAGTGGCACATGCCTTGAAGTGACATCGCAAAAACAGGACCCTCGTTTGTCAAGAATAACATAGAACATTTTAAGATTTTTCAAGGACAAATGTATGGTGTTCTCAAGCGGACAGGCAAGCGTCGTGTTTGTGAGTGAGTTCGAATGTCGTGTTTGTGAGTTTAACGTCATGTTTGTGAATTGCAAACATCGAGATGTGTGAGTTCGAATGTCGTGTTTGTGAGTTTGAACGTCATGTTTGTGAATTGCAAACATCGAGATGTGTGAGTTCGAATGTCCTGTCAGTGAATTTGAACGTCATGTTTGTGAATTGCAAACATCGAGATGTGTGAGTTCGAATGCCGTGTTTGTGAATTTGAACGTCATGTTTGTGAATTGCAAACTTCGTGATGTGTGAGTTCGAACGTCATGCTTGTCAGGTTAAACGTCGTATTTGTGAGTGGTCAGGGCTAATTTTATGAAGCTGCTAAGCACAAAATTTGCTTAGAATCAGTATTTTCTTGCTCAGGAAAAACATTTTACCAGCCAAAAATCCCTGTCATTTTCTTATGATAAGCGAACATCAGCTGAACACCAATCACAAGCAGTATACAACATATGACATTTGGGTAGTAATCTTGTTTTTATCTAAGGAAAAAATCATGCTAATGATCCATGAAATTGGCCCTGACCACTCACAGACACGACGTTCAACCTTACCAACACGACGTTCGAACTCACACACACGACGTTTACAATTCACAAACATGACGTTCGAACCCACACACACGACGTTTGAACTCACACACACGACGTTCGAACTACACGGCGTTTAAACTCACAGATACGACGTTTGCCTGTCAGCTTTAGAACACCATAAAAACGTCATTGCAATCAACCAAAAAACAATATCAAAAGTGTTACTATGTACTTAAATTCACGGACGCACGCCCCTTTTAATACAGACTTCCACGCCAACATAGCAGGTCCATTATTACGAGGGTGCTCATGGGTTCATGTTTTGCAACATTGATCGTGAGGGACGATCATCAGGACGGAATCTATTTTCACAATGCATGTAAAACTGGGTTAACATTTGCTGAGGAATTGCGTCCGATCTGTTGTCATTTCTTATCATCTCACCACTTGTTCGTGTCTCGCATTAGCAGCCACAGCTCGCCTTGTTGTTTCAGGCTTTTACGCGGGCAAGCAAGGATGTGAAGTAGGCGGTCATGCTTGGAGGGGAAAATGTACCAGAAGACAGATTGTCTACAGGCAGGACGAATTGATTGGACGGCCATCAGGAAGCAGATGACCCGAGAACAGTAAATGTTTGCGCTGGTGAAAATCCCAGCTGAGAAACACTTCTTGAGAAGTGTCGTACCATTCCCACCAGTAACCTGATTTTGCCGGAGCTGTACTTTCCTGCACACAGGAGGAGCCGTGGCACGTGCCCTTTAACTTGAGGTAGCCTCGAGACCTAATTTCCTGCCAAAATATCCTGCCATTCTATTTCGCCGACCTGCCAGGGACTGACAAGCCCAAGTGCAAAGTTTGATCATGTCATACATAAGGAATCGGTTGGGAGCCGCTCATTGTTTACACGGGGAGCTGAGACCAAACATCTGTCCCGTGAAATCCAGTTTTGCGACCCAGCGTGAGCGTGTTGTTGATCGCGGGGGTGTTGTTGAATGATGTGTCAAACGAACCCTCACAATGCAGATCTTTTTAATAAGAATTCTTGGCATCTTACACACTGTCAAATGCATTGATGATAACCCCTCCCCCGTTCTTGAAACTATTAATGTTGTGGAAGGCTGGACACGGTTAACAGGGAAATCTTAGGGAAGGGAACAAATATGAATAAATTTTGCAAGAAAAAAAAAGACTGGATTCTTCGCGGCGTGGAGTTACCTTTCCAAATGTTGTAATTCACGAGCCTCATATTTTAAAGAGCACCTCTAAGGAAAACATGTTTCTCTGGTTTATCTGTTAAAATAATATGGAAATATCCAAATCGAACGCAGTGTCGTTTGTCTTCAGAGTTCAATTCATCACAAGCTAAAAAGGTTTTTTTTTCTGTTCATGCCAAGATGAGAATTCTCAATGTAGCTTGCGTCATTACCAAACAACGCATGTAGCCATTGTTTGTAGCCATTGTTTGGCACGTACAACGGTTTATCCAATACGAGCACAAGGCGAGAGTTTCCCTTGTTTTCTGTGTTTTCTCCGAATGGAGTGGGTATTAACCATTGTTTGGTTAAAACAAACAAGAAATTAATTTCAATCACCCTAATTGGGTTGAAACAACCTAACCTATTGTGTACTAATGCAGTTTTCATCCTCTCTTAGGTTAAGATTTAACCCAGGCATTTTTTTTCAGTGTACAAAACCTCAGTTTTGCAGCGTGTTGACAAATTATTATACAAGTCCTACTTTGCTATTTCGGTACTAAAGGCCTGTTTTTCACATAGGTTTCGCATAATATTATTTAATGCATTTCGATATTCATTCACTCGTTTCAGTCTGTTTTTACAAAAGGAATTTTCAGAAAAATATATTATAAAGACTTAAGTAAAAACAAAAACCTTCAAGAACCTTCTCTGCAGTGTTAAATAGGGTCGGCGTAATCTCGCAAATCATCGGTACAAGAATCTGCGAGAGCATTGCGTCATTTTCAATGATAGTACCAACAGAATCAACACGAACAAACAGAGAAATTGCGGACTGTTTCAGTCCTCTGCAGAATAGAAACAGCGGCTTCACTCCGTTTCCCCTCTTTGCTTTAGCCATAGTCTTGGAGAAATGCATTCTTGTCATTTTGGAATAATTTGTATAAACGAAAAGAACAGTTATAAGCGCTTTGTTCTGGGATCCAAAACCTGCTTGTCTTGTCTGATCAGTTGAACACAACACCAAATGGAAATCCTATAGTGTGAAAGAAAGCGTCACAGGAGGGCGCTGGACTACCCTTCAAGTGAATTTAGACAGTGGTATACATGTTCGTCAGAAACATATAAGATTTGAGCTAAACGTTTAAGGTAGGGCCTATACATTTTTATAGCGACAATTTTACGCACTTTCGTTGCTGCATTGTAGAAAATTCAAAACAAGTCATGGAGAGGTCGAGCTGTTGTTAGGAACACTTGCTCAAGCAGCACTGTTTTTAAATTCGCGGATAAGCTTCATCCCATTGACATCACATCACTGTTTCTCTACTTTGGGGTTTGTCGAGTCGCAGTCTCTGTTGCCATTGTGATCATATGAACTGTATATGTAGGAAACGTGAGACGCTCGAGAAATCATTTTCCGACAATAACACGGGATGAACTCCTGAAGAGTACGGATTTAACGACAGGCCCGTTTAGCTAATCCCGACTCAATTACGACAGGTAATAGGGTGGGCGTAGAGACAAATGTTAGACTTTTCCAATCGCTTGTACCAATGTTGTACCAATGTCATTACGATTTCAGTCAGCTCAAGCATGACCCCTCTTCGTGGGCTCGGGAAATCTTATCAAATTGTTCACATTTCCCCCTTTTCCTTTGTGCAGATTCCGCCTCACACGGCCGTGTTATGGCTGTCACAGTACGGCGCATTACGGCTGTGCTCATTGAGAGTACGGAATGTTTCGAGGGTTTTGCTGCACTTGAGTAAAAATTATTAGTTGGCTGGATGGAAACAGCGCCACCAGAAACGACAGAAGAGAAGTGTGCGTGAACCTCTTTCAATGCTTTTGATTAAATAATGCTACGCAGAGACACCATTAATTTTTATTCGTCGACTTTTACGGAAAGAGTGTTTAAAAAGAGATCTTTGCATTTTATCTTCTTTCCCTCTGGGAGAGGTTTGTTGTTGTTGTTGTTTTTACATTTTTGCACGAGACGACGAAAATGTTTTCATATACACCATATACACACCACGAAAATGTTTTGTATACACCTTATTTCTGCCAGTTGTTGATGCATAAAAGTTCCAAAGAGCTAAATGGAGCACAATTATAAGTATGGAAAAGATACAGTTTTTATATTACATTTAAATTCGTTTTTAATGTTACATGTATAGCCTTTCATTGAACAGGCAAACAAAAATAAAGTAAATAATTATGTTCAAAGTTAAAATAAACAGATTAAAACGTAAAAAACAAAATAATAAATACAATACAATTGCGTGACAAATACAAATTAAATCTATGTATAAACACTGACTTCAAAATGTCAAAATCACTTCATTTATAGTATGTTCGTCGATTGCGCACGACCCAATTGTCTTTCACGATAAAGTCTGGTAATTGTATGAAATTGTTTAATCAAAGTGCATAACTGAGCGGTGGAAGACGAAATTGAATATGATCTGAAAAGTCATGAATTCTGAAACGAATTAAAAGTTAACTGGGAGTTTGAATTTGAAAGGTAAGAGTTTCAAAATGTGCGGAAAATTTGTATTAGAAAATCCACGATATTGTAGTCCACCGCGGTCAACTTACCCAGACAGTCACTACATATGCATTACATCCCTAGTGCTCTGTTACTATTCGCTAAATAATTTTTGAAACGTAGTGCGCCCCCAATCCGTCAACCTAAGGCGTGGTCGCCGCTTTGTTCGTCCTTCTTTTTCGTAGTAACAGTGCTTTTGCTTACGGACGTGTCTTTCGACCTCAAATTCATAGAGCGTTCTGTCTCGCTAAAGCTGATCTGTGTGATCCTAATCAACTGTTAAGCATTGTACTGTATCTGTAAGCTTTTATCGTATCTTTTTGTGTCACAATTAAGTCACATTTTTATGAAAAGTTACATTTTCGTGTGTGCAACGTGTATTTTTGCCATACGTATAACGTTACTTGTACGGCGGTCCCATTATTTGTACGGCTTAACCGGTGCCATTCTTAGCCAAGTCAGTTTCCACAGGTCCGTCTGCAACCGATTTCACGAAAATGTACGCAATGGTGTAACTCCACTGACGCAACATATTATGTAAGTCCACACTGCGAAAGTCCGCGTAATAAGTCATGCACTCTACCTTCGGCCTTGGATACCCAAGGAAACTCGCTCTACTCCCCCATGGGACATCCGTGAATTTTCTTCCGGGGAAAACGACAGCGACTCTGTGGCTAGCCTCACTCCTCCTGAGTCCTGTTTCTGCGTACTTCAGTGTGACATGATTCAAGTCTTAGGCCTCCCTACTCCACCGTCAGCAAGCCAAGACACTGGCGCTCACCCTTCATTCAAGCGGCAAGCAGCCAGACTACAACTTCTCCCGCCTTCTTAGTTCTCTCGCGGGAGCGCTCTTGCGTTGTCAGGCAAGAAGTGGCGTCCTTTCCTGGGACGGGCACGGAACTAGTTTCAGTTCACCAAGTCAGACTCTACGGACTTTCTCTCTGCCCTGGACCTTCCGTCAGGCGCCAAGGATAAGATCACCACCCATCCAGACTCGATAAAACCTTGCGTCGCGGCTTACTTTGTACAGCCTTCCTGTCCCTTCTTGCGGAGTACCTCTCATACGCCTGCGAGGATGATTCTCCCGTGTCACCGGACCTGTTCTGGCCCTTGACGAGAACGTAACTACGGCCTTCGAACAGTTCTCACGCATATCCTGCCTGATCACCTCATTCCGCCGCGCCAACGCTTTGGCGGAGATGCACATCCCGGACCCATGGGTTTCAAATACTTTGCAGAACCTTTCCTTCTACCGCAAAGACCTATTTGCGGGTCAGTTCACCGGGACCGTACAATCTGAGGCTTGTCGGATCAAGGAATCCCCTAAGATTTCATTCCGGATCCTCCCATCCCGTCAGCCAGCTCCAGCCCTCCGGGTTCCACCACCTACGGCTGCTCCACCTCGCCTCCACACTCTTCCTCGAGCTCCTTTCGTCCCCCCGACCTCGCGCTGCAGCCCCTCCTTCAACAGACCACCGCCTTCCAGCGGGTCTCGCGAACCCAACACGAGTGAAAACTTTGAATTTGTGGCGCTTCCGTCTGGCCTTTCGACGGGGTCTTCACGCGCGTCATCAGGTTTATCGCGTTTATTAACAGGCCACCTTTGAGATGGATGACTGAATGCACCCCATCCTTCCTTCGGTGGGTCTCTCTCGAATATACTAGGTTGTTTACCATCATTTAACTCAAACACACCCTCGCCGACCCACCTCCGAGGTCCTGTGCTAATCTTCATGTAGTGACTGGATCTGGATCTAGATAGATAATTGAACAGCTCCAACTAGAACACCACTCAATTCAAGTCAGAGTGGCATATAATCAAACAGCTTTTCTCTTTGTCTTCTGAATGTAGATGAATTTTGAACTGATTTGATGTTATGTGACAGCTGATTCCAGTCCCTGGTTGTTGTAGGGGAGAATGACTGCAGTAAGCATTTACTTCTTGTTGAAGGAACTCTTAGTGACAGAGGATTGTGGGATCTTGTTATCCTAGTGTTGAAATCTCTTTGTTTTTAAACATCAGGTGGTCTTCAATTTGCAGATGTACTTTCTGCATGTTGCAGTTAGTTTAGAATCCCATAATGAGCTGCAGTACTCAACATGAGGTAGAATCAGGCTCTGACCTGCTTGAATCTTCACCTTTTGAGGAGCATTGCCAAGGTTACGACGAAGAAAATCAATTATACCATTTGCTTTGGAGACTCCTGTATCGATGTGAGTATTCCATATGAAATCACAAGATAAGGTAACTCCTAGGTATTTGTGGTATTTCGATATGTTGAGAGTGTGATTAGACCCGTTATACGAATACCCAATAGTAGCTTTTCTCCTTGTGGAACATAGTGCGCTGCATTTCTAAGGTTTGAAGGATAGCGGCCATCGCCCCCGTCCTTAAGCAGCTGTGCACCTTTTTGAAGGATCTCAAAGTCTGCTACGGACGTAATAGGACGATAAGAGACAATCATCCGCACACAGACATACTTGGGATGTAATCCCATCAGAGAGATTATTAATGTAAGCTTGGAAGCTTACGGGCAACGTCAAGTAGCAGGGTCCCTTGGGAAGAAGCTGTATAGTCCCCTTCAGGGTGAAGGACGTATGTCCTCCGGTAAGAGAATTCCCGGAAATAAATAAGGGCGAAACAGACCTCCTGATCTTGATTTATTTATTTCGTTTTGTGTCCGCCCTTAAAATATATCCCTGAAAAACAATTCATGACATTGACATTAAGTAAACAGAGAGAATTTACAAAGCATAAAATTACATGTGTATTTAATAAGTGATGGAGTACCTTAGTATTTGCATAATTAGTTTCTCAACTCACCCAACACTCATGGGGTTGCAGTTATAGGTAAGTGTGGTGTGGCCCACTGCACTGGGCTGAAATGATAACCCTGTGTACACAATAATATAAACATGGGAAACATACGATATTTCAATATAAAGCCTGCAATCATGCTTTGCAAATGATAATAAAATTACAGCTAAAGTAGCGTGCACTACCAAAATCAGCGCTCACCATGCACGCACATGGACGAGACCCAAAGGTCACGGGAACTTTCCATAGGCCCACACGCTCCCACTTAGGTGCGGCAGACCGGGCGTGGTACAGACAATAATGCACACATAGGCTACGTAGACAGTTCTCGCACACGTGAACCCGAAGAAGCTATGGTGTACTATTTACGACAAACATTTCTCTCTCTCTTTAGCCTCCCTCCAGGCGACGCAACACGACGCGAAGGCATGACGGCTCCCTTGCGTCGTGCCGTCGGGTCGCACCGTCGCCTTCTTGCCATTACGTTTGTACACACACGACCCGTTGTGTCGTGCGTCGTGTCGTGCCGTCGCCCGTCGCGTCGTACTGTCTGAGATCCTTTCCATATTTTTTCCGCCTCAACGTCGCCCCTTCCGTTGCCCGTCGCGTCATACCGTCGTGCGTCGGGTCGTACGTCGTGTCGTCTATTACGTCGACTGAAGCACGACGCGACGTACGACTCGACGCGACGCTGTTTCTTTCATTTCCGCTTCCCGTACTTGCATAGTACGGTACAGTTCACTAATTCAAGTTCCATTGAAAAGAGTGTAAAATCACACTGTTCAGGGCCCAATTACATGCATACCAACATCCTTGAGATTGCTGAAACACAAATGAAATTATTGTCTGGTCCCTAATCTTTCGATTTCTTTTCAATTTTGTGTGGGTTAACCGATTACATTTGTAATTATTCCCACAAAACAAAATCACCCCCCAAAGTGAAGTCTGATTACAGCCTTTTTTAAGTGGCGACCCTCAACCTTTTCGGACACTTATCACCATTTTTCAGCTGTAGAATTTAGCCATAACGCAGCATCATGCCCCAAATTATTAAGCAACATATAAGGAAAAAGCTGCCAGATCGAGGCTCTGCGTGTCTATGTAGGTAGCGTACAAAGAGCAAACACGTAGCAGGTCTTGTTTCTGCTGTTTTTTCCATGCATGCTTTCTAACTTTGTGTTTTCATTAAGAGAGAGTTCAATCTAGGCCCTTTATTTATTTTCATTGCTAATTGTTTTCTGTTAAATAGAATTCCTGTTTGTTTATTTGTTGGGTTGTTTGTTTGTTTGTTTGTTGGGGTGTTGGGGTTGTTTGTTTGTTTGTTTTTTCATTATTAACAAGATGCTTTCGCTAACGTGAGGATATTTGTATTTTCGTAAACCGTGCGAAAACATTTTACTATATTAGCCGGAAACGAATTAATCCTCACTGGTCAGCTGATAATAAAAGGCGTAAACTAGTAAACACATAAACAATGTAATATGATTCTCATATTATGCCCGCTACAATATTTCAAAATCCATTCTAAGATACAATACATCAATCATTATAACGTGCTTCCTAATGTAACATGCGGATCAGAGGAGAAATTATACATGTGTGTGGCCGAACAAAGTTGAAAACAAGACACGGCCACAATTATAATAGCGTCTGTATAATGTTTTGTTCAGATACAAGAACTAATATCATTAAAAGTGTGGTGCTGATGAAGGTAACGAGGAAGACTGGCCTGAAGGAAGACTAAGACGGAATATTCTGAGGGTTTTATAGAGCAGGCTCGGTTGTAACTTCTTAAACCCGTGGTTAAACTTGCGGTCATACAATTGTAGACAAATTGTCTGAAGAATTGGGAGTACTACTTAGAAATTACTGGGATGGACCACGGAGAAATACCAGTAATACCAATCTATAAGATTACAAATCTACCACAAATGGGAACTGCATCGACGGTATTAAAAAGAAATCATTGGCTGGGTTTAAAGAGTGACGAATTCTGGGCTTCCACTTATTATGAGAGAGCAGTTCCTACATATGCCGATTTTCTTTTTGCTGTTTTTTCTTTTTTTTAATTAATAAAATATGACAGAAATTAATCCTAATCGAGGAATGGATGAGATAAAAACAAGAACATATCAACGCCAAAGAGTAAATAGCATGTACTTTGCAAGCACGGGAGACAGAAATGACAGAAAACAGTAAAGGCGCCCTCTATAAACGAAAAGAAACAAAGGGCGAGAGCACAAGACGCGTCGCGTCGTGCGTCGTGTCGTGCGTCGCGTCGTGCTTCAGGAGACGTAATAAGCGACGTGATGCACGACACGACGTGCGACGCGACGCACGACGGTACGACGCGACGGGCAACGGAAGGGGCGACGTTTAGGCGGGAAAAAATGCAACATGGAAAGGACCTGAGACAGCACGACGCGACGGGCGACGGCACGACACGAAGCACGACGCGACGCGTCGTGTGTGTACAAACGTAATGACAAGAAGGCGACGCTGCGGCCCGACGGCACGACGCAAGGGAGCCGTCGTGCCGTCGCGTCGTGTAGTTGCGTCGCCTGGATGGAGGCTAAAGAGAGAGAGAAATGTTTGTCGTAAATAGTACACCATAAGAAGCATTATGAATGAAACAGAAGAGTTCTATTCATAAACCCCCAAACCGATTCAACTTAATGGTAATCATCAATCCCAGCCGATTCTCTAATCATTCAACACACTTATAATTTACCGCTTGTACCAGTAATCATATTTGAAAAGAGTAAAAGAAAGAGTAAATTACCGAGCAGTTTCGGCCAGCCTCCGATCAACTCCCGGTGGAAAGGAGAAGAGGCAAGTTTGAAAGAGCACCCTCTCAGGCTCAACACCGAGAGTAATTACTACGCAAAATAAGGATCCGCACATTAATATACAGGAGAAACAGGAGAGGTCTAAGAACGGGGCCTTGAAGTACCCTAGACAATACTTCGACAGGGGTTGAAGATGCGCCTTGAAGAACAACAGTTTGATGCCTCCCAGTGATGACGAGATCCAGGAAAGTAACGGACCTTCAGTGCGGAAACGATCGAGCTAATGAAGGAGTCTGCGGTGACGAACCAAGTCAAAAGCCTTGGCAAAATCTAAAACAATGGCATCAACCTGCTTAACAGACTTGCTAGATTTCCAAATACGATGAACTGTGCCCAGAGGTTGAGTTTTACAAGACTTTTTTTTTACTCTAAACCCATGTTGGCATTGATTCAAAGTATGGAAACGATCAAGATGTTTCATGACATGGATGTAAATTATATTCTCAATAACCTTTCAACATAGAGAGGTTAGGGAAACAGGCATGAAATTAGATGGTTCAGTGCGACTTCGTTTTTTTAGATAGAAGCAATATTTGCCATAGACCAAAAAAAATGTAGCAAAATCGATGAAAAGACTTTGACTGAATATCATTGTAAGCATAGAAGTCATTTCTGATGCACGTCTTCAATACAAAAGGGTGCATCCCATCTGGTCCAGGGGCCTTGTGTGGAACCAAAACGTTCAGAAGTTAAAAACACTATCTGGTTGGATTTGAAGTGGCGGTATTGAAGGGAGTTTAGTGCCAAAAAACTTGGGAAGTGATGCAGAATTCTCCCTAATAAACACAGATCTACACTGCTGGCTAAGTACCTCAGCCTTCTCCCACGCAGCACTAACAGGTTTTTATTTTCCATTCCACAAAGCAGAGATGCATGTTGATTCATGACGTTTACTTTTTATGAAGAACCAGAATTTCCTTGAGTCTGTACAATGTGATTCAAACACTGTTGTGGAGAGGTAACTGTGTTCCACTCTCCTTATTTCGTCTGAATACATTTCTGCAGATGACGGTATCTGCCCCAATTACAATGAGAACTATTTTTTTAATTTGTTTGTTTGTTTGTTTGTTTGTTTTTTGTTCGCTATGTAAAAAGGTCATACTTTATACGGGTAGCCAGACAGTAACGGCCCTCCTGTACTCTCCACTTTCGGCTGGGCGTCCTTGCGTCTCAGAAGGAAGAACGCGCCTGAGGTAGCGAATAGCGATAGAGCACTAGGGGTGCAGACCACTCAATTCAAGTGAGAATTTCTGGCCAGCTCATTAGCATTAAAAGTGCCCCCCCCCTCCACAGTATCTTTTGAAAAAGGAGATTGTTTGGCCCCCAAATTGGTGAGATTGTGTAAATCGTTGCCGGGATCAACTCCCTGGGTCTTTGAGCTTTCATATGAGAGCAGAATGGCTAAAAACTACGGTTGAAAAATGGTCCTAATTAAGTGCCCGAGAAAGTTGAGAGTTGCCACTTGAATTGAAAATTAAAAATGTAATTGGTTAACCCACCAAAAATTGAAAAGAAATTGAAAGATAAGTGACCGGAGAAGAATTTCATTTGTGTTTCAGAAATCTCAGGGATTTTGGCGCACATGTTATTGCGTCCTTAACAGTGCTGCTTTTACACTGTTTTCAATGGGGCTTGAATTAGTGGACTGTACCCCTAGGGAAGTATACATATAGTGACTGTCTGGGTAAATATGACCTCGACGATTCCTCCCACTCTGGGCCTGTGGGGGTGAGCTCTTTGACTCCGCCGTCCAATGACTCTCTCTTACTCACATTACATAGTTTATTCGCCACTCGCACTCATATAAAACAATATACATGATGGGAATTCAAGTGGTCCTTGCTCTGCTAAAAACACCACACACAAAAACCGCAATACAACATAAAAATACATATATAGCAATATATATTAAGAACATACATTAAACATTAAAACACCACAATACATGTAACTACAATGAGTTGTTTATTCCCTTATAAATGTCGGCCAATTCTGTGATACTTGTAACGATCGTGCTCGCAAGGCAAGATTTTCACGCTGACTAGGTTCGTGGGCTTTCCTAATGTGAGGAATTGATATTCTGTGTGGGAGATGAGCGGTCTGCACCCCAGAACAAAACACTGTAATTCCTGTTCACGGGTGACCACACTTAAAAGAAACGTAATTTGATCGTGTCAAACAAGAAGGCGAGGCCGACTGCAAGGACTTGAATACCCTACACAGTGATTTGATTGACGGACGCAGGTGCGTGCGAGAGGCACAACAAATTAGCAGATAGGGTTTTCGGAACCGTAACCTTGATTTTAACATCTTCCCTGCACCCATTTCTCAGTGTAGTAGCAATGAATATTTCTTAGACACTATTTGTCTGCAACTTTGTACTCTTCTTTAGAACTCTTTCACATTCATATCTAGTTCAATGCATTGAAAGTGCACTTTTTAAAACATATAAAATTGTCCATGCTTTCCGGGACAACAGTGATATCATCCATGGAAGACAGACTTCAGTGCATAGATTTTTCTATTAAATTGTGCAGTTCCGCTTGCCTGTTACTATGCACATGAACAACAGTGAATAAGCACCGAAGAGAAATTTAGTCCACCTAAATCTACCAAAATGCAGAACTGTAACATTTTGGCTTTCCTCCTTGAAATTGAATGAGCTCACAGTTTTGCTTATGAAGATGGAAGTACTCATTAGCATAAAACTGAAAACGCAGTAAAATACCCGTTGAAATAGTCAACCAGAAGTTGAAAATAAGGTCAACTGACACCACACAAAGGTGCATTTTGAAGGTTTGCATTAAAAGACACTGATTGCTTTACCCTTTAAAGATGGAGACAGACATACATGATCCAATTGTTAGATACAGGTAGGTTTTCCTAGCCAAATATTATTTGGCTAGGCCAATTTACCAGCTAAACTGATGGCAAATCGCTCATTCAGTACTTGCCAATTGAAATTCACGTTTAAATCACAATTTCATTATCTGATATGCGATCATTGTAAAAGCGTGCAGTCTCAATGTTTAGTCCTTTAGCTTCTCAAGCTTGTTATTCATAATAATAGTGAGCATTCAGGCTTTCAAATTAGCCGTAACATTCAACTGTACACGTTAGTCGTTCGAATTCACCAATGTGCAAACATGTGAAATGCCGACACATGAAATCAAATTAAGTTCCTTTTTATATTTTTTTCCTCGTGATTTCATTATATGTTATTGTTCCCAGTTTGAAGGTAGTTGTAAATTAGAACAGTCTCTTCCAAGATTCTGCCATTGTTCTGATCGTGTTTGATTGCTAGATTCAAAACCAATATAAAAGCTCCCGTAAGGCTCATAGAATTGTAAATGTCGTACATCGTACATCTTTGATCAAAGCGCTGCGAAGGCAACGTCCAAAGCCAGATTGATCTCTCAGATGTTCTCGGCATAAACAAATCAACTACTATAGCAAAAAGGCATCTGATCGAAGGAAAAACCTGTTATGAAGCGGATCGACAAGTAGGCAAAGTAACGAGAGCTCATCTTTGTTGAATTATTGAGAACATTTTAATGCCAAGACAAAAGATGTTAAGAATCAGTGGTTTTCATTTGTTTAAAAATTAAAAAGTCAATAGCAATACAACAACAATAAAATAAAATAAGAAACTCAGAAAAGGTAAAATAAAAGGAAGTCTTAATAGCATCTTACTTTCCAGTTAAGTGATTGCACAACATGAATGCACAGAAATATAAATGCAAAAGTATAAAAGCGCATTCGTATGAGCCTTTACTGACTGACTGCTGAATTGAACGACCATTTATAAAGAATATCTTTAACTTAGGATGCGTGCAAAAACGAGTATGAATACTTGAAGTCTAATGTGAGCCACAGGAATCGTAGCGTTGAGCGAATTCGGCCCTTAAACATGAATTTGAATACAGTTTTCACTAATTGGCAAAGAAAAGCTCCAAATACAACTATCTACACTTTTCAGACTATTGCCGTGAACAGAAAAAAATTAAAAATTTAAACAGTGAAATATTAAAACTTCTGGCAAATGGTGGCGCTGAAAATACGGATTTTCTTAATAAGACAATAGACCAGTACAGTCACACTAACCCCTAGTGAACAGGAAAACAAGAAATGTTTCAAAACCCTATTAAATGACAAAATACAATTTAATGGTTAAATAGGGCATTGAAATGCTTTTTCAAAAATTTCTTTGAAAAAGTTAGGTTGCATACAGGCCCTTTAAAGACAACCTATGAATCACCTCGTCACGGGCTTATTCCGTTATGTTTTTTCTATTGAATATCTAATGTGCATGTTTTTACTTTACTGCAGTTGCAGTGAAGACACCGAATATTATTTATCTAATAAAAAATGGTATCAATAAACAGGAAAAATTGAGTAGGCCCTTCGCTGCCAGGCTTTTTTGCTTCTTATTTTTTTAAAGCAAATGGGCAACGGTTCCAAAGCAGAGCATGATGTTCAGGGTCGTTTCTCCTGGTTCTTTACAGCATGCATGTTTTCGTAACACAGTTTCACATATAGTATGTCTCAGTCCGTGTACTGAGTTCCAGTAGACATGTCATGCTCTTCAACAGTTTTTTAATAGTTGGTTTTTATCCAAAAACGCGCAAGAAACGAAAGCACACTCAAAAACCTCCATGATTTATTTTAATCCCCTTGTTTCTTAACTGTCAGTCTAGAAACTGTTTTTAACTTGGGGGAAAGAGCCATAGTGACATCATATCTCTAGCATACAAAGGAAAGCAACGCGTATTGTTCTCAAGCAACGCAGAAAGGAGATGCCTTATCTGGACAAATTGTATCAGTTGAATTGGTTTAGATGGGATTTCAAGCTATTAATGGTGACAGACGACTAAGATGGAAAGCTTGCGGTAAGCACCATGCAATATCTCTTTTTCTTATCAGAACCACACAGACTCAAAAAGAGATATTGCATGGTGCTTACCGCAAGCTTTCCATCTGAATTGGTTTACTTTGGAATCATGCAGAAATACTTGCTTTTGTCGTTTATGGTGAAATGCTTGAACAAGGTTGTTGACAGCTAAACTGTCTTCGTATATCCAGGTCAACATCCGTTGTGCTGACGACTTCAAAATTGGATATTGACTTGCTAGAACACACAGACTGCATTTTAGGCCTGTACATGCATTTCCTGGACTTTCCTGAGCAACAGGTCAGCGGACCACATTATTATTTACTTTGGTGCCCCTGCCCCATCTCTGTGTCTCCTTTTTTTCGTTTGTTTTCCTTTTTTTTTTATTATTGCCGAATAAGTAATACCAATTACAGTAAAATATGTCTGTAATCATGAAGAATTCTATTCTGATGACAGCTAATACGCTGTATCTCCCTGATAAGGATATGTATTGCCAAATTGCCAGATTTACGCACGTATCAGGTGCTATATATACGATAGAGCTTTTCAAGTTGGTTGGAGGTGAGATTGTGAGCCGAAAATGTCAACTTTACCCTGTGGGAAAAGCAGGAACGGAGGTGCGGATTAGATAACATATTATGATGCTTACATCATAGCGGTAGTGCTCGTTTCAAGAACCCGTGCACAATACCTTAGGCACTGTTGAATTTTTTGGGGGGTTGCTTTTATCCGAATTGTTTTACCTTCAAATTTATTCTCTCCTATTTAATTGTTATATTTTTGCCGAGGAGCATAATGATTCAACGAGCATCTCTCTCGCAAATGATTCAATCCCTTTTTAAGAGTTTCCCTTACTTTCTTGTTGGGGATAACATCTGTAGTTCCAATTACATGTATTTCCATTGCGTTTACGTGTCTGCAGAATTAACCATTTCAGCGTTAGACGGGGCACGATTTTCTCTGGATATAACTCCTTTTAATATTCTATATAATTTTCTAAGGGGTAAAGTGTACACGTATATTTAACTTGATTTTCGCTGAAATCCAAACTGCACATCTGTTAATCGAAAGATTACGCTCGTTTCCAGTCCAAGGACTGTATAGTTGTTTCAACCCGTTACTTGAGGACGTTATGTGGGATTTGGTTGAATTTGCAGGTGGCTATTTTCCTCATGACTTTACTGAAATCTGGATGTTTGGTGGCGTATATGGTCGGGTTTACACTACTGCTGAGCATCAAGATGACACCTGCGTACGGGATGAACGTGTCGCTGCCTGGAGAGACCAACGCCACCGAGTACGGAGTCATGCACAACAAAAATGCGCACACTACGTAAAACATGTTCTTGGTGACAGTAGCTTGCCTTTTCTCCATTGCGCACGGAGCTCGTTGAGCTGGGCGAAGTACCCCAGATGACAAGCTTGGCACAGTTGGCTCCTGGTTTACTCGCTTTTTCACGTTTCTAAGTATGAAGAATATCTTGGCGTAGCAGGTGGTAATTATGATCATTGGGATTGGGTAGTATGAGGCTGACAGAATCAAGCTATACATCGTGGTTTGCGTGTATGAGTTCCACGTACAGGAGCTGTATTTGGAGTTGTAGCCAAACTCGCCCAGACCGAAGACTAAAGGTAACGCTGCCACCGCTCCAGGAATGATCCATGTCAGCCCGACAACGACCGAAATGATGACGGCTCTGGCGAATTTGGTCCAGCCTCTTTGCCTCCTGGATATGACATTTAGGCGGTAGGCGGCGATGCAGGCCAGGGTGTAGACACTGCAGCCGACGCAGACCACGCTGAAGAAGCCGCACCAGACGCACAGCCAGCCGGGCAGGAGTCGCGGACTGGCAATGGCCACCACGTTGACCGGGATACCCAGGCTGGTGATCAGATCGGCCACGCTGAGATTCACCACGAATATATTGGTGGTGTTCTGAAGTTTCCTGCAGAGAGTGAAGGCTGTAATGACTAGAATATTACCGTAAAAGCTGCACACGGATATGATGCCAAGCAACCCGCCAATAATAGGTCGTTCAATGTCGTTAAGCAGAAACGTCTGCGTAGCGTCATCGGAATAGTTGTCAGCCATTTCTATCTGGATCTACTGGCTATACTCCAGCCACTGGTGTTGTTTCTCATCCTCTTGAACCTAAGTGCAAGATGGATCCTGATGGTCAAAGATCTCTTGAACAGTTAAAACCAGTGTCAATTACTATCATCATACCGTTGGGCAATGAGGCTGTTCAATTGCGATGATTTGTGTGGTGTTAAGTACCGGTGTGGCGGTCTCAGCTGTCTCCCGGTCTCAGCGGTCCCCCTTACCAAATATGGTAAAAATACGTCATGCCATCTCTGCGCACAACAAGGGAAAGTCGTCGGTTAATTGGTATGATGAGCAGTCCACGCATGCTTCACGTTGTACGTGACGTGTACTTTACATAGGCCTACACCAAAGACAATAGCACCGCTTATAGTACCGTGCTTGTGTCGTGCTGAAATGTGCGGCTACGTCAGGGGGGACTGCTGAGACCGGGAGACAGCTTAGACCGCCACACCAGTCGGCTAGCTCCTACGGGTGCAGACCACTAATTCAAGTGAGAATTTCTGACCAGCTCATTAGCATTAAAAGTGCCCCCACAGCATCTTTTGCAAAAGGAGATTGTTTGGCCCCCAAAATGGTGAGATTGTGTAAATCGTTGCCAGGATCAACTCCCTGGGCTTTTGAGCTTTCATTTGAGGGCAGAAGGGCTGAAAACTACGGTCGAAAAATGGTCCTAAGTGCCCGAGAAAGTTGAGGGTTGCCACTTGAAAAATGACTGCAATCAGACTTCGGAAAATTCACTTTTTGGGGGGTGATTTTGTTTTGTGGGAATAATTAAAAATGTAATTGGTTAACCCACAAAAAATTGAAAAGAAATTGAAAGATAAGTGACCAGACAAGAATTTCATTTGTGTTTCAGAAATCTCAGGGATGTTGGCGTGCATGCTATTGGGCCCTGAACGGTGCTGATTTTACACTGTTTTCAATGGGGCTTGAATTAGTGGACTGGACCCCTACGCTTCATCCTGTGCATGAGCGTGGAAGAACGCGCATGCGTAGTTGCTGTCATCCACTGCCTTAAAATCAGACCTGCCGACGTGTCGTACCGGTACTCCCTCATGTACTTCCTGAGGTCAGGCATTACCAAACAGTGAATTAAAAGGTATTTAAATGAGCCCCCAGTTCATTTAAAATGCTAATCTATCATGTGGTGATGCCTGACCAGGAAGGAGTACGACAGGTTGGCAGGGATGCTTAATTTCCAAACTAACAGTACTGCAACAGTACAAAGCTGGGTTACCATGTGATGGAATTGTCATTTCGTTCTGGCCTCGGTGCTGAAATGCTCCGATCGACAAAACAGCCACAGTGAGATTTGGTTGTCTTTTTGTTTCCCTTTTGTAACTCTCTCGGGTGCAGTAAGTGACACATGTTCCACCAAAGTCCCCTGAGTCTTGCAAGTGTGTAGTCATAGCAATTAAGTTCTCATTTGGTCCAAGGACGAGACCTGATCTCTCATAAGAGCACTTTACATTTCATGAGTGCTATTTCATGTCTCTTGATCTTTTCTTCGAGACTACTTTGTGGAAGGATCAAAAAAGCTTTAGTTGTATCATCTCTTATGAGCGTTGCGAATGGAAAATTCTGAGATGGAAGTATTACTTCGAACGTAGACCTGCTAGAGCTAAAGTAAACTGATAGGCCTAGTTTTCCCTTAAAAGGGCATTTTTACTGCCTTTAATGTCATCTTTGCAGTCTAGTATGTCCTTTGAATTGGTGCATTCTGATAAGGCCCACTTGCACCCAAATTGACTATGAGAGCTCCACTTTTAGCCACAATAAATTTCTTCAGTAGGCTAATAATACTGAACAAATATCCGTAATTTATTTAAAAGGGAAAAATGGATTGTGGTCAACGGCGAAATATGTACTGATATTGATATTACTGTTGTGCCTCTAAACTTATCCTATTACACTAGAAACCCCACGTTTGCAATCGAGGATCCCAACGGACTTTTTCTACATAGTATCAAAGCATGTTTAATTTCCAGAAGTTAAAAAGAAACGTTGTGATTTTAACTAATGTTTTTTGACGAATTGAGAATATTGGAGAGATGGAAGGAATTCACATCCTTATGATTGTGGGAGGCCGGGATGCCAAACCTTTGGAAATACCTCTTGGTCCAGAGATGTCTACAGTAGAGCCTGACAGTAAAAGTCACACAGCGAGCTTCCGGAACCCTCTCACGGTCCGCTTGTGAAGGTTTGCCACTCTATCACGTCTTCTAAGTTCTGGAAGAATGATTGCTAACTAAAATCACTCCAAGAATCAAACGTGGGGACTTCATTTAATATTTCTCAGGTACCTGTATCAGGATAAAGACAAGAAGCATAAAACAGGACATGGAAAATTACAAAATACATAATACAAACTGGTAGCACCCCTGAGGGATTGCCAAGAAGCGAACTTAATCACTCTCATGAGACTCTTCTAAGACGCTATCAGAAAAAGAAAATGACAGATGGATAATAATGGGAATAAACAGGCCACTGATAATCAGTTGCTTATATTAAAAAAAATAAAAACCAATACAGGTATAAATGATAAACTTATTCCTCACTTAGTAATAGGATGTATGTACACTGCGCTAATTACATAAAAATACACGGATTACAATAAAATTCTAACAACCCTAAATACTTCCACTCGTAAAATCTCGTCAATTGGTCAAATCAGGATGATTCAAAATTAAACCCCAATGACACCTACAAAACGTTTCCCCCCTTTGACAAAGAGGTACAACCCCGACTAATCAAAAATTTAAAACACACACCTATTCACAGGATTAAACACATATAGGAACCCACTCCCTAAAAACAATCTAACACAGATTGCATCTCAAAAATTAACCATTAACATAATATATATATTAATTATAATATATAATTAATAAACTCGGCCCATAAGGCGTCAAGACTGAGAGCAGGATATCCCAGGAAATCGCGAGGTGTCTTCTTTGGCGGGAAACGTGTGTCTCACCGCAAGATTCAAATCACCATGGACTGTTGTGTTCCGACTATTACGGGCTGTTTTGTCTGGACTTAGTTTACTTTCATTCACTCCAGGGGGTATAGCAAAAACAACGTACACAAAAGACACCAGCGCCTCTTCGAAGTGTTTTAGTAAGCCTCTTCCACATGTTTAACCCTCTAATTATGATTAAGTTTTGCTATTAGTGACCATTAACTATTATCATGTGCCTTTACACGGTCATGTTCCAGCCGCGCGCATCATACGCACGTGCACGCGTGTCGTGGTTGTGATTGGTCAGGACACAATCAAGCATGGCTTAATGGATTGGTCTATCCGCCTCGAGCAGAAGCACCCCTTGATCTAAATGATTGAAAGGACCCGCGTTGGTCGGCATTACTCATTTTGTAGGTAGCATTGCGACTACAATGCATGCATTTCCTAGCGTTTGTGAACCAGCGACGCGCAGTTACCACCCAAAGGGCCCATGTTGCTTAAAGAAATAGCGCCCTCTCTTGATCCAGCTCAAGGCCCATTACAAATAAGAAGACTGTTTCTAGCCCCGCATCAATTGAGAGAGTCGCGTTGTTTGGGAATGTTCAACAACTTGGAAGAGATGCGACCGTGCATGACACAAACATTTCCTAGTCGTTTGTGAACTAGCAAAGTTCCGACCGAAGGAGCCTCAGCTCGGGGCCCTGTGCTGAAGGGTTAGTATCCGACAAAAGTTTAAAAAATGTTAATTTTGTCCGAATACGCACTTTTCATTATTTTCACAAACTGCGTACAAGGGTACGCATTTTCATTGCGCACTGCAGACACCTCAAAATAGACGTTCGCGCTGCGTCACGTGTGTTTCACTCCCATTCAACGTGTGGAAATAAACGACTTCGACCGGTTCACGGTTCTTGTTTTGAATTCGTTTGCACAAAGTTAACAACCGATCACATTGAAACTCTTTTTATACGCTCTAGAAGGTTTAAACCGAATAAAACACTACAGAATCATGAAAGAAAGCTACATAAATATGAAATGTAGCCTCAAAGTTGTTGCTAAGATGATAAAGTATTTCCTTTTTCAATCGATCACTTGGTCGTTTTTCCCACTAAATTTCTCAATGTTAGAAGTTTTCCCAGAACAGTGAGACGCTACATACGACAGGCCAGAACTACACAATACAATTAGTTCTATGTAGCTAGATTTTTTGTTCGACTTTCAAGAGTTATATTTGATACTTCTGCGCAGCGCGATCTAACGTGTTTTACATGCACAAAACCGATCCAGCTACGTACCGCGCAGGGTATACTGCGGCCGGGTACCGTGTACATGCTCATGTGGTTCATGCGTGTATATTAAAACTGGGGATATATACCGTGAATTTCAACAATTTCCTGGCAATTTTATAATGACAGATAGACCTCGGTTTCAATAATAAACTTCAAGTTAACTTACTGTACTTTTGTGTTTGTCCTTCGTTACCGAGTCACTGAATTCTTACGCTTTCAAGGACGTAAGATTATATGGGATGAACGGAATCGGTGCTGAGTTAGGTCGATATGCAAACGCGTCTGGTCGGGAAGAGAAAAAAATCTAGCGCAAAACCGTCAGCAAATCTAAAACTTTCACACATTTCTCCACCGCAGCCAAAACCACAGGAGAACTTTAAATTCTTAGTTTCGAGCCTTCGAAAATCGCATCAAAAAGTAAACAAATTACCGCTTATGAAAAGGGTTTTTCACAAAAATCACTGGTTTTGACCACTGGTACTATTTCTCAATTTTATTTTCACAAAACAAGTTTGGGAAAGGCCTTATCTCACCGTGAAAATATTTTGGGCAGGAATTGAAAAAGAAAGAGAAAAAAGAAGTAAATTTTATGAAATGAAGCAGCTGTTTGCCTAGAACCAAATTCCCGTGGCCCTCATTATGCATGCAAATGACCCTAAAAATGAGACATGCGCGGTTAATAATTTCCCTCTGAAACATACGTGGCGTATGGCGCGTACACAGTGAATACGCAGTGAGTATGAACCCGCCTTTATACGCAGTAATAAAATGTACTTTGGAGATGCATATTTTCACAATGAAGTACAACTTAAACAGTGAACTTTGCACCTAAACTTGAAAGATACTTCTTGGGAATTCTGGAAGTTATGAATGCATATGCACGAAAGTTAATGTGTGCACTAATAAAACAAATTTCACGCGTTGACAGATTGAATGTTCCTGTCCAAACAGCTTCGCCTTCAGGAGTGGATTATTCAATCTATCAATCATTCCTTTCCAATTAATTTACGAATGTGGAATCTAATATACAATAAAAGAATATTGCCTTGTTTACAAGTCGGCCTCGCCATTTGTCTTTCTCAGTCCGGCGTAAAATTGCAGCACGACATTGTCACATTCCGAATCAGTTAATGCTTGAGCAGATGATCCTGGGGGTATTCTAAAATAAATGCCATGTAGGCTGTTTCGTGTGAAGAGCTGCGTTATACGGCAACATAACAACGCGCTTGCCAGCGCCTGCATGCTTGTATAAGTGGCGTATAGCAGGCATTTTAGAAATATTAATGTCACCTTTCTGGGAATGAGAATTCTTTTGTGGGTGCACAAAAAACTTAGTCATTCTAGGGAAAAATCCAATTCCCCAGCCGCGTATTACCCACACAAAACTGACAAAAACGTATGGTTTTATATATATTTTTTTCTTTATTTTGTAATGCGTGGACTTCAAGTCAAGTGATCTGCCACTAACCTATCAGATGATATGGCGTGCAAAGTTAACATTTAATCCGCGTATACAGATATCTCTATTCTTAGTCTCTATTCTCTATTCTTAATACAAATATCTCTAATCCTAATAGAGATCTCTCTAGTCCTAATAAAGATATCTCTATTGTAAGTCCTGTTTCAATAGAGATCTCTCTATTGTAAGTCCTGTTTCAATAGAGATCTCTCTATTGTTTCCGGTTCTGCACAATGAGTCAACAGAAAGGTTATTGTGACGTAACGCACAAAGCTTCACTGAGCCAGAGGGTTGTGAAAAGTTTCCTGATGTAATCAACCACGGGAGTACAAGTACTGGGACACGGATTCAAAACCCCTCAAGATAATAGATTTTTAAACACAAAGTGGAGAGGGCGACCTTGTAACTTAGGAATAGTATCCGACCTCGGAAGTGGTAACTTAAGAATAGAGATATCTCTATTCCGGGATTAAATGTTAACTTCGCACGCCATAAGATGACAAAGTTTTACTCAGGCGTTGTGTGAAGCAGAATATTGATCACACAATTTATAATATGCGCATTGTTGGTTTAAAATCGTCCATCTGCCTTCTTAAAAACTGTGTGAACAATTTTGAATTATGTTGATTAAGTGCAAAACAAATTTGGGTTTTATCAAGGTCATAATGCTAAACTGAACGTCAACATTCATGGTTAAAGTTTCCTCTACATCTTGTAAAATATGGTATAGCTGCAATCAATTTAATACAAAACCTTCAGAATGCAACTTTATGTCTCAGTTAACCTTATTTTCAACTTTGGTTCATTATTTCAAAGGGTATTTTACTACATTGTTGTTTTTAAGCTAATGAGATTTCCATATTCGTGAGCAAAACTGCAAAGTCATCACAGGAAGAAAGCCTCAATGTTATACTTTGTACACAAAAACTCTTGCAAATTTGCTGGATTACATTTTTATTTCTTTGCTGATTCCTTGCTGTTTACGCGCATACCGTCAAGTCCCATTCTCAAAAATTCTTGGTTCACAATTGGAACAGAAAACCTATGCGGAGCGCCCTCAGTTGTCCAGGAAGGAATGGACGATTTTAAAAGTTTAAAAAGTGCACTTTCTCTGCATTTAACCAAAAAGGAAATGTACTACAGTTTCACACATGGAAGAGTCGCCGGAAAATAGTGTCTAATAAAAAGGTCATTGCAGTTTCACTTAATACAATCGTGATCCTGGTCCTCGCTCACCTCAGTCCGACAACACACGACTCCACTTGATTGATAGAGGCCTTGGATACCTTTTATTAGTGAAAACAGGCTGGAATAGAGTACATGAGTAGATTTCATCCGGTTGTTGTCTCCGGTGATATATAGATACCAACAACACGGTTGGGAACAACCTCGACTTGCGGATGTACAACTGGGCCTAATCATGCGCGTGTACCCCTTTTTTTCCCCTTATTTGTTCTTTTAGCAGTTTATTTTATTCAGTGTGCCTCAAATTTGACCCCTCGGAATTAAACGTAGTGATCTGAGGTAGGAACCTTCGTCGTCGAATGTAGGATATTCGTATATTCGTGTGTGGTGATAAAACTATTTATCATTGTCAGTGAGCTGAATATTTTAGTTTTGCAGTGCTTTCTTTAAATAAAAAGGAATCAGCAGCCGAAATCCATGACATAGAGATAGCAGTGTGTGCGGCAACCAGACCTCTTAAAGACAGTTACTTAATACCTCCCCCCCCTGAAAAAAACCTTTACTCAAACTATTCGTTTGTAGATCTGATGCTAGGGTCGGGGGAGTCACCCACTTTTCCAAGGGCTGTGTACTTTTGTGTCGCATTTAATCCATTTTTTTTTCATTTTGCCATTTTTAAGGGGGATGAGAAACAAATGCCTTGTTTGAACCGTAATTCACATTTACATATTTTCATAGACAAAGGTGTGATGTCCTTCCATGAAGAAACCTGGCCAATACTGAAGTCAAATTGGCACAAAAACGCCTCCGATAATGCTGTATGTTTTACAATGTCAAATTTTCTTTTTCTTTGACGATTCGTTGTTTCCCAGTTCATGGTGGTTGACAAAGTAGCAAAGTTTTCGCAAAAAGTACTTTCCATTGAGCAAATTGAGGGTTCACAATTTTATGAAAAGCGTTGCTAAAATGACATCATAGCAACAGCATTCTATTCAATAGAATATAATAAAAAAATGGAGCATTTGAAATGTATTGAAAAAACCCTTTTCACTCAAGCTGAACAAAAAATTAAACAATCAAATAGCTCTCATACATTGAAAAAGGATCGTGGAGTTAAGAAAAAAAAAGTTCCCGAGTAAACTTCGTTCGTTGGGGCACATGATTCATTTAAAGGCCTCCATTACTTTCAAACAACCGCACCCTCCAAAAAACCCACAGGCATCTTTAAGGAGCGATTACAACCCAATGCACTATGCCGTTTGAGGAGGCGGGTTTCGGTCTGGCAATGCAGTTGCCCAGGAGAGTTTGGCAGTTCAGATTTCAATCTTTTACTGCAGGGAAATGTGATGCTTAGATTCAAACAAAACAGGAGAAATTGGTGGTTTGTTGAGTTCCATCCTTTTTCTGAACTTAACAACGGTTTTTATTAGCACTGAGGGACATCGATGGAACCTGACACTGTCTTGTTTCTATTGAAGGGATATTAGGCTTTCTGATTTTTGGAGGGCTCATCTAGGTAGCCTTTCTCAGCATTGCTTGCCATTGGTTTTGAGCCAGCTTTTTTCTTGATTACGATTTCGGGGTGCCAGAGACAGACTTCTTATACTTTATGTCTGCGTTGATAAGGACTCTAGCCACCAATTTGGGTTCAAGAAAAATGCTAATGTTTTGTAGCATTTGAAAGATCAATTCTTAATAACTGCGGCGAAAACCAGAGACTGGGGCGATAACAGGAGTTTGCTCACGCATCAGATTCCATGGACTCCTGTGACGTAATAATATTTTTCTATTTTTGTCCAGAAGTAATCACCTGAACATTGGGTGGTAAAAGGCTGCGAGAACATTTTATCTTCAGCTCATAAAAGTCAACTCAGGTCAAGCGCGGGTTTTCCATCCAAATTACTTATTATTTCCCCCCTCACTCGCTGTTTATATCTCCACTCGGCTTCCCTAGCCTTGTTTGTGTGCGCGCCCATTACAGCATGTCGCATCCTCCACGGACATGCCAAACCTTGTTTGCGCTCCAAACTGGCGCAGACCGAGACGTGACAGGGTTTCCATTACTTCGCCGAAGTAATCTTCTCCATTTGGTAAATAATGCGCGTTGTGCGTGAGCAAGCTTCTTCACCGTATAATGTCGGCCCGTAGGCCTAATTGCCGTCAGGTTGGTAAATGTGCCTGGCAAACACGAACAGGAAGGTCTGCCTTTTCCCAACAATCTGTCTTAGTTAATCGTAGCTGTCTCGTTTACAGCCTGGCTCTCAACAGTAATGAGGCCGAACTTTCTGTTTCGCCGCTCTGCCTAACAAGAGCATCTAAACATTCCAGCGGCGTTGCATGTCAACCTCTGCACCAGACATTCCAAATTGCTGGACATTAACGGTGGGTTCATATCCCCATCGTATCGAGCATTTACATTTGTTTTAATTCTAGGTGTCTTAATTGACCGACGTCTAAAACCATGAAAATTCTCAGTCACCAAGAAGTTGGAATCATCGCGCTAGTGCAACCTCACTACATCACTACATCGTAGCGTCGCTTTATAATAAGCGGTATAAATTCAGACCGTTGATCACGTTTGAAGCTAATTCAATCCGACCTTGACCTTTATACGCAGTCAACGCGCTACTGAAAAAAGAATAATTACTAGGAAGCTAAAAAGGATTTTGCGGTGTATATGTGAAAGAAATCCGCGATAATGCATACATTTAAAGTGCTTTAAAATAAGATTAATTATGATATTTATCCTTCCTCCAGCGGACAGATATTTTCCCTGGATTTAATCACAGTTTTTGGCCCGTTCTCCCGGAACATCAGTGCGTTTAAATATTTAAACGAACGAATGTTACAAATGCACAGGAAACAGTCGCTTTCAATATGACTTTGAAAGATATTTATTTCAACTGAGTAGAGTACTAATGCTGTTTGTGCACCTGGTTTAGCTGAGATAGGCAATTTATTTATTTATCTGTGTCTCTTATCGTTGTTGAGAAAGAGAACTCATCATGAACATCAATAACGGCAGTAAAGGCGGCTTTCCATATGTTCGTTTTTGGGTGCGTTGCGCAGACGATGCGTTCATGCGTTTCACTTTCACGGACACACGACTCAGAATTACAGAAAAAACTAGCGTACGCGTAGTTTGAAACAAGGGAATCCAGTGGTGAATGTTGTCGCTCCAACAAAAGGGTACAAAAAGGTGAAATCTGACTTTAAATTTGCGGATTTTTGTATGCACCGTAGCCCATTTAGCATGTACGGGTGTCAACAATGTTATTCTAGTTATAGTTATTACAAGATGAGATGGTCTGATTATTCCCCTTCAATTTAATCGTGAGTTGTCAAGGATCTTCACGTCTTGAAACCAGACTAGAGCGAATCGACAAAAAGGGCCCAACTTAACGATCATGTAGGCCCAGCAATATCAATCTCAGAAGCCTGTGTTCTCTCTTGAGCATACTACGTACTCAGCACCTGGACATCATTACCCAGAAAAAACACATGAAAAAAATACCGTGTCGCCTTACCGGTTGCAGAGCCAACCCCTGACCACAAACCTGAGACATTCGGGGGCCGTAGGCTCAACCATGATTGTGCCTACTCTAGCCAGCCATGCTTGGGGGGGGGGGTCATGCTGCATATTTTGTCAGTTACTTAATACATAATTGTACATGTAAACCTTTTGCCTTTGAGAGATCCTACTAGGATCGAACACCAGGCCCTCCTACTTTTATCTGTAGTTTGGGTCACTGTAGCCTGCAAGTACTTTGCAGCAGTTTTTGCATTATATTTTCTTCCAAAGTTTCACTTGGTAAAACTTCATTCGGGTCAATAACTGGCAATAAATTTACAAAACCTAACCTTGCGTTGTATCAGTTGGTTTCTGTGATACAGATGCATTTAGTTCCAACCTTTGCATTATCAGGTCACACCCTCTTTTTTAAAAGAAATTCAGTCTTCACATTTTGTCATGTTTAAGCTAATGACAGAAAGAATCGGAAATTAAAATAAATTAGTAAACATGGCTAACCAGAAGTAAATTTGACTGCAAAAATTTCGTAAATAAAAGTAAAATGAAACTATACATCGCATGATGGCAAGTTGAACACTTTAAGATATATTGTGGAGTGATGTTACTATTTATACAGCATGCATTACTAAAATTACTTCGACTGGACTTCACCCGAATTTCATCTAAGTAGAACCAAAGTTAATCGAGCAACCTTATAACATTAAACTGCATTAAGATTGTTTTACAAGGTCTGAATTTTTATTCAAAAGTGAAGTTGAATGCACAAACTGGGCATACATGAGCATAAAAGAAAGTAAATTGCAACTTGGCATGTTAGAACACTGTTAGGAATGGTACTGTTAATTAAAGGTATGTTTAATGATGGACCAAATTTCAAAGACTTTAGAACAGTAACCAGTCTGCATCACCTATTTAGAATCAAATTTCATCCTGCTGTTGTATATAATGGCACCAGACTGTGTTCAAAACACAGTTTTACAAGTTCTACATTTTGCAACCAAAGGTGGAGTCTTGGCCAACACAAAATAAACCTCGCCAGCAGTGACGTCAGAGTGGTTGATTTCTTGCTGTGAATGCCATTGACATGGCTCAGTAACTGTGATACAGAAGATCCTAAAGGGTTCCTGGGAGGCATCCCCTAAGGTATCAGATGACGAACTGTTAAGGAAACAGAAAAAATAATAATAACCCTCTGTCAACAGATATGGAGAAATAAAACTTTGGTCTGGGAAAGGGCAATCTGTTTTCCACCCTTAAGAGGCCTGTATAAATCGTGCGTGACTTTAGTATACATAATAGTAATGAAAGTGTGAATCGTAAAGAAACATGTTCAGCCTGTTTCATGCTATAAAAGTTTAACTACAACGAAACTCACCGTGGCAAGTGGTACATCTTGCATACATCATGAAACAATGTCTTGGATACTTCACTTCAATCCCCACACAGTCTGTGTTTAATTACGTATCCGTCAAAGTATATGTCTTCATGGGCCTTCAGTTCAGCGGCTCTTCTCAGCTGTCCTACAACCACCACATAAAGATTGTGTAAAAGTACATAAGAATTTATTTTCCAGTGCGGATTTTTCCAAGAATTCAAGGAATCATAAATACTTGTTTTAGTAGGGCTTTCCAAACACTAAAATCGTGGAATAAACCCATGGATTCGACACGTTTTTTTCCTTTTTTATTATAAACCATATACTTTTTAAGTTGAAATTTTATGATGGTAGTAAATCTCCCCAAATATATTAAGGTCTGTACAGGTTGGACAAATGTTGCATCATGATGCCACTTTTTAAAAAAAATAATATTGATGAATGGTCACTCGGGCAGTAATGCTGGAAGTCATGAATCAGGGACTGAGAGAACATTCCTAGCTTATGAGGAAATTTTTAAAAAAAATTCTCAGATATGTTAACTCCCAGACGACTGAAGTACGGTGGGTTACAACATTCCTTCCAATGGGTTTGTTTTATGGATCATTCAACTTAGCTCTCCTCCAACAGGGTTAATAGTTTACGGATAAATCAAACTATGAATGAAGGATTCAATTAAACATTGCTGGTACACAGACAGGTACCTCCATCACTTGACTTAGTACACGCCAATGGATCTCCTCCTTTTTTTTTTCCTTTCCAGATTGTCCATTCTTTCTTGCCACACACGAAGTGGAAGCAAGACATGAGCGCATCGGGATGAGATGGAACTAGACATAAAAGAAGATGTGGGGAATCGAACATCTCCAAGTAACTTTCCACTGGGTAATTCATCTAGGCAGAAATTTGACACACACACAACGGAAATTCTAATTACATAAATTCTGGGCAGTATGTGTAAAGAAGACATATATGTTGGCAATATTAGGACGGGCAAGTTTAAATATATTATGAGACGCGTTACACATCAACTTACATGTATATTAGGCCTATGAGAAATTATGTGTCGGCTACTCAGCGCTCCTTACTATCACAAGTCGGAAACATTCTACCACTAACCTTCTCCAAAACACGAACAGGCTTTTCCATTTTTTTTAAGTCAGGAAAACTAATTTGGATTTTCCATAGACATTGGGGAAAACAAACAATGGACTGCCAATTCCAGCGGGCGCACTCGATCTTGAGTCAACCGAAAATGCCGAAGTGATCGGCACAGACAACTTCCGTTTTGCTGTCTTCCATATGCTAAATTGTGCTGCGCGCACAATGTGTAAATAAAAAATATTCAAAATGGCATACATTTCCAGGTAATAATTGTGCAGTTGTTGGAAGCAGCGCCTAAAGACAGAAATGGGGCTTGAATTTTTATGGTAGGGCCTATACCAGATATCATAACATACTTGTATGCTGCCCTTCCCATCCATTCATATCCACTGAACGATTTTTTTCCACGAAAAATATGAAAAATAAAGATTTCTAAGGCAAAATTACGAGCACAGCGACGCGTGACGGTCGCAATGGTTCATCGCACGTGAACAACGCTTCAAAGGTCAAGCAGAAGTTTCCTGTGACGGCAACTTTGGCCGACGGAATATGTATACACTCAATGCGCGATGCGCATTGAGTGTATACACTCAAGTTGGCAGTCAATTTTTTTCCTTCTTTTTTTTTTTTTTTTGCTCCAGGCCTTTTCCTCCTTCAAACTCACTCCATTTTTTTTTCCAATCGATATACGGCTCGTAAACAACATCGCTCTTGTTCCTCGGATTTCTAGTCTGGTCGAGTGACTGGTAGAAATTTATGAAAGGAGTGAGTACGATTGGTATGGGAACCAGACATTCGTGCGCGCTCTCTTATGTTGCAAAAGTCGCCATGTATGGTGTTTTCGGAACAAAATAAAAACTGAGTAATACAGAAAATGTGAAATCAGGGTAAAATCACTAAATTCTTAATAAAACTGTTTACAGTAGCCAAAATTGTTTTCCAAAGAATACGTGAAAATTGTCCATTTTGTGATTAGATTGCATTTCTGTTAAGACTTATGCAGTTAACAATATGGCATGTCGTGTACATTTTTGCCGTCCCCCAACGGGAAAACGAATTGAGTTGTGCACCAAAGACGACGAAGTTCTGCCGGATTTCTCCCCTTTGTGCCCTTTTTTCATAATGACATCAACCAGTGAATTTTCTGTCAAACTGTGCATATGTGACTTTTTATCTACAGTTCCAAGATGGGTATAAGCCTTGAGAGTCATAATTCATCAGACCTGCTGGAGGTGCGGTGGGCAAACCTGTCGCAGACTGCTATAACCCCAATATTATAGTCTGGTTCTCAGACTAGTTAATTCCCCCTGACGTGCATGAATATTTAAACGTCCGGTATCGGTAGCCATGCGTTACGCATAAAAATGTTGCGTAACCCGGAGCAGGAGGCATAATCATGCACTTGAAAGGACTGGCTTCACAATACCGAGCAATGACATAATGGTTGTAAGTAAAAGAAAAACGAAAAATACAAAAGGAATTATCGTGACTTGGTACAATGAAATTGTTGCGGCGTTCTCAAATCAACAAAATTCGGTACAGCACGTACAAACCAAATACCAGATAAAAAATGTACACACAGCCAAATTATATACGCATTGTCAAGGGACTCCTTCCATCAAATTTGTGTTCGGGAAATCTACTCCCACCTAGCGTAGAGCCACCTGCGATCGATACCAATTTTTAGAAAGACTGGATTTACTTTTCAAACTGTAGCGTTTTTTGTTTACGTCTGTCTGTTGACAGATTGCGTTTACGTGCTTACAGGTGGCGCTGCAGACAGTCTGTTGACGCGTTTAGATGTACAGTGAAAGTGGCCCATTGAGGGTGATTGACTTACATTGCATAATTTCCCAGCACATAAAACAAATAGTTATCCCTAATTGGACAAGCGTTTTTGCAATTGGCAAGGATAAACGATTCCATATGGCGGCGACGTACCAACCCTATTGACCCTTTTCCTTTTTTTTTTTTTTTTGACAAAACGTTTTTAGGAAAGGCATGGCTGGGTACCATAATATATTGGGTATTATACCTTATACGGGCAAAGGCAGTTGGTAAGGCAATAAAGCCAAAGTCAAGGAGACAGCCACCAACACGAGTATTCAGTAATAACATATGAATTACTTACGCTAAACCAATCGTTCGGTCAATGCTGTGGTGCATGTAAATTTGTGCTGGAAACTGCGGGGGGGGTTTGTACTGGGGGCTTGACTTACCCGGCCATGGAACTTTGAAAAGCGGCTTTATGTGTATTTATGGCAAGTCCGATAAATTCTCATAATCCGCCTGATGTTTTGTCTCACCACGAAAATGGTGGATGATTCAATAGCCCATCCCCGAGGTCAAATAGTGTTTTACGCTTGTTTGCGCCTGGGATCATACACAGGATGCAATGTGGTGGACGGATGGACAGTTACAGTACTGGTGAGAAATGCATATCTTTTTATTGACACTCGTCAATTTTTAATTTGTCCTGAGTCCTTCAGTGCTCGGTAATCAGCCTATTTCCGAGGACCCTCTGTCTTCTGTTTCTGCAGTTCACAGCTGGCAAGTGACACCGAAACCCATTGCCTTGTGCCTGCAGTGTTGAGCCAATTGGGGGAGCTGCATTTGTTTCGTATTCCTTGAAATTGCATGATCCAAATATTTTGCGTACCATCACCTTGGAGGACAGCTTTAACGTAGCAAGGCCATTGTAGATATGTTGAAGTGTAGCCGAAGTCATCTCGATTACGTACAGTATCTATAAGCTCTTCCCACTCATCGCCGTCCTCACTGAGTATTAATTAAAGATGGATTAAAACGACCTTCCCGTTCCCCATGGTCTCAAAGAGAGACGTCTATGTATTAAAAAATATCTAGCAGCAATGAGCGACCTGTCCAAACATTTTTAACGCAGTACGGTATGGCTGATGGAAAATAACATTTATACTGCAGTTTCGCGAGAGCGAGTATTAAATACGTACCAGAAATTGAACAAAGACTGAACCGAGTATATATGCAAGCTTGTTTTCGTCAAATTGTATGCGTCTGCCGGCTGTGTGATTCCGCTCAAACAGCGGCAAGGAATTGATATACCCCCCAGCTCTATTCTATATCGTCTGCTGAGCCAGCCACTGAACAAGAGAAAAAGAAGGTACGGTTTGGTAGGGTGTTTTGATGAAAAGTCATAAATTTGGTGATAAAACTGCCATGTTAAAGAACGAGAGAAAGTTCATCATGTGCTAGTTGTATAAGGGCTGCAAAAGGTTAGTTTATTCTGAAAACTGCGGCTTTGGTGTACCTGCCAAGCCATTCATCAACCATAGACGATTATTACTTATATTAGTTACATGCATTTCCTTTCTCTATATATAAAATCTTTTCACAAATCTTGAAGGAAATTTCACTTTGTGATTAAACGTTTTTTCATCTCTTATATTTAAAGGAAACAAAAAATGTTGTTTGGAGTTTCATCGAAAAGAGGGAACACGTTGGTAAACTTTCTAGGACCTTTTTTGGACTGAAGGCGGTGCCAGTTACACAGATAACGAACAGCCGAAGCTTTACTCTAACTTCGAAACCTTAACACATGAAAAGTCGAATGGGGATCACTATGTGTGGTAGGAATCCAAAAACGGGCGCTGCTCCCTAAACTGACGACATATATATAGAATCATGTCAGGTGTTAATCAAAGTAATCAGCGTAACCGCGCTGTTCAAAATTGTCTGTTCATTCACATAGAATCTAAATACGCGTAGGCCTATGTCAATCGGTACATTCAGGCAGGGGCTGTGTGAATGTACAGAGGGAAACCGCAAACTGTTTTTTACCACAACAAAGTTTAAGTAGTACACTTAGCAAAGATATCGTTTCCTGGCAAAGGCAATTTATGTCGTGTTTATGGAAGCAATGTGATGTTTAATGTCAGGTCGTATTCGGAAGGCTGCACTCAACGACGCGGGTATACACACACACACTACTGACATTTTAATTATGCTTAATGTTAGACAAAGTCTGACGTGTTCCTGTCTCGCAGATACTTAACCAAGGCTGCTCTGCATCAAGTCAAAATAATGTGCATCGATTTCGGGGTTGACCACAGCAATTAAATAGTGATAAATTCAATTGAAACGTTAGTGTAGGACAGCATATTTTTATTGATTAACAATAACAGTGTGGGAGCATTTGGCAAGAAGGCACTTTTCGGGGCCCTCTTTTCTGAAGGGGGCACTTAGTTCTTTTTTCCTTCTCTAATTTCTCATCGGGGGGCACACGGGGCACACACCTCGAGCAGGGGCCCATGGCCCCAATGCCACTCTCCTCCTTAATTACATCACCGATAATAACTAGAAGGATAACCACTTCAGTGCTCCTGACCTCGTGCTCTGACTAAGCCTCGACAACCTTGCTCCCTACGGTTGACTGGAACAATCTTTGGCGCCCATTGGCCCTTAAAAAGTCCGTAATGTTAACTGTTGCAGTAAAGGTCAACGGATATTTCCTTTACCAAGATTAATGGGATCTAACCTAACGACACCATTTGCAAGTCGCCAGAGCCACTTTTGAGTTAAAGACCTTTAAAGTGGTATTGCAATGGGAGCCCTGCCCATTATTCATGACATCCATTTTCATTATGATGCCACAGTGGTTGATTAAAACAATGAGTACACCTTTGCTCTTTTTACGTGTAATGCAAACTAAACCAAAGTTACTGGGGGAAAGGCGTTAGGCTACATCTCATTTCGTGGGGTCTAGTCATCAACCGGTAGCAATAAATTTTGTCGATAATGCCCGATTAAGAATTTTTTCTTCTCAATAAACTAGATTTGAACGGTAAAGTGAGCACTTTAACACGGATAATCATCCTTTTTCAGGTTTGTTTCAAAATAAGGCACACGTTGTAATTAGAAGGCACAATTATCAATTTCGATTTTAAACAAAGTTAGCTTTTGGCTACATTGGCACTCAATGATGTTTTCCTTTTTTCAAAAGAATATCAACTTCGAATGCTCTTTCGGAGATTCCACAAAAATCAAAAAAAGAATTCCTATTCAATTAAGCTGTGCCAAACATCTTGGATGCTATGTTCACTTCGAAGCAAACAACACAGAATTCAGGTCATAGAATTTAACTTCGAAACTAATTTTGAGGAGTGTGGTTCAAAATTTAAGTACGAATGCGGTCGTTCATTAAGAATTGCTGATAGTTGTGCATTGTTAAGTGAAATTGTGTTTGTGTCAACAGCTACGGTCTGTAAAGGTGACTGATATGCATTTGACAGGTCGCTGGGCTGGATAATTGTCAACTTATATAGACCCATCAGTTACAGTCTACTTGATTGATAATTGGAAAGAGTTGACGAGGCTCGGCGGCACTTTGGACTGTACGTTCTTCACAAAATACATGTGCTGTGCTAGGTATCACCACAAAATTTAATTCGCTGAGGGATCTTCCTCGGCCGGCAGAGCAAAATACACTGAATCACCTTCTTAAAGTCGGGATGTTTGGTGGCGTAGACGACGGGATTTATGCAACTGTTCAGAGAGAGCACAACAGCTGCGTATGAAGTCAGACGCAGGCAAATCAGGTGGTTGCACAGGAGGGCTAGTCCGTACGGCGTGGTGCACAGAAAGAAGAGACAGACGACGTAAAACATGTTTTTGGTGACCTGCACCTGCCGTTTGTCCAGTCTCTCGCGGAGCTTTGGCCGAGCGTCCTGCTGGGCAGGCCGGCTTCGGAGATCACTCTCTTGTACGACCGAGGATACCGTGGCTTCGGCCACACCAGGTGCGAGTTTCTTGACGCGGGAACGTAAGTAAAGAAATACTTTAAAGTAACTGATAATAATCACTGCCGTCGAGACGGGGTAGTAAGTAAGGGACAAGAGAATGTCGTATTGCTTAGCATACTGGTGGGCGTGGTTTTTTATGCAAGTCCTGAATCTGCTACTGTAACCCAGCTCCCCGAAGTCTGAGACGATGGGTATTGAGGCCATGCACAGCGGTATCGCCCAGATAGTTGCCAGCATAGCAGCTATTATCACTGGTCGGCATAGAACTCGATATGCTGCCGGGCCGTAACGGATCAAAACGAGACGATTGATTGCGATGCAGGCTAAGGTATAGACGCTTGCGCCGATGCAAGTGATCAGGACGAACCCACACCACACGCAGAGACCGTCCGGTAACGGCCAGCCGTCCTCGCTCAGGAAGGCCACGATGATCCAGACGAGGTGAACGCTAGTCAGAAAGTCGGCAATGCTTAGGTTGACCACGAACAGATTCGTCTTGGTACGGAGCTTGTGCGACAGAATTACCGCAAGTATAACGATCATGTTGCCAACTGTGCCTAGAACCAAGATCAGGGCCAGGAACACACTCAAAATCTGCCGTTCAAGGAGACTGCTGGCCGGCCCGTCCTCCGGGGTCCCTGGAGTTGTTTGGTTTTTCATGCTTCGACGCAAAATGTCTGGGACAAACTATGAGCGACGACGACTACCTGCCGTTACATACCTTTGCTGTCGTTGTACTCAACTTCAGACTCCTAATAACAGGGACACAGCAACTCCGTCTGATTTAGATGGGCGGCCGTTCCGAGCATGCGTGATGAAGTGCATCCCTTGAGATGCCGCCTTTTCTATGCCAGTATCTCCACAGAATGCTGGCAGTCAAGTGCAATAGGTCATATATCGCTTTTTTCCTCGAACACACACTTCGCTTAAGTTGTGCGTGTGCACGAGCATATGGTCCGTTCAATTCACGTTGGAACACTTGACCAATTTAGCTACGACGGTATGCGCTATGGTGCAGTGTGCAGCATGTCTCTCGTTCAGATCTGTCCTGTCCCGCCCTCTCACCACAATACCATCTGGACTGTTCTTATCAAGTCCTCAATTTCTGGCATTAATTAATCATTGAGGTCATTTCGCGTGCTACTGTGGTTATTTTTGCAAATCTGATCGACCATGATGTCCCGAAACCTAGCCAGGCACTAATGAGAGTCCTACGATTTCTGCTTCTGATTAATTAAAAACAAACAAACGAACAAACAGAAAAAAAGATCGTGTCTGCTGCTGGGAAAATAACTAAGGTAATTACTTGAAATGATATCCCTGTGCCACGTTTTTCCGTGAAGACTGACGAATGTAAGCTTAACCAGATCCCTCTCATACCAGATCCGTCAATAACTATCACTATCTGTCTCTATCTATAGCGTTTAGCCTTTTGACGTGTGTTCTCAGTCCTAAGCAGCGTGACATCAGTGTTGATCACCACTGTCGAAGGTTATCATAATTGACAGCTATCTACTTTACCTTCCCTCTTGTCAGTAGGCCTATTCGTGTGTCCAAGGCCTGCCCAGGTAATTGACAGACGACGGTCACAGAGCGCCGTTTTCCCGCTATAATATAGAGTATACGACTCAATGATTTTTGCACTGTTTGCGTTCCTTCCCTCAAGTTTGTTTTTCATTTATATATCCATCAAGTAATCGAGATTTTTTATCTGGCCACTTTGTTAATGTACTTCTGTTGTAAGGTTGTGGGAACCGAATTTTCAATTCAGCATATTTTATTAGGGCCATTCACAGTTTCACTACATTACTTACTGAAAATTGTAACCAACCAAAAACTTCTGCTGGTGAATTTAAAATATTTTTCAGCATTCTTTGCAGATTGCTTGCTGCTCAGAATGGAGTGCATCAGCCACACCAGCATGTTCACAAATAAACAAACAAAAAAACGGACAACGTATTGAATCGCAACTGTATCTGTCTTCAAAGTGCAACACCTGTAGCCAAAAACCCCTCAGATCAAAGAAGTCCAATTTCCTTAGGGGAAATTGTGTTCGCTTATTAAGAGATACAATCAATAGGAGGGCAAAAGACCTCTCAAAGTTGGGGGTTATTTTGCAGCCGCCGCTTGGTGCAACTGTTGCTAGGAGCGTGTAAACAACCGCATACAATTCTAGGTCTTCTGTATACTTGCAAAATTGAAGAGTGGTGTCATTTCAGCGAGAAATATGATTAAGCAGCATGGCTCTGCCGGGTAGTATAGTTTATCACATGCGCTGGTTGTGATTAATTCAGTCGTGAGGTTAGCTTGCCAAGTGCTGACTATTAACAAGTCCAATTTGATAAGAAGCGCCAGTCTCGTATATGACCAAAACTGTATTGGAAGACTCCAATATATTGGGAACCGATGTACAAGTATAGCGTATCCAGATCGAGAGTGCAGAATTAACATTTTGTCAAAGAAAATGAGCGTCCATTTTTTCTTCCTCGCCGCCTGGTGGTAGTTCCATTTCTAAAATGCTGGCGCTGTCAATTTCTTTTTAATGAATAAATAAACAGGTAATGTGTCGGGGTAACAGGTAATGGGTCAGATATACATATAACATATTGTCGATGATCCCACAAAGTGACAAAAACCTGGAAAAATCGATATATTCCGATTTGGAGTTTTTGCGGCCATTTATGTAAATTAGAATCAAGGAACAGGTTGGTATTACCGCAAAATGTTGCTTACTGTCTTAATTATTGTAAACAAACATTTGACAAAAAGCTTGGTCTCCAGGTTTTTTTGTCGCACGGAGTGATAAAGACCTCTTCCGTACCAGGCGCAAAATAGAAACTAAACACAGCTCTGGTCGAATCAAGATGTGAGTGCGTGCATGCTTGCGAACGATATTGAACGTGAACGCCTAGCGCCCGGGCGCATGTTGAATGTAACAATATATAATTTTTTTTCTTGCGCGTGTAATCTCACGAAGTAAAAAAAAACTGTGTATAATGCAATAGCGTTAAAAAAATAGGACTTCCAGGTTTCACAATCTTGCAAAGTGTAAAAAAAAACCTTTATTTATAAGTTACTGTTTAATTTAAAAAAAAAACAAATCTACAAATTAGTGTAGTTCAGCATTTTTCAAACCTTACTTCAAGGTGAAGAACTAAAAAAACCATTGTCTTGAAAATGGGGCATCCGAACTCTGTTGTAAAACTTTTGATAAACCAGTGAATGAGGTTGTCCTCTGTCATACTTGTCCTGGTTTAAAGTGACAACAAAAGGTTATGTTAATGAGGAAAGATTGCATTTAGGGAAGCCTTCCCTGATAGGGATCCACCGGCAAAGTCGATCTTGGAAAATGTGCGCAAATATCAAGAACATGGGACAAGCCTTAATTTGAATAAGGATCATTCGGGAAGGAGGTGCACAGTGCAAACTCCTGAAAAACGTTGCTGCCGTTCGACAGCAACTTGTCGAACAGCCAAGGGGAACGAACCAGTTGCAGGAGGAATGGACTTGGACACGCGGAAGGTGTCGGTGCACAAGTAACTGTGAATTACGTAATGAGTGAATAATTGGTCTCATCCAGGACAAACATGACAGAGGACAACCTCATTCACTGGTTTATCCAAAGTGTTACAACTGAGTTCGGATGCCCCATTTTCAAGACAATGGTGTTCAGTCATGCATGACAGGAGGGATACCATCAAGGTATCATTACAAAGAATACTGCTTGTACTTTTCGGAGATCCATATACATTATAACCATATCTCATGGTTTGGGCAAATTAACCCCTTTCCTCAGGGTTTGGTTTTTTCTGGGACTATCATACATAAGCACCTAGTCAGTTTCCCTATATGATTTGTTTCATAAAAATGTGTAACATACTTTTTATACTCAACCATAATGCTCCAAATTCAAAAACATGTGTTACGAAGCGAATTTTTTAGTTCTTCACTTGAAACTCAGCCTCCAAATTTGGCTAGAAAAACAGCAGACGACATCGTAAACTAATGAAACAAAATTCTCTAAATCGTAAGATTTGTAGGTGTACTTCCTGCGCAATGCTACACGGTTTTAGGTACAAACATTACTCAAAGACAAGATCTTAGGCACCAGACTTACAATGATGTCAACTGGAGACAAATGCCGTGCATGAGCAGGAGAACATTAATAACATATTCTGGGGGGAATTTTATGATCTGTGTGTGTGTCCTGGTGCACATGGTATGGCATGTCTGACACACAGTGCCACACGTACCTCGACTGTACTGGAATTTCCTGGCGAGTTATCATTATTGTTTATTGGAGTTTAAGGTATATTTCTGTGCTATAGACTACCTCAGCCATGTAATACTTGTGGGCCAAGTACATGTGCGTGTATATTGCAGGCTTTTCTGTCTTATGTGCCCACGGTTAGCTGTGCTGTGTACATTTTTTTTCCATGCAACTGTTTCTTCCTCGATGTTTTAACACACCAGCGGGTGGGTACATGCATTGTATTGTCGGATATTCAGACAACCTCAGTGCTTAAGGCCTTCATGTGAGCACGTACGTGGTTGTAATCACAATTGTATAGTAGAAACAACACCACTGGCAATGAAGTAATTTGGCCTATACCAGATATGTAAACTTCTGCATGGTTCAGAAATAGTTTTTATTTTCAGTGCACAGACCCAAGTATATATTTCTCCTGAGGAACATGGTGAATAGCTCATCAGCACTAGATTTATATTCAGTACTTTTTGTGGTTAAACCCGTTTTTGACCCCACGTTTTGCTTTTTTGTCTGTATGGGTAAACAGGTAATAGCAAACCCAAATTTGGTGAAATGTATCCTACCAAACTTTAACTGAAGCTACATTTTTGTGCCAAAACTACCATTTCAAACCACTTTAAAAGATTTTTTTTAGTCATATACCACATAAATGTTTAAAAACACAGCTTGGGCACAGTTCTAGTTTGATTCACACACTCAAATTAGGTAAAATTGATGTGTTCCTTGGTTCTCTTAAAGAGTATATTTTTCCCCCAAAAGCATTTTAAGCCTTTTTTCCAGTTTTTGGCCAATAACACCCCTTTATTCTCAAAATACAGCTCTATACATGAGAGGCGGATGCCTCGACGTCCAAGGATAGATCCACCAATTATAACCCCATTAAGCGGATGTTCTCTCCACGCTTCACTATGAGCTTGAATTACTGTCTGATTCAAATCTCTCTTATTGTGGCTAGCTTAGGTTATATTGCGTTATTTACCGTAATTAAGCTCTTGCCATTATACTCTCTAAAGCTTCATAAGGTGGCGTCATTCTAGAAAAAGGTCGTTAATCGCGGCAGAAGGCTACCAAGGAGAATATGCCTGGAGAAGTGAATTAAACTTTCCTTATAACCAAATCAAATAAACTATCGGACTGAAAGTGTACTTCCAGCTCACATAAAAAACAACAAAATGCATGTTTATTCTTTTCTTTATATCGACATGATACTTCTCTTGTACCATGTCGTTCCATGCTTGGAAACTGGTTCGTTGCATGTCATTTCTTGGATTTCATGAATTTTATAATTATTGGAGGAATTATATAAACAACTCCATGGCAACGCCACGACTCGATTGCATGTGTCCACGCATGGTTTGCCCAGAAATTATAGTCGATGAAATGACTGTAAGTTCTCTCTGTCAGGATTCTCACTATTTCATGGCTTTTCATTTTCCAAAAGCAAAAAGGATGATTAAGCGATTGTGTACTCTACCCTTTTTCATGTCTAGAAATGTCTCCCTCATTGGTACTTAGTTTGCCAAACACAATCAGAGCGGAGAGTCGCGCAGTGTAGTTATTATCCTGAAAAGGTATACATAGGGGGGAGGATTTAACAGGATATTATGTGCCACTCACGAAATTAAAATACAGTGATCAGCAAATTTGTTCATTGTTGAGGTCATATCGTATAAGACCGCCTATCCTGTCCGTTTTCCTCAATATTCAGACCATAAAGTAATCAGTGGGTTGATTCTGGCACTGGTCAAAATGTAAGAATGAGCTCTGGCGAAGTCGAGAGCCATTTCAAAAATAACGCTTGGTTGAGAATTCGTTGGTAAAGGGTTCCATTCAATTTGATTGCCGTGCCTCATAAATTGTCACGGATCTTTTTAATGCTCTGGAGATCAATTTGCCTGTCAGTTATAATGCACCTGTCCGGTTGGCATTCTCGACCATAAAGTGATCATTATAAAGAATGCTCCATGGCCTCATCTACTCTTCTGGATCTCTTATGTTTTCAATTTTCATTTTTGTTTTGATAAATTTGTCTTTTGCAGCCTCCAAAGAAGGCGGATTTTCCTTAGCAAATTCTTGCACATTTGAAGTCATAATGACACAAAGGTTGGAAATAGATGACCTGACTTGTAAGTGCATGGGCCAATGTACAGCCATCATTATGGATGTCAGTGTACAGTCTAAAAATGAAGTGCTATTTCTAGCACCTGGCGATATGGCGGTAATGCTTGTTAGTGCTCGCATAGGGACTGCACAATTTGTGCTAAATTAGCACTTGTTTAAGTGTAATGGGTTAGCACCAGTCCGGGTGCTTGGAAAAACACTTTAAGTGTTTTGCTCTTTTGCTCTATTAGTGCTAAGGAATACACATAAAACATCCGAAAAGGTACACTTTGAGTGCTAAAACAACTCCTTGTATAGGCTGGTAAACGGCACTCATAGTGTTACTTTAGCCTCCATCCAGCACGTGCAGTGCACCACACAAAACACCTTGTCGCTGTTGCACTCCTGCAATACAGAAGGGGCAAATATGACACATTTTTCTGATATAAACCTGCTCTTTTATCTTTGAATTTCAGAGAAATACAGAGTGTTTTTTGTGGGTAAGGCATGTTCAAACACATACATGTGCATTTATATCAACTCTAACAACACAATATTTTTGTCCAAAGGAAAAACAACTGTAACAAGAATAAACTTTTAGTACTTATTTCAGTTCAGATCAGATGTGCATTAGAAAGTAATGATAATCACATATTAAAATGATGATATAGGCCTACAACAACACTAAATTCTAATAATCAAGTATCCGATCAGATATATTTTTCAACCATGAATGAAATTGAACAATGAAGTTACAGTAATTAACAAGTTTTAACCACCCCCACTGACGTGATTAGTACAATATGTCAATTGCAGCAACATCCCATCAGATTGATTTGACAATCATTTTGAATAACAACACATGACCAGTGAAATATAAGGCAATTTGTGGAGGGTCCCATCAGATACATTTTTACAGCATTAGTTGGGTAACAATGAAGAGTTAAGGGTTCTGTTTTTTCAAATGATGGTAGATGAAAGTGTGAATGATTTATGATTACAAGTGCTCCAGATTCTAAGAAGTAGCCTGCACTGCTGGAGCAAGTTCTCTGACTCTAGGTGGCATTTGACAACCCTGCAGATCTAGTCCAAAGATCTGTGTCAGAAGGTACAAGTACCAGTTGCGCACTGGTGCAGGATATGCCAAGTTGAACGCACACATTTACAATGCCGGATGTTTGAAATCTTTAACTTGAAGAAACAGTTGCTGTACATCAGTCTTGCTGCCAAGGAATAGCAAGAAAGGCTGCCGGGTGACAGCCTTTTTCATGCACACTGCCAGGGTCTTGTTTACCTGCACATAATAATTACAAAATAAAACGGCATCATCTGATTTTATAGTTAAAGAAAATGCATGAGTGTTCACTTAATAACTTTACAAATAGAAAAGGGTACATTCCCAAGGCTAGTGTCAGGCAAGTAAAATGTTGTACGCGTAATAAATTGTGTCATTGAGCACGGGAATGTCATTATATACAGATACAACAGAACAAGTAACTTGAATAATGATAAAAATTGCAGTAGTGTGGATCGTAGCAATTTCACCATTTTTAACAACCGCATTTGACGTTTCTGATCCAGACAGTCTATACGCCAGATGCTTTTTACGCAGAACCATGCTGGGCGTAATTATCGCTATATTAATGAAGATGCAATGATGTTGATGCTGGCGGCGGTTTCTAAAAGCTTTTAGAGAGATAATGGAGGCTATCCATCTTTTGTCCCATTACAATGCCATTTAAAGAGACTAACAATGGTGGTATATAGCCAAATGGAGCACCATTTTACTCCAAGATTAGAGACCACATGTGTCTTATCCCAATTTATGTTTTGGAGATTCAGTCTTGCTCGACGAGGAAACAAATTAAAGGCAATTATTTTTGACTATCTTCTCAAAAGTAGTGATGAAGGTTATCCTTAACATTGTGGTGGTAGTAATTGTGCTGATGATAGCTTTGTTTTCGACTAGTGTGGTAGTCGTCCTGAAATTGTAAAAGAAAAAAAGAGCATCTTGAACATCTTACATCAAGGCTGTTTGCTTCTTTGATTTCAGCGATGTAGTGATGGATTACAGAGGATCTCGGCAAAAACAGGGAAACACTCGTGCATAATACATGTACACGACTGCAGAGTTTCAACTTCTAAAAGGCAATCTTACAACCCCCCCGTACTCAGCTGTTCTGGACCCAATTTCTTAAAACATATGCACGCATGCAAAGCTACTCATTTTCACATTTGAAATGTGAAATTTCAAATCAGTCTGACTTCGTGTTTTGTTGCTACGGTCAGTGGAATTTCAAGACAACAGGCGTGAAACGTCAGCGTGTGTGCATTAAGTTCACTTTTCGATAAAAGTATTTCAACTTTTTGTAAGGCATTGAAAAATAAACAAGTTGAGTACCACGTATCTCTTCACCTGCAACTCTTGTAATGTGCACACGCAGAAGACATAGCTCAAATGACGGAACACAGAAACCGAAAGTTCGACCCAAACGCATCTAATCAGGTAACTAAGTAACCGTCTCAAATTACGCACAGCGTTCGCATTAAAGCCATATCGCCACGTCGTCGGTGTTTTACCTGAAACCGTACGGATCCAATTTATTTTGAGCGCCTTTTAATTGATGTAACTGATTAAATGCATCTATATGAATTGTACTCTTGATTCAAGAGAGATCATCAACGACGCAGTAATTGTTAAGCAGCGTTCCATGCTTACAAGACACTCGGAGAATATAATCAAGTCAACAAGAGGAACAATGGAGGTAAAGCCGTCATGACTTGGGGGTTACTCTTATAGAGATGATATTTTTGTTGTGATCATCATGCTGTGGAGCTGATTCTTTAGTGACGAGGGATATACTTCCTAGATAATATTGATGTACAGAATCATGTCCTTGAAATTTAATGTTGTCTTGATCCTTTATCCATAAAGAGCTGGGTTTATGTCTTGTCACATGCCCAATTTTTTGGCATGAATGTAGAGAAACCCCTTGTCAGTACAAATTAATGTGTGGTGTTTCAATTCAATCTGATATGTTGTTTTTGTTGTAACGGTCATTTGAAGTTGATGGCCACGTAAGTGCCAACCAGCTTACATTGAGCACGGCATGCAGTGGAAGAGTGTACATTTTGCTGACTTGTCTCGGAAAAATTGGTGCTGGGCGAGAAAGGTTGGTTGCATTTTCACAAAAATGGTGTCAAAATGACCGCCAAAAGGTATCTACAAAGAATCTAAAAGGCTCGGATCGCGAAAGACACACTGTTTCAAAATCGGAAAAAACACGCTGTGAAGACTGCCCCGGCTCGTTTCGGGTAAGGTAGAATAGTGACGTCATATTTCCCTACTTCTTGACCAGAAGAAGGCTTTAGGATCTTTCTTCCTTTTCGTTTTTTTTTTGTTTAAAAAAATGCCTATTGTGCCGTCTTCCTTTGAACTACGCTACTCGTTGCGTGTGTTCTCTTGATAATCGACTTTGTTCAAGTCATCATCTGCCCCTATTTGTTTGGGGCAATGATTTTACTGATAAGCGATTTTCGCTGTTCAATCTGGCCTTTACTACTTCGACAGTGGCACAGTTCCGGTAATGATTAAGAGCGCCCTCTCTGTTGTTTCCCTATTCAGAATAAGGGCGCAGTTGTACAAAAGCTCCATGTCACACTCAAGACGGCACAAAAGTTGTGGAAATACCCAACGAAGCATCACCGGAGAGTGAATTACATCTTAAATCGTACTTAAATTCCATCCTTTGTTTTGCCTTCTACATTTTGTTTTTCAATCTGTTGAATAATGCTGGTAACGGGTTTTTTTTTCACTTACGAAACATTTCTTTAGGTTTTAGGTTTCCACTGAATCAGCGATTTACTTAACCAGGAATTATCGAAGTGTGTTCCAAATATAATTCCCAAACCCTTACTTAGGTACTCCAGCTCTAGCAATAATGAAAGGTTGGTAAGACTGGTTAATTGGAAGTAGGCTATATCAAGACTTGTGTCGAAGACCACGGAATCAAGCCGTTGTCTGACTGGATGATATCGCACTGAGCGGGAATGGACTGGGCACTTATTATTTCTCTAAAGAACATCGCTCACCTGACAGCGAGAGGTCCTTCCCATTTGAAACGTAAACCAGGTCTCGTCTGTGCACATACATCTTCGGACTAGACAAACAGGAATCTGGAGTCCTAACTTCGATGGTACACTGAAACTAAGTTATTTCCTACCACGGGTCACTCACCACTTAATTGATACAGTAACTATTAATAGCGTCATCTCTTTACCCACTCACATTCTCTCTAGATCAAATAAATAGTTCCGAAACGCTGTCTAGAATGTTTGGCCTCAAACCAGGTGGCCAGTTCAAGTTGGGCCAGCGTAAACTCTAGAGACAGCTCAACACGGCTGAACTTGGACAAGTAGCAAGCGTAATACGTTGGTCTTGCCTTCTTTCTTGCAAGATCTGGGGCTCAAGACGAGCCCAGCTCAATGACTCCTCCTCAGACTCTTCGGCTATAGAAACTCCTCTTGCAGGTTACTTTGACACCATCTCTTGATTGTTTACCGTTGCCGGGTGACAAGAAAAAAATAAGAATCGAACTCCATGGCTACTCTAACCTGCGCTTGGCGGGCCCTGACCGGTTGAAAGCCTCTTCACGTGGTGGTCCTTGCGTTGTTGATTTGACCACTGAATGCCATGGAAGGAAATGGAAACAGAACTGTTATATTTGGACAAGAAAAAGAACATCACGCCCTCATTTTCATAGGCTTTTGAAGTCGTACGGTGCTGTCAGCTGCACCGGTGAGTACGATTTTGTTTCTTTAACCCCGATATCTGGTGTGTATGTATTCCCAAAATATGAAAGAACCCAAAGCTTATAAGAGAGGTAACATTTTAATTATCCCTGTATCGCATTCTCAAGGACTGATCATTTTTATACTGTGTACTACGTGGAGAATGGTTAGGATCCCAGCCTAAAGTGTCAGCATGAGGCGTCACAACATTTATACTTCAATCATTTGCTGCAAAAATGTAACATAAAACGGAAGATTGGATATGAGCAGCTGCCGGCATATTTCTGATACTGAATGGTTCAGAAGGCAAAAAGTTCCAACATCCGAGTATTTCATTGATGAGGTGCGTGCGTTAAGCTAGACACATCGTTTGAATAACCGGGTCATCGTTTCCATGCTTATGTACGTTTTTTGGTGCGTTGCGTACACGATACGTTCATGCGTTTCAATTTCACGGACATCCAAATCGACTCCATTGACATAACCACGTGCACGTTGCGTTCGACCGTCAAAATCGTATCAGGACCGATTTTGACGGATATGCAACGCTTAGTGCATGTGTTGTTGACGTGCATTTGGAAAGGCGCCTGTAGGAGTTTTGAAGAATTTCTCTTTGGGTGGGGGTGACAATATCTCCTGATAACTAGAAGAAGTTCAAAAGCTACAAATATTTGCAATATTTGTAATACTCCCTGTTCTATGCACCGACATAAAGTGTGTCACATGCTCCACTTAATTCTCTATAACCACTCAAAACAATTTTCCCTCCAAAAGCTCCGGCTAGGAGGCTAGTGCGCCACCACCACCGGTCTGTCAAATGCAACACGTTGAGGGCAGCACTGATGATGAATTTTTTGTTAGACTGCATCCGAATCTGTTGTTTAGAGCTAGGTCTAGGACTCTATTGGAAGTACGTGGAGACACGCAGACACCAGACCTAGCCGTAGCTCTGGAGGCCCGTTTCAGACACGGCTTTGCATTGGCCTCAGACGGCCTTCTTCACAAGTTGATCATGCTGAATTAAAAGCGAGGCTGACTTAAAACTGAAATCAATAAAATAAAACTTCAGTAGAAATTATTCTCATTCGTGCTGATGAATGATGTCAAATTTTTGACTATTTCTAAATGTTTAATTATTATGTCTAAATGTTTTCACAAAAAGAAAATTAAAAGTGAGGCAAGGATCCAAAAGTAGTAGCTCAACAACAACCCATTTAACATATTACACTGAATAAAATAGACTGTGGGAACACGATCAAAAATGGATCATCATTTCGATGAGAGGCCACTGCGTTGTGCCCAAAAGCTCAACAGTTCAGAACCCGAAATTATTACATACAAACCGGTCTGGTCGTCGACACCAATGCCCCTGATATATTAGACATTACTAAAAAGGCCTACCTGCAACCACTGTTTGGTTATAATGCAGTCTGATGACAATATACGTACCCGTTACCATGGAACCCCAAACCATAAAAGATCGGCCAAGGAGTGAGTTAGGGTTGCTACGCAACTATTATGCCCGAGGTACGCAACTATGTTCATGATGTTCATTACCAAAATGCGCACGCTCGAGATTTGTGCTTACCAATATCATCGCAGGTGGTGTTAATATGACATGCGCTTTGATGCCAAAATGAGCAGGATCTTCAGGAAATTGGGCAAAAATAATGAAAAAAATGAAAAGTTTTATCATAAATCCAATATTATGTTTCAATAGCATTGACTTCGTGCCCTGCGTCAGAAAATGTACTGATCGATAAATTTGGTTTAAAAACACCCCCAACATTGCCCAACCTTGCTTAAAGTTACCACATTGTTGGTTTAATTTCCATCACTGTTGGTCAAACATTGACCAACGATTGGGAAGAGTTTGCCCAAAGTTGGGAAGTTGATATTTGCACCAGCATTGGGCAAAATAGCAACCCAAACGTTGATCAACCCTTTACAGTGAATATTTTTGTCACTCCAAGAAAGTGCGTGTTGCCACAGTTGATAATTTCTACTGTAAAAATCAGTTTTCCTGGTTATAAATGCAGATTAATAATGAGACGGGGGGTCCGTTTTGCAGACGTGTTGGGCACAGGCTCTGCCAAGTATGACAAATATTAAGCTTCGATTAGCTATGCAGAATGCCCAGGTCATGTGCACTATACTGTTGCTATACGATGTGATGAAACACAGAATTCGAACTAACTCAGGGTACACACTATAGCGCTGGTAATTGTGCGACAGGGGAATCGGTAAAACTTGCGCTGAATGAGCAAGCAGAATTCAGCCTGGATGGCTCGATCGTAGCCGAAACTCACTGAGGCGGTTGCTGCTACACTGACTGGAGCTGCTTCAAAGCAAGTATTTTACTTTGGATCATGTATGTGATGACATACACAACCCCTGTGTTTGTAAGGCTCTACCAGAACTTCAAACTTGTTCATTTGTGCAGTATTACACCTCACACAGGGGGCAGCACTGTTCTTGATTAAAACAACATTATGGGTGCTGGTATCCTGTGTAAGAAACTTATTAAGCACAAGAAAAAGGTGTCACGTTTTTCTTGAAAATCGACGTATTCGGGACGTTGTTGACGTATGGGGTATGAAATACTGAGTGGACTAAGTTAATTGGTTTGTTCTCACGAGCTATGCGTGCATTCTCCCTACGCTGAGCCAATGGTTCACAGTGCGGCGATCTTATCATTGCGCTCAACACATTGCGGTCTGAACGGCAGTGTGGTCGGTACATTTGTAAGCCATATTATGCGGTAATCGAAGTTTTATCATTATATAGGCCTACAATGCATATTGTCTCCTCTGTATGTTTTCATTCTCGCATATATTCTGGCCTGCAACTGCACTGTAGCTGTTTTGTGGTGAATAAATACTTACAACAGGATTTGCGTCTGCAATATTTGGATCATTGTCACTCTCTGCAGGAACATGACTTGTAATTTCAGTTTTATTTTAACTTCCTTAACACAGGCACTCCTTTCGGCATTTGGACCAATTTCAAATTAACATGCTTTCGCCTAACAAGACAGGAAGACTTAGTCCTATCTTTGAAACATGTCGGCCTGAACCGAAATTTCGCGTTCTTCAGCAGAGTCAAAACATCAACAGACATGATGGAATATGCCTGCGCGTATTTCACAACGTGTAGTAGGCCCTATTACTAATATTGAGATTGCTTTTTATTACACCACAGGTGTGACCCCTGGTAACCATGCGCTTCCACGCCATTCTGGTATCCTTGCGGATTCTAACCTGGGCTGGTCTGGCATTAATCATGCTAATGGTCGCACACCGCGAGAATCCTACACTGCGTGATGCCCTCGTCTCCATGGTAAAGGCAAAAGCGGAACAACGGCCAGCGTTTGTTGACAGGTATTACTATGACGACGGTATTGCTTTGTTTGACTCTGTTGTCTTGCAATAATTTTAATAATATTTGGTCAACTTTTTAACGTCACAAGTCAAAATACCCTATGCCCTTACTTTGCTTGCTGTAAAATGTCAAAACGTATTTGCTTTTATGTTTAATGAAAACGAAATGTTTCACATAATAATAAGAATAATAGGCCTAAGGAACATTTATATTGCACAGATCTATACAAATATACTCAACTGCACATAACAATACCGATCACTAGCAGAGATGAAAATCCGGTGTTGGAAAAAGCTTCATGAAAGAGATGGGTTTTTAGAACAATCTTGAATGTGTGGACAGATTTAGCATTTCTTACAAGAAAGGGCAGGTTGCTCCAAAGCCTAGGAACAGCACAAATATATGCACTACATCAATGCATTGCTGTATTCCTTGGTCCTGTGGTTGGTGCAGTGACGTCAATGAGAATGTCTCGTCTAAAAGCCGTATTCCATTCCTGAAACCAGAAAAATGTTGTCCTGGAATGAATGCACATGTCTCCCTAATAGTGTGCTTTCCATAACAGCTTGCCTGCGCTGGTGAATGCGACCTTGCCTACGACGCCCACATCAGCTATCGCGTCGGTGATTAAAACATTTTCTTCTTTCCAAGACGAGACATTGTTCATGTACCAGAAGTACATTCTGCCCAAGTGGAAACTTCGACCGCGCCGTGTAGACAAAATCAGGTCAGTGCGTATAATGCAACCCAAGGGCAATCTGGCGTCCAAAAAATGTTTCACGGCCAGCGATGGGAAAGTTCGAGCGCTAAGTTAACCACGAATTCAGCGACGTTGCAACGGACTTTCTCCATGCATGGCCCTCTCAAAGTGGCAGAAAGCCTTGTGTTGGATTTTGTACAGAACGACTGTCGACTGTACGATAGTCATTACCATGGTCACTTGATTCTTGATCCGACCACTGCGGCCAAACGCTTCTTATAGCAGTGAGAATGCACATTATAATCTTACTAGATCGAACGCCCTACGGCCGAAACATTTCTTGTGAAATACCATTGTCACATTAATTTTCTTCTGTTTTTAATGCATAGGTTTTTGCACAGCTTTCATGGTTACGTATTAAACATGTACCCTATCACAATATTTCTTTTACGTCAGTGGTTCCTCTGCCTAAGTACGAAAGAGACAAAACGCCTTTTCCAAATTGTATGCGTGTTTGGGTGCGCACAGTGATGTTTATAATGATTGTTGGAACGAAAATGGTGGATTGTGCGTCACAGCACATGACAAAGTAGCGCGCAATAGCTGCATGCTGCACTATACATAAACAGCCATTTTGGTTCCAGAGTGTCAAGTTGGCGATACGCTCTTTAAATTAAGCATCTTTGCATGTGTATTACATACAGCGCCCTCCACGGAAAGAATGATTGAATCCCAAATACCTCGTGTCACTAAACTTTTGCACATACCAGGAAAAATTCTAATAACAAATGCATTCGATACATTCAGGCTTACGCTTGCCTTTTCCCCTATGTTGTCATGCAGGAGAGAAATATTCGAGTCTTCAGATTCCGCCACTATTGACCAATTTGTTCTGACACAGCAAAACACGAATTCGGCAACACCGTTGCCATTTTATGCTAAAAACTTGGGTTTTCATGGTATCCTTTACAAACCCAAGCCAGACCTTCTGAAGTTTTTGCCCAAGGTAAGACGATTTTGGCAATCTTCTTCTTTTTATGTATTTACTTTTCAATTTTTTTCCGTAGATCTTTAGGCCATACTTTTTTTTTAAACTTTATTGGAGCATGGTGCTTTGTTAGTTTTAAATGAAAGGAGGCAATGAAATGTATGATGGAATTTAAGGGAAAATAGTAACATTAAAACCAACAAACTAACTTCACTTCCAAACCGAGGCCGGCAACTTTTTCGTCCAGATTAGTTGATTATCACAAAACTGGTTACAGACAAGAACCAGTTAGAGCAAACGATGGTTTTTCTCGCTGTGCGTAGACTTTTCGACATTGGCGCTTTAGTAGCCACAGGTTCGTCGGAAAAATAAGCAGCGAGTAACAAAATTAGCCATATTAAATTGTGTTCTAAAAATGAATTCCTGTTTAGTTAACATGTCTGTGTGTGTTTAATTCAAAAAAGTGTTACCTTATTTGCTTCACACCACTCGAGGAATTTGTCTGCAGATTCCAGAGTGCAATTTGATGGACATACATAAGGACTCGCTATACCAGCTCCCATTTCTTGTTGTATGAAGAGTCAAAGTAAACTTGATCCTGGGAAATGTCTCGAATTGAAACCTGATGATTGGAGAAAGAAATGGGACTCTACAGACGACTTTGTTTCCATGTGTGCTTTCCTAAGGTACTCAGTGGACCGTGGGCCACCACCACCATAGGTTAATGCACATGTGAACCAAAATAATGTGACATCATCAGTACTGATGGTCTCTTATACATGTATAGTTCAAATTCTGGCCGTTGTATACCGTTTGTTTCACCGCCCTGAGCAAAACGTCGTACATGTACATGAACATGCAAATGTACACGTAGGGGCTATGTGCGTCGACATGGAATGGAGTGACCTTGGGCATGCTTCATCATTGGTATACGCTCTTGGAATACCAAACTGGCTCAATATGCCACAATCTCGTTTCCCACCCACGTAGACTGTTGAGGTTGTGTCTCTACATACGTGTACTCCCGCTCACCTAAGAGTAAGAATGACATCCAAGTCTCAGTTTTCATCATTTCCAATTGCCTTGTAATTGTTGCCAGTTCTTCGAAGATGAGTGTACGTTCCATTTCCCCCTTTCATCCAGGGGCCTATATTTCCTAAAGGCACCCTTCTTAATAAATGCAGTGTGGTTGGAAACGGGGGTATTCTCTTGCGAAGTGCTTGCGGGAAAGAAATTGATTCGGCGGATTACGTACTGAGGTGAGATGCGCCTTTATGGAAGTTCTAAAATCCCACTAGAGACTGTAAACTAAATACCGTTATAAGCAATGACTCTGTAAATATCCCAAATGACGTTTTGTGTTTTTGTGTCTGCAAGATTAAAATTTGGATATTTTATTTTCCCTTTGCCGTTAACACACGGGTTCGAGTCCCACCCGAGCAAGCGTCTGCACTTATCTCCATAGTTCTAACACAACGCTGAACATGCTTATAAAAATACAGGTTAAGAACGAACGCACATTCAGATATCTTGAACTCACGATATTTCGAATCTCAACATTTCATGATATGAATTCAACAGTCCATATGCACGAGCAAGCCATTTTGGATGGTAACAAGACTATTTAATGACCGGAGAGTTTTGTAATTTTTAACAATCTGGCTTAAAGCATTAAGGTATGTTTAATCACAATACATGTGTAGCTATCAAGTAGTATGTTTCATGAAATTTGTCTTGGAATCTTCCTTCAAGTTCTCAAAATGAAGATGTTACCTACATGTATCTTTGGATATAATGGTTTGGTGTATGCGCTGGATAACATTACGATATTGATCAATATCCGTTTGTTCTTTGGCGTGCAATGTAATGTTGACAGGTGTAACCTGGTGCCAATACGGAAATTTGGAGTCGATGCTGGATTCAAAACCAATCTCACCACGATGAATCCCAGTATTATGGCCACAAGGTGGGACTTTCGATATTAACTGATGGTTGACAATCGATTAAGATAGCTATTTATTGTTTTTCTCTCTGAAGACGAAATAGTGAAAAACACACGCTCAAAAAGAACAAGTCCATTATAAACCAATCCAAAAAAGAGAAAACCACACAATAATAAGTGAAAAACTACTCAAAATGAGTGAAATTCTATCAAGAAACCTTACAAAGGACAACCCAGAAAGGGTTGTCCCTTTACATGGCTTCACTTTTAGAGTTATTTTCACATTTTTGAGTAGTTTTCACTTACTTTAACATTCTTTTTTACTCTTTTGGAGCAGTTTTATAAGGGACTCACTTTTTCAAAGAGTGAGTTTTTCACTCGTTTACCTTTAGACAGATGTTATAAGTTTCAGGAGCACATGACCTCTCCCTCATCGGATGGTGCACGGGACTGTTTTTGTTCATTGGTTGCCCCTCTTTCTGCCTGACACATTCTCCCACTGTACCTCTTTGGGGTTGAATGAGTAAGGAGAACTTGGTGCGGTCGGGGAGGGCAGTTGTGGGTGTGTGAGGCAATAGGTGTAGGGCCTAGACTAATTTTGCGTCAATGTTGATCTTGTGTCTTTTATCCCCTGGCATATCCCAATCCATTTTTGGTCACGTACCATCGTTTTGTTTTTGTGTAATGGAGCGACGATGAAAGTTCAGTTAAAAAGAAAAGTTTGCTTTATGGATATTGGCGGTCAATGCAACCATAGTGGAAATCCCACAAATCTTATTTCATCCCTTGGGGGAGTAAAACTAAGTTTAGTAGGAGAAGTGAGAACTGTTCGGAAAGATTGATGTCATGTTCTGTTTCTAAACAAAGTATGTCTTCTGTTTAATCACAAGCGAGGCAGAATGTAAAAATCGAATGTTCTGAGTCGATTAAGGGAATAAATTTTTTTAAAAATGAATTCGGCCATTTTTTTCTATCCGACTTCCAACGGTGTTTAAGCGTGAGCTTTATCCAGATGTGGATGCGATTTCGAAAATCCTCATTTTATTTTCCACAACCATTCCTCCACGTGTTTACTCAGGATCCATCTCAGGTGGTTAGTCTCTCTCTCCGCAGATACAACGGTTTTCGTTTTGCCGGCGATGTCAAAAGATTCCAGGAAGACTTGCATGAGTACAGGGGTCATCTGTTCCTTCCCTGCATGATCCAAGGCGCTGTCTTGAAGACCTGCATCTCTAAGCTCTTACCGGCCATACTTGAGGGACACAAGCACAGCAGATTGGCGTCAGTAACGATCGGGAACCCCAAACACTTGCTAGGAATTCTGGAGATGTGGAGGCCTGCTGGAATTACCTACATGTCGACAGGTGAGGGGTACTTCATAAAGCTCTGGTGCTTGCTGCTTCTGCCAGAAAAAGACGTGATCCCACACAAGTTTCAAACGAACATGTCTGAATCGTCGCTAAAAAATTAATTCAGGTTTGTTTCCAAAATCTGTTGACAGCGACCGCCATTTGAGATTCTTTAGCTCAAGGGCATGATGGCTCATATATGTAAATGACACCACTGAGAAACAGCAAAGGGGAATGTTTAAACGGGAGGGATTAACCACTTCACGCCGGGATTCTGTTGACTGTGACTGCTGGGCTGCAGTATGCCCCGTGTTTAAATTGCTCTAGCATCTTATGCGTTTTAATGGAAACAAAGTAGTCACTGGTGACAAAGCTATACAGCAAGGAATAAACTAGTCAGGAGCGAGAGTTGTTTTCTTTTCAGGATTTTATCTGGCACAAACAGCACTGACCCTGTGCAAAGAGGTCCACCTGTACGGCTTCTGGGCCTTCAACAGGACTTGGTACCCCATCCCTAAAACCCTCAAGTATCACTTCTTCGACGAGATGGTGAAGAGCAACTCCCACAAGTTTAACAACGAGTTCCAGATACTCTGGCAGCAGCACGCGGAGGGGATCTTGAAAATTCATCCGGATGACTGCGAGGATCCAGATTATTAGCAGCCGAGGGAGGTTAGCACGGAAGCGATTTGCATGCTTGGCGAAAGTTGACCGGTGTTTTGGAAGGACACCATGAAAAGTCAGAAGTCAGGCCAACCATGCAGTCTTTAAGTTATTAGTTGTTCACGAACACATTGTGACCAAAAGAAAATCGAGTATTTTGAGTACTCGCGTGTTTTGTGAGAAGTTGAAAAACGGCCAAGAATCAGGAAAAACTACTACAATATCATGTACTAGCCTACCTGAAAGCTGACAACACTTGTCACAGAATAGGCTGGTTGATTTTATATTTGTTGTAGTTATTATGTTCGCCACGTCATGTTTTTAACACAAATGGTTTGGCGAGATAAATGTGTTTGTTAATTTAAAAAGAATCATGCAAGCTTTGATTGTGAGCCGTTTTACAAAATTAACTTTTGACAATGTTTAAATGTTTAAATCGTTAGTAAGCAGGTTTTGAAATGATTGCGCCTTGAGCTTTTCAGCAAGTCTTTTTTTTCAACAAGTAATAAACCAGGGAAAAATATGTGCTTGGCCAATCTTAACCCTGCGTTTATGACCGACTAAGGAGAACGGACACGACTAATGTCTGAGCCGCAGGCCAGGCCATTATCAGCGTTCAGTCTCCTGAGCCGATCTTAGACGTTAAAGACCGGCCAAG